>NC_058082.1:21423697-22053731 GCF_014858855.1 Bufo gargarizans | reverse complement strand
CAGATGTGTCCTTACCTTTTCTACTGGCTCAATATCTCCTGAGATGGGTAGTGCGAAATGACCAACCAGAAAAAGAAAACATGATTTCTTGAAACTGTTACACAATGTGTATCCTAAGTCTAGGTGCGGCCACCACTTTTGTTGTGAAATGCAGCCTGTCAAGGCTTTTTCTAATATTTTGTGATATGGGCCCAAATACGACTGTGTCTAAAATCTGTCTGAAAAGTGGTGCAAAATGGCACAGTTTGGGCCCAACTAGGGATTCTACAGTTTTTTCTCAATTTATTTGACAAGGGACGGGGCTTAGCAGGAAGAGCAGGGCTGAGTGGGAAATATGGGGGACTAAAATGCACCAAGGTAAGCCAACCAATAGTTGGCATAGAGTCAGAGAAAAGTGTCTATCCCTGTACCACATTTATCATCCAGCCTGAGCTCCTGTGATAAATCTCATGCCAGTCAAAATGGCCTGTCTAAATTGATGCCATCTATAGGATTAGTAAATCTGGGCCATTTTATTGAAATGGTTTTGCCTCCACACTTAAAGGGATTCTGTCACCTCCCCTCAGCCAAAAAACGATTTAAAAGCAGCCATGCAGCACAGCTTACCTGGATTAGGCTGTGCTCTTTTATCTTGAAATCCGTCCAGCAGTTACTGCAAAAAACGACTTTGATCGATAAGGAAATGTGTCCTGAAGGTGCCCAGAGGGGCGTTTTTTTCTTCTTAGTGAGCCCAGTACCGCCCCTCTTTCAGTGCCCAGCCCGCCTTCCTTGTACTTTCTAACCGCCGCCCCCAGCCTGCCACAGCCTCCCCTCCCTCTCCTCCCCCTCCCTCACGCCGAACGAAGTCTCGCACAGGCGCAGTACCCACTGAGGGCTGCGCCTGTGCGATCATCAGGAGACTGAGGGCGGCAGCTTCATCTTCGTCACTGGGCATGCGCCGAGCCCAGTGACGTCCGATGTTAGCTCTTTCCCTCAGTCAGCCTGGTAGGATGCGCAGAGGATTGCCGATCGGCTGCTGCACCCTGCGCTTTCTCCAGTCTGCCTGCCACAGTGAAGACGGCCAGCGATTTCTTTCCCCACCCTCCCTTCAGGAAAGAAATAAGTATTTGTTTTTGCTCAGTGAAAATGTATAAATTCAGTAAAGCTTTACTTAATATAATAATACCTAATTCGCCCCAACAAATACTTATTTCTTTCCTGAAGGGAGGGTGGGGAAAGAAATCGCTGGCCGTCTTCACTGTGGCAGGCAGACTGGAGAAAGCGCAGGGTGCAGCAGCCGATCGGCAATCCTCTGCGCTTCCTACCAGGCTGACTGAGGGAAAGAGCTAATATCGGACGTCACTGGGCTCGGCGCATGCCCAGTGACGAAGATGAAGCTGCCGCCCTCAGTCTCCTGATGATCGCACAGGCGCAGCCCTCAGTGGGTACTGCGCCTGTGCGAGAGTTCGTTCGGCGTGAGGGAGGGGGAGGAGAGGCAGGAGAGGCTGTGGCAGGCTGGGGGCGGCGGTTAGACAGTACAAGGAAGGCGGGCTGGGCACTGAAAGAGGGGCGGTACTGGGCTCACTAAGAAGAAAAAAACGCCCCTCTGGGCACCTTCAGGACACATTTCCTTATCGATCAAAGTCGTTTTTTGCAGTAACTGCTGGACGGATTTCAAGATAAAAGAGCACAGCTTAATCCAGGTAAGCTGTGCTGCATGGCTGCTTTTAAATCGTTTTTTGGCTGAGGGGAGGTGACAGAATCCCTTTAAAGAGATTGTCTTATTTCAGCACATGGCATTTATCGTGTAGAGAAAGTTAATACAAGGCACTTACTAATGCATTGTGATTGTCCATATTGCTTCCTTTGCTGGCTGGATTTGTTTTTCTATCACATTTTACACTGCTCGTATCCAGGGGTTATGACCACCCTGCAATCCATCAGTGGTGGTCATGCTTACACACTGTAGGAAAAAGTGCTGGCCTCTCTGGTGGCCAGGACTGTGGGAGTGGGCACAGGCTGATGCTTTTTCCTATAGTGTGCAAGCACAACCACCACTGCTGGATTGTAGGGTGGTCGTAACCATGGAAAGAAGCAGTGTATAATGTGATGGAATGATTAATCCAGCCTGCAAATTAGGCAATATGGACAATCACCATACAGTAGTAAGTGCCTTGTATTAACTTTCTCTACATGATAAATGCTATTTACTGAAGTGAGACAAACCCTTTAAGTACTCAACCCAGTTCAAGAACGTGTAATGGTGGGCACATCCTTTTCATACCGAGTTATTTTCCCTTATAAACCATGAGAAAATGGTCAACCATCTTGATTAAGCGCTAGTTTGAGCAAGTATGTCGTATGCAAATACAAGTCTCATTAGTATTAATTGTTCAGTCTGCTCGACCAATCATAATGAAGACATTTGTGATGGTTTTGTTCTCATTCATTCTATTTCTAGTAAAATTGGCACCAGTTATACAGACAACCATAGGTGGTGTTTGCCATCTAGAGTCTTGTATTGGTGAGCCAACAGATGGCCTTGTATCTTATTACAGCAGCACTACCTGGTGACCATAGGAAACCTGATAATTGTACCCTGGTATTCCATTATTTGTTATTTTGGCACCTGTTATACAGACCACTATTGGTGGTGCTCAACATATAGATTATGCTTAACATCTATGACAGGTCAACCAGTTTCTGAGCCAACAGGTGACACTGCAGCATACTACAGCAGTACCTAGGGGGAAGGTCATAACTGTAGTGGGTTCAGTGGGACAGTAGCAGTCATACCTGGTGCTGGTGTTTGGATAGGGCCTACAGGCTCTTCTTCAACCTAAAAAATAGGAATATAAATGGCATATAGTTACAGATTTTGCATTGGGACCAGGAGCTTTAAGCTAAGCCTCCCTGTCTGGTGGCACAGATTTTGGAAAAATACAGATGTAGTAGGGGTTAAAGAAGTTCCTGGCGCATTAACACACAAGCTTCTCGCGCTGGTGTAGTTTAACAATGTGTAAAGCTTGTAAAGCTTAAAGTTCTCATAGCGTTACACTGTCGGGATAACATGTTAACACACCGATGCTGGTGTTTGCTACATCTGTATGTTTAAAAAACAGAATTAGTCAGTACATCCTGCATGGTAGAAGGAATACCCAGGTGAACATTATCAAATTTAGAGGTGAAGAAATGCATGGCACAACAGCCATACTGTAAACATAAAGTATATGATGAAAATTTCAACTAATACCACATCTAATATATAATCAAATCTGAGGTGCTTACTGCTTAGCAAATATCTTTCGATCAAAAAATATCTGTGCCCATCTACAACAGTAAGGTGAACTCAGTACGGATGGTAACCTAACTCTAAATCTATCTGTATTACATTCAAGGACATTTAAATTTAAGGAGAGCAGAACCCTCTGTTTAACTGGCAATATGGCAATTATTAAGGAGTTTCCCAGAACCCATCAACCCACCTTAATTAATCCTCACTTACCTACAGAAGTAAATTTTGAATATACTTACTATCTCATGGGTCATCACTCTGGAACCTGGTCACATGACCTTTCTATCTTTGGAAATTCTAAATCCTACAATACCAGGTTTTTAGTCTGGAGAAAAAGGCAGGTAAATCACTTCCCCAAAATAGGGGGGAGGTGCTGTGAATGGGGCCGGAACCAACTGTCTCCGTGGAGCATGCACAGATGAGGTGGCTTCAGAAGTTTGCACATGTGCCAGGGAGATGACTAGTTCTGGCCCCATCCACAGCACCTTCCCTGTCCTGGGTTACAAAAGTGACGTACCGGATAATAGATCACACTGGAAACCTGGTATTCTGACCGATGAAGTTGATGTAGGACTTTCCATGAAGAGATTTGTTATGTTAGTGGGTTCTAGAGAGGTCGATCTATGCAAATTTGAGATGGACATAAGTATACTGAAAACTTTCTTCTGCAGGCACTTTAGGATTATGGCAATTATGGTGGGTGGATGGGTCCAACCCTTTCAAATTCTTGTCCTAATATGTATTTACAGGAAAGTCTCAAGTCAAATTTAAATTAATTTCATATATTCTTACATTTCCTTTCCTTTGATCTCTATGGCCTACACGGCTAATATATTTTGCTTATCACTGGAGATGAGCAAATTTCATGTTATGAAATTCGTTCACACTTCGTTTGGTGGTAAAAGGTGAATTGCGTTATGGATTCCGTTACCAGGGACCATAACACAATTCTATGACGGAATGCATAACGGAATGCCTTTAGAGGCATTCCGTTATTCATTTTGTCATAATAGAAAGTCTATGGGCTGCATAATGGATCCGTCCCATTTCCGTTATGCAGGAGAGGACTCCCCTCCATAACGGAAACAGGACAGATCCATTTTGCAGCCCATAGACTTTCTATTATGACGGAATGAATAACGGAATGCCTCTAAAGGCATTCCGTTATGCATTCCGTCATAGAATTGCGTTATGGTCCATGATAACGGAATCCATAATGCAATTCACCTTTTACCACCAAACGATGCGTAAACAAATTTCAAAATATGAAATTTGCTCATCTCTCTACTCATCGCTTTCTTCTGCAAAAATCTTGTTAATCTTCTGTCAGTCAGCTGTCTTAAATAACAAAGTACATACGCTATGTGACTGCACGTCCAACACCTACAAAAGAAAGTCAGTGTAGGAGTCCTTGTACATATTTTCCACGCTTCACGTATGACCCTGCCTTGACAACACCATTAATACTCGACAAGTCAAATAGATAGAAAAATAGAGTAAAAATAAACACACACAAAAAAAAAATCTAATCTTAAAATGAAAATTAAATCATATAACCTAATGCCTAATTGTGTTCCATTTAGTCATAGCCGAAAGGTGCTTCATTGATCTCTTGGCCAACGCTCAACGATGAGGATAGGTGATTATCTGAGACAGCTGGCTTCTGCTAATCAGTGCTGTTTTAATAATGCATAGGTTGAATTAGACAGAAGTTGCTGTAGAAACCTCATTGGAACCGAACCTCGCATGGGGTCAACTGCATAATCGAGTCATTCTTCTATTGAGCTTCTGTAGGATAATTACGATTGTAAATAAATAGAGATGAGAACCTGTTGGTCGCAGTAAGTAGGTCAATTAGGTGGACTCTTCTTCTCCGTAGACACCCCGGAAGAATATTTCCATAATTATCCTTCCTGTTGTGAGAACATTTATCTGTTAAAGTATTAGTGGATGCCAAGGATGATGCCAGTTTGGGGTCTAGGAGGTCTTATTATATCAGTGAATGACTATCCGATACTTCACAACATTAGAACTATTGGTTTTTGCAAACTGCATATAAAGGAGAATTTATGAGGAGGACAGGAACTCCAGCTCTGTCCTCATTTCTTGCACTATATTTGTACATAATAGCTTTCACAATTATAAGAACATTAGAGTCAATAAAACTAGGACTTTTGGGAAGGGTAAAAGTCATTAGAATGAATAGATTCGCTCAGACTTTCTGGCAAATTCAAAATGGATCAGGTAATTTAAGGACAACGTGATTGTTCTTCTACCACCCAGTACTACAGGAATAGGAAGAGGGGGTGTGGTTACTAATGCAATGGATTTCATAAGCATGTGGAAGTTTTCTATTCCTTCTATTATATTCATAAGTATGGACACCTTTGCAACCGTTTTTAAACACTCTATTGTATCTACAATGCAAATAGTCTTTATTAAATATATTCTATGCAGATCTACAGTATATGTCTCCATGGTAACAGACTACAAACAAACTCTGTGTAGTCTGAGACTGCAGTCCCTTTTATCTGCTAACGCTCATATATGTTAAACTGGGGGGGGGGGGGAATCATTCTTACATCATCCATTTGAACGTGAAGAGCCCACCACTGCCACCTTGCTTGAAGATCCCGCGCAAAATGACGTCATCACTGGCCACACAAGATTTCATGGTGGATCTTCAATCAAGATAGCAGTGGTGGGTTATTCACGATCAAATGGATAAGGTAAGTATGATTTTATTTTGATTTCTTACCCCATTTCTTGGAAAATTGATTAGTTACCATGAAGCACGAGGAAATTCGGCTTTGATTCACTCAAGACTAGTTCCTAACATACATTTTAGTTGCAATCAAATGGAAGGATGAGGTAAGTATGATTTTATAAAAAAAAATTATTACATACTTAAATATTAAAGTAAAATACCACTATCAGAGATGAACGTGGCATCTAAAGGGACACAATGACGGGGGGTGGCGCAATCGCTGCTCCGTGTCATTGCACCCACTATTTACAAAGAATACGCTTCATGACTAAGTAATTCGTCAAGAAGCATCCGAATCGGATTTTCCATAACTTTGCTCAATCCTATTAGTTACGTTAACAAGAAATAGGTTACAGATAAATGGCAATATAACTGCAGGATCTGACCACACAGGCTTTGTTTGTAGTCTGTTACCACGGCGACACCTAGATTGGCATATGGCATTCTGGAAAAAAATGGTTGCAAAGGATATGTTCAACGCTAAATACCATACTACAGATCACATATACAGATCGACATACATTTTGTAAATACATTGCATTATCTACTGCATGTAATATACTCCAGAGCTGTAATCATAATTCTGTAGACTTTAGATCTTTCTATAGTGAGTTTTAATTCTGGGAAGTGAAGATTCTTATAGAAAGCAGCCTATATCATTGTTTTAATAACATGCAGTGTTCTAATAATGCCACCATACACGACCTAATGGGGTTGCGCTGTCTTGCACTGTCCTACAAAAAGTTGCTATTTCTTTAAAAATAATTTGCAATTAACCCTTTAGGACACTGCTAATTTTGGCCTTCAGACCTCCTGCATCTGTTATGACAGGGTACAGCTCTACAGGGAAACCGTACATTGACATGCCAGCCATTCAGATGATTTGAGCCGTATAATGCGTGTTTGGCCATTCATTTCATGTCATAGCTGCAAATCAGCTGTAGCTTCCCGCAATCTTAACCCCTTTAGGACACCTTAATGAACAGGCCAAATTTTGGAAATCTGACATGTGTTACTTTATGTGGTAATAACTTTGGAAAATTTTTACTTATCCAGGCCATTCTGATTGTTTTCTCGTGACACATAGTACTTCATGATAGTCATAAATTTGAGTCAATATATTTCACCTTTATGTATGAAAAATCCCAAATTTAACAAAAATGTAGAAAAATTTGCAATTTTCTAAATTTTTATTTCTCTGCTTTTAAAACAGAAAGTGATACCTCATAAATATTTTATTACTTAACACTCCCTATATGCCTACTTTATGTTGGCATCATTTTGTAAATGTAATTTTTTTTTTTTTAGGACGTTAGAAGGTTGAGAATTTTAGAAGCAATTCTTAAAATGTTTAAGAAAATTTCCAAAACCCACTTTTTAAGGACCAGTTTAGGTCTGAAGTCACTTTGAGGGGCTTACATAGTGGAAACCCCCCATAAATAACCCTATTTTGGAAACTACATATCTTAAGTGACTCAAAATTGGTTTTACAAACTTTGTTAACCCTTTAGGTGTTCAACAAAAATTTAAGGAAAATGGTGATAAAATTTCTAAATTTACATTTTTGGCAGATTTTCCATTATAATCCATTTTTTTCTTTAACACATCGAAGGTTAACAGCCAAACAAAACTCAATATTTATTACCCTGATTCTACAGTTTACATAAACATCCCACATTGGTTGCAAACTGATGTAAGGACACACGGCAGGGTGCAGAAGAAAAGGAACAATGTATGGTTTTTGGAAGGCAGATTTTGCTGGACTGGTTTTTAGATGCTATGTTACATTTGAAGCCCCCCAGATGCACCTTACAGTAAAAACTCCCCAAAAGTGACCCCATTTTAGAAACTAGGGGATAAGGTGCCAGTTTTATTGGTACTATTTTGGGGTACTTATGATTTTCAATTGCTCTATATTATGCTGTTTATGAGGCAAGGTAACCCAAAAATGGCTCTTTTGGTACTGTTTTTATTTTTTACAACATTCATTTGACAGGTTAGATCATGTGGTATTTTTATAGAGCAGGTTGTTACAAACGCAATGATGTCAAATATGTCTACTTTCTTTGTTGTTTGTTTGTTTCAGTTTTACATAATAAAGCATTTTTGAAAAGAAAATTATGTTTTTGTGCCTCCATTTTCTGAACACCATATTTTTATATTTTTATGCCAATCGTCTTGTGCAGTAGCTTGTTTTTTGCAGGAAGAGTTGACGTTTTTGTTGGTACCATTTATGCGTACATATGATTTTTTGATCATTCATTATTGCACCTTATGGGGCAAGGTGACCAAAAAATTGGTTGTTTTAGCACAGTTTTTATTTATTTATTTTTACAGCGTTCACCTGAGGGGTTAGGTCATGTGACATTTTTATAGAGCAGATCGTTACAGACGTGGCAATACCTAATATGTATACTTTTTCTTATTAATTTAAGTTTTACTAATAATAGCATTTTTAAAACAAAAAAAATGATGTTTTAGTGTCTCCATAGTCTATTTTTTAACGACTGTCTTAGGTAGGGTCTCATTTATTGCGGGATGAGGTGACAGTTTGATTGTTACTATTTTGAGGGGCATACGCCTTTTTGATCTCTTGGTGTTGTACTTTATGTGATGTTAGGTGACAAAAAATGTTTTTATTTTTTTACCGTATTCACCTGAGGGGTTAGGTCATGTGATATTTTTGTAGAGCAGGTTTTTACAGATGCGGAAATACCTAATATGCTACTTTTTCTTATTTATTTAAGGTTTTACACAATAGCATTTTAGAAAAAAAAACATGTTTTTCTGAAGGCCATATTTTTTTCATTTTTTGGGGGATTGTCTCATGTAGGTGCTTTTTTTTCAGGATGAGGTGATGGTTTGATTGGTACTCTTTTGGGGTACATATGATTTTTTTGATAACTTTAAATCCGTTCTTTTTTCAATTCCATCATAGTTTTTCTCTTTTTTTTATGGCGTTCACCATGCAGGGAAAGTAACATGATCCTTTTATAGATCAGGTCGTTATGGACGTGATGATACCAAACATGTGTAGTTTATTTTATTTATTTTTTTGATCAATTATAAGTGTGTGGCTATAAGAAGAAATTAGTTTTTAGTTTTTTTACTTTTTTCACATTGTTTTTACCCAGACCCACTTGTGGGGAGATGTCAGCCTAGTGTCTGAGACCCATGCCCAGGCAATGATAGATGACCTGACATGTCAGTATAGCTGCAATCAGGAGGATGATTTCTCTCTCTCCACATGGTCCCTAGATATGATAGGGAAGGGACTAGCTGTCTTCACAGAGCAACTGAAGAAGGCTTCAGAGGGGTCAAAGGAGAAGACCCAGAAAGAGATGAGTGAACTGAATGGTCTACTGCCTGATGTCCAGGAGAAGAGTAAATACTCCAGAAAAACACAAAGGACTACAGTACACCTCGACAAAGGGTTTTAAGAGTCCCTGAGTGGAACTCCCACAGGGTTGAAAAAAGAAAATGTGGGTACTCCTCTGTCTGCCAATGTTCAAGAGAAGGAGAATAAGGCTATCTCTTTGGCAGGGACCCTTGAGGAAGCCCCTGAGGAGTGAAGTAAAGGTGAAGGACTGGAAAAACACCTTAGAGCAGAATTGGAAGATATTATAAGCTTAAAGGATGACGTCGAGAAGAACGTCCATGAGTTGGAGAAGTCTAAGCGTACTCTCGAGCAGCAGGTGGAAAAAATGAGGACTAAATTTAAAGAGTTAGAGTCAAGAGCTTCTCGAGGTGACAGGTTGGCTCAATCAAAGGAAAATTAGAAACCTGAAGAGGAGAGTCCTCTGAAAAATGCCAAGAAGTCCAAGCCAGAGCCTGTTAAGAACGGGTCTGCAGATGGTGTCTCTGCTGAACAGGTTGATGGGGCTGATAGGGCTGCGGAAGCCAAAAGACTCATGGTAGAGTGTAGCCCGGGCCTGAAAGATGTCTCTTATGTCTACAAGCCCTTCCAAGTAGCCAGCAGCTTGCTGGGGAAGAAATACGAGGAGACAGATGACCAGCCTGCAGATGCTGTCTACTATGGTGGGAGGGCTCTCCTGGAGCTTGCACGAATGGAAAAGAAGGCCCTGGCTGACCCTCTGTAGGGAATGCTAGAAGACGAAGAGTCTGTTAAAGAGCCCGGGGTCCCTGGTGCCTCCAACCTCAGTGAGAAAGAGGAGGTGGAGGTAAGACTGCCAGTATATGATGCCATGTCTGAGAAGGATGAGAAGGCTAACAAAGTGAATAGAGATTCCAAAAAGATAAAGGCTGAAGAAGTTAAGGCCAATGTTTTGGAGTGGAAAAAATCCTCAGATGCTGCAGAGCCCAAAGAATAGGCTGAATGAGCCGCTGCTGATGTGGGAAAAGCCACTGAAGACACAGAAGACTCTGAATCTGCCCCCAAACCCGTGGAAGCCCCTGCTGAAAAGAAGGAAAAAGTAGTTCAGATGCGTGGAAAAGAGGCGAGTTGTGAGAAGCATGCTCTGCTGAAGCAGCTATGCAAAACAAAGGGAGAGCGAGGTTGTGACGCTTTGCGATCTCTGCAATATAAAGAAATCGCGAATTACAAGAGCCCTCTCCTGCACACAAAGAGTTCAAATCTTTTTTCAACCCAGAAGTAGTTCACCTTGCTAGCACAGCTCAGAGATCAGAGCAAATTTAGCACATCCGTGCCAAAATAATCTTCCTGCCCCCATGCCAGGATACATCCATCAATCAGATATCATCATGACAAAACCTCACAAAACATGCATCTTCCCAGTCTGTGTGGCTTCTGCATCGCAGGAGGTCTCACACCTTTAGCCGGGGCAGCGAACTTCAGGAGAAAAGGACAGATCCTTATCACACAGCTGGTTGGTACAAGAAGGAAGATGGCCTGAAAGTCACATCCAATCCATAGACTTAAAATTTTCCTCATATTTCATGGGTTAGGAAAATATGAAAGGAACTCTCTTCAGAGGTTGTTCAGGTTATTCTAACACACCGTCCTGAAAATCCGCAAACAAATCGGAAATTCCCTCTCTGAGATATGACGGTTCTCAGACACACTGTATCGTCTTCCAGTCATATTTGATATCAGATGATGTGCAAAATTGTTCTGATTATAAATATGAACTTTATTTCCTAATTTGACCTACGGGTATGGAGAAACTGGCAAAGCCAAGATTCTTCCAGATTTTCTTCCTCTCAGGACAAGAACTGCCCCTCTTCCAATTACGCAAGGCTGGACTTGTACGTGTCACAGCCACTCCCAGCTACAGAGTGCGTAAAACACAGGGAGACACTCAGTTCCTAGTTCTTCATCTACCATCTGACGTCCACTAACATCACGATCGCCCGCTGGACACGGGCACACTGCCACCTTGGATTATTCCTTCAAAGACTTTATCTTTTACTGGACTTTACCACAGTAATTCTGAACTTACAGAAATTCTATTCCCTTCCATCTCTTACCTATTTCTATCCAACCAATCTGTTCGACTGGCAGGAATATATTTTCCAGCGCAAAATTAATCATTTTATTTTACCGATTGTACATACAATCGCGATTGTATCGTGTATGGGCACACAAACCAATCTTAAATGTCTACTGTGCTTCCAGTGGATTTGCCTCCAAAAGTCTCTAGTGGACGAGACCTGTATGGCAACTGTGGCATAGTACGACGGGATTGGCGGGTGGTTGTCACAGAGGTCAAAGAGTAGAAAGAGAGGGTCGGCCCGGTACATGGACATTGGAGTACTTTAAACACTATCTGGTAGGTAGAAAGCAAGTATTTGTGACAAACCGAGCTTTGTTGGCCTGGGTATGGCAAAACAAAGGGAAAACTGTAGGTAAGGTGGGTGCCCTCTCACAGACATCCTGTGGTTGTGCAGGTGTTCATCCCACGGGTTTGAACAAAGGGGGGGTATGGGAGGCAGTGACAGGCCTGATGGTTGTTAGGGGAGTTATATGGCAGGATTTGCTGTGTCTTCCCCACAATCACCAGGCTTGAAGCAAGACCAGCTGCAGTAATCACCTGGGTATAAAAGAATCCTTAGTATGAGAGGGGGTGGTGTCTTGCACACAGAAGCCTGGAGTGGTTCTGTGTGGTCTGAGCCAGGAGGGCTGAGAGAGCATAAGGCTGGGTTTATCCTGGGGTTTGGGGGGGTCCAGCGACGCCTAAGGAAGAGGGTGGCACGGTCAGTGTCGGGAAGACTTCTAGAACACTATCCCCCAAGAGACACTGGTGTGGGAGCAGCCTGGAGGCTGCTGGAGGTTGGGCTGGGAAGGCCACATCTGATCACGGGTGTGAACTGTGTTATACAAGGTGAGACGTATCCCTACGTTATTTGTGTAGGTAGTGCCTAGACCGGCAGGTGTTTGTTTATTTTGCTTTGTTTATGCTGGTGTGCCGCAATAAAGCACTGTTTGGACACTAAAACTCTTGTCTGAGGAAGAAATCTGTGCTTGAAAACGCCTGAGAGAAAGCGATCCCTCACAATGTTTAATACACGGTTGCAGCAAACTTTAATTTGACAACTAACACAAAAAAGACATGGTAAAGGTCAAGTTAAAGTTTGCTACAACTGTGTATTTATCATGCAAACTGTTAATGTTTGCTACCTCTGTACTCAATTATTAGGGGTACAGATAGGGCAATCTGTCACAAAGACTGGGATCATCAAACGGTGTGTTGTCTTCCTGGCGCTCGAGTTCGACACATCGTGGATCGGGTTGACAGACTTCTTGGAGGGGCTTGAGAAGATCCAGCGGTTTGGGTTCCTAGACAACCGGGCCGACTTCTCTTTAACTACAGGCTCTATGGTAGGGATGGGCTGCACCTCAATAGGGAAGCTGTGTTGGGAGAGAAGATGGCTGGAAGGTTGGAGGAGTGCTTAAACTAGGGACTACAGGGTAGGGTAATTACGTTATAGGATGGGAAGTTAGTGCAGGTAGAGATCGGGAACAAGGTAATGGGACTGGGGAAGGAATGGATGGAGGGACTAGAACAGTTCAGAAGGAAAGGTGTAGGGTAAAAAATATATATAAATCTCTTAAATATATGTATACTAATGCCAGAAGCCTGACTAATAAAACTGGGGAACTGGAATAAGTGATGTGTGAGGAGGACTATGACATAGTGGGAATAACTGAGACATGGCTGGATGATAACTTTGACTGGGCAATTAATGTACAAGGTTATAGTCTGTTTAGAAAGGATCACCAAAGCCTGTAGAGGGGGAGGGGTCTGTCTTTATGTAAAGTCCTGTCTAAAGCCCACAGTCCGAGAAGATAAGGGACATGAACATGTGGAGTCACTGTGTGTAGAAATACATGGAGTTAAAAACAATAATAAATTACTAATAGGAGTATATTATAAACCAACCACAAAAAATCTAATACTAAACGAGATAGACGAGGTGGCAGATCATAATGAGGTGGTTATTATGGTGGACTTCAACTACCCAGATATAGACTGGGAAACGGAAACCTGTACATATCATAAAGAAATCAGGTTCTTGGCAATAACCAAAGACAATTACCTTTCCCAACTGGTTCAGCACCCGACTAGAGGGACGGCCATACTGGACTTATTATTAACCAATAGACCAGACAGAACAACAGATGTGCAGGTTGGGGGACACCTCGGAAATAGTGACCATAAAGTAATAACCTTCCAATTATCAAAAAAGTGTTTCTTCAGGGAGGAACAAAAATACCAAACTTCAAAAAAGCTAAAATTTAGCCAACTAAGAGAGGTGCCTAACTAACTGGGACTGAAGTCCTAAAAATACAGCCACAAAATGGGATATTTTTAAAAGCATCCTAAAATCTAATTGTGAGAGGTACATACAGTGAGGAACAGAAGTATTTGAACACCCTGCGATTTAGCAAGTTCTCCCACTTTGAAATCATGGAGGGGTCTGAAATTCACATTGTAGGTGCATTCACACTCTGAGAGACAGAATAAATAAAAAATTCAGGAAATCACATTGTATGATTTTTAAAGAATGTATTTGTCTTGCACTGCTGAACATAAGTATTTGAACACCTGAGAAACAGCAAGAATTCTGGCTCTCAAGGACCTGTTACTGTGCCTTTAAAAAGTCCACCTCTACTACACTCATTATTCTAACTTAGTAGCACCTGTCTGAGCTCTTTAAAGACACCTGTCCACCCCACAGTCAGTCAGACGCCAACTACTACCATGGGCAAGACCAAAGAGCTGTCAAAAGACATCAGAGACAAAATTGTGGACCTCCACAAATCTGGAAAGGGCTACGGTGCAATTGCAAAGCAGCTTGGTGAAAATAGATCAACCGTTGGAGCAATTGTTAGAAAATGGAAGAGGCTAAAGACTGACTGTCAGCCTCCCTGGGACTGGGGCCCCATGCAAGATCTCACCTCGTGGGGTATCACTGATCATAAGAAAGGTGAGAAATCAGCCCAGAACTACAAGGGAGGAGCTGGTAAATGACATGAAGAGAGCTGGGACCACAGTTTCAAAGGTCACTGTCGGTAGAACACTACGCTGTCATGGTTTCAAATCATGCATTGCACGGAAGGAGGTTCCGCTGCTCAAGTCATCACATGTCCAGGCCCGTCCTAAAGTTTTCCAATGACCATCTGGATGATCCAGAGGAGGCATGGGAGAAAGTCAGATGAGACCAAAGTAGAACTTTTTGGTCTAAACTTCACTCGTGTTTGGAGGAAAAAGAAGGATTAGTCGCATCCCAAAAACACCATCCCTACTGTGAAGCATGGGGGTGGTAACATCATGCTTTGGGGGTGCTTTTTTGCGAAGGGGACAGGACAACTGCACTGTATTAAGTAGAGGATGAATGGGGCCATTTATTGGGAGATTTTGAGCAACAACCTCCTTCCCTCAGTCAGAGCATTGAAGATTGGTCATGGCTGGGTCTTCCAACATGACAACGACCCGAAGCACACAGCCAGGATAACCAAGAAGTGGGTCTGTAAGAAGCATATCAAGGTTCTGGAGTGGCCTAGCCAGTCTTTAGACATAAATCCAATAGAACATCTTTGGAGGGAGCCCCGAAACCTGACCGATCTAGAGGAGATCTGTGTGGAGGAGTGGGTCAAAATCCCTGTTGCAGTGTCTGCAAACCTGGTCAAGAACTACAGGAAATGTTTGACTGCTGTATTTACAGATCCGCAAATACGGCAACGGGCAGCACACGTTCGTGTGCAGGAGGCATAAATGGTAAAACACTGGGTGACACTGACATGGAAAAGGACCTAGGAATTTTAGTGAACAGCAAACAAAGCAGTAAAAACCAGTGTCAGGCAGCTGCTGCCAAGGCCAATAAGATAATGGGTTGCACCAAAAGGGGCATAGATGCCCGTGATGAGAACATAGTCCAACCACTTTATAAATTGCTAGTCAGACCAGACATGGAGTACTGTGTACAGTTCTGGGCTCCTGTGAACAAGGCAGACAAAGCAGAGCTGGAGAGGGTTCAGAGTAGGGCAACTAAAGTAATAAATGGAATGGGGCAACTACAGTACCCTGAAAGATTATCAAAATTAGGGTTATTCACTTTAGAAAAAAAGACAACTGAGGGAAGATCTAATAGCTATACTAATATATCAGGGGTCAGTACAGAGATCTCTCCCATCATCTATTTATCCCCAAGACTGTGACGAGGGGACATCCTCTGCGTCTGGAGGAAAGAAGGTTTGTACACAACATAGAAGAGGATTCTTTACGGTAAGAGCAGTGAGACTATGGAGCTCTCTGCCTGAGGAGGTGGTGATGGTGAGTTCACTAAATGAGTTCAAGAGGGGCCTGGATGTATTTCTGGAGTGTAATAATATTACAGGCTATAGCTACTAGAGAGGGGTCGTTGATCCAGGGAGTTACCTGATTGCCGGATTGGAGTCGGGAAGGAATTTATTTCCATTTGAGTGGGGAAAATCGGCTTCTACCTCACAGGGGTTGTTTGCCTTCCTCTGGATCAACTTGCAGGATAATAGGCCGAACTGGATGGACAGATGTCTTTTTTCGGCCTTATATACTGTACTATGTTAATATGTTATATACTATGTTACTATGTACCTTAGAATTTTTTTTCCGTTTTTTTTTATGTTCTCCTCCTCGTGTTTCACTATCTGCAAAACAGGAGCTTGCTTTTCTATGTAACCTGTGAAGGAAAAATCTATTTTTACCACTGTCTGCTGATTGATTTTTAACATTAATTGTCTGCTAGTTTACACTGCAGGTGTTAATAGCAGTAGTCATTAACTTTCTGAATTGATTTAGATTCCCGCATTCTGCCAGATAGACGTTCGAAATTACAGCTTCATAAATACATTTTTTAATAAAATTTGTGTTAATGCCTCATACTTTATCAATACCTTTTTTTAGTTTGAAGTAAAATATAGCACAAAAACATAACATGATAAATTATGAACATGCGGCAGAGCCTCATGTTGGTAGCCTCCCAGACCAGTTTTCTTCTTGTCTTTTCATCAATTTTGGAGGGACGTCCAGTTCTTAGTAATGTCACTGTTGGGCCATATTTTCTCCACTTGATGATGACTGTCTTCCACAGTCAATCCCTGTGCACAGACATGCATTATGGCAATGACTTCATCTTCCAGTTTTCATATAGAATTAATCTACATAAGACATTGGGCAACTTTCTAAACGCATCACATTACTTATGTTGTGCTGACTCTAAATTACAGTCTGTATTGTGCTCTGGAGCTACATTCACCATTCAGCAGGATTCAGAGCAGAACTCTTTCAGTATACCCTGCTTGTTCAGTGTTTGCACATGACTCACTCTGGTCATTTTGATTTTGAGAAGTATCAGGCTCTACAAATTATATATATATATATATATATATATATGTACACAGTGGATATAAAAAGTCTACACACCCCTGTTAAAATGTCAGGTGTCTGTGCTGTAAAAAAATGAGACAAAAATAAATAATTTCAGAACTTTTTCCACCTTTAATGTGACCTATAAATTGTACAAAATTGATGAAAAACAAACTGAAATCTTTTAGGTAGAGGGAAGAAAAAATATAAAAATAAAATAATATGGTTGCATAAGTGTGCACACCCTTAAACTAATACTTTGTTGAAGCACCATTTGATTTGATTACAGCACTCAGTCTTTTTGGGTATAAGCCTATCAGCATGGCACATTTTGACTTGGCAAGATTTGCCCATTCTTCTTTGCAAAAACACTCCAAATCTGTCAGATTGCGAGGGCATCTCCTGGGCACAGCCCTCTTCAGATCACCCCACAGATTTTCAGGACTGGGCTCTGACTGGAATCATGACTTCAGATGGAAAAAAATGACGAATATTCGTCATTACGAATATATAGCACTATATTCTTCTTCTGGTGAAGCCATTCCTTTGTTGATTTAGATGTACTGTATATTCCTGCATATAAGACTACTTTTTAACACATGAAAATCTTCTCAAAAGTCGGGGGGTCGTCTTATACGCCGGGTATGGCGGGCGCTGCAGTGCCGGGACGCCTGAATTATCAACAGAGAGAGCCCGGGCTATTGCCTTGTATCCCCAGCAGCTGAGAGCTGCGATGTAACCCACGGCATATGCCCCCCCTGCGCTGTACCTTGTATGCCTCCCCCCTGCTCTGTACCTTGTATGCTCCTTGTACCGCCATCCTCCCGGCCGCTCGCATCTCGCTCCTACGCATGTGCGAGATTTCATGCGGCGAGCGTGGATACACGGGATCCTCACGGCCGCTCGCATCTCGCTCCTGCGCATGTGCGAGATCTCCGTGCGGCGTATCTAAGTGCAGCGCAGATGTGCATATGTGAATGTGAATATGAAGAATAACATAACAAAAACATGTTCAGGGTATAGGTGGCACATGTTTAGGGTCTGGGAGGCAGGGAGGGAGGACAAGGAAGGTGGTGGGATGCAGGGATGGTGGTGATACCATGGGATGGCGGTGGTACCTAGGGATGGTGGTGGGATGCAGGGATGGCAGTGGTATCTAGGGATGGTGGTGGGATGCAGGGATGGCAGTGGTACCCAGGGATGGTGGTGGGATTCAGGGATGGCAGAGGTACCCAGGGATGGTGGTGGGATGCAGTAATGTACTGCTGTGTGTTGAAAAAGGGGTAGTCTTATACGGCGAGTATATCCCAAACTCTATATTTTCAGTGTAAAAGTTGGGGGTCGTCTTATACGCCCAGTCGTCTTATACGCCGGCATATACGGTATGCTTTGGGTCGTTGTCGTGCTAAAAGATGAAGTTCCTCTTCATGTTCAGCTTTCTAGCAGAAGCCTGAAGGTTTTGTGCCAATATTGACTGGTATTTGGAACTGTTCATAATTCCCTCTAGCTTAACTAAGGCCACAGTTCTAGCTGAGGAAAAACAGCCCCTTGGCATGATGCTGCCACCACCATGCTTCACTGTGGGGATGGTGTTCTTCTGGTGATGTGCAGTGTTGTTTTCGCGCCAAACATATATTTTGGAATTATGACCAAAAAGTTCAACCTTGGTTTCATCAGACCATAACACCTTTCCCCACATGCTTTTGGGAGACTTCAGATGTGTTTTTGCCAAATGTAGCCTGGCTTGGATGTTTTTCTTTGTAAGAAAAGGCTTTCGTCTTGCCACTCTACCCCATAGCCCAGACATATGAA
Organism: Bufo gargarizans; assembly: GCF_014858855.1. NCBI lineage: Eukaryota > Metazoa > Chordata > Amphibia > Anura > Bufonidae > Bufo > Bufo gargarizans. Next base: position 22,035,052 of record NC_058082.1, on the reverse strand, counting down.
GAATACAGGAGATTGTTGTCACATGTACCACACAGCCGGTACTTGCCAGATATTCCTGCAGCTCCTTTAGTGTTGCTGTAGGCCTCTTGGTAGCCTCCCAGACCAGTTTTCTTCTCGTCTTTTCATCAATTTTGGAGGGACGTCCAGTTCTTGGTATTGTCACTGTTGTGCCACATTTTCTCCACTTGATGATGACTGTCTTCACGGTGTTCCATGGTATATCTAATGCCTTGGAAATTCTTTTGTCCCCTTCTCCTGACTGATACCTTTTAACAATGAGATCCCTCTGATGCTTTGGAAGCTCTCTGTGGACCATGGCTTTTGCTGTGGGATGCGACTAAGAAAATTTCAGGAAAGACCAACTAGAGCAGCTGAACTTTATTTCTGGTTAATCAGAGGCACTTTAAATGATGGCAGGTGTATGCTGACTCCTATTTAACATGATTTTGAATGTGATTGCTTAATTCTGAACATAGCTACATCCCCAGTTATAAGAGGGTGTGCACACTTATGCAACCACATTATTTTTATATTTATTTTGTTTTCTTCCCTCCAGCTAAAAGATTTCAGTTTGTTTTTCAATTGGGTGGAAAAAGTTCTGAAATGATTTATCTTTGTCTCATATTTTTTACATCACAGAAACCTGACATTTTAACTGGGGTGTGTAGACTTTTTATATCATATATATATATATATACAAAAAATAATAAAGTAAAGAGCAGCACACAAAAAAATAAATTCAGCGGGTGCAATTCCCTCCAAAGACCGGCGACCAATAAACTGTACCCTGCACTATAGTATCTTTTACCTATTTGTCTGATTATAGCTGTGCTGACTGCTTCCATTACCAACAGAATTGTGAATGCAGCTCTGAAGTATGATACAGGCTGTACTTCAGGACTAGTATAAAAAGAATAGCATTGCATTGTATTTACAAAGTTACTCAACTTTTTATGTACAATATATATGACTATAGATGAGCGAATCAGAGCTGACAAAGTGGAATTCGATCCGAATTTCAGGAAAAATTGGATTTGCAGCAAAGCCAAATTTTCTCGCGCTTCGTGATAACGAATCACATTTTTTCCTAAAATGGTTGCTGCACGTGTGAGGACATGGAGAAAGGAACTCTGGGAACAAGGGATCACCCACAATGCCATGCATGCAGCCAATCAGCAGCCAGCCAGCCCTGTGATGTCACAGCCCTATAAATAGCATCAGCCATCTTAGATTCTGCCATTTACCAGTGTACTTAGTGCAGGGATAGTGATAGAAAAAACATCATTGTGCTAAAAAAACAATTTACAAGTACAGCTGTATTCAAGGTGTAGGGAAAGGATAGGGAGGAATCATTCCACAGCATTTGTGTTGAACAGGGTTCAATAGGGGAGGTTACAGCCTGGGTAATAGGAACAATCCTATTAGGCCTCCTGCACACTAATGTGTGCTGCCTGTTGCCGTATTGCAGACCGCATTTGCAGATCCGCAATACACAGGCACTGTTCCGTGTGCATTCCGCATCACGGATGCAGACCCATTAACTTCCCATTCTTTCCTGTATATTTACTTGTATATAAAGTGCAAGTGCTGCCAAAAATGACAAGGAAGAGGCACTCCGATACAACCTGTATATCACATAATGGAGGGCCTCATTCACATTGTGGTACAATTGTTCAGGTAGTGGGACTCATACACTCATAAAGCCAATGCACTAAGTGAAAGGGCTGCCAAAAATTACAAGGAACCGGTACTCCAATAAACCCTTTGTTACAGATAAAGGAGGGAATCATACACACCCTTGAAAAATTATGATTGATGGCCTGCTGGTGACCTTCTAAAACATTAGGGGCGAAGGCCTGCTGCTGATCGGACCATCTAAAACATTAGGGGTGAGGGTCTGCTGCTGAGCTGACTATCTTAAAGGGAATCTGTCACCTGCTTTTACCATTTTAAGCTGGCACCATCGCTATGTTCACTAAATTACCTTATTTCCAGCAGTCTTCTTTTTACTTTATTTTGTTTTGTAGTTTTGATATAAAAGCGCTTTTTATGTTATGCTAATGAGGCTCCAAGGTGCCCAGAGGGGCATTTTTTTCACTCTCCGGTGCCCAGTGACGCCTCCCTGCAGTGCCCAAGAACGCCTCCTGATGCTCAAATAACCTCCCACAGCCCGGCAAACTGTTCCGCCCCCTCCTCACATCATAGTCTACCTTATAGAAATGCCCCGTCCTTCTTCCTGTCTGCGGCCTGCGGCCTGCGCCTGCGCGATCATCAACCTCCTGAGGGCAACAGCCTCAAAAGTCTCACTGGGCATGCGCCGAGCCCAGTGATGTAATCTGAGCGCTGTTGCCCTCAGGAGGTTGATGATCGCGCAGGCCACAGGCGGTACTGCGCCTGCGCGAGTTTTCTGGCCGCAGACAGGAAGAAGGACGGGGCATTTCTATAAGGTACACTATGACGTGGGGAGGGGGCGGAACGGTTTGCCGGGCTGTGGGAGGTTATTTGAGCATCAGGAGGCGTCACTGGGCACTGCAGGGGGGCGTCACTGGGCACCGGAGAGTGAAAAAAACACCCCTCTGGGCACCTTGGAGCCTCATTAGCATAACATAAAAAGCGCTTTTATATCAAAACTACAAAACGAAATAAAGTAAAAAGAAGACTGCTAGAAATAAGGTACTTTAGTGAACATAGCGATGGTGCCAGCTTAAAATGGTAAAAGCAGGTGACAGATTCCCTTTAAACATTAGGGGTGAGGGTCTGCTGCTGAGCTGACTCTCTAAAACATTAGGGGCAAGGGCTTGCTGCTGATCTGACCATCTAAAACACTATGGGCGAGGGACTGCTGCTGATCTGACCATCTTAAACATTAGGGGCAAGGGCCTGCTGCTGAGCTGACCATCTAAAACACTATGGGTGAGGGCCTGCTGCCGAGCTGGCCATCTAAAACATTATGGGCGAGGGACTGCTGCTGAGCTGACCATCTAACACATTAGGGGTTGCGGGCCTGTTAGGTGGGGCCCGCTTTCTCACTTTTGCCACCTCACTGCCTCTTCCAGTCTGTTGCGGTGCTGCGGATCCCTCCCCCTCTGTACTGCTATCCTCGTTCGGCTTGCCATCTTCCCAGGTTGGGTTAGTGATTTCATCGTCCACCACCTTATCTTCCACTTCCTCACTCTGGTCATCCTCCTGACTTATTGACCTAACAACAATCTCACTTATTGACAACTGTGTCTCATCCTCATCATCAACCTCTTGAGACACTAATTGCCGTTGACTTATTGGCAACTGTTTTTCATCATCATCATCCACCTTGTAAAACACTAATTGCCGTTCCCCACCGCCATCTTCTTCTGACTGGATGCTCAAGAGTTTAGGAATCAGGGCACAAGATCTCCTCATGTCCCTCTTCAAGCGGGCTTATCAAGAGGCCCAAATCAAGCAATGGCGATGAAAATAGCTCCTCGGAATATCCGAGTGTGCAATCACTTGTTTTCAAAGTCTCTCCATGGTGGGAGAAAGGAGGAACAGGGCGAGAATTCTGTTGACCAGACTCTTGGCTACTGAGACTGAAGTTTGTGAAAGACAAGGTGGTGCTTAACCGACTGGAAGCATTATCTGCTGCAATCCAACCGACCACCAGCTCGCACTGGTGTGAATTCGAAAGTGGTGTCCTGCAGCGCCCTGCAAATTGGGACATGAAGCTTGTGGATGAGTGTGTTTCGTGTGCTCTGCCAGCAGGCACAGTTTCACCGCACCCAGGGCCACGGCCTCTGTGTGCTCCATCAGCAGCACGGCCACTTCCCCGTCCCTTACTGCTCGCCTTCATCATATTAAATGGTATATATGCTTGCAAGTATGTCACACGCACAGTAGCACAGTTTTTTTAAGTGTATAAAGTACAGTCAATGTCATTGATATTTGGGATGCAGAAACGTTATACGGGAGATGTAGCGCAAGTAATGTCACTTTCCACAGCGTCTACGGAAAAAGTACACTGGATGTCACAGATAATTTTAAGATGCGCAAACAATAATAGGAGATGTAGCGCAGATAATGTCACTGTCCGCAGCGTCTACGGAAAAAGTACACTGGATGTCACAGATATTTTTAGTATGCGCACACGTTATACAGGAGATGTAGCACAGATAATGTCACTGTCCGCAGCGTCTACGGAAAAAGTGCACTGGATGTCAAAGATATTTTTAGTATGCGCACACGTTATACAGGAGATGTAGCACAGATAATGTCACTGTCCGCAGCGTCTACGGAAAAAGTACACTGGATGTCACAGATATTTTTAGGCTGCGCACACGTTATACAGGAGATGTAGCACAGATAATGTCGCTCTCTGCAGCGTCTACGGAAAAAGAACACTGGATGCCACAGATATTTTTAGGATGCGCAAACGTTATACAGGAGATGTAGCAGAAGTAATGTCCCTGTCCGCAGCGGACACCACCTACAGAAAAAGTACACTGCATGTCACATATATTTTTAGGCTGCGCACACGTTACACAGGAGATGTAGCGCAGATAATGTCGCTGTCTGCAGCGGCCAAACAATTGCAAGCTATTTAGCGCAGGTTGCGCTAAAAATATATATTGCTGCAAGATACAATAATAGTCCTTAAAAGGACTTTTGGGTCTCTAACACCAACCCTGCCTAACAAAAAAATAAAATTCTGTTCCCTACACTATTTGTCCCTTGTACAGCACAGCTCTCCCTGACTAAGACAGAGCCGAACCACGTGTCATCGGGTGCTTTACAGCACCTGATGACGTGTTCCGGCCAGCCAATCACTGTAATGCCAGTAACCTACATGGCTACAGCATTACAGTGAGTGGCAGTACTTACCTGCACGTTTATTGGCTGCGTAGCAGCCAACAAACGTGTGGGGAGGAGACTCGAGCATCGTGCTCGAGCACACGCAGTATTCGTCCGAACACCGCAATGTGCCGAGCCGACATTCAAGTGTCATAGTACCCCAAGGGACGGGAGGGACTTATTCCCCACCAGACAGCACCCCCTGCCGAGGGGAACCTTGCACCTCTACCTAAGCCGTCTATCAATCCGTACGGCCAAAGACATGGCTGCCTCCAAAGAATCAGGTTTTTCATGAAATGCAAGGGCATCTTTTAATCTCTCAGATAGCCCCTGACAGAACTGACTAAGGAGTGCAGGATCATTCCACTCCGAAATCGGACGCAGGCGAAAACACAAGAGCGACCTTAGGTTCCAGGCAGATCTGGTTTCCCATGGCGGTGCCAGACATCAAAGTACTCTGACACCGTGCAACCGAATTGTAGAGGTCAGCTACCTCCAAAGACAATCCATGCATGCGATCAACCAAAGCATCAATAGTTTCCATTTTCCAACAGCAAGGGAAAACAATTACGTTATGGCAGGTTATAATGTCACGGTAGGTAAGATAAGGGAAGGAAAATGAACACAGCAAAGCAAACAAAACAACTGACTAGGCCCCAAATGCTAGGGAACAAAGGGGACACCTCCTAGCAATCCCTAAAATACTTTCCCTAAGCTGCTATGCCCATGTGCATATCTCGATGGTAGATATGCACATGCCCACGTACCTAAGGCTATAACACACTAAACCAAACCCTCAGCTGTAGGGAAGAGGGAAAGAGACACCCAGCTCCTTCAACAACCGAAGGGGCTAGCGTCACCCTAGAGGCCTAGTAAAAACAGACACAGAAGGAAAAAGGGAAAAGGACTTATCTAGAGATGTGTTGGAGCAGATGATCCACCAAACTTCCAGAGCTAACTATAACCCACAAAGGCTATAGGGAGTGGGAGGAATAAATAGCCTCACCAATTACCTAAAGAACAACACCTGGGAGGAGGTGGGATTCTGTTCAAACCCACAACAAAACAAACTGTCATATCGAGTCAGGTGCAGCAACTCTGATAGATCTCCTCAGAACACCCACAGGGCAGGGTGTGACATCTTCCCCTCCCCTTACACCATGACACTTGCTCATTGTTGCTATGTCCTTGTTCATACAGTGCAGTGCAGGATTAAAAAAAAAAATTAAATATTCAAATTTTAATATATTGAAATATAAGTCTTTGCTTACATTTTTGTTCTCTCTTTAGTATCAATTTCTGTAAAGGAAAAGGGCATTTTTTTTAAATAAAAAAAAAGCCTCACTGCTTGAACAATATCACATACTTCTAAAAAGCTAATTTACCTGCCATAATTTATGCCGTTTTCTGCACTGCATGCTGGGAGATAATTTGTACATCAAAATGCTATACAATGTCTGCCATAAAGACTGTGATTCACAGAATGCAAAATAGAAGAGCATATGCAGCTGCTGTATCAGCAGGAGTTACTAAGAATTGTTAGCTCAGATAACCACTGACTGCAGCTATGTATGACAATACATTATAAAGCATCATTTGAATTACATTACCACAGGTAAAGGAAGGTCTCTATAGAGTGACTCAAAACTGCGCAAAATAGACAGCAATACAGAAGCTTGATACATGGCAGTCGCAACCAATAAAGTCATTGTATCATCAGAAAATGTAATAAATAGAGATGAGCTGCTTTGGCAAATTTCACAAAGTAATTAGATTTGTAACTTCGTCACAAATCGCATTCCATTTTATGTAGCATACGCAATGACAGGGAACGGAAATCGCGCAGCCCCCCTTCATTGAACCCCTCAGATGCAGCATTAATTGCTGATCGCAGCATCTGATATTAACATTGAGGCCTTTCAGGGGTTAATCAGTGTTAAAAATAAAAAGGGAAATTCTCACCTCATCCATTTGCTCGCGGTCGCGGCCATCTTGATTGAAGAAACTGTGCGAAATCTCGTGCGGTAACATGAGGTCATCACGCTGGCCTGGCACAGTTTCTTCAATCAAGATGGCCACGATGGCCTCTCTGCGAGAAAATGGCTCAGGGGAATTTTTTTCTTAACCGCCATTTTAGGAAAAATTTATTTGTTACCAGGAAGTGTGAGGAAATTCTACTTCGTGGCAAATACATTTTTTCCTGAAATTTGGATCAAAGTCAATTTGTTTCACTTCGATTCACGTTCGAAGTTTCCACCAATTGAAATTCCACCCTCCATATGTTGGACTGACGAACAAAGAAAGGCCATCAACGATTTCTTGATGATGCAAGTGGATAGGAGTACTCCCCTGTGTAACTTCGATGTCAGCCAGTTGCAGCTCATGCGTGACACCTGCCGTTTGCTCAGGCCCTTTGAGGAGGACACATTATTTGTCGGTCGCCAGGACTACGGAATGAACAACGTCATTCCACTGCTTCATGTCCTGGAACAGATGCTGGTAACTATGGCTGGTCAAGGGACAGGAGACGTGGCGCCTCAATCTCATGGCCACATGAGCCTTGTGGGGGCTGAACTGGAAGAGGAGGAGGAGGGGAGGAGGACATTGGAGCGCAGGCAATCTGTAGCCAAATGGGTGGTTTTTCTACTCAGCTGACAGGAGAGGAGGAGCAGGAGGGGAGCAGCCAGAGGAGCTAAAGGGCGATGAGGAAGATGAGACAGAGGACCCGGACACACAGTGGCAGTATGCAGTTGAGATGGAGGCATGGAGTCCCTCCGAGTCACTTGCACAAATGGCACGATGCATGCTCACTTGCTTGCTTACTGACAGCCGAATTGTCACCATCCAGCAGAGGGATGACTTATGGCTTTCCACCTTGTTGGACCCTCGCTACCGGTCCAGAATGGGGTCTTTTTTACACACACGGAGAGGGAGGACAAACTGAACTAATACAGAGACATCCTATATAGTCAGTTGGCCGCTACCTATCTACGCCATCGTCCATCCTCTCGCAGGTCTGACCGGGGGGGCCCTTTGCACTCACATTCCACTGCCATGGCTGCTAGGGAGGGGTTGGGTGGCAGGAGCAGTACCAGCTCCATCAGCATCAGTCTACAGTCGCTGATGAGTAGCTTTCTTCACCCGCATAGTGAACTACTCACAAGCAGCAGCAGGTAGACCTGGAGCAGGACCTGAACCAGCAGGTGGTGACCTACTTGGTCAGCACCCTGCCACCCAACATTGAAGATCCGCTGGACTACTGGGTATCCAAACTGGATTTGTGTCCGTAACTAGCAGAGTTTGCCCTGGAAAAGCTGTCCTGCCCGGCCAGCAGTGTGGCATCAGAGCGGGTTTTTAGTGCGCAGGGGCCATAGTTACCCCAAGGAGAACTCGCCTGTTGATAAAAAGAGACTGGTTTCTTCTGGCTACCTGCCTCAGCTACTACTCTGATGCTGCAACCCACCTGATGCCAAGTGCTCCTTATTTCACTCACCATTATCAGTGGGTACTGGTATTGCCACCCACCGCCCCACTCTGTTACTGGGTCATTTTGTGGTCTCCTGATGCAGCTGCTGCTGTCATCTCCAAACTATGTCATCTTGCCACTCTGTGGTCTCCTGATGCTGCCTCCACCTCCAAACTATGTCACCTTGCCACTCTGTGGTCTCCTCATGCTGCTGCCATCTCCACACTATGTCACCTTGCCACTCTGTGGTATCCTCCTGATGTTGCTGCTGCTGCTACTGAAACATGCCGGGGGCTCCCTATGGAGGATGCGCACGTGAGCATACTAGTGATAAGGTGCCGAGGATATTAGTACTCACGGTTTAGTTGTCCATGGGGCCGGCAGTGCAGTGGATGGGAAGACAGCACAAAATCCTCAGGGGCACTCTCCGTTGCAGGGAACACCAGCAAGATGTAGGTTGGGGTGCCCTTAATGGTAATTGGTATAAGGTGCTTTTGCGGCTGGGCCCCTGTGTTCGTGACGCCAGCACCATAAGGTGCAATGAGGAGGAGAAGTGGAATGATGAGAGAGGCAGTGGTTGAATCAAGCAGGAACTTTACTTTTCAGAGGTAGTAAGGCATCCAATAACATTACTTTATCTTTCATACAGATGGCAAAAAGGGTAAAGCTGCCAAATCCAAATTAGTAGGCTACTTATGGTGAAGTGCCTAGGTTACCTCCAGGCCACTTGAGTGAAGGATGATGTTCTTACTTGTGCTTAGTTCCTGGTCTTGCTCTGATTCCTCAACCTTTAACTATTAGTTTAGATCATCTGTAAATTAGTATTTTGACAGATGGCGTTTCTGTCCTTGATTATGGTGGAGCTGCCGGAAGCTTAGAATCTCTCCACCTGATGCAAAGGAGTCTGATAAATGACAGTTACCTTCCTTTGTCAATATAGTCTTTTAGTTCAAGGATCCAACAACCCAATGGTGATCTCCCTCATGGCAGGCAAACACTCTGCTTCATTATTTGAAAAGGTTGTGGTCTTCAAAGTCATTATCCACTTGATACCCCGGAAGGGTACTCTACAGCGTAGGATCCTATAGTCCTGATCTTTGGACTCAATGGTTGAAATCAGTTAGTTCTCCTGGGCTAGGCCCAGGAGGACAGACACAAGACTGTCTCCTCTCCTGCCGCCTAACTCCTCCACTCCTATTCTCTACTCCCCTTTCACGTACTGAATCCACTATATAAGTAGTGTGTTAGAGACCTCTAGTGGTGAAAAGCATGTGGTGCAGGTTACCAGCCTGAAATATGGATTTAGCAGCATAGACAAAGAAGTGGGACACTACACTACTGCCATCTCCACACTATGTCACCTTGCCACTCTGTGGTCTCCTTATGCTGCAGCCATATCCATAATATGTCACCTTGCCACTCTGTGGTATCCTGCTGCTGCCATCTCCACATTATATCACCTTGCCTCTCTGTGGTCTCATCATGCTGTTGCCAACTCCACACTATGTCACCTTGACACTCTGTGGTATCCTTCTGCTGCTGCTACTACTGCCATCTCCACACTATGTCACCTTGCCACTCTGTGGTCTCCTCATGTTGCTACCATCTCCACACTATGTCACCTTGCCACTCTGTGGTCTCCAGTTGCTGATGCTGCTGCTATCTTCACACTATGTCACCTTGCCACTCTGTGGTATCCTGCTGCTGCAGCTGCCATCTCCACACTATGTCACCTTGCCACTCTGTGGTCTCCTCATGCTGCTGCTACTGCCATCTGCACATTATGTCACCTTGCCACTCTCTGGTCTCCTGATGCTGCTGCTACTGCCATCTCCACACTTTGTCACCTTGCCACTCTGTGGTCTCCGGATGCTGCCGCCACCTCCATACTATGTCACCTTGCCACTCTGTGGTCTCCTCATGCTGCTGCCATCTCCACAGACTCGGTTATTGTGCCACTCTGTGGCCTCCTGATGCTGCCGCCACCTTCAGACTCTGTCATTGTGCCATTCTGTGGCCTCCTCATGCTACTTCCACCTCACCACTATGTCATAGGGCCACTCTGTGGACTTCTCATGCTGTTTCCACCCTCCTCACGTTATGACTGGGCCACTACTTTGCCTTTCGGCCTGGCTGACATCGGCTGACATCATCATTTATTTGACCCTTTTTCTGATCTGTCAGATGGAAGGAAAAATGAGACGCAAAATGGATCCTGTCTGTGTAACAGCTGTAAGGCCTGTATGGTCCCATCAGAATTGGCTTATGATTTGGTAGACAAAAGCAGGAGTGGGTACAAAACACAGAAAACATGCAAATATTCCATTCACGTGTCATCTGTTTTACATCCACTCCTGTTTTTTTTTTTGGCATTAGCAATACTGATGGATTATTGAGCAAATGCTGACCGAGTGAAGGCTGATGCTCCACAGACAGGATCCGTTTTTTGTGGGTTATTGTTCTGACGGATCAGAGGAAGGGCAAATTAATCAGTGACGTCCACACAAACTTACTGCTGACACCCTCTCCACTGTCGGGGGGGCTCTACTTGTATACGCGTTTGATAGAACAGGTTCTGTAGACATCTATGTGGAATCAGCTGGTGACGGTGTAAAAGGAGTGCACTTCTTCTTGACGCTAACATTGACCTGTAAGGCTGAGTTCATACCTGAATTATTTTGTCAGTTTTGGCCAAATATGTGAAGTGTGCAGTGATTCTAAGAGCGAGGCCTGTCATCTGCATGTCATATTGATTCACAGTATTGTTTCTCTACCACATCAGACTCCCTATGCATGTTACTGCAAGGCACAGTGTCCTACATCCCTATAAACGGCTTAAAAAAGCTGTTTTTAATGCGATTCACAAATAAATTTGAATCAAAGCAAATGTTTCTGAAAAATTTGGCGAACTGGCCGAATCGAATTTTTGGAAAATTCACTCATCTTTAACTATAAGGGTTCATTCACATGTCTGCAAAATGGGTCCGCATTTTCAATAGGGCCGCAAAATATGCTGACAGCACACTGTGTGCTGTCCGCATCCGCACTTCTGTTCCAAGGCCCCGCGAAAAAATAGAACATGTCCTATTCTTGTCCGCAGCCACGGACACGAAAAGGCATTTCTATTATAGTGCCGGCCATGTGCGGTCCGCAAAATGCAGAACGCACATGGCCGGTGTCCGTGTTTTGCAGATCCGCAATTTGCGGACCACAAAACAGTTGCAGATGTGTGAATGGACCCTAAACTTGAATAATGCTGTGTATGTGTCTTCCTTTGTCACTCCCTGGTTTCAGGGTTGTACTTTATCTCTTTTTGGAAACTGTATCAGTCTATGAGCACCTTTCTGAGCACTAAGGCGGTAATTTATTAAGACCGGCTTTTTAGACGCTGGTCTTAATAAAGCCCCATAGCTGACGGTGGATCCGCCGAAGTTATGAAGAGGTGCCGGCCTCTACATTAGTTCGCTGTATCCAGTGCTGGTCTAAATGTAAGACAGCTTCCACCCCTTACAATTATGAGTTATGTTGATGTTTATAGATGTAATGATTAGATATTACATGTGAGCACTTTGGCACATCGCACTTTATTATGCACTTTGTAGTATTTTAATGGTGATTATATGAAATTATGTAAAGTGATCATTCATTATGTAAATGTATGGATACCCTATAAATTCTTACTTATACTGCACTTACATCTAAATCAGTACACTAAACGGTCAAGAGACCAGAAAAAATCCCTTTAGGGGTCTTTACCTAATAAAGTATTGTAATTAAAATATATCTTTATTTAATTATTATTAAAACTAAAGTGTAGGGAAGAAAAAAAAAATATGTGTTTAAAATTATCAGAAAACAGTAAGGTCAAATGACCTAGTAGATACTAGTGGTTGCTAGCGGCAACTGGGGGATTAATGTCACCTAAATCATCTGATATTGACACCAGCAGGTGCTCTATTTTATATAGATTATACGGGTTAGATAGTGTGTGTGGTTAGTTAACCACTGAAATTAACATGGGTATATTAAATACCTCTATATACTTAACCTGAATTGGGTGTTTGCAGAGATATGGGTTTTTGTCTTCATTAACAGTGAGGGTTGCCACAATACTCGACAGTCTATCGACAGGGACGGCAATTGTAGCGCATATAGACGGGCATTTCAAAGCGCGCGCACCCTAGTACCCCTCTTCCCCTGACGAAGCCCTCACAAATAGACTGTCGGATATTGTGGCAATCCTCACTGTTGATGAAGACTAAAACCCCTAAAGGGATTTTTTCTGGTCTCTTGACCGTTTAGTGTACTGATTTAATATCCCGAGGGTCCCTATGAGGGCTTTCAATAAGATTCCTTGTAAGAGGGTATTTCATGTTATAGAAGAGCAAACGGCAGAGACATATATCGGCAACAGTATGGGTAAATGTAGATATGATTGTCAATGTAACTAACTATAACGTGTAACACAGTGACAGCCCTATAACACGTATCTCCATTCCTGTCTGCAGAGCCCAGCACGGCCCCCACCGATGTCAAAGCCACAGGTCTGTCCGCCTCAGAAATCCTCGTCGCATGGAAATCTTCCAAAGATAATGTAGGAAGACCTTTGGGATTTGAGGTATTTTTATTAGAATGGCTGCTTCTCATGGATTTTTATCTGCTTGTCATTGCTATTATCAAGTATTTAAAAAACATTGCATTTTTAGTTTAATGGGAATATTTTTAGCAGTGGCGTGCTTAAGGTGTTTGGTACCCAGGGCATTCCTCCCCCATACTTTAAAACATTGTACCCCTCACAGTAGTTATGCGCACATTGTACCCCCTCAAAGTAGTTATGCCCATATTTTGCCGGCTCACAGTAGTTGTGCCCTCATTGCGCCCCTTAACAATAGTTAAGTTGCGCCACTTTACACTAGTTATGCCCACATTGTGTCCCCTCACAGTAATGTTTTCATTGTGCCCCCTCCCCGTAGTTATGCCCACATTGTGCCCCCCTCACAGTAGTTATGCCCTCACTGCACCCCTTAACAGTAGTTTGCGCCCCTTTACAGTATGTATGCCCACATTGTGCCCCCTTATAATAGTTAGACCTTCATTATGCGCCCTTCACAGTAGTTACACCCTCATTGTGCCCCCTTACAGTAGTTATGCCCTCATTGTGCCCTCTCACTGTAGATATACCCTGATTGTGCCCCCTCACAGTAGTTATACCCTCTCTGTTCCCGCTTCAGGGTTGTTATGCCCTCATTGTGCCCACCTCGCAGTAGATATACTCTTTCTATGCCCCTTCACAGTAGTTATGCCCACACTGGTCCCCCCTCACTGTAGTTATACCCTCTCTGCTCCCCCTTCAGAGTAGTTATGCCCTCATTGTGCCCTCCTTGCAGTAGATATACCCTCTCTGTGCCCCATAACAGTTGTTATGCCCCCTTACAGTAGTAATGCCCACCCTATACACACACCACACCTTATACACATGACACCCTATTCACACACCCCACATAGATGACATCCTATTCACACACCACATGACACTTACCCTATTCACTAGTGTTGAGCGAATCAAATTTCAGATCATAGATCCGAAGTTGATTCAATCTAAGAAGTCGTTTTAATACTGTACAGAGTCACCCGAAGTCGTGCAAGACTTCGGCAAATAAATTGGTATTCAGTTCTACATCTTTAAAAACATTTCAAAGTCTTGCGCGACTTCAGGTGAAACTAATTTTGCCTCCACGGAGGCAATGCATTTACATACTGTACTGAGAAAGGTCTCCATATATAATTAAAATGAAGTGTTAGAATTAATCAACTTCGGATCTATGATCTGAAGCTCGATTTGCTCAACACTATTCACCCAGTTTAGTCCTCTTCCTGTGCAGCGCTTGGCTGAATAATCTTGATCATGTGACAGTGACATCAAGGAAAGTCCTTTAGCTTCTGCTTGCTGTACATGGTGAGTTGTTCCCCTAGAACAGGGATGCCCAACCTGCAACCCTCCAGTTGCTGTAAAACGACAACTCCCACCATGCCTTGCTGTAGGCTAATAGCTATAGGCTGTTCTGGCATGCTGGGAGTTGTAGTTTTGCAACAGCTGGAGGGCCGCACTTGGGCATCCCTGCCCTAGAATGTAAGGTTGTTGCCCTTCTTCCTCTCCAAAAGGGCTGGTGCTGGATCTGGATATGGGAGCGCACAGTGAAACAAAAAAGCAGACTGTCAGGGAGAAGGAATCCTATAGCTGTTCATCTCTTACCTGACAGTCTGCTGACTGCAATATGTGCTGTGGCACCCCCTTCACAGCTGGCACCTGGGAAGGACTCCCCTTTTGGCACGCCACTGCCCCCCACCCCCTTTGGCATGCCACTGATCCTTAGTTAACGCGGTTACCGATTGTTTACTGTGGTGCCGAAATACATAACAAATTCAATGAAAAGTGTGACATTTGGAGAACCATTACCCTACGAAGAGTGGTGGTCTTCATGAGACAACCTATTAAAAAATACAAAAAAGAAATTCCAAAAAAGTGTAATAACAAATATGCAATATTACTGCTATAACCAGCAACTTGTAAGTTTGCAGTGTTGTGGGTCGTTCAGTAATGCCTGACCATTGACTTCTTAGAATGGGGTTGTCCACTTGAGATAATGTTGTCTTTGTTGGGACGGTCATCCATAACAAGAGTATAATGTCACGCTGGTTAAAGGAGTCTTATGGTTTTTATAAATGAAGGTTATTTGTTGTAAAATGAAACATTCTATAGTATTTTTAAATAGGTTTTTTAAAACTCTGTTTGCTGTCATTCAGTAGAAGCCTTGTTTTCTTCTAAAGAGTGAAAATCTGTCCTGCTCCTGGGGTAATCACTCAGGTGCACCGCTTGTTACAGTTACATTATAGCTATCAAACCTGTATCTTGTGGTGTCCATCACTAGAGATGGCATTGCGGTTCGCCCGGCGGTCGTTTCGCGGCGAACTTTTGTCGTTTGAAATTCGCCGAACATGCGAACATATGATGATGTTCGCATGCACCATATTCTTTTGCATTGTGCTGAACTTTGACCCATGACACATCAATCAGGTGGGACAGGATAGCCAATTGAGACATTTTAGCACATGGACACACCCCCTACCCTATAACAGAACCCGATCTGGCAGCCATTTTATATTCTGTGTTTTACCAGTGTAGGGAGAGGCTGCTTTGTGGAGCAGGGACAGACTGTTCGGGACACGAAACACTAGCTAATAGGGCCACAAAAGTCCTTTTAAGGACTGGTATAGGTGTGCTATCGATAGGTGTGATATACTAAGGGGTGTGATATACTTATAATATACTTTCCAACATAGAAATTATATTATAGTGCATTTGTATTGTGCAGCAGTTGTGTCCGGTTCTGCTGCGATACTGCAGGTATACAGAGGGGCAAACACTATTGGAATAACTAATTGCAACTGGTGTGATATACCTGTTGCCCCCCAAAAAACTGATTGAGGGGTGTGATATATCTATGATATGCTTTCTAACATAGAAAGTATATAGTGCATTTGTATTGTGCTGCAGTTGTGTGAGGTTCTGCTGCAATACCGCAGGTATATAGAGGGACAAGTGCTATTGAAGCAACTATTTGCAACGGGTGTGATATACCTGTTACACCCCAAAAAACTGATTGAAGGGTGCAATATACCTGCTTCCACAAAATGCTGATTAAGGGGTTTAATATACCTGCTTCCACAAAATACTGATTGAGGGGTGCGATATACCTGCTTCCGCCAAATATTGATTAAGGGGTTCTATATACCTGCTTCTACAAAATACTGATTGAGGGGTGCGATATACCTGCTTCCGCCAAATATTGATTAAAGGGTTCTATATACCTGCTTCCACAAAATACTGATTGAGGGGTGCGATATACCTGCTTCCACAAAATACTGATTAAGGAGTTTGATATACCTGCTTTCACAAAATACTGATTGAGGTGTGCAATATACCTGCTTCCACAAAATACTGAATAAGGGGTTTGATATACCTGCTTCCACAAAATACTGATTGAGGGGTGCGATATACCTGCTTCCACCAAATATTGATTAAGGGGTTCTATATACCTACTTCCACAAAATACTGATTAAGGGGATTCATATACCTGCTTCCACCAAATATTGATTGAGGCCTGCGATACACCTGCTTCCACAAAATACTGATTAAGGGGTTTGATATACCAGCTTCCACCAAATACTGATTGAGGCCTGCGATACACCTGCTTCCACCAAATATTGATTGAGGCCTGCAATGCACCTGCTTTCACAAAATACTGATTAAGGGGATTGATATACCTGCTTCCACAAAATACTAATTTAGGGGTGGAAGCAGGTATAGGTGACTACCTCTTGAAGCTCATCAAGAGAATGCCAAGAGTGTGCAAAGCAGTAATCAAAGCAAAAGATGGCTACTTTGAAGAACCTAGAATATTTCAGTTGTTTCACACTTTTTTGTTATGTATATAATTCCACATGTGTTAATTCATAGTTTTGATGCCTTCAGTGTGGCCCTACAATTTTCATAGTCATAAAAATAAAGGCAACTCTTTGAATGAGAAGGTGTGTCCAAACTTTTGGTCTGTACTGTACCTGCTTCCACAAAATACTGAATAAGGAAGGGGTTTGATATACCTGCTTCTACAAAATACAGATAGAGGGTTGCGATATACCTGCTTCCACAAAATATTGATTACCGGGTTCTATATACCTACTTCCACAAAATAATGATTATGGGGATTGATAAACCTGCTTACACCAAATATTGATTGAGGGCTGCGATATACCTGCTTCCAGGAAATAGTGATTAAGGGGTTTGATATACCAGCTTGCACCAAATACTGATTGAGGCCTGTGATACACCTGCTTCCACAAATACTGCTCTTCTCTAAAGACTTTGACACAGGGTCATTTTGAAAATGACAGGCAGAGGAAGAGACAGGCCGTTCCTCAGGGGTGGTAGGGATCGAACGGTGCACTAGGCCGGAGCCTAAGTGGGAAGTTGGAGAAGGTGTGTGTGATTTTTTTCAAAGGACGCATCAAAGTTAGTTGAGTGTCTCACTCAGCCATCTGCACCCTCCTCATCCTCTGTATCTTCACCCTCCTCACTCTCTGCTGTGTGTACCCCAAAGACAACACCACCACCATAGCCCTTCCACTCGAGTCAGAGGAATTATTTTCCCATCCATTCCCAGACCTTACTGATGTGCAGCCATTATTGGCATCAGATGAGGAAGAGGAGGTAGCAACGGTCGCCACCCAGCGGTCTGAGGACAGTACCCATATATGCCCAAGGAGGGTTGTCCCCGCTGTTGCTGCCTACTCCGAGATCTCTAATGTCAGTGGTGGTGAAGGTTATGATGATGACGTGTCGACAGACGTCACGTGGGTGCCCAGGCAAGAAGTGCAGGCTTTAAACTTTTCTGGGATCCCTGGTGTTGTCCGTGGATGGGGGGAGGAAACCAAGGATAACATTCTTCTGGGCGATGAGCAGGAGCCAGGCTGCTCCACCGCTTCCAATTTAGTGCAAATGGGGGCCTTCCTGCTCCAGTTCTGAACAGGGACCCCCGTATAAAAAGCATAAAGGACAAGGACCAGTGCTGGGTGGCAATGTACTTAGACTCCCGGTACAAACACAAAATGGTGGACATGTAACCAGCATCACAGAGGGCTGTTAGAATGCAGCATTTTCAGTACTTGCTTTGAGAGATGCTGCATTCTGCTGTTGCGGGCACTGGCAGAGCAATTTCCACCCACAGCGAAACAGGTTCGGGTACCAATCCTACCGCGCCTGCAAGAAGAGGGCGGTTTGAAGATGTGTTGGTCACTTTGGATATATCTGACAAACACATGGTGCAACAGCACTCTACAAACCAAAAGTAGAGTACAAAGGTATATTACATTGCAAATGCTATGCTAATAACTTAGAGATGCTTAGCAAATACATTTTGTACAAAATCATTTGAGCCCTTCTGCCGAACGCCAAGGCGACCTCTATAAGACGGGTCCTAACACTAAAGCTCACCTGTTGGGTGCCATAACAGCGACCATGATACCAGGAAGTGCAGGTCCCACATGCATGCTGGGCCCCCTTGATTTATGTCTATGTGGAGCCAAAATGGCCTTCATTGAATCCAGGGGCTACAAGTACCAGCATGCATGCTGAGCAGACTATATACTCAATCTAAACAAAATCAGTCTGTGAGGCAGGGGAGGGGCAGGGGGGAGTGCACGACTATAGGAGTCAGCCACAACTCCTATACATAGTACTAGAAACACAAAGGGGGGGGGGGGAGCACATCCCAATGCGCAGGTGCACGTTGCTTGTGGCTGCAAATATACATCTGACAAACACATGGTGCAACAGCACTCTACAAACCAAAAGTAGAGTACAAAGGTATATTACATTGCAAATACTATGCTAATTACTTAGAGATTAGAAGAATTAATGAAAATGTCGCACTAAGGCACTGAAACAACACCAGGTGCTCCTGCAAATTGAGACCACTCACTCAATACAAGAAAGCACAAGAACATGTAAATGAGCAGGGCACTCAAGGAAAACCGTGACCATGTATTTGATTACAATGATAAGTATTTATTATTAAATAAAATGGATAAACAAGGTAAAGTTGATAAATCAACAGAATATATAACATGCAATAAACTTCACATCAAAATAATCAATTGCAGATCTAATAATTCAATTTGACCAACTTCCAAATGATCGATATCTGATCGAATATACTCCAGTCCAATATTGGTATCCAAGACACACTGTCAATAATTCTGATCGTTAATAACGAATCCAAGAAAGTCCTGCAATGTTCCAATTTAACACAGTGGCGTCTCACCACAACAGCGTGGGTAGCGGCGTCCCGCTACTGAATAGCTAGCAAGTGAAAATGATCCGTTACCTTTGTAGCGACCTGATGTTCGTCCGAAATTATCACATGAGCCTTCAGATGTACTCACTCCCAGAATATGCCTTTTGATGTTTGTAGCACTATTCAGTCAGGATATTGAAGACGGCTCACTGTTCGGTTGCGGTCGATTTGTTGATATGGTAAACGTCTCAATACAGCAATGGGGTGTAGCACCAGACGCGTTTCGGGGTTCAACCCCTTCCTCAGTGGCATGCTTCACCCCATTGAAAGACCCCTCTTTTATACTGAACTTTCTTTACTTTGATTGGTCCCAATTTGATCGTCACATCCTGTTTGCCAATTAACTCAGATGTTCTCCATTACGGCTCAACCATGGATGCAATGATATATGGAATACAAAGGGTTATATAAAGGAACAATAGAAAACACCCTTTTAAACATCTTTAGCAATGCAACATACTACTGCAATTTCATCCAGTTATATATTACTAATTTCTACATTATTTAAAATAAAAATAAAAATAATAATAAAATATAAAAATAAATAAAATAAAAACGCATCCATGCAAGTTGCGTTTTGATGCGGCATATATGCGTTTTTCATTCTTTGATGAAATATGGACAAATCTTATCCACTCTAACATCTTACTCATATATATTACGACCTAATCTCGACTTATAGGGGATCATTTACATGACAGATTTAAATTATACCCAAATGACTATTTGTAGTAAAAAAATGCATATATTACCTATCATCGTCAATACTGTGTGAATATATACATATCTAAAAAATTGATATATTGATATAAATTTATATATCAATTTTTTAGATATGTATATATTCACACAGTATTGACGATGATAGGTAATATATGCATTTTTTTTACTACAAATAGTCATTTGGGTATAATTTAAATCTGTCATGTAAATGATCCCCTATAAGTCGAGATTAGGTCGTAATATATATGAGTAAGATGTTAGAGTGGATAAGAATTGTCCATATTTCATCAAAGAATGAAAAACGCATATATGCCGCATCAAAACGCAACTTGCATGGATGCGTTTTTATTTTTATATTTTATTATTTTTATTTTTATTTTAAATAATGTAGAAATTAGTAATATATAACTGGATGAAATTGCAGTAGTATGTTGAATTGCTAAAGATGTTTAAAAGGGTGTTTTCTATTGTTCCTTTATATAACCCTTTGTATTCCATATATCATTGCATCCATGGTTGAGCCGTAATGGAGAACATCTGAGTTAATTGGCAAACAGGATGTGACGATCAAATTGGGACCAATCAAAGTAAAGAAAGTTCAGTATAAAAGAGGGGTCTTTCAATGGGGTGAAGCATGCCACTGAGGAAGGGGTTGAACCCCGAAACGCGTCTGGTGCTACACCCCATTGCTGTATTGAGACGTTTACCATATCAACAAATCGACCGCAACCGAACAGTGAGCCGTCTTCAATATCCTGACTGAATAGTGCTACAAACATCAAAAGGCATATTCTGGGAGTGAGTACATCTGAAGGCTCATGTGATAATTTCGGACGAACATCAGGTCGCTACAAAGGTAACGGATCATTTTTACTTGCTAGCTATTCAGTAGCGGGACGCCGCTACCCACGCTGTTGTGGTGAGACGCCACTGTGTTAAATTGGAACATTGCAGGACTTTCTTGGATTCGTTATTAACGATCAGAATTATTGACAGTGTGTCTTGGATACCAATATTGGACTGGAGTATATTCGATCAGATATCGATCATTTGGAAGTTGGTCAAATTGAATTATTAGATCTGCAATTGATTATTTTGATGTGAAGTTTATTGCATGTTATATATTCTGTTGATTTATCAACTTTACCTTGTTTATCCATTTTATTTAATAATAAATACTTATCATTGTAATCAAATACATGGTCACGGTTTTCCTTGAGTGCCCTGCTCATTTACATGTAATTACTTAGAGATGCTTAGCAAATACATCTCTAAGTTATTAGCATAGTATTTGCAATGTAATATACCTTTGTACGCTACTTTTGGTTTGTAGAGTGCTGTTGCACCATGTGTTTGTCAGATGTATATTTGCAGCCACAAGCAACGTGCACCTGCGCATTGGGATGTGCTGACCTTTTGTGTTTCAAGGTCACTTTGGATATGATATCATTCTTGCAGCCAACCCATCGACAGCCGCCCTCCGGATCCAGCCTCAGGGAACGCCTAGACAGAAAGGTGTTTGACTACATCGGGTTAACGGCTGATGTGGACGCTCTGAGAAGCGAGGAACCCCTAGACTACTAGGTGTGCAGGCTTGACCTGTGGCCAGAGCTGGCACAATTTGCCATGGAACTCTTGGCTTGCCCCTCGTCCAGTGTCCTGTCCGAAAAGACGATCGGCGCAGTGACCGCCTAATATACCTCCAGCCACATAATCACTTGTTCTATTCTGTCCGGTGAATGCCAAATTTTTGGGACCTGTTCTCCCGTTGCCTGAAATAACATTTTTCTAGGCACATTTTTGAGAGTTTCCCTTTAAGATGCATAAAAATGGCCCCTGATTAAAATACATATATTTTGTGGGAATTTTTGATCCCCCTCTGGTAGGTCACTGTCCATGTTGTGGGACTATTTGTGCACTTCTAGTAAGTATTTGGTGGCTGCAAATATGACTTGAATGTTTTTCAGGTTCACCTGCCATTAAAGTTAATGGGGTCCGCCATGAACGTGCGGTTCACGAATATCTGATCGCAAACGCGCGTTCGCGAATCGTCCCGGCCGATGTTTGTCCATCACTATCTATCACATGACCAGTGCAGATATTTATCCCCTGGACGTAAACAGTAGGGTTTCAATTGAATGACAGCAACCGTGAGGACGTCTTAGGGTACTTTCACACTAGCGTTTTTCTTTTCCGGGATTGAGTTCTGTCACAGTTCAGATCAGTTTTATCCTAATGCATTCTGAATGGAGAATTCAGTCCCTCTAAAGTTTTTGGGCCGGAGAAAATACTGCAGCATGCTGTATTTTTCTCTCCGGCCCAAAATCCTGAACACCTGCCGGAATGCCGGATCCGGCATTAATTTCGATTGAAATGTAGTAGTGCATTAAAATTACCGAATTGACGGATCCGTTCTTCCGGTCCGCGCATGCGCAGATTTTTAAATCTGTGAAAAAAGTACCAGATCCGTTTTTCTGGATGACACCGGAGAGATGGATCCGGTATTTCAATGCATTTGTCAGACAGATCCGCATCTGGATCCGTCTGACAAATGCCATCCATTTGTGTCCGGATTGCTGGATCCGGCAGGCAGTTTCAGCGACGGAACTGCCTGCCGGAATCCTCTGCCGCAAGTGTGAAAGTAGCCTTACAGAAATTCATTGTTACAAAATCATGTAGAACTGTAGATGTAATTGAAATCCTTTGATTACCAATCTTTGTTGTAGTCAGGATTCTAAATGCGTCAAACACCACTAATATTTTACCTTTTATTTCAAAGACCACAGGCCGCTAGCCTTCTTTGAACACATAAAAGAGTTTTCTTTTGTCTGTGACTTGACCTCTTCTTCTTTGCTTTTATCATTCAAAACCGACCTGAAAAATACAATATCCAAAGAGATTTTTACTGCGCATAATTAGCTTGAAGCCTCCAGTTTAAGTCAACATTCTGTCATAATTTTATTAAATGCACTCTTTGTCCTTAATGTCACTATTTAATCAGCGCTGCCTTTTATTTCCCTCATTTACCAGTTTGAGGAGAGTGGTGTACAATTTGAAGGTTATGTTTGAGAGGGACACAAAACAATTAAATGAAAGCCTCAGATACAAGCACCCACATAGCCTGCTTCCATACATTGAATGCCTTTGTAATTATTGTGCAAATGTCACATTCGTAAGTTTAGGATAAACATGTGCAGTGGCCAGGTTTAGGGTGGACCCCGGACATCGTCAAGGTGTCACCACGTGTTGCTGCTCTCTGTAAGGGATGATAAGGCGTGGTGCACCCCAATGGGAAATAGGTCCAGAGAGTCAGGGTAGCTCAATAGTCCAGGTGGCTCTTTGGCCACAAGGCTGGTGACCCATGGTCTGTGGCTCAATGTCCCCATCTTAGCGTCGTCTTCTGGTCACTCATAGTGTTGAGCGCGAATATTCGAATTACGAATATTTATCGCGAATATCGCAACTTCGAGAATTCGCAAATATTTCTAATATAGTGCTATATATTCGTTTCTCGATATTTTTTTTACTAGAAAAATCGGCAATGTAATGATCGCGTAATATGCGAATATTACACGATCAATACAGGCGTGGGTCAAAAAGGAATATATAGCACTATAGAATATAGTGCTATATGTTAGTTTTTTAGAATAGTCGTCATTTTTTTTCCATCTGAAGTTATGATTCCTCCCTGCTTAAGTTGCTTGTCAAGCAATTTAAGCAGTGAGGAATCATGACTAGTGTTGAGCGCGAATATTCGAATTTAGAATTTTTATCTCGAATATCGCAACTTCGAGATTTTGTAAATATTTCGAATATAGTTCCATATATTCGCAAAATCGAATATTCGTATTTTTCATATTTTTTTTTCATCTGAAAATATATGATTCCTCCCTGCTTCTTGCTTGTGGGTCAATGAGCCATTGGCCCACGAGCAACTGAATTGAAGCTGGAAGGAATCACGTTTTCAGATGGACCAAATATGACGAATATTCTAAATAAAGAATATATTGCTGTATATTCAATTTTAGAATATTCGTCCTATTCTAATCTAAACCAATAATCTCGGTTATAATATTCGAGTTCGCGAATATTACAACAGAAAAATCGTAATGGTTAATACGTGTGCCCGAGCGCATGACAAAATCGTTATTTAATCAACTTCAGCATACAACACCCCGACAAGCGTCCCCGTCACCATGGGAACGCCTGTGGGTTAGAAAATACCATCGGATCTGAGTTTTCCCTGAGATCGTAAAACCTCAGATCCGATGGTATATTCTAACCCACAGGCGTTCCCATGGTGACGGGGACGCTTGTCGGGGAGCAGTATGCCAAAGTGGAATATTATTGCTCTAACTTCGTCTTTTAGAATATTCGTAATATTGCTCTAACTTCGTCTTTTAGAATATTCGTAATATTGCTCTAACTTCGTCTTTTAGAATATTCGTAATATTGCTCTAACTTCGTCTTTTAGAATATTACGAATATTCTAAAAGACGAAGTTAGAGCAATATTAAGAATATTCGTAAAATACACATAGATTGTAATTTAGCTAATATAGTGCTATAATCCTTTTTTTTTGGTCAAATTTTTTTTGCCTCTTCTGAACTTCAGTTTTGGAAAATATGTACACTATTAAAAAAATTACTTTAGCAGTATATTAGCTAAATTACAATCTATATGTGTATTTTACGAATATTCTTAATATTGCTCTAACTTCGTCTTTTAGAATATTCGTAATATTCTAAAAGACGAAGTTAGAGCAATATTACGAATATTCTAAAAGACGAAGTTAGAGCAATATTAAGAATATTCGTAAAATACACATATAGATTGTAATTTAGCTAATATACTGCTATAGTAATTTTTTTAATAGTGTATATATTTTCCAAAACTGAAGTTCAGAAGAGGCAAAAAAAATGTGAGAAAAAAAAAAGGATTATAGCACTATATTAGCTAAATTACAATCTATATATTACGAATATTCTAAAAGACGAAGTTAGAGCAATATTACGAATATTCGTAAAATACACATATTAGCCTAGCCATAGTCAATTAGTCATAGGAACGTTGCCTTATACTATCAAAAGAAAAATTGCAATACGCGATTAATTAAATCGCATATTATTCGCGATAAATGGAATAATTACGAATATTCTATTTCGACGAATATAACACGAATATTCAATCGAATATTCGCGAAATATGGCGAAATCGAATATGGCATTTTTTTCCATCTGAAGTCATGATTAATGATGAGCGGGAGGCTCATCACTAATCATGACTTCAGATGGAAAAAAATGACGAAAAAAATATATAGCACTATATTCGCATATTACGCGATCGTTACATTGCCGATTTTTCGAGTAAAAAAATTTAGAATATGACGAATATTTGAATTCACGAACATTCACCAAATATTCTACAAAATATTAGCAAAATATTGCGAATTAGAATATGACCCCTGCCACTCATCACTAGTCACTCATGCAGACTGGCATGAGTCTCCCCTCCAAGGACTGGTCCCTAACTGCAGAACACTAGAGGCTCTGACTGCTCTCCTCATTTCTAGACTGGAGCCTTCTAGTGGGAGTAGTGGAGTGGAAAAACTGAGCACAAACAATTACAAAGTTACCACTCCTGTCTGTCATAGACTTATATTATATCTTTAACGATACTCAATGACACAGCAGTTTTTCCAGACAAAAACTGGTTTTCAGACATAATAGCATAGGTAAATCAGACATTCAAAAGGTCAGACTGTCTGTTTTTTATTTTTACCTTTAAAACATGCTCTTCTTTAAACCCTATGGCAGCTATGGAAAATTACCATCTTCTTATTCAAAGTCCTAACAGTCTCTCTGTATTCATTAACCCTTTCCACAGAGCCTCGCAAATACAGTATAAACAAATAGGATATATATGACAACATACATATAAAATACAGTTAAACAGTATTAAACGGTCCAAGTTAATCCTTTCAAGTGAACTAGAGCTCTGATTTCCTGGACTCATAAATGCTCATTGTAGCTAAATTCTTATCAAATTGATAACAGCGCCTTCTCCCTGGCTAAGAGCGGGGCGCTCTGATTGGATGCGCTCGCAGTCAGGGAGAAGATAACTGCGCCCAGGAGAGATATAAGTCCACACCTAGTGTAACCGAGTCACCTCACTAGCATATGAGGTGCCAAAAGATATGGGGACCACAGCGGACGAACGGGGGGCCCTTTAGAAAAAGAAAAGTGCCAAGACATCAGTGGGGGCCGCACTATAAGATAGGATAATAATTAGATTAAAGCTATCCAGGTGAAAGGTCCTCTTTAAATGAAGTGTTTATGAGGTTAGGAGATAAGAGATAAGAGCACTACGTGAGCCATCATCTGATGGGACTTAGAGTAAACACAAAGTTATCTAACCCCTGTAGCTGAAAAACTGCTGAAATCATTTTATGAAAACCAATAAAAAAAAAAATTCTATGCCAAAATGGGTACAATACAATAATACTTGCCTTTAAATCTACTTATGTGACCTTCCTGAACATAAGAAAGAAATTGCAGGTGCCAGGAGGGAATGGAGTAAATGGGACACTTACCATCACTAGAAGAAATGTGTCACTTTAAAACATCAAAGAACAAGGAAGCAGTGTTGAGTGGAGCTATGAAAATTTCGATTTGGCTGTTTCGCTGAATTTCACAAAGAAATTTGCTGCATGACAAATGACTTTGTCACGGAGCTCATTTCATTGTAAGTAGTGGGCGCTATGACGGGGAACTGCGATTGCGCTGCCCCCCCCCATCATTGAACCCCTCAGACGGCGCTTCATCGCTGATCGCGGCATCTAATGTATAAATGGAGGCCTTTCAGGGGTTAAAAATGTATAGATACTCACCTTATCTATTTGAGCGCAAAGAGGCTGCCGCGGCCATCTGGATTGAAGATCCGCATGGTGCGTGATGACGTCACCACGCACAAGATTTTGCATCTTCAATCAAGATGGCTGCGTCGGCCTGTTCGTGCTCAAATGGATAAGGTGAGTATGTTTTATTGTTTGTACACCATTTCAGGGAAAATTGATTCTTTACCATGAAGCACAAGGAAATTCGACTTTTCTGAAAATTGTAATGTCAGCAAGATGATCAGATGACAGATGAGAGCAGCTCCATCCTGAACTGGTCCCAGAAATCTGGGCAAGAACTTCATGTGATCAGCAGATCATCAGACCTCATATGATCATTCTTGTCAGCAGACTTCATGGGATTGGCTGAATAGTGCAGAAAATCTGTCATTTTTATCTCCTTACACTCAATAGACCTCCATATTAAGCCCTCAAAGGGTCTGTGTGCTACATGCTATTGCATACCAAGGACTCCTGAGCGCTTCTGTGCACTGACCCTTTGTGGTCTTATTGTGAGAGAAAGCAAGTGAGCAAATAGATTAAACATTACGTACTCTGAATCTGTGTATTTTGAGCTATTCAGCTTTTATAGTCCTTAAGAGATGTGAATGTGGTGACAGATAATCTTAAAGTGATGGCATTCTTACTGACCGGAGTCACCAATTGGGGGAGCTAAGCCCTGCATACTGTTTTACTATTCAGTGTATAATCTGTATGCAGAAAGCTCCTAAGCGCCCTCTAATGGCAGCTGCAGGTAGCCAGAATGTTATCTTATAAATCTATACATCTGCAAATGATCTGAAGCTCTATCTGAAAACCAGAGCGCAATGAAGATACATTACAGAGTCACATTTCAATTAATGCAGAAAGGTGTAAATGGTACATTTCTAAATCACTTCATTAAAAAAAAAATCTGCCTGCATCCACCTAAAACAAAACCTGTAAAGTCATGGCCACTAGGGGGTCTCACTTTCATCTAACTTGCAGTCCATTGCCTGTAGCCAAGATCCATCCTTAGTAACAGAGACACAGAAGACAGTAGAGAAGGGGGGGGGGGGGCAGAGCTAGCTGAGCTCCTTAGCCTGATAAAAAAAAGCTACTTCTACACTGCTTCTGAACATCACAGGAACCTCTTGCTTTCCTGTAAGTGTGAGATCTCCCTCCTCATCTGTTTTGTGAGATCCAGGAGCTGAAAACAAACATAGTGAGAAGTAATGAAAAGGACACCACAGCAGTACAGTGCTGGCAGATTCCACAGAAGATAGACACCCCCTGCTTGTGAGAGAAATGCATCTAGCTACTGAAGAAGGGAATAATTAGGATGAAAAAGACATTGGGAAAGCCTAAAAACACCTACACAGTTACTCTACAAAGAAGCACAGCCATTGTGCAAACTTTTTTTGAAAACTCAGGTACACTGTAAGAAATTGATCAGAATTGTAACTTTTTTTTTTATAACTAAACAAAATGACATTTAAGCATGGACATTCACTTTACACTGGGTTGTCCCAATTTTAAATATATCCCCTATCCACAGGACAGGGGTCCTTTGTACCCCCTGTATACATGGAGTGGTGGTGAGCATGTTCGCTGCTGCCTCATTTATCTTATGGACTGTACTACTTCATGGCAATAAATGTGGTGCCAGTGTGCATGCTCGACTGCCACTTTATTCATACAGCACAGGACTCCTACTAGGGTTGAGTAAATCAGGTTTGGCTTGCTGCATCCGAACCCGATTCTTTTAAAAGCGACCTTAATAATATGGGCTCTGTCCTACTGTAAAATGTATGTCCCCCACGGAGGTCTTCTATCACGTGTCTGTTTGACCTCCGCAGAAGACATACATTTTACAGTAGGATGAAGCCCATATTATTAACAAAGTTTTTCAACAAATCGGGTTCAGATAAAGCAAGCCTAACCTGATTTCCTCAATCATAAGAGCCACTTTGAGGGCCCTAAAACTTCATGGTTGAAATTAGGTTATTTCTACCAGTAAGCCTACATGCACACGAACGTATTTTGTTCCCCTGTCCGTTACAGTTTTTTTTGCGGATAGGAGGCGGACCCATTCATTTCAATGGGTCCGCAAAAGATGCGGACAGCAGTCCGTGTGCTGTCCGCATCCGTTCCGTAGCCCTGCAAAAAAAATAGAACATGTCCTATTCTTGTCCGTTTTGCGGACAAGAATAGGCATTGTTACAATAGATCCGCAAAAAAAAGGATGGCATACAGACCGCAAACCACAAACGCTTGTGTGCATGTAGGCTAACTCCGCAATTAATCTCAAATGTTGGAAGCAGAACGAAATAATTACATTCAGGCAGCCCAGTCCTTCCATTCCACAGCTGATCCTTCTGGCTCTCTTACCTCCACCCTTGCCATGGAGCAGATTTATTTTCCACACATTATCTAGTAGCGGCTTTATTTGCTTTTTTTATGCTTAAAATTAACTTTTCCCCTCCTTCGCTTCAGAAACTAGTATTAAAAGTCAGGCATATTTTCTAATTTGATGGGTGGTGCGTCCCCATGAGGCTCATGAAAGAGCACCTACGGCCACTTAATTAAAGCTGCTGCCAGAACCCGCCGAGAGACAGTTACTAATGTCATGCCACAATTATAGGTAACCCTGGGTGGTGCATTTTTGAAGATGGAGGCTGCAGAGTTTCCAACGTCTCTATGACTTTGTCACATATGGAATATAACATTTGCGCGCTGTTTTTATTTATGCTTCATTAGCAGAAATTTGCAGTTTAATTGCTGCAGCTGCGTAATGGAGACATTGGAAGTTTAATTAGTCATTCTACAACCAAAGCGCCTGGAAAACAAATCAGCCCTGCTTACTGAACAGCACGTAAAAGGACAATATGATCCCATGCACACAGCAGTGCTGGGTGCTCGGAGGTGGTACGACTCTGCATGGACACTGTACGGCTACCTAGTATAAACTTGTAAAGCCTCTGTGTTCTACCATACATCTTCATCAGGTATGTATTCTCCCCTAGAAGCAATTGTTCTGGATGATAACACCTCCATTCTAGAGACAAACAAATTTCCTAAAATTCGTTTCGGGTGCAATTCCTCTGAAACGACCTTGCAATTCGATTTAGTTCCAAATCGATTCTACCAAAATCGAAAGCACTTCTTATGCCAAGAAGATATTTCTCTTTTCCTTCAGAATCAAAATGAACAAAAATTTCTTTTATCAAGAAATTGCGATTCTGATGAATCCAAATTTATTTTTATTTTTTTATTTTAATTCTGGTCAAATTTTATTCTAAAGAACTGATTTGTGCCTCTCTACTCCATAGATCAGATGGAGTATGCCACCATTTTTATTTTTTTCTGGAGGGGGAGGTTCATAAAATAAGAAACAAAGCTGTGATACAATGTGCCAAATCTTCAAATAATTTGCAGTAGACACCTAAAACGCTAATGTACTTTGTCTCCTATGCACAGATTTTAAAAAGATTACATCACCGGAAAATTCACTGATAAACTAGTGCTTCATAATACTGGCTCGCCTGAATGTGATGATACCTTCCACTTCATTCTGGAGAAAAATTACTTTTAATCCACATGCAAATGGACAATAAAGTGCACTGAGGGCTGGTCCAAGCCACTCCCCTTCTTGATTGACAAGACTGGGTTCCTGGATAATCATTTCTCCTGGACTTGTCAATCAAGCAGGAGAGGGAGGGCTGGCAGAGGAAGTAGGAGAAGCAAGGGTCATGGAGTGGCTTGGGTCCACCCTTGGTGCACTTAATCCCTGATCCAAATTCAGTAGGCATAAAATATTGGAATTTTTACCCTATAGCCTTGCCGCAGTTCCAGCACCATCAGTCTCTTGTATCCCCAATTACTTTTTGTGGACAAAGCATAAAGGGGTTGTCCCATACCACCATTTCCAGGATGAGATGGTTGTAAGCTCCAGCCCCATGTTGCCAGGCTGATGGAAACAGACGAGCAGGCCACTGCTTCACTATTTCCATAACTCCCATTGTAGTCAATGGGAGCTATGCAAACAGCGTAGCTGAACAAGCTACACTGCTTTTGTAACTCCACCAAGACTGGCTCTTGGACAGTTCCATCTTGCTGTGGAGACCCCTTTAATGGTGTGTTCTGTGCTATGAACTCAAAAACAATATATACAGTACCGCTCACCATCAAGTGGAGAGCTACTTTTACTAAAGAGATTCTGTTTCTTTCGCACCTTCTATAACTCCCTTCAAATACCCTAGAGGTGCATTACCACTTCCGCACCCTGCTACTGCCTTTTTTAATTAACCTAATGTCATCCTATGTATTAATTTCCAGGTCCTGCAAAATGTATATTTATAATCCTGTTATGTAACTGTTCAATTGTATTATGCCTGGTTCACCAGCAGGTGGCAGCATCAATGGCAGAGCTATAGGTACCGAGAATGGAGCTTTCTATTCCATTCTAGCCCCCCTCTGTGGTGTGGTGGGTGAGTCCCACTTGTTGCAGTGAGGGAGGAGTTTAGTTTAGAGTCAGTTTAGCTTACTCCCTTTGTGGGGAAGGTCTAGCTTACCCCCTGCTAAGGGAAGGTGTGAAGCAGGAGCCCGTCCCTGCTGAATGAGCCTTGTCTAGGCCAGACTGAGCATCTTCAGCTCAGCTGGACATGGAGGCCAAAGCCTGAAGCCTCAGAAACCAGGAGTAAAGTGTTCCTTGGATTAAGTTAGAGACAGACCAGACTACAGAAAGTGAAGTACAGCCTAAAGAAGAAGCTGAGTTCTACAGCCAGCCTGTTGGCACAGCAGAGCCAGAGAGCAACAGTTGTAGCAGAGAGGAGTTTGCCTGCCACAGTTAATGCCAATGACTGCTGGAAGCCAAGACAAAGCCTGTAAATGGTTTTGGAGAAAAGGTTATTCAAGTAAAATTGCTGTTGAACTATATACAAGGTCTGGACTCAACCATTTCTGCAAATCCCTCAATTATTCCCCCTATTTGCTCTGCGTTGGGCGACAACACCTAGGGTTCCAGGTAGGAGCACCGTGACATGTGTAACACCATAAAGGGACATATAGGCCACCCTACACCACTCTGGCATTCCTACACCTGGGTACCACCATATCACTAAGAAGGGGCCCTGTGCCCTTGCTACTTCACTGCAGCTGGCGTCACGACAAACACTTAACTAATCTTAAAGGGACCCCTGGGCATGGTCCGGTCTGCCGCACCCACTGCACCCTTTAAGTCAACTATAATTGAATGGTGATATCAGTATCGCAGTAGGAAAAAGCCTCACAAGCTTCCCAGTTCCTTTTCTTAAACAGGCCTCATTGCCAACAATACTTTTATCACATGGCGGCGGCTGCTTGTTAGTAGCTCTCTACTTTGGCTCATAGAGATTGACTTCTGTGTTTGATGTCCTAATATGCCCAAATTGAGCATATGGACAGGGGTTAGAACAACTCCTTTAAGCTGACACATATTTTAGCCAGTTGTCATTTGGCCAACCTCTATAAACATGCATGCAAGGGTCAGCCAGGTTTATTGCATTGAGGAGAAGGGAATGAGCCACTGGCAGACACCTTTGTACCCACAACTGGAAGAAGCTTGCTCCCAAACACAGCTGATTGTGCCTGACCCTGTTAATATAGTTTAAAAGAGTCAGAAACATTTTTAATCAGCAAAATATGTATGTGTTTTATAGTAGTACATAGAAGACAAGGAGGAAAGAGAGGAGGGGGATGTAGCTGCATATCTTGAAGAAGGTTGTAGGTTCTGTATGGTGGTACTTGAAAACCCTCAACCACCTGTGACTGGCCATTTGCATCATCAAGAAGGAGAAGTGGGGGATGAAGCTGCATGTCTTGGAGAAGGTTGTGGGTTCGGAAGGAAAAGGGAGAAAGGCGAGTGCCCTGATGCAGGGCGCCTTAACCAAAGAGAACCTGCTTTTTTCACATTGAAGAACAAGGGGTCTTGTGGTGGTACTTGAAAACCCCCAACCACCTGTGACTGGCCAGTCGTGTGATCAGAAGTATAAAGAAGACAGGGGAATGGGATGAAACTGCATGTTCAATCTTCAAGAAGTTTGTGGGTTTGGAAGGTGAAGAGAGGATGCAGGGTCCCTAAACCAAAGAGAACCTGCTTTCTTGGCGGTGAAGAATGCTAAGATGGTATGTGAAAAACCCCAACCACTTGTTGTGTCACAAGCAGGACAGAAAAATCTGATTGGCTCATAGCACATATCAGATCTCCGACTTCCCACCACTCAGCAGTTACAATTTACAAGAACCCACTGAAAGAAGGAAAAGTTCCCAAAATATGCAAATTAAGCACTAGCCATCTGGTGCCACCATAGTCACATCATTAATTTTTCTGTATGGTGGTTTCTACTTTGAATGAACCCACATTGATCACATGCCTACAGGCGACAAGCGCCTCTGATCTTCTACAAGCCTATATGCCTTTGATTGCATGTCATATAACTTGCCTATCACAACCGTCCATCTTTATATAAACTGCAGTACTAGGTTGTAATTTAATCTGTACGACATGTAATCCGGTGAGCGGGCGCTGTTGGTACGAGGATATTAAATAAATTAAATGCATTACAAATGCCAAAGAAGAATCAAATTCCAGCTACTAAAATAAAGAAAAGAGGCGGCTGCATTCATTAGCATATAAAACAGAATTCAAATGTGTTTCTACTTGAGAAAACTTTTTCGGCACAGTTGATTTCATTAGATGTTTTACTATGTTCTATAATGCATAGTGACTTGTTTTATAGAAATGGATTGACTTGGTTTAGTCGCATCGCTGCTATATTATACAGTCATGTTTTCCTAGTCCGCCGCCATTTATTTAAATGTTCTCCCTGTGAGAACTTAGTGAATTATTATGTGCTGAGATGTTTAATAGATCCTTGTCGGGTGTGTGTGGGGAATTCATATGCCTTCTTCCCGAAGAAAATCTGTAATTGATATTTAATGAAAGTTAATAAGAAGAAAGTGTAAGAAAAGGGGGTCACTTGTCGTAATGTAAAAATTTGAACAAAAGTCATATACAATAAATAGAATTTAGAGGCAAGAGCAGTCGTTGGGTCATCCTGTTCTATCAAGTGGTATCTGTTACTGAGAATGCAGGGTGCCTACTAATAAGGCCGCCACGGAAGGGGTTATCTTCGGAAGACGACCGCTCTCCATATACCCTAGTAGGCTGGGTCAGACTGGAAATTTAAAGGGGCCCAGGAAAAAAAATCCTAAAGTGGCCCCATGTTGTAGGAGGGTCCACATTGACAGAAGGCAGGGCCAACACACATATGCAGGGTCATCAATACCGTAGCGCAAAATACCATCCCACCAGAACCATATACCACAGAGCAGCACAATATACTGCCACAAAAGCTGTCCCTCTGTGGTGGCCATCAATAGATGCCATTTTCTGATCTTCTCCAGTTCTCTCTGATTAAGATATGGAGCAGGACACTTAGGA
The DNA here is from genome assembly GCF_014858855.1 of Bufo gargarizans. Taxonomy (NCBI): domain Eukaryota; kingdom Metazoa; phylum Chordata; class Amphibia; order Anura; family Bufonidae; genus Bufo; species Bufo gargarizans. The sequence continues at coordinate 22,000,769 of NC_058082.1, read as the reverse complement.
GGTGATATGTGGGCCACAGCAGTTGAATTCAGGAGGGCATGTGGGTTGTGGGAGAGAGAAGTGCTTGTTTCCTGGCTTCAAAATGGACAGGATCTATGTAAACCCTGCCCAGAAGTCAGCATTCTTTGATAGATATGGCCTGGGGTGGTTCTTTAAGGGGTCTTTAACCTCTCCTGCCATGTCTGTTTTGGTAACTACTGGCATTTGCCATGCAATAACAATTCTGGAGCATCCATTCTTTTTACTTTATGTTGTGCCATTCCTTTATTATTTGTGCTTGAAGTTATGAATTAAGTACTAGCAGTTTGCTATGAAGGTCCAGATGGGTATTACCAGTTGGGGGTGTTTCCCTGCCTGAGACTGACAGCACTGATTGGATAGTGTCAGACTGTGCAGGGAACCCCCCCTTACCCCCCCCCCCCCCCCACTGGTAACACCCAGCTGGACCTTCATTGCAAATTACTAGTAATTCATTTACAACTTCTAGAAGGAATAAGTAATAGCATGACACAGAGTGATCAGAATAGATGTTCTAGAATTGTTATAACATGGGGGATGCAAGTAGTTAGTAAAACAGACATGTAAAGTGGGGGGGACAGGTCCTCTCCAAATGCCCAGAATTTATCCACGCTAATGTTGATATGTGATACGTTCAATTTCTATAGCACTACATAACTAGGAGTCTGCAAAATGAAAAGTAAGATGCGAGATGCAGTATGTGGCGCAAATAAAGGGTGAGTCAAAAGTCGCAGGACAGGGGGCCTATCTTTTAGGCTATGTCTGGAACATGGCAGCCATCTTGAAAGTCACCATATTGGATCAAGGTCAAATGTGTCCAATGGGAAGGGGGTCATGTAGCATATAAAAAAAGACCAGAATTTTCTCAGAGATCAATTATAACAAACTGGATACAAGATGAGATTCAGCTTCTAGTTTGGATGCAAGATGACATACAGCCTCTAGCCTGGATACAAGATGAGATATGGCCTCTAGCTTGGATACAAGATGAGATATGGCCTCTAACCTGGATACAAGAAGAGATACGGCCTCTAGTCTGGATACAAGATGAAATACGGTTGGGCATTGAGGTATTCAGGTTTGATATGGTATCCTGTGGCACATTTGTCCACAAATGTTGCTTTTGGACCTATAGATCCTGCACATTTGTAGGTTGGTCAAGCTGATGTCCCAGCTGGTCCCATAAATGCTTAATTGATGATAAATCTGGTGACCAGGCACCCAAAGAATTGTAATCTGGTGGTGACATTTCTGGGAAACCCTTCCTGCAAGTGGGCGAGCATTATCCTTCTGAAAAATGCCACTTGGAAGCCCTGCCATGAGAGGAACACATGTGGCCGCAGAATGTCTTGCACATATCCCTGAGCTGTACACATGTCCCTTGCATCACTACTAGGGGTGACCAACTGTCAATTGCGTTGGCCCCCAGATCATCACACCAGCAGTTGGGGCAGTGTGTCTCTCCACAGAAAAGGCTGGATTGAAACACTGATCACGAGGCCTCCATGCTTGAACCCGACTAGCATGGGATTCCAAAGAGGACCTGGATTCATCAGAAAAGATTATGTGGTTCCAGTCCGTAACAGTTCGGATTTCTTGTTCACTAAACCACTTCATACAAAGACAAATTTCCTTCTGCTAAGCGCTTGGAAATAGTCTGGGCAGAGACAGGGGTGTGTAATGAAGGTGACACCTGTGTCTGGATGGTGGACAATGAAACTGTGGGAGCAGCTCATGCTTGTTGGCGCATCAAATGATCCTCTCTACTGGTTATCTGTCTGGGTCATGCATAGCTTGTTTGCTGTGTGTGCCCTCATGTAACCACTGCTCCCAACATCTTCTAACAGCTAGGTCAGAATGACCTAGATGGGGGGCAATTAGTTGAAACACACATCTTGCTTATCCCAGTCCAAGGTCTGTCAACTGGGCAAAATGTTTTTGAATGCATCGTGGAGGCATATCTACCAGTCAAAGATCTCTCACCAAGAGGTACACTACCCAAAAGTAGTATCTAAGAGTCTTTTTATAGGGCAGTGAGGAAGCACTTTTACACCATCTTGTGGCAAGACCCAATGTCTGGTCAGACCACACCTGTAATCATTAACATATCTGCATGAGACATACTGTAACTGGTTGCCAAATCTGTCATTTCTATGTGGGTGCAATATTTTTTGTCAGTGTTTTTGGCACACTATGGAGATTCCCCTGTCTAGTACATCTGCATACTACTACAAACTCCTGTAGGTTCATGTATCTCTAGTACTAAAGAGGACAAAATTGGCCACTAGTAAACCAGTTTCCTCTTAAATTTAGTTGTCTTTCACATCTCGTTGATTTTTTCTGGCTTGCCTCTACTTTGTTTTACAGCATAAAAGGAGGTTTGAACACGACAACCTGTGCTGTATATGAGTGGCCTGAGGCAGGATTTCCATAGAATTACAATTGATATATTTTATTCAGCATTGACAGCGAACTCTCTCATAACCGTTTTATTGAAGTATATTGGAAGTGTTCTTCTCAGAAAACCTTACGTACAAATGTGCCGTATACCCAATAATGCATCCGGACTATTATTACTTCCAGTTAATGTGTTTGCTATTGACTTCAATGATTTGTTTTTTTTTTTATGTCAGTAAAGAGTATGGTTCAGGACTCGGTAGAATTGAATGAACAATCATGGAAAAAAGAACAGAAAAAGAAATATCTGATAACAAAAGCTGAAGTAGAGGAAAGTAAATTAAAGCAATCAATGTCAGGCAGCTGCTGCCAAGCCAAATTACATTACTTTTATTATTCAACAAAGACTCACTGTAAGGAAATTATAATAATACATTTGTTTACATAATTGTATGTTTCCACACACTAGGTGTTCACAAACCCAAAATTGGAGGTGCTCTGGAACCCTGTTTTCCCAGGAACGAGCTATATGTTTTGAGCGCTTGAGAATGTATCCCTGGCAGATGCATTTTTTTATTTAATTCCTGTAAAGATTTAGGATGGGCAGAACAATATATTAATGGGGTTGTCATGTAGGTCATCAATATCACATCGTCGGGGGTCCGACACCTGAAACCCCCACCGATCAGCTGTTTGAAGAGGAGGTGAGGCTCCATACAAGTGTTGCTTCCTCTTTATTACACTACATGTCCTCTCCTGTAGAGTAATGGAGCGATGGAGTCATTACACTGCACCGCCAAAACTTCCTAGACGATGGGCAGTGTAATGAACAGGAAGTAGCACTTGCATGGAGCACTGCTTCCTCTTCAAACAGCTGATCGGTAGGGGTGTCAGACTCCCACCAATCTAATATTGATCACTAGTGTTGAGCAGTTATGAAAAAATTCAATTCAGCTGCTTTGCTGAATTTCACAAAGAAATTCAATTTGCTGATCACGGCATCAGATGCTACAATTGTGGGCTTTCAGGGGTTAATCTGTTACAAAAAAACCCACATACTCACCTTATCCATTTGCTCACGGAGAGGTCGTCGTAGCCATCTTTATTGAAGATTTTGCACGGTGACCTGATGACGTCATTACACCGGCCAGGTGCAGTGGCGTCCTCACTGAAGACGTCACTGTGCCCAGCCAGTGCGCTGGCGTGGTGACGTCACCATTAACCCCATGCAAGATTTTGTGCGGTGTCTTCAATCAAGATATCAGCAATGGCCTCTCTGCGAACAAATGGCCGGTGGTAACAAACAGCCTCTTAAAAATGAAACTTTAGAGTCTTTTATGTTCTTTTTTTTTATATTATTTTAAATGGCTTGAAAAATGGTAACTTATTAAGCATCAAATGCCTGCTTTGTGCATACATACAGTATGGTGTCCTGTGTTCCTACTTCTTCATCCCTCCTTCTGATTTGAAAAATGGCTGATGCTATTTTGAGAAATTTGAACTAATTGAATTGCCCAAACAAATTTGGATTCAACCTGAGATTTCCAAAATTCAGGTTGAACTTAATGTGTTTAGAATTGATTCTCTCATCTCCAGTTTTATGTCTCTCTTTTGACATTAGCCCTCTCCTTTTCTGTCTTGGTTGGCACCTATGGAATCTGGTTCTATAACTAGAAAATCTATTTGATTTGAGCACCAGTCTCTCTTCCTGGCAGGGGACTTTACTGGTTAGGCCACTTGGTTGAACATACAGTATGCTTCATGGTGGGCAATCTTGCCCAGCTTCAGTGGAGCTCAAGGGTGGGACAATATGTCCAAGAACAGGGTCTTCTGGGAGAGTGTATTCCATTTCATGCAAAGCAATAAAGAAGATAAACTATAAAAAACAAACATAAAAACAAGTATTGAATGTTTTCAATAGTTATCCAACACCCACATCACCCACATAAAAATGAAGTGCCCCCTTAAACTGGTTGCTCTTAATTCTAATCAGCATTTATATCTGTGTCTGCTATGTCCAAGGCATTTGGAAAATTTCTCTTCTTCCTCTTGACATTGAAGTTCATTCATTACCATTAAACCTTTATTATTAAATGTGGAGTCATCCTGAAATTCTTTTGTCATTACCGAGACTCTTGAACTGTCTGGTCTAAAGGACAAGAAGTGACAGCTTTGCTCATCTAACTGAGGTTTTGATTTTTCATTTTTTTTTTTCATTTTTTCTTCTTGCCTTCCAGACAAATTATCCATGTGTAAATGACCAACTATGACAGACGTCACTTTACCGTCTAGGATTGTCCTCTATCTGTTAATGTCAACCAGCATTTGCAATCACATGAAATGCCACAAGGCAGGCTCCTTAGCGGCGCCGTGTGCCTAATCAGGTCACTTAGAAACCAACAGTGATAGCTCACCAACTCGAAAAAGGTGCAAATATTCCTTGAGAAGAGAATATTCCTTCTGAGCTAGAATTCTAGAATTCCACATTTTTAGTTCACTTTTTAGTTTAGTCTATACATGTTCAGGGGCGTAGATAAGGGGGGGTATAGGGGGGTTCTGTCCTCCTAACCTGCCAGAGAACGGCCCGGGCGTGCAGGGCCGGCGCTTCCATAAGGCAGAACAAGCGGCTGCCGCGCGCCCTCCCAGCCAGTGTTCACTCTAAGCTGCGCTTGTGTTAAGCCACAGATAGGAGCAGGAGGCTGCTGATTGGCCAGTATCAGCTAGCTGCCCTGCCATTGGTCCATCCTTTCACACCCCCTTCTCTCTGCAACTGAACACAGCAGGAGGTTGTGAAGACAGGAAGCCTGCGTTCTCACAGTGGATCATGTGACCACGAAGGAGCATGTGACCAGTGACGTCACAGACCTCCTTCTAACAAATCCATTCTAGCATCTACCCAGCATGTATGGCAGCACTCTGCTGAGCAAAGACCATGTGCCCAGGTGAGGTGACCACAGAAGTGCCCTGGCATCTGTCTACTGCTGGAAGCTCAATGTGGAGCTTTATGAATGTAAAAACTAATACCCAAGAGGCTAAACAAACCCCTGCTTGTCTGCTTCTGACCCCAATCTTAACACATAACGTTAATTTGATTGCAATTTACTCTAACACCTAAAGGGATTTTTTTTTTAAAGCCTGCTGTTTCTGTAGATGACCTTATGTTGATAGTAGTGTTAATAGAGTCTCAAATGTCTGTAAAAATAGGGTACCTGCTTTTATAGACCCTTGAGACTCTATTAACACTACTATAAACATAAGGTCACCTAGAGAAAGAGCAAGTTTTTAAAATTATTTTTTTCCTTTAGGTGTTAAAACATAACTTATTTGATTGCTTGAACACCTAAAGGAAAACAAATCAAAAACCTGCTGTTTCTCAAGATGTTGAGAGCAGTGGTAATAGAGTCTGAAAGTGCTATAGAAGCAGTTACCCTATTTTTACAGACCTTCTGAGGCTCTATTAACACCACTGTCAACATAAGGTCATCTAGAGACACAGCAGGTTTTTAAAATGATTTTTCCTTTAGGTGTTACAGCAATCAAATGAAAGTTATGTTTTAACACCTAAAGGAAAAACATAATTAAAAAAACCTGTTGTTTCTCTAAATGACCTGATGTTGATAGTAGTGTTAATAGAGTCTCAAAGGTTTGTAAAAATAGTGTACCTGCTTCTATAGACCTTTGAGACTCTATTACCACTACTTTTAGCATAAGATCATCTGGAGAAACATCAGGTTTTTTAAAATTATTATTTTTTCTTTAGGTGTTAGAGCAATCAAATGGAGGGGGAGAAATGTGACATGGGTGAGGATGGGGTTACATGATGGGCCGGAGACAATGTCTGTAGTCTGTCTGTGCCATGGACGGGGAGAAATATGACATGGAGGGCTGATGGCTGACATGGGGGTCTGATCTGAGGCATTGGGGCTATAAGCTGAGGTCTAATTAACATTGGGGGTCTGATGGCTGGTCTGACCTGAGGTGGAATGAAAAATATTGTTTCCTATTATCCTCCTCTAAAACCTAGGTGCGTCTTATGGGACAAACCTACATTTTGGCACAACCCCCCCCCCCCCCCAGGTGAGCTGAAGGGGGGGGGGGTTTGGGGGCGCCAAAATGTAGGTTCGCTTGTGTTGGTAAAAAAACTTGCACCGGCCCTGCGGTGGCTGGTATATTTTTTTTCAAACCCTGGTGTGTCTGCTAGATAAAGTCTTATAATTTGAGAAAGCTGAACCCCCCCCCAGGAAAAAAAAAATTCTACGGCACTGTACATGTTGATGTATTATTATGGGGATGTAGACATACCATTCAAACCCAGGCCTTGGTGAAGGGGGGGACACACATGTCATCAACATTTTAAATGAAAAATTGTAAGATTGACTTGTTTTTGCCTTGGGGCCCAGAAGCTTCGGGAAGCACCAATATCTCCATAGATCGGACAACACAACTGTGCAATAAGCAGGGAAATTTGTATGGAATCATATTTATTGAAAAATAAAAACTAAAATCAGGTACAACATGTCCTCTTTCAAAATTTACTCAGTTCTTCTTAACCATCAGAAAGAAGGACACCCTCATATAAGTATCAAGACCAAGACAAAGGATTAGATCAGATTATAGATTTTATGTAGACACTTTAGGCCCCTTTCACACGAGCGAGTTTTCTGCGTTGGTGCAATGTGTGAGTTGAACGCATTGCACCCGCACTGAATCCGGACCCATTCATTTCTATGGGGCTGTGCACATGAGCGGTGATTTTCACTCATCACTTGTGCGTTGCGTGAAAATTGCAGCAAGCTCTATATTCAGCGTTTTTCACGTAACGCAGGCCCCATAGAATTGAATGGGGCTGCGTGAAAATCGCAAGCATCCGCAAGCAAGTGCGGATGCGGTGCGATTTTCACGCACGGTTGCTAGGAGACGATCGAGATGGGGACCCGATCATTATTATTTTCCCTTATAACATGGTTATAAGGGAAAATAATAGCATTCTTAATACAGAATGCATAGTACAATAGCGCTGGAGGGGTTACATTTTTTTAAATAATATAACTCACCTTAATCCACTTGATCGCGCAGCCGGCATCTCTTCTGTCTTCTTCTTTGCTGTGCACAGAAAAAGGACCTTTTATGATGTCACTGCGCTCATCACATGATCCGTCACATGATCAATCACCTTGGTAAAAGATCATGTGATGGACCATATGATGAGCGCAGTGACGTCACCACAGGTCCTATTACTCAAAGAAGAAGACAGAAGAGAAGCCGGCTGCGAGATCAAGTGGATTAAGGTGAGTTAAATTTATTATTTTTTTTAACCCCTCCAGCGCTATTGTACTATGTATTCTGTATTCAGAATGCTATTATTTTCCCTTATAACCATGTTATAAAGGGAAATAATACAATCTACACAACCTTGAACCCAAACTGTGAAAAAGTTCGGGTCTGGACACATTCCGTTTTTTATCACGCGCGTGCCAAACACATTGCACCCGCGCAATAAAAACTGAACAAAACTGACTGCAATTGCGTACCTACTCGCGCAGGTTTGCCGCAATGCATCCAGACCTTATCCGGACACGCTCGTCTGCAAGGGGCCTTAGCTGTCTTTCATAGGATAAACAGGAAACAGTAGCAGCAGATTATCCACATTTCTCGATTGGAGGCAGCATTGCCCTGTGTTTACTAGCTGGGCTCCTCAATGGGAGGGCTTAATTTTTTTGTATTTTATCACAAAATGCATATTATTTCTTTTGCTTGCCTTTTATCAGATTATCGTGATGTCTTAAAAGTCAACCTTATTTGTGGTTCACCTACATGATATACTGTACAATACTCTAACTCACCCTTTTTTCAAGTGGGTGGATCCTGAAAGGAAAGAAAGAGAGAGACTCGGACAACATTAAAATATTTATCTTCATTTATCCTGTACAAGCTTGGTTCATAAAATTGCTTGTATTTTTTTAGATCCATCCTAATCCATAACTACTGTATAGCCAGAGATGGATTGGTAGCACATGTTTGCAGATTGCCAAATTTATTATGCAATAGCCTAGACAGACACCTTCCACAGTGGTTGTCTCCCTTTAGAACAAAAGGATTAACCATAGTGAAATCCAACTGCCCGATCCTTATTTCTTTTGAAATGTGCCTTGAGGGGATTGTCATATTACATGGTCATTGGGTCCTGTCAAAACCAGCAGGCTTGGCTGATGTTCATGTATTCTGTATGGGCAACTTAAAGTTGTTATCCAAGTTTAAACTTTTTTTTAACAGACCCCTTCAAATTGTCAAATTGTTCATACTTACGTGGTCCCCGCTGCTGGGATCCGGATCTATCCCTCCACAACTGCCTCTGCAGGTCCAGGGTCTCTAAGACTCAACATCCTCTTGACGGGGGGATGGGGGGCATCTGAGTTCTTGATATAATCACTGGCCACATCAGTGACATGTTACCTATGCGGTACTTTACTAAGTCATGTGCCGCACAGGTGACAGATCATTACTGTGGCTATTGGACCTGCAGAGGCAGTTATAGAGGGATGGATCCGGAACCCAGCAACGGATAAGTATGAACCCTACCGTGGGTCTGCCATTCTGAAGAGGTCTGCTAAAAAAAATAAAAAGGTTTAAACTTGGACAATCTCTTTAACCCTAAGTTCACACCTGAGCGTTTTACAGCGCGTTCAAACGCGCTGTAAAACGCTCAACACGTGAAAACCAATGCTTCCCTATGGCCCTGGTTCACACTTGAGCGTTTTACAGCGCGTTTGAACGCGCTGTAAAACGCCAGACGCATAAACAAGTTCTTGAGCTTTTTTTGGGGCGTTAGTCGCGCGTTTTGGCCATAGACTCATTGGACAACACTGCAGTCAATCACACAAACGCGCGTTTACTATTGCAAAAAACGCGCATAAAAACGCGCGACAAATACGCAAGTAAAACGCGCGTCTCAGAAACGCTCAGGTGTGAACCCAGGGTAAGAGATTCACTTGAGCTGTTTTGGTGCTTCTCAGTTGTTGAAAGGACTTAATAAAGTTTGGTGCACGCAACCTTTTTTGCCAGGGTGTTAAAAGGCCACCATACACATTAGAGAGTGGGCTGGTCCATCCGAGATCAGCAGGTTTCGGGCAATATTTATCTAATGTGCATGGCTAGCCTAAGAATAAATCTTTACCAATGTTGAGATATAGGTATATAAGTATAGACAAGGCCTTCAACAGTCCCAAGGTCCATAATATTTATTGAAGATTGCCAGTCTTGGTGGGACTTTGAAGAGCAGCTGCATAACCCTTAAGAGACTGGTATGCCAACAGTCTTCTACTGTAATAAATAAGGTCATGTATTGTAATTTCCAAAGCAGCTTGGGAACATCCATCACCATATTTATTTCTGTTGTCCCAGTAAAGGTCATTTTGACATTGTAACAGCTTTCTCTAAACCAGATGTGACAGACACCTGTCCTAGTTTGAATAGCTACGAGAGAAAGTTCTCCTTCCATTCCCATTTTGCTTATGCTTTTCCCAAAACATTAACCCGCTACAATTTATCCTTAGGTGCTCTGTCAGAATTTATCCATCACGTCTCCCCAGCTCTTGCGCTGTGTAGATAGTGATGAAGACAAAACACTTGCTCTGTAGCTGCACCTTGCAAATCGTTGAGTGGCATGTCTCAGCCCAACTGGTAAAAATGTGGGTGAGGCAAGACATCTTGGGCTTTTCTTTAAATTCTTTTGACTGTCTGTCAGCATTTGTTTTTTTTCTCTTCGGTCTAAGCGGCCAAACAGTATAACAGTACAGCTCTGGCTTTGAATTTCAATGATTCTGCTAGTAATACGGCGACATCTTGACCCTCGATGGCTGGGCAGGATGGTTAATGGCGCTCAGGCATAAAACCTGGGCTGCAAATCCCTTGTGTTTAAAATAGCCTGTTAATTTTTTGACAGAAGGGTATTTTCACTGCAGGGAGGGGAATGCCTTCAAATAACCAATAAAGAAATAAAGTGAAAACTTCACGGCTGCCAAAATTAATCTTCTGTGTGGTCAACGTTGGCAGGTTAGTTACTGGAAAGATATGGAGCAGGAAGAGGCTGCAGAAAGAGTAAAAACGGCTGGAAATGAGTCGTCCATCATTCTGACAGAGTTAGAAGGAAATACATTATATCACATAACTGTGAGAGCGTTTAACAAAGCTGGATACGGACCTTCGAGTACAGCCGTGCATGGAAGCACCAAAAAATCACGTAAGTAACCTTATACTGGCCTTCATATTTAGACCTATGCAACTAATCTTGACTTTTTAGGTTTGTGATCGAACAGCGGAATATTTAAGCAAGGATCGTCCCCTTTAAAACTTTTGAGGCTGAGTTCACACAGTAAAATATTTGCTGGATTTCCACCATAAATGCAGTATAACAGTACTTTTTTTTTAATTACGGGAGCATACTACACAAGCAGCAATGTTGATGAAATTTCATCTAGACACTGCAGAAAATGAAATCTGAACTGAGGCCCGGAGTTTAAATCGAAAGCATGTCAATTTTTTGCTGCACCGTGGATTTCACCCCATGCAATGCATAGAATAAAATCTGTAACTAATTTGCAACAAATCTGCATATAAATGATCCCGATTTCACACAGTGGGTTTAAAAAAAAAAAACAACAACACAGAACCTGAGGTAGACTACTAACCCTCAAATTTCTGCCACAGATTTGCATTTGCACATTGCCTGTATCCACCTGAAAAAGACCCCACTAGGGGTCTCACTTTCAAGTTGCAGTCCACTGAATGTTGTCAAACAAAATCCGTCCATGGTAACAGAGACACAGAAGACAGCTGAGAGGAAGGGGGGGTGTCAGAGATAGCTGATATCCTGAGTCTCATAAAACAGCTGATTATATACTGCTTCTGAACATCACAGGAGCTTCTGGCTTTTCTGTAAGTGTGAATCATTCCTCCTTAATCAGTTTTCTGAGCTTCCTAGAAGAAAACAAACATAGTGGGAAGAAAATGAACTGAGGTCACTGCATACAATACTGGCAGAAGGGCAGATACTCAATGCTTTTAAGAGAAATGCATCTAGCTGTGCAGCGGAAACATGGAATAATATGAATGAAAGAGACTTTAAGGAAGCCCAAACATAACTGTTTCCTTTCACTGTTATGATTGTACAAGGAAACACAGCCATTATGCTAACTTCTTTTGAAAACTCAGGTATGCTTTAGAACCAGTTCAAATTGCACAATAATACGAACAAAGTCTAGAAAAAAAGTGCTATAAAATTCCATGATAATTCATGTGAACACAGCCTATAAATGCATACTACAATATGGAATTCTTTGAAATGTGCAAAGTACAGTGTGCAAATCTAAAAAATTAATGCACTCTTAAAAATGATAATAGAATAAAGCAAAAATATTTTCAAAAAAGTTTAAAATTTGATTTTCTCCCCAGGTTTTTCTTCTTTTTCACTTAGATGTTTAAAATTGTCACTACTAATATTATATTCAAAATATTTTGATATTTTAGGCCTACCAAACAGGGCTAAGCTTTTGTGACACAGTAAAGAGATAAAATGATTCTGGCGCATACGCTAAGTGAAAGTTCAGTGAAGTAGAGTAGTTATTAAAATGACACCGCCAGAGCAGGAATGGTTTATTAGCCTCCAGCTGTGTTAGCAGGACAGCTATATAGAGAACAATTCTGTGGATGTGGATTGCACTGGTTATTTACATTTCATTTGTATATAGACGAGATCCTGATGATTTTTCTCCTTCTCTTTCTAGCTCCCAGTCAAGCCCCGAGCACTGTCAAATGGATAAGGAACGGTTCCCACATTTCCTTGGGCTGGGATGCCGTCAGATCATTTGCAAATGAGTCAGATGTCATGGGATACAAGGTCAGTATTTGAAGAAGATGGGTCGGCACTGCGGTTTTCAAGTGGTGAATGCATCCAGGGAAGGCGTCCCACTAGTATATAGCGAAGAAGGACCAGCACTCACTTTCTTGATGATATGAAGAGATGTTTATCCAAGGAATAATAGCATCATCAGTGACTAGTTTCGGCTCAAGCTGTGCCTTTTTCAAGCCAATCAATTGCAGTTTGAAAAAGGCTCAGGCTTAAGCCGAAACTAGTCACTGATGATGCTATTATGCCTTGAATAAACATCTCTTCATATCATCAAGAAAGTGAGTGCCGGTCCTTCTTCACGGGATACAAGGTCAGTCAGCTGTTCAATTCAGGGTATATTCTGCATGTCATAAGTGATACATGTAATGGTTTACGCTTAGTTTTTTGTTTATTTTATGTTATGAGTTTTAATAATTTCACTCACATGTGCAGTACCCCAGACCTGGGGGTATGTGCTATTTTTTTTAATTTTTATTGTTATGTTTAGACCATGTATTCCAGAAATAAAGAGGTATGGTTGGCAGTAATAGGTATGACCACCCTGTCTTGGTAGAAGTGGGATGACCCTACCAGGAGGGGGAGTACCAGAGTACAGATCGTGGAGAAAGTAAACACATGCTTGAGCTCCTAGTCCACGAGCCTGGTACGATTCTCCTGTGAGACATTTACTCCAGGAAAATTGCCCAATTCAAGATACAGCTTTCTCAAAAGCTACAGTGGGTGACCAGCAAGATTTAGCTTTTGAGACCCTGCTGCCAGTGAGGGAAAACAGGCCAGACACCCATCACCTAGAACCACCACCAGGCCATATTTATTTCAAGCCTGTATCACACAGTGAACAGCTATACCCGCAAGTGCCATTAAACTGTACTTTGTATTTATTTGCTACTGGATGGGCCACTAGTTATATTTTGCACTGTTATACTTTTACTTCTGGCTTTAAATCTTCAAACTACTTTTCCACTGCATTGATCCCTCAGGAGCAACAGCCTGAGGGAGTACACCATGACACAACATGTCATTATGCCCACTACCATGCTCTGCATCGGCTCTTCAGGGACTTACTGCACATGGAGAGGATAAATTGAGTGCAGAATCGAGAATTTGTGTAATTGTTGTAAAATCTACAGTGTGTATTCTATAAACCGGAAGTGTCAGCTTACAGTCGGGGCTCAGTGGTATGTGTGAAAACAGCAAGTTTTTGCTTGTAATACAGAAAATGACTTGGTGAAAAAAACATAAATTTTAATAAAAAAAAAATAATTAATAATGAGATTCTGCAGCAGGTGGGGTGATCAGCAGACAGTGTACCGTAAAACATGCAGTTAGCTGTGTTCCACAAAGGACGTACCATTGCTCGAGGCTGCAGGTTTTCTGCTAGTTGCGATGTCCCGCTGCATTGTAACAAGATATAAATGAGAACATTTTTGATATTTACAGATTTCCAAAGCTGCAAATTGCTGTTATTATCTAGAGAGTTGCACCATAAAAAGCTGTTAATTCCATAAATATAAATTGCGTTACTGCACATACATCAATGTAGAATGTGTGACTATACACTACACGTAAAGGTACAAATAATAAAGCAATAATTCAAAGCTTTAAACCATTGATCTTTTATTAACTAATTAGAATTTCCATTCATTTAGGTATTAGTAATTATAGTACTAGTGTTTAAACTTGCCAGCACTAGTGCTTGTGGAGGCACCTTTGCTACATAGGAAGACGCTAGTATAAATAACGTATGGCAACTAGGGGGCCCTTTGACCAATTTTTCATTGGGGCCCAAGAGCTTTAAATGAGTTGTCTGACTCTAAGAAGTTATTTGCAATACATAGTTTAGGTGACAAGCATCTGATCAGTGTGGTCCAAACACTGGCACTCCCACCGCTCACAAAAATTAGGTGTCAAAATTCCTAGAGTTCCTAGATTGAATTGAGCGGTGGTCATGCATGCGCCCTACCATTCTAAAAAATAGACATCAAAAAATATCAAAACATAGATAGGGATATGGATGTAATAAAAGAGAAGGGAGTGCACATTGAGATGCATCATTATTAGTAGTTAAAATAAGGTCAAAGGATTAGAACCTAATGAGATATCTGTACAGGCGTTCAGGACCTGGAATGCACAGGGGAGAATAAACACAAGTACTTCACAAATCTGACGTGTCTGTACAATCACCCTGAGCAGCCGCATTACGATCTATGACCGGACGGAACTGAGACTAAGTCAGATGACATGCGCAATGGGTGACGGCGCATAGTTCAGACGTCATCTAGGATGGAAGAGCGCATATAGGTAGAATAGACATCAGCAAGTGACCAAGTGCCCAGACATGCGCATTTGATCAAAAGGATCGGCAATCCAGACCAAGGATTAGCGCAACCTAGTTGGCGCAGGAGAACGGTCATTGGCTGGGGAGACACTAGGAGGAGACATCAAAGAACGATAAGTGGTAGACACATTAAGAGTGGTTGAGCGGTCTGACTAAGAGAAAGAGAGACACGCATTGGACAACAGAACCGCCACGCCCATAGGGAGGTTTTATAAACCGGGATCCGCCCCCAACACACACTTCACTGCCCAAACCCCTGAAGACGCCAAGTGTTTGGCGAAACATGTCGGGGGGCAGATAGCGTGTTTTTAGCCAGTGTATGCATGGCTAGGAAGTGATCTGTTAAAAACATAAAGAGAGAGAGTGTACCTCATGAGGGCGACTGCTGTTTAAAGTAGCGCACTGTGCCAAAAACAGAGCGCAGTAACATAGCACTGGGGCACCGTAATAATAGGCAGGAGAGCCTCAAACAGCTAATAGTTACAAGCGCCCTCTAGTGGAATCACTCAGTAAACAGAGTCACTGGCACTATTGATGTATGTATCTAGCAAGCATAGCTGATTATTTTA
This sequence comes from Bufo gargarizans, assembly GCF_014858855.1. NCBI lineage: Eukaryota > Metazoa > Chordata > Amphibia > Anura > Bufonidae > Bufo > Bufo gargarizans. The sequence goes on along the minus strand of NC_058082.1, from coordinate 21,985,540 downwards.
ATTGTAGTGTTCGAAACATTTTAAGGACAAGCAATAAATGTTAAATTTTAGACTTAGTAACACGTGTCAATCAGGGACATCTATGGTCCTAGTGACCAATTGTAAATAAATATTTGTATAGTCCCAACACGTGTTAGGGAGAGATATGTAAAGGTGGTCTACCATTCCTTTCAACTCTACTGGACTGCTGAATATAGTGCTGTATTTCGCTTCTTTAGAGTTAAAGGGATTCTGTCACCAGGTTTGACCCTTGTCAGATAAAAATATGCTGATCTTCAGGGTGTCTTCACGATTCCTAATGTGGGCTTATAAATGTCATCTGTAGGCTCATTTAGCTAAAAAACAGCTATTACTAACCTGTCAGTCAAACAAATAAGGTGCCCAAGGGGATGTTAATGGATGCAAGGTGCCGGCCGCACCCGCCGCCGTTCGTGCCCAGCGCCGCCTTTCTTGACCTCTGCGCCGCCTCATAATCCTCTGTGCTGCCTCTCGCTCTCCCTCCCTCCCCCTCCTTCTGCTGTAACATCTCGCGCTTGCGCACAGGGCTCTGCCTGATGTGCCCGTGCGGACTTCTCCATTTGGATTCATACAGCGAAGTGCGCATGCGCCGGCACTTCGCTCAACCCCTGTATGCGCGAGATCTTACAGCAGGAGGAGGGGGGAGGGAGGGAGAGCGAGAGGCGGCACAGAGGATTAGGAGGCGGCGCAGAAGTCTGGAAAGGCGGCGCTGGGCACGAACGGCGGCGGGTGCGGCCGGCACCTTGCATCCATTAACATCCCCTTGGGCACCTTATTTGTTTGACTGACAGGTTAGTAATAGCTGTTTTTTAGCTAAATGAGCCTACAGATGACATTTATAAGCCCACATTAGGAATCGTGAAGACGCCCTGAACATCAGCATATTTTTATCTGACAGGGGTCAAACCTGGTGACAGAATCCCTTTAAGCGGCACAGTGCATACATGACTGAGGATTCATTGAACACAGAGTATACACCATTAATGTCTAGTTACACTTCTAGAACTCCTATCTAATTGGCGAGATACATGAAAAATGCATGTGAGCAGCCACAAGACATAGACATATATGTCTGTTACCAGATGGTTGTGGGGCCGCACAGAACGGTATCTAGGGTCGCATGAGGCCCCCGGGACGCAGGTTGTGCACCCCTGCTCTAAAGCTTGCCTTATAACATCATTTCTTTTCGTAGCCATTAAAAGGTATCAAATTACAATAATTTATATTGTTTCTCTTTTTGAGAGCATCAAGACTTTATTACCAATGGGACAATCCTTTTAACCCTTTCATGCCCTGAGTGTTTCTCGTTTTTGTGTTTTAATATTTCACTCCCTGCCTTTCTGGGGCCATACATTTTTTATTTTTCCGTTCATATAGCGATATGAGGGCTTTTTTTTGTGGGACAAGTTGCACTTTCTAAGTCCACCATTAAATATTGCATACAATGTAGTGGGGAGCTTAAAAAAATACAAAAGGGGTGAAATTAGAAAAAACACAAGTCCACAACAATTTTATGGGTTTTGTTTTTACGATGTTCCCTATACGGTAAAACTGACCTGTTGCTTTAATTCTTCAGGTCAGTACAATTATGGCGATACCACATATGTGTCGTTTTAATACTGAAAAAAAATATAAACCTTGAAAAAAAAATGTTTATTTTCATCGCCATATTCTGACCCCTGTAACTTTTTTTGTAGTTATGTGTAGGGAGCTGTAAGGAGGTTAATTTTTTTGCGCGATGATCTTTGCTTTTTATTGATACCCTTTTGGGGTCTGTTTGATCACTTGTTATTTTTTTTTTTGTGGGATGTGAAGTGACCAAAAAATGGTGAATCGGCCATTTGGTCTTTTTTTCCGTTTCGCTGTTTGCCGTATGGGATAAATATTTTTAAATTGTATAGTACAGGTGTTTTCGCACATGCCTATGACATGTATTTTTGTTATTGTTTACATATTTTTATTTACATTTTAGGGAAAGAGGGGTGATTAGAATTTTTTATATATCTATATATTTTTTTAAAGCATTTATTTATTTTTTTACACTTTTTTATAGTTCCCATAGGGAACTATAACAAGCAATCATTAGATTGCTTCTCTCATACACTACAATGCATTAGCATTGGAGTGTATGAGAAATACACTATGGGGGTATTTCTAATGCAGATTGCGGTGCAAAGGTTATTTTCGTCACAATTTGTTAATTTTTCCTGCTCATGCCAGGTCTCCGTCTCATTCATCATTTTCTATGTCTGTTTTAGGTGTAGAAAATGGTCTAAATGTAAGACCTGCAAGGAAGCTAGCTTACATTTAGACTGGTGTTGGATACGTCAAGTTATGTAGAAGCCAGCGCCTCTTCATAGCTTTGGCGGATCCAATGCCAGCTAAAGGAGTTATTAAGACCAGCGTCTAAAACGCTGGTATTAATAAATGACTCCTATGTTCCTATGGAGCCCTGGCAGGGGCTCCATTGGAACTAATATGTGGCAGCTTCTGTTCATTCAAGAGGACAGAAGCTCACACACACTGCATCCAGCTCCCCTGATCCTTGCCAAGTGGGTTTTTGCTTGCTCTGATGCTGTGGTCACATTTGACCATGGCATCTAAAGGGTTAAACGTCCAGAAGGTGTCCATAGCCTTTAAAGCCTTTAAAAATATTCTTTGACCTGCTAGAAAGGTACATTATGTTATCAGTAATGAATGTAATCTTCTTACCAGCATCTGTATTCGTGAGCTATCCCCTCCCTTCTGATGCTCAGCCATGTCATGTAACCAGCAATCAGACTTTCCAAATAACTCAGCATCTTATGTGTGGACATGAAGTCAGTTTCACTATGTATTCCTATGGGAGCCTCAATGTCAGTCTCATAGGAATGAATAGAGAAGTACCTGACTTCCTGCCCTGTGTCAGTTGGAGATCAGAGTGCTGGTCACATGACACAGCTGAGGATCAGAAGGGTGGTTATTAGTGTTGATCGAGCATGCTCGGCCAAACACCAGTTTCGGCTCGAACATCTCGATGCTCTGCACATGGCGATATTCTGCCGAATACCGCATGTGCTCGAGAGCAATGCTCAAGTCTCCTCCCCTCACGTTTGTTGGCTGCTACGCAGACAATAAACGTGCAGGTAGGTACTGCCCTTCACTGCAATGCCGTAGCCATGTTGGTTACTGGCATTACAGTCATTGGCTAGTCGGAACGCGTCATCGGGTGCTATATAGCACCGATGACACGTGTTCGTCTCAGTGTTAGTCAGGGAGAGCTGTGCTGAAGAAGGGAAAGATAGTGTAGGGAGTGAAATTTTCTTTTTTTTCAGTTGAAAAACTTGTCAGAGACCCAAAAGTCCTTTTAGGACTATTGTTGTGTATGGCAGCAGCAATTCATATTTTTAGCGCAACCTGCGCTAAATTGCTAAAACTTTACAGACCCAAAAGTCCTTTTAGGACTATTGTGTGTGGCAGCAATATCTATTTTTAGCGCATCCTGCGATAAATGGCGTGCAATAGTTAAGCCGCTGCAGACAGCAACATTATCTGCGCTACATCTCCTGTGTAACGTGTGCGAATCCCAAAAATATCTGTGACATCCAGTGTACTTTTTCCGTAGACGGTGTCCGCTGCAAACAGTGCCATTACCTGGGGTACATCTACTGTGTAATGTTTTCACATCCCAAATATGTAACTGTGACATTCCTTGTAATTTTATATTAGCCGCTGGTGACATCAGCGACATTATCTGCGGTATTTCTCCTATGTAGCGTGTGCCCATCCCAAAAATATGTGTGACATCCAGTGCACTTTTTCCGTAGACGGTGTCCGCTGTGGACAGTGACATTAGCTGCGCTACATCTCCTGTGTAACGTGTGCACATCCAAAAAATATCAGTGACATCCAGTGTACTTTTTCCGTAGATCGTGTCCGCTGCGGACAGCGACATTATCTGCGGTATATCTCCTGTGTGACGTTTCCACATCCCAAATACCTTTTCAAATTTTTTTGCGCATACACTTACAAATCCTACGCTACTGTACGTGTGACATACTTGCAAGCATATATACTATTTAATATGAAGAAGGCGAGCAGTAAGGCAAAGGGAAGTGGCCGTGATGCTGATGGTGCATGCAGAGGCCGTGGCCCTGGGCGCGTTGAAACTGTGCCTGCTGCCAGAGTACAAGAAAAAATAATAATCCACGATACCTAGCTTCATGTCCCAGTCTGCAGGGCGGTGCAGGACAACGCTCTCGAAGTCAGACCAGTGCGACCAGATGGTCGGTTGGATTGCAGCAGATAATGCTTCCAGTCGGTTAAGCACCATCCTGTCTTCCACCAAGTCCAGTTTCAGTAGCCAAGGGTCTGGTCAACGCAATCCTCACCCTGATCCTCCTTCCTCCCACCATGGATAGATTTGCCAAACAATTGATCCCACACTCGGATATTCCGAGGAGCTCTTTTCAGCGCCATTCCTTAATTTGGGCCTCTCGACAAGCCTGCCTAAAGAGGGACATGAGATCTTGTGCCCTGATTGAGCATCCACAGTCACAAGAAGATGATGGTGGGGAACGGCAATAGGTGTTTCAGAATGTGGATGATGATGATGATGAGACACAGTTGCCAATAATTTAATGGCAATTAGTGTCTCAAGAGTTTGATGAGGATGAGACACAGTTGTCAATAACTGAGGTTGTTGTTAGGTCAACAAGTCAGGAGGATAACCAGAGTGAGGAAGTGGAAGAGGAGGTGGTGGACGATGAAGTCACTGACCCAACCTGGGAAGGTGGCAAGCCGAGCGAAAACAGCAGTACAGAGGGGGAGGTATCTACAGCATCACAACAGGCTGGAAGAGGCAGTGGGGTGGCAAAAGGGAGAAGGTGGGTCACACCAAACAGGCCCGCAACTGTTCCCCGGAGCACCCCCTTGCTGCAGTCTCTCTTGCCAAGGGGTAGGTGTTCTGCAGTCTGGCGCTATTTTAAGGAAAGTGCAGACAACAAAAGAATTGTAATTTGCAACCTGTGCCATACAAAAATGAGCAGGGCCGTGAACACTAGAACCTCACCACCACCAGCATGATCCACCACATGGCATCAAAGTACCGTAATAGGTGGGCCGAATGCCTGGGTCACACTACTGCCTTCTCTTCCCCTATGGCACGTGCTGGCTAATCCCCTGTCGAAGGCGCAGGCCCGAATGCCTCCCTGCCCTGCTCCTGGACCTTCGCAAGTACCATCAGCGACCACATCCACTTCCATGTCCCAGCACAGCGTACAAATGTCCTTACCCCAGGCATTTGAACGCAAGTGCAAAGACCAAGCCACCCACCCACAGGCCATAGCACTAAATGCACAACTTTCCAAATTACTGGCCCTGGAAATGTTGCCATTTAGGCTTGTATCTGTAAAAAATAAATCAAGGCAACTGGACGTACTGAGTAGAATAGAGGCGGGGGGTTAGACATCTATTGTCTGCCACATACAATGCTGTCTTGACACCTTTTTCTGGAAAATCTTTATCACCTACTGACTCCAATTAGGATAATGGAATCAACACCTTTGACCCCATGCTGGGTATAATGACCTCTGACCCCATGCTGGGCATAATTACCAGATGTTGATTCAGTTACATATTTATTCCCAGAGAATTTTTGTACAGTCACTCAGAATTGAGAAAGCTCGTTGGAAGAACAAGTGAAACGTTTTCAAGAAATCTACAGTACGTCCAGTTGCCTTGATTTATTCTTTACAGATATACCATGACCTGGATAAATGACAACCTTTACAGACATTTAGGCTTGTGGACACTGAGGCCTTCCGCAGCCTGATGTCGGAGGCCGTCCCCCGTTACGGAGTCCCCAGCTGCCACTATTTTTCACTGTGTTTTTACACCAGCATGTGTCCCGTAACATCACCCGTGCCCTGACCAACGCAGTTACTGGGAAGGTCCACTTCACCACTGACAGATGGACAAGTGCTTTTGGTTAAGGGACGCTACATTTCCCTGATGGCACACTGGGTGAACATTGTTGAGGCCGGAAGTGAGTCGTACCCTGGGATGGCACAGGTGCTACCAAAGCCAAGGATTGCGGGCTCTAATTCCATCAGGGTTTACTCCACTACTTACTTTAGTGGCTCCACCCCCACTTCTCCTCCTCTGCCTCCTCCTCCACTTTCACCTCTGAATTATCCTCTTGCAGCACCAGTCAGCCATCAGTCGGTAGCTGGAAGCAGTGTAGCACTGCAGTGGGATAAGCGCCAACAGGCCATGCTTAAGCTGATCTGCTTAGGTTACAAACAGCACACCACTGCAGAGCTGTGGCAGGGGATAAGCGACCAGACTGAGCTGTGGCTCTCGCCACTCAACCTAGAACCAGGCATGGTTGTGTCTGATAATGGCCGTAACTTGGTGGCAGCTTTGGAGCTCGGCAAGCTCAGACACATCCCATGCCTTGCTCATGTCTTCAACTTAGTGGTTCAGCGGTTTCTCAAAACCTACCCCAATTTGCCTGAGCTACTGGTGAAGGTAAGCCGCGTGTGTGCACATTTCCGCAAGTCCTTGACAGCTTCCGCCGGTCTGTCAGCGCTCTGTCTGTACAATTGCCAGCTCACCGACTATTGTGCGACGTGAGCACGCGCTGGAACTCGATGTTCCACATGTTGGCCAGGGTTTGTGAGCAGCAGAGGGCAGTAGTGGAATACCAGCTGCTACATGGTCATTGCCTTTCCAGTCAGCTTCCACTCTTCACAAGTGAGGAGTGGGCATGGATGTCTGACCTCTGTGAAGTTTTAAGAAACTTTGACGAATCAACACAGATGGTAAGCAGTGATATCACTATTATCAGCGTCACCATCCCACTTCTGTGTCTACGCAAACTCTTGCTGCTCACAATTAAGGCCGATGCTTTGCATGTGGAAGAGGTGGAAATGGGGGAAGACATTACACAGGGTCATAGCCAGACCACCCTCAGTTCGTATTCTCAGCGCACATTGGATGATGAGGAGGAGGAGCAAGAGACGGTTGCTTCCGCTACAAAGGGTAGTACCCATGGAAGTTTAATTCCTATCTGTTCAGCGTGGATGGGCAGAAGAGGAGGAAGAGAATGAGAAGATTGAGAATCATCCTCCTGACGACAGCGAAGTCTTGCCTGTTGGGACTCTGGCTCACATGGCTGACTTTATATTAGGCTGCCTTTCACGTGACCCAATCGTTTTACGCATTTTGGACAACACCGATTACTAGTTGTTCACGCTTCTCGACCCCCACTTCAAAGAGAACTTCTCATCTCTCATTCCTGTGGTGGAGAGGACGAGCAAAATGGTACAATACCAGAAGGTCCTTGTGGAAAAATTGCTCCAAAAATTTCCAGCTGACAACGCTGGCGGCAGAGTACATAGTTCCTTGGGCAACCGAGGAGGGGAGACGAAGGGAACACACAGCAGTTCCAACAGAGGCAGGGAAACACTCGCCAAAGCCTGGGACAGTTTCATGACAACCCGCCAGCACCCTCACCCTGACGCACGGCCTAGTGTCACAAGGAGAGAAAAATTTTGGAAGATGGTGAAGGAGTACATAGCAGACCGTGTCAGTGTCTTCAATGATCCCTCTGTGCCTTACATCTACTAGGTTTCCAAGCTGGACACGTGGCACGAACTGGCGCTCTACGCCTTGGAGGGGCTGGCCTGTCCTGCCGCCAGCGTTTTGTCAGAGCGGGTATTTAGTGCTGCTGGGGGCATAATAACTGATTAGTGCATCCACCTGTCAACTGGAAATGCTGACAGGTTGACTCTTATAAAAATTAACAAGGCCTGGATTGCCCTTGACTTCTCTACTCCACCAGAGGAAAGCGGCTGAACATAAAGGCACTTTAAATGTGTTTTTTTTTATAATGTACTGAATACACTGAATTCACATGCACCCCCTCCACCACAAAAAAGGGTATATGGTTTAATCTTAATTTTCTTGTCATCCTCCTCTTCCATCATATCAACATGCTTATTAGTCTGCCTTCGCTCCTAATGTTGTAGAGGGTCGGCTCACCTGCAGGCTCTCGCATATAATGTTTTAGGGGGTCAGCTCACCAGCAGCCCCTCACCTACAATCTTTAGAGGGCCAGCTCACCTATAGGCACTAGCATGTAATGTTTTAGAGGGTCAGCTCACCAGCAGGCCTTCACCTACAATCCTTTATAGGGTCAGCTCACCTGCAGGCCCTCGCATATAATGTTTTAGAGGGTCAGCTCACCAGCAGGCCCTCACCTACAATCTTTTATAGGGTCAGCTCACCTGCAGAACCTCGCATATGTTTTAGAGGGTCAGCTCACCAGCAGGCCCTCATCTATAATCTTTTAGAGGGTCAGCTCACCTGCAGGACCTCGCATATAATGTTTTTGAGGGTCAGCTCACCAGCAGGCCTTAGCCCTCAATTTTTTCATTGGTCAGCTCAGCAGTATGCACTCACCCATAATTTTTTCGATGCTCAGATCAGCAGCAGGCACTCGCCCCTAATGTTTTAGAGAGTCAGCTCTGCAGCAGACCCTCACCCGTAATGTTTTAGAGGGTCACCAGCAGGCTCTTGCTCCTAATGCTTTTAAGGTCACCATCAGGCCATCAATCATAATTTTTCAAGGGTGTATGATGCCCTCCTTTATGTGTAATAAAGGGTGTATCAGAGTTCCGGTTTCTTGTAATTTTTGGAAGCCCTTTCACTTAGTGCATAGGGTTTATGAGTGTAGGAGTCCCACTACCTGAACAATTGTACCACAATGTGAACGAGGCCCTCCATTATGTGATATACAGGTTGTATCGGAGTGCCTCTTACTTGTAAGTTTTCAGTAGTACTTTCACTTTATATACAAATAAGTATACAGGAAACAAAGTTTCCTAACACTTTTTCATCTAAAATCTTCGGTTTTGTGCGTACTAGTGTCAGTTTGTATAAGTGGGGTACTACTAGGACAACATCGTTCCCATCAGCGACCTAGGAGTCCAAGATGCATCCAGACATCCTCCCCATGCTGTTCCCGAACCATTTTGGTGGTCTTTCCATCAATCTCTGACCTTTTCCTATGAACCAGACACCCTCCCCTCTTCAGAGCAGGGGGTGCCTGGTTTAATGCTCGGGTTCTCCCATTGACTTCCATTGTGCTCGGGTGCTCGGTAGAGCACCCGAGCACCCGAGGTGTTCTACTCGAGCACCTGAGCACTTTGGTGTTCGATCAACACTAGAGGGTATAACTCACAAATACAGTCACTGGTAAGAAGATTACATTTACTACAGTTTACATCATGTACCTTTCTAACAGGTCGAAGAATATATTTTTTGCGGGAGTTCTACTTTAAATTACACCTCTTAATACCAGGTAGTTTTTGCTCTGTGTATCTGTTTAATATTTTTGTACCTAAAAAGCCAAGTTTTGTCATTTTTTTAATCATCGGATAGTGAATCAGACAAATGACATGTGTTTTGCAGGATTTTCTGTTTTTTTGTGTATTTTATAGTAGTTTGTAGCCAGGACACAATAGAACTTAGTTTTTTTTTCTTTGCAAGAGATATTTTATATTTTCTTCTATACTGAAGCGTGTAGTGAGGTTCTTAAAGGTCACAGCTCCGAGGCCCTGGTTAAAATCTCCAATTTGCTGTTCTACTTTTGAATTAAGCCATAACAGGCAATTTTTTATATTTCTTAATCCATAGGTCATGCTGAGACAAGAAGGTCACAGCAACAGCCAAGTCATCCAAACACAGACAACCTCAGCAGTGGTTTTACTTCCCGATTCTGGTTTTTATATCATAGAAGTGCGAGCCGTTAGTGAAGGTGGAGACGGGACAGCCAGTTCCCAAATCAGAGTGCCATCATATTCAGGTAACCAATGTGTGCTTTCTTGTGATATACCTGTCCTATTACACTTGTCAGGTAGGAGACTGCAGTCATCATGTTCTTTCTACCATGTTTCCATTAAACCAAATGGGTACCTGCAAACAGTCATCTTTAGGACAGGAGTAGGCAGCGTTGTAGATGTGGAAGTCTACTGGAATAAAATGGAAGGTTGTGAAGATCTAGCACATTAAGTATTTTCAAGAAACTGATGATGCCACAATGCAAACTGTACTATTAAAACATAAACACTTGCCATCCTATGCCTTTTAATCGAGACGTGTCCACTCTTGTTTTTCCACATACTGCACTAAAGGGGTTGTCTACTTTTTGGCTACATTTGACCAACGTGAATGTAATATGACATGTACTAATATACGTAGCTTTTGTTGATTTTCTGTGCCGTTTGCTATATTTCATATTTCAAGTCATGGCCCTTGATGGGCAAATTTTCTGTACTGTTCACACAGGAGACCTGTCCATAAAATGGCGGCTGATGGAGGGTCCTGTGACCAGGCACAAATAATTCTAAACACATGGATTAGTCTTCTCCACTCAAATACACCACCTCTGCTATCTGTACTTTGAGAGTTTGTGTAGTGTATTTGAATGGAGGAGACTATGTGATTTGCCTCATTACATGACCCTCCATCAGCATCACATGACCCATCCATTCTCCATGTGGACAGCACAAAAGACTTGGCCAAAAATTGAGAATACCTTACGGAATAATGAAATGCAGAAAATGGCGCAGAATACCAACAATGGTTATATTAATAAGTGTTGTATACTTAACTTACAGGTACACTGATCACTAACTAGAAAGTAGACCACCCGTTTAAGAACTCCAGGTTTATTTTACAAGTTCAATACAATATTACAACATGCTATCAAAGCTTATGACTGCAATGCACATCGCAGCCAATTGGTGGCCACTTATAGACACCTCTAGCATAAACAACTCCCAACAGAGTATTCCTAAATCATAGTGTCTTTCAAAGTTGGATGTCTCCTGCTACACATTTCATGATCTGCTAAGCCAAGAGGAAAGCTAAGGAATGGCATATCTGTAGTTCTAAGTGCTCCTGATCTCATTAGTGGTCCATCACACTGCTCCCATTAATAGTGCCACCTGAGTGTCCTCATTAGGAGTGCCATCAAGTCCAACCACTTGGACCCTCCATCAATCTAAGTGTGCCACCAGAGTGTTCCCTATCAGGTTGCTCCCATTAATAGTACCATCATAGTCTCCACATTACTAGTACCAAATACTGCAAAAAAAAAACGGAGCCACATGAATTGAGAAGTATGACATGGTGAAAGAAACATAGCAACGTGAGCCATAGGTTGCTCAGTAGTGCCAGCTTGGTAGTACCTCTTCTTGTCCCAACTCTCTGGAAGTACTAGAGTGCTATGAATTAGTTCAGTGCTGTGGATTGAATTGTCTGCCATGCTTAACTAAGGCCCAGGCTTCCACTCAATTGATCACGATCAAAGGTTTGTAGACACATGGTTTAAGGGATAGATAGTCTTCCCAGCTTGCTGGATACAATTATTGCCTTTAGGTCTCTGTGACATCATAAAAGATACATTAGGGCGTTGTCCCATGATTAACTATTACTATTCTTTGGTAAACAGAATTTTAGAAATGAAATCTATGATTCCCTCTCAGAAAATGCACCTAATGCGTCCAATTCCAGAAAGAAGAAGTTGCTTCTGGTGCGGATTCTTATTAGCCGGAGTAATCAAACTCCTGCATGTGTACAAGAGTATCCGGGGCGGTGGGACTGAGCTATAGCACATGTGTGATCACTTGCGCTGGACATATTTAGTGGACATGCTGAGGGGAAATCAAAGAACCCCAGGGGGAGCCATAACAGGCATGTCACAGCAATATCTAGACTCAGGTGCAAAGTAACTGGTAAATTAATATTTATTTGTAGGTCAACCCTTTTAATCAAACCTAGGAAGGTGTTGCCAATAGCAGTGAAACCTCTCCTATTTGTAACATAGGTTTCATAGGTTGTTATAAATGAGTTCCATTATTTATTACTTATTTCTCGATATTATATATGTAGATGATATATTACACACAGAGGCTCTGGTGACCTGGAATGAATGGCACTTCCACATTATTCCCTGCTGGAAATTGTTCTAGATTCCATAGTAAACGCGGAGAAATAGTCTAATAGATCATTTGTTTCATACACATAAATTAGTCTCTGCATGTTGTGTCATTTAGTCCAATTGATGAATGAGACTAAGAAAAAGCATTTAATATCTCACATCAGAGGAGCATTCACCTGACAGTATCCTACTGAGCGAACACCATTCATGAAGGTCTGCTACACCATTAGTTTTATTGCTGTTCTGTTGGATGCATCCGCTGCCCTAATAGACTGCGACAAAACTCCGAACCTTTCCTAGCCATAAAGGCGACATAGACCTGCGGTTCACAATCTTCATATCCACAAATATTAATGTAATGAAAATGATAAATGTTATAAGGGGTCAAAATACATATTGCGCTGCATTGGGAAGAATATGTCTGACCAGTCATGAGAAATAGATGTAGACGTACTCGTAGGTTAAAGGGGTTTTCCGAGATCTTGTTACTGATGACCTATCCTCTGGATAGGTCATCAGTATTTGATCATTGGGGTTCTGGTTTCTCCGGGAATTAAGAAAATTTAAATACGTAAATATTACTTTATTATAAATATATTCCCAAATACCTTTCATTAATTATATTGGCTCGTTCTGTCTAGGGAGCAATCATTAGGAGAAACAAAATGGCCTCCGTCCTATTAGGACACACAGAACCTGTCCTAATCACACAGGAGGACAAGTTGCTTCAGTATACTGAGGTAAAATGCTGCCTCCGCAGGAGCAGAGAGGAGGATGAGGAAGCTCTTTACCTCAGTGCTGTGAAGTAACTTGTCCTGCTGTGTGATTTGGACAGGTTCTGTGTGTCCTAATGGGACAGTGGCCATTTTGTTTCTCCTAATTGCTCTCCAGACAAAACGAGCTATTATAACTAATGTAAGATATTTGGGAATATATTTATAATGAAGTAATATTTAAGTATTTTCATTTTCTTAATTCCCGGAGAACCCCTTTAAGGAGAAGCAGTCACCACGAAAATGCTGTCCAATCTACCAGCATCATCATCAGACAGCAGGGAGACCTGAGCAGATTGATATATAGTGTTCTGGGAAAACATTCAGTATAGCTTTCAAGTTATTGATTAAACTCCCTGCTCATTCTGGGGTTAGGAGTCCAGTAGTTGGTCCTAGTCAGTGATTGGCATCCTTTTTTGAATGCTTGTTATGGCTGTCAATCACTGACAACATCCCCCACTCAACCACTGGACTCCTAAGATAGTAAGGCTAATAGCAATTAATTCATAACTTCTAGTAGAAATAATAATGGAATGGCACAACATAGAGCCATAAGAATAGATGTTCCAGAATTGTTATTACATGGAGAATGCATGAAGCTATTAAAATGGACATGTCAGGAGTGGTGAGAGGTCCTCTTTAAGTGGCAAAATATTGTCTTTTGATAAGTGATTTCCTATGGATCTCAGATTTTTTATCTCTGTAACAAGTTTCTTTAGATACTTTACTGCCTTTTGAATTATTAAATAATACATTTCCTTAAATTATTAACCATTCTGCTTTCTTGTCTTTATAGAAAAAGTAACAAGTTCACAGTCAACGCTTCATAATATGTCAGCCTCGTCATCTTCTTTAACATTACTATTGGCACTGGTTATTCCCACAACATCATGGTGAAGATGGATTTTTTATTTATTTATTTATTTTTGCTTTGGATTTTTCTTTTTTGTTGCTTTTTTTTATTTATATTAAAGACATGATAAAAGTTACTGATTGAATGAAGACATTGGAGAACTGGACCTATTCTTTATCCTAAATACTCAAAGACTACATGGAAAGCAAAAGAACCGGAGAATCGATTTCTGGCTGTTTTTAGGTTTTTCTGTTTTGTTTTTTTCTTTTTATAAATATATATAAATATATAAATAGACTGGTTTGCTAATAGCCTTTAACAGCTTCTGTAAAAAACAAAAATGAAAAAACAGTTCAGTAACTTTGGTCAAACGCTCTGGGTTGCACTTTTTTGGTTTGCTTTTAAATCGCCCAGTTCTTGAATCATATAACTTTACGTTGTTAAAGCAGTGGTGTGCAATACATTTGTGGTATTGAATGACATGGTATGAAGTGCAAATATAGAGCTGGTGATATGGTATTTGTACATTTTCTTAACCTAATCTTTTTATTATCTCTTCACTGCAATGGCATAAAATGCTTTCAGGCCTCATGCACATGGCCCTATTTTGGATCTATACTCCCTCCAAGTTGTAAGGAGCCATAATAGGGCACCAATAGACTTCTTTGGGGCCCTACTGTACCTCTATATGGCTCCAATTTCATATGGAGGTTAAGGGAGATTTTTATGTTGGATATTTACTTATTTCATAGGAGGATTGTGGCATGTTCCCTTGTATGTAAGGACTCTTTCACACTTGCATTGTCCGGATCCGGCGTGTACTCCATTTGCCGGAATTACACGCCGGATCCGGAAAAACGCAAGTGAACTGAAAGCATTTGAAGACGGATCCGTCTTCAAAATGCGTTCAGTGTTACTATGGCAGCCAGGACGCTATTAAAGTCCTGGTTGCCATAGTAGGAGCGGGGGAGCGGTATACTTACAGTCCGTGCGGCTCCCGGGGCGCTCCAGAATGACGTCAGTGCGCCCCATGCGCATGGATGACGTGCCATGTGATCACGTCATCCATGCGCGTGGGGCGCCCTGACGTCACTCTGGAGCGCCCCGGGAGCCGCACGGACGGTAAGTATACTGCTCCCCTGCTCCCCACTACACTTTACCATGGCTGCCAGGACTTTAGCGTCCTGGCAACCATGGTAACCATTCAGAAAAAGCTAAACGTCGGATCCGGCAATGCGCCGAAACGACGTTTAGCTTAAGGCCAGATCCGGATTAATGCCTTTCAATGGGCATTAATTCTGGATCCGGCCTTGCGGCAAGTGTTCAGGATTTTTGGCCGGAGCAAAAAAAGCGCAGCATGCTGCGGTATTTTCTCCTGCCAAAAAACGTTCCGGTCCTGAACTGAAGACATCCTGATGCATCCTGAACGGATTTCTCTCCATTCAGAATGCATGGGGATAATCCTGATCAGGATTCTTCCGGCATAGAGCCCCGACGACGGAACTCTATGCCGGAAGAAAAGAACGCAAGTGTGAAAGAGCCCTTAGGCTAAGTTCACAGATTTGCTCATGGCTATTCTGGCATGCATTATGCTAGAGGATCCATGACAATAATCCAAGGCTGATGCACAGATCTCTTCCATGTAGACTTAGAACTTCAACTCAAAATATCCTACAATACTCAATTAGAGATGATCAAATCGCTCCAAATTAAATTCAGGTTGATTTGCCCAAATCAAATCACAGAATTTGGGTTAAATTGATTTTAAATCAACTCACTCAATGCTTACAACTAAAGCTATGAAGAGAAAGTACATTTTTGCATCTCGCCACTCCATGGGGTTACCCATCTCACCATTCTTAAAAGTCTCTTTGAATGTGCAGTGCATATACCACCAAAAGATTGTAAGACCAGGGTCTATGCCTGGAAGTCAGAAGAATAAAGACAGAAGCTGAGGCAAGTAGCTAACCACCGGGAGTGGTGACTGGTGAGATACAAAAACTTACTCTTGAATTTATTTTGTGGATTTTTGTTGTAGAGGTGCTGTGGATCCACATAGGGTTTATCACCATTAACATTCACGACTATATGACTTTTCCGTGTGGAGTAACTATAATAATCATCATGCTAATTATTCTTTCACATGGCAGTGTGGACAAAGATCTGGGTGCATTATTTCCACGGCATGCGATTGAGGCTGTGAAAACCCCATTCATTTGCATGAGAGATAAATTTGATGCAAATTCCGACACAGATTCTGTGAACTTAGCCTTTATCTCCCCTATTTCTCCTTGGAGGAATACAGTTTTTAAAACTAATTCTGACATATGACACCACATGGAGCACCAGTGAGCCTCCTGTACAACTTGAGACCCTACCATTAAGTGGTTTTTCATGAAAAAAAAAAAAATGGGGCAGAATAGGTTAAAAATAACAGATAATCATTACTTACATGACTGATACCCTCCCACTTCTGTTCTGAAACTAATCTGATCTTTGTTGCTCTAGATTTCCTTTTTCTGGACTTGAACACACAGGAAATGGCAAGTGATTGGCTGAGTGGCCAGTCCAAGCCATTTCCTGTGGCCATTTCCTGTGTGTCAAGCCCGAGACCAGGAAGTTGAGAGTAACATAGACTGGATCAGTGTTGAAATAGCAATGGTGGGGGATAAGTAAGGTGAGCATTGATTTATTATAGTAACCCATTCTTCCCCATTTTTAATGTATTTCCTTGGAAATCCTTCTAATTTATCGACTTGTATATGCCTCCAATTTTTGTGAAGCTTTTTGATTTATATTTCTTGGTCAATTATATAGACTCCAAGTTATCATTTCACTTTGCTCTGGAGACAACTAAGAATATTAGTGATATGTCCATTTAATATTGTGGTGGCAATTTTTAGCAGTGCACAACGTAGAAGTCAATTATATCTGTGTAAGGTATCTACAATGAGTAGAAAATTTTGCCATCAGATGACACTGCATTATATTAATGCAGGCCCACCTGGTGGATATATTATGACAATAGATTTCAGATAATGTGTGAATTTGAGGAAAAATTGCAAGACAGAATAAACCATTCTATAAATGAAGTTTGTAATATGCAACCCCGTCGGTCTACTGGTTGCTAATTTTCTTATGTCATTTGTGAGCAGAGTATTGCCGGCTGGAATTCTTTAGAAGACATGAACTATTATTTCCACGTTTTGTTGTTTTGTTTCTGGACCAAGGTCGAGAAAACATTTTTTTAAATAAAATAAAATTTATGTATAGTAGGGGTTGTGTATGGTTGAAATTTAAAGTATGTGATATGATCATTCATTTCTAATGGTTGTAAACTGTAAAAGTATTGTTTAAATTCACCCTACTATGCCGATTAGTTGCCAAAATTCCTAATTATTCGAAGAAAAACCAACCAAAATGTATAATTTCTAATTCTTTATTATCCCACCAGTTTGATCCCAATTAAAGACCTTTTAGACAAGGAGCATCTCCTAGCGTGGGTTGTTCTTTTATCCAGGAGTATGAGGTATCTCCCTTATCATTCACTGCTATCTGGAGAGGGCTATGGGTGCCACAAGATTGCACATGAAGCAGCTGTCCCGTGTTAGCCCCTCCTGGCTGAACTCGAAGCTTCAACATTTTTAACTGGTCTACCCAACTACATTGCATCTCAAAATTTTTGCACTAGTTTCCTCAAATTCCTCACTTAAACCCCCTGAGGTTCCAGGGTGGAATCACAGTCTCTGAATCCCCAACAGTTACATACATGACTGAGAAGAAAAACAAAAACAAATGGATAAAATTGGTTTTACCATAGTTGAAATGGGAATGTATTTTTGAAAATCATGGGTACATACAATATGTTCAATGGTGGACACATATCTGGTGGAGCTTTTATTTACCTACGAATCATCGAGGGTCAGTCCAGTAAGAACAATCCTGATCGCTCTGATGGCCACCCTTACAAGACAAAAAAATCCAATTGAACTTAATTTTTGATGGATTGATTAAACCAACATGTAATTACCATCTAAATTATTAATGAAATATGCCCTAAATTCTTATTCCAGGGTTAAAAGGGTTTTCCAAGACTTTACTACTGATGACCTATCCTCTGGATGGGGTCATTAGTACCTCATCGATGGAAGTCTGACACCCAGGACCCCCACAACCATCAGCACTGCTACTCGCACTAAGCCAAGTGATGTCATGATCAGATACTGATGACCTACTGAGAGGTGCCACTGGCTTATGGCTTAGAAGCCCAGAGCTTAGGTCCTGGATGACACACTTGGTGCATAAATCTATGGAAAGTCACCTATGTAGGATGAAGCTTTGCCCTCTAGTTTGATGGCAATGTGTATTAGAATTTTTGGGCACTATATAGTACACTATAAATGGGAGGGGGACATTAAGACACAGTCACAAAATACATCATAATTTGTTAAACAGGGGTGTGCTGCTCAAGAATGTCTACCACCAAGTGGCGCTTAACAGTCCTGTACTACATTGACCTGAATAGAAGTATTTTTTGCCTAACAGCGCACCAGGTGGCAATGCACAGCATAGCAAGAAACACTTTCATGTGGTTTTCATTCAAAATATGATCATCATTTGCAGAGGTGTGACAATACATTAGGATATGTTTATTCCACTTTTTTGCTGCACATTTAAGAAATATATCCATTCAGATAAAACATTTTTATAATTTTTTTTTTTACATTATTATTTTTTTCCGAGGATGCATGGATGGACATGATTGACTTCATGACCATTTAGTAAATTTTTTTTATTTAGACTGTTCAATTTTTGACCCTAATTGTATTTTACATGTTTTTTTAAATAAATAAAAAAACTTTAATGATGATTTCTTGCACCTTTCCTGGTGACATGGTCAATTATTGATAATCATACTATCTGACGGCAGGTCTGTAAGGCAAGCAGATAATTGTAACATGCACCAGTGCCTTTAAGAATAAATGTCGAGGGAAAGAGTAATGTCATTATCACTCTAGTCATCTTTGATTCAACACAAACAGAGCTCATCTCTATCTATCAAACATACTGTACAGTACAACAGTTTTAGAAAGGTGTAGAAAAATGCTGCAAAGTAAGTATGTCTTCAAAAATAGAAGTGTTAATTTATTTTTATCAATTAACAACGTGTTAAGTGAAAACATGAAAGAGAAATCTAAATCCAGTCAGTATTTCATGTGACCACCCTTTGCCCTCAAATCGTCATCAGTTGGCAGGTAGGTAGTTCCAAACAATGTGGAGAACTAACCACAGATGATCTATGGATGTAGGCTTGCACAAATCCTTCTGTCCCTTCATGTAAGCCCAGACAGACTCAATGATGGTGAGATCAGGGCTCATCATCACTTCCTTGTTCTTTTTTATGCTGAGGATCATTCAGAATGACAATGGCTGTGGTTTTGGGGTCGTGGTGCTGCTGTAGAATACATTTGGAGCCAATCAGATGCCTCCCTAATGGTGATGCATACTGGATAATTGCCTGTATTTCTCAGCATTGAGGACACCATTAATCTTAACTGCACTGAGGACCGTAGATACGCATTTAGCCAACGAAACTTAATACAGCAGATGAAACACATCATACTTAGGCTTTTTTCACACTGGCGTTAAGCTTTTCCAGTAGGCTATTCCAGTAGGGGAACAGCCCACAGGATCTGTACTACAGTGTACACCCGTGTGCTGCCGGAAGTCCACCCAGGTCCATTCACTATAATGGGGAGCGGCGTAGATCCAGCCACAGCACGGAAAATATGCTGAGAGGCGACCAGACAAATACAGCTGCACACAGCGGATTCTTGTAATCTATGGGGGTCTCAGCAGTAGGATCCCCACTGACCTAATAGCTCTAACATATAACAACTGAAATACCCCTTCAAGGTGCATTTGAACAAATATATTAAGCTTTTTAAGACACTTTTGATGATGCCACAATTGTACTATAATTTGCGACTTTTTATATTCTCGAGACTTTTCTAAAGTTGTGGAGAAGTGGGGGGGGCTTAGTGGGAAGGGCCATGACCGTGCTATAATTTATAGAGACTGCCATAAATTATAGTTCAAATCTACGTCAGCTTACAGCCATCCTGTGCCATCAGATATGCCATATTTAGGACTCTTTGCAATGATGGGCTATACACTAAGATGGTGTTTGTACACCAGTCTTACTATATCTGCCCCACTGTGCTAAAAATAAGGCTTAAAGGGTTATCCAAGTAAAGATAATGATGACCTATACACAGGATAGGTCATTATTATCACACTGGCGGGGGTCTCAGTCAGGCCCCCCCCCCCCCCCCCCCGCTGATCACCTGTTTCAGGGACCCACTAGGCTCACCGGAGCTCTGGTGAGCACTGCGGGCTCCTGGCAGCTTTCCAAGCACAGCACCGTACATTGTATAGTGGCTGTGCTTGGTATTGCAGCTAAACCCCATTGACTTGAATGGGGCTGAGCTGCCACTAGAGCATGTGACTAATGTACAGTGACATCACATGGTCTAGGAAGAGACAGCACTCATGGAGCACCCAGCCTCTTCTAACAGCTGATCGGCAGGGGCCCTGGAAATCAGACCCCCGTTGATCTGATATTGATGACCTATCTTTAGGACCCCTTTAAAGTATTGTACATTCAAAATTGTATTTCACGCAATAATACAAAAGGTGGTTCAGGGCGTTTCCACCTTTATATTTTCCCAGCAGGTGTTTGATCACTTTATGTATCCTAAAGATGATTCTCCCACTTGCCAAAAACTTACTGTAGATCATAATTGGCTTCCAGCAAAACTGGTATTGGTGTGACACAGAGGGATTAGATTGCGAGCTCCACTGGGGAAAGAAAGACCAGTGATTACATTGCTCAGTATCTATCAGCTTTTTAAATAATGGGAAATAAACGTTATTAGATATAGGCGCATCACAGAGGGTCATAATATGACTTGGTTGAGCCTTTTCCCAGCAGGGCGATCAGCCTGATTAGGGTGGATTCTTTTTATAAACTGGACTGCATTTTTGACGCACCCATCATGACACATCATTAGGCTTGAGTGAATCGAGCTTCAGATCATACATCCGAAGCTGATCTGTTAGAAAACGTAATTTTTCATGCTGTTCCTGTACAGCGTTAAGGCTCATGCACACAACCGTATGTATTTGCGGTCCACAAAGCACAGATCTGCAAAAATACGGATGACATCTCTGTGACGTCAGTATTGCATCAGTTTTTTGGGGCAGATCCATTGTAACGATTCCTATCCTTGTCCGCAAAACGGACAAGAATAGGACATGTTCTATATTTTTTTGCTCAACGGCCATGTGGACATACAGACACTGAGTCATTAACTTTTTTTTTTTTGTGGCCCCATTGAAACAAATGGTTCTGCATATGGGCTGCCAAAAAAATGGAACGGACACAGACAAAAAATACATTCATGTGCATAAGCCCTTAAAATGTATTGGCTCCATGAAGTTGAAGTTGTGAGACTTCAGTGAATTCCTACGATGTTCATATCTAAGTATTTAAAACATTTTAAAATTGGAATCCGAAGTCGGCTTTGGTACCGAGGTACCTGCCAGTACTGAAGCTGACTTCGGATTACTATTTTAAAATGCTTTTAAATCCGCAGATAGGAATACCGTAGGAATTCACCGAAGTCTCACACAACTTTGGGCAAGACGACGTTTTTGAACAAATCAACTTCCGATCTATGGTTCGCTCAAGCCTAATAATCATATATGATATCACGTTGGTACAGGTAGTAAAAGTGGTTGAATGGCCCTCGAAAAATTAAAAGGGGTTCTCTGGGAATGATTTAAAACGGCTGCAAGCAACCTGTCAAAGAACATGAGCAGGACTGGTTGCCTTTAGTTGCAGAGCTGCCTAGGGGGCCTCACTACACTGCTGTACAATAGATGGTAATGATGTGATCCTGCCTACAATATGCCATCATGGCTGAGCAGCCTGACAGGAACACTCACCAATGTGTAGTATATGCAACTCCACAGTGTAGCGAGGCTCGGACCCTCAACCCCCTAGACAGCTCTGCAAGTGGAGGCAACTAGTCCTCCTCACCTTCTAGGACAGGTTGCTGGCAGCCATTTGAAATCATTCCCAGGTAGCCCCTTTATTATAAAAAGCTAAAATATAACCGGAAATATGAACTGACCACAAAAGAAAAAAAATTTGATGTATATTTTACAAAAAGAGGTGGAATTTTTGAAAAGGCACTGAATGAATATTAACAGCTGAATAAATTGTGAATTGAAATTAGTATTATGTAGCATAAGAGGCCAGAACGTTCCTATATGTAATCATTTCTTTAGGAAGATATAGTGCACCGTGTGTTAAATTAAATGTCACATCTCAGTTCTTCTGACATGTCCGTTTTGGTAAATATGTACATTCCCAATTAAAACAATAAATAAAAAAATGTCAAAAAATAAATAAACCCTTAGGCTCCTTTCATACGAGCGAGTCCCACTTATCGGACTCACAGCGTGTGTCAGTGAGAGCACCCGTCCTGAACTCTCGAGCACTGCCGGGGTCGCAAAGCGTTATATTGATTTATGATGCTATGTAACCCTTACAGATCTGGAGTGTATTGGATAACACTGACATAAAGGGGCCTTAGTATTACTTCTTAGTACCGTACCTTGCATAGTACAATCCTTCTGTTATTTCCCTTGGAAATGTATGAATAAATTGTCAACTGGGTGTTACCATTCCCATTGTAAGAAGGGTCTGCCCCTAAACACTGACAGGTGTGTAAGGTTACAACCTTTTACAAGGGGATTGCAAACACCCAGTTTGTTTCTGCATTTCTAGGAGGCATAAAATAGGAAGAACACTACACAGAATTCTAATAATAGTTATCATTATTTTATGGGGAATACAACCTTTTTTTTGTTTTTATGGACATGTCAGCGTAATAATAAAAACCCCGCTGAAAAAGCTAAGCGCGGGGGGGGGGGGGGTCGGAGGGTGTTAACATTACCATAAGCAAGGAGAAGCTGAAGAAGAATGACAACTAGAATCTGGTTGTTAGAGATAACAATAGAATTTACGATCCTTATTTTTTTTATAATTCTTTTTGTTTGTAGCTTGGAGAATCTGGTACTGTAATGATCCATGTGATATATTAGAAGTATTGTATACAATGTGTATATACTATATATAATTGTATACTATGTGGAGGGCACAGTCGATGAATCGTTCCTGTGTGCTGTTCTTGTATCATTAGGTCTTTTTAATAAATAATTATCTTTTTATTGACTTCTACCCAGTGTCTTGTCAAGTATTGGATGAGATCATTTATTATTCAGCGTAAATTTCGTGATGGGTGCAGTGACATTTTCCTGGAGGAGCCAAAGCATAAATTGCTTTTAAAAATGTCAACAACGAGACTAAGGATGTGATGATTCCAGATATTCTTCTCAATATCATGGGAGAACATACACATTTACTTTAGGTGACACTATTCTAGGCAAAGCTTCCCTCAAACTTTGTATTTAAGTGGAAAACTTATGTCAAGTTGGAGCTGATCTGCCAGGTCAGAAATGGTGAAGAACGTAAGGAAAATTCAACTTTAGGCAGGGTGCTGAACCTCCTTAAAGGGAACCTGTCATCGGGATTTGATGTATAGAGCTGAGGACATGGGCTGCTAGATGGCCGCTAGCACATCCGCAGTCCCCAGTCCCCATAGCTCTGTGTGCTTTCATTGTGTCAATTTTTTTTTTAGATATATGTAAATAAGGCTACTAACGTTTCCGGAGCCCAGCCACGCCCACTGTGAAGGAGCCCAGCATCGCCCCGCATCCTCTGAATCTCCTCCTTGCTCCCCGACGTCACAAAGCTAAAGCGCCAAGGAGGTGTGAAGGTTGGGAAGGGCCGGCGTTAGGGGGGGGGGGGAAACAGGGCAATTGCCCCCTGCTGAGCTGCCCAGACAGCTGTGTAAGAGAGCTGGTGGCCCCACCTGAGAAGAGCACAGACAGCAAGGTAAGGAGCGCTGGTCCCTGGTCTCCCGCCCACTGTAGCCCGCAGGGTCCTTATGCTGTAGTGAGGAGCTGGGTGCTGCAGCCATAGCAACGGCTCCACCGCTGTCAGGCAGACCTTGGCCCCGCCCCCACCCTCTCTCACAGGAGGCCCTGCACTGGAAATGTAATGGCCTCCTCTAGCCTGCTCCCGCGGTGTACTGGTGAGTTCAGAATGTCACCCTCTGCTCCTCTGCTCCTCTGCTCCTCTGCTCCTCTGCTCCTCTGCTCCTCTGCTTCTCTGCTTCTCTGCTTCTCTGCTTCTCTGCTTCTCTGCTTCTCTCTCCTCTGCTCCTCTCTCCTCTCTCCTCTGCTCCTCTGCTTCTCTCTCCTCTGCTCCTCTCTCCTCTGCTACTCTCTCCTCTGCTCCTCTCTCCTCTGCTCCTCTCTCCTCTGCTCCTCTCTCCTCTGCTTCTCTCTCCTCTGCTCCTCTGCTTCTCTCTCCTCTGCTCCTCTGCTCCTCTCTCCTCTGCTTCTCTCTCCTCTGCTCCTCTCTCCTCTGCTTCTCTCTCCTCTGCTCCTCTCTCCTCCGCAAAACACGGACACCGCGGATCCGCAAAACACGGACACCGGCAATGTGCTTTCTGCATTTTGCGGATCCACACATTGCCAGAACTATATAGAAAATGCCTTTTCTTGTCCGCAATTGCGGACAAGAATAGGACATGTTCTATAGGCTCTACAAAAAACGCAGTGTTCGCCCGATCAGGCCTGATCTTGTGCGCACACTTGCGTTCAGTCCACCCCACCGCAGTGGCAGAATTTTTTTTTTCTGATCACTGCAAAAACACTGTAAAATCGCTGCGGCGCTATAAAAAGATCACTTTTGAGGGGCATGGCGAGTTCATAGAATATTTTTTTTTTGTCAAAAGTTTGCTGAATTTTTTTTTTTTTTTTTTTTTTTTTCTTACAAAGTTTCATATTCCACTAACTTGTGACAAAACACATTGCCCAACTTCTCCTGAGTACGGCAATACCACATGTGTGACACTCTTTTGCAGCCTAGGTGGGCAAAGGGGCCCAAATTCCAATGCCCTCCTAAAAGGTACTCATTGGAATTTGGGCCCCTTTGCCCACCTAGGCTGCAAAAAAGTGTCACACATGTGGTATTGCCGTACTCAGGAGAAGTTGGGCAATGTGTTTTGTGGTGTCTTTTTACATATACCCATGCTAGGTGAGAGAAATATCTCTCTAAAATGACAACTTTGTATAAAAAAAATGGGAAAAGTTGACTTTTAGAGAGATATTTCTCTCACCCAGCATGGGTATATGTAAAAGGACACCCCAAAACACATTGCCCTACTTCTTCTGAGTACGGTGATACCACATGTGTGACACTTTTTTGCAGCCAAGATGCGCAAAGGGGCCCAAATTCCAAAGAACACCTTTAGGATTTCGCATTTTTTACGCATTTGGATTCCAGAGTTCTTCTCACGCTTTAGGGCCCCTAAAATGCCAGGGCAGTATAAAAACCCCACAAGTGACCCCATTTTGGAAAGAAGACACCCCAAGGTATTTCATGATGGGCATAGTGAGTTCATGGAAGTTTTTATTTTTTGTCACAAGTTAGTGGAATATGAGACTTTGTAAGGAAAAAAATCATCATTTTCCGCTAACTTGTAACAAAAAATAAAAAGTTCTATGAACTCACTATGCCCATCAGCGAATACCTTAGGGTGTCTACTTTCTGAAATGGGGTCATTTGTGGGGTGTTTGTACTGTCTGGGCATTGTAGAACCTCAGGAAACATGACAGGTGCTCAGAAAGTCAGAGCTGCTTCAAAATGCGGAAATTCACATTTTTGCACCATAGTTTGTAAACGCTATAACTTTTACGCAAACCAATAAATATACACTTATTCCATTTTTTTATCAAAGACATGTAGAACAATAAATTTTGAGAAAAATTTATACAGAAATGTAGTTAAAAAAATAAAATTACAACTGAAAGTGAAAAATGTCATTTTTTTGCAAAATTTTTTTGATTAATAACAAAAAAATTAAAAATGTCAGCAGCAATGAAATACCACCAAATGAAAGCTCTATTAGTGAGAAGAAAAGGAAGTAAAATTCATTTGGGTGGTAAGTTGTATGACCGAGCAATAAACCGTGAAAGTAGTGTAGTGCAGAATTGTAAAAAGTGGTCTGGTCATTAAGGGGGTTTAACCTAGGGGGGCTGAGGTGGTTAAACTTGAATGGGTCCGTGATCCGTCCGCACTGCAAAAAAAAAATAGAACTTGTTCTGGTTTTTTTTTGCAGTGCGGAGGCACGGAGAGAAACCTCACTGAAGCACTCTGTAGTCCTTCTATGGGGTTCCAGGCCTCCGTTCCACACTGCTCCTTCTGGATTGCGGACCCATTTAAGTGGGCTCACAATAACTGATGGAAATAACTGACCAAACAACTAAAGTGTGAACTGGGCCTTACCTGCTTGCTGACACTGGCTCTTGGCTCCGGTGCTCTCTGACCTTTGCTCAGGTCCCTGGATGTCATCATTCATTATCCATTTTGATGCTGCCTGCAACCAATCGTGGGCTACGGCAGTGACTTCTTCCCTTGCGTCAAGTGAATAAATGTGACACTACTTCAGATTTTGGGGCCCCACTTTTAATTCTGCCCAGGGCCACATTTTGTCTAAAACCGGCCCTGAGGTTGGGAGTAGGTGCACACCCTGGTTGAGCTTCTGCAAGGCAGGGTTCCTTAAAGTGCTGTGCTAGCGTTGCAATTATGAGGCTGGGTTTTAGTGCAACAAATCCACTGTACTACTGAGGCTATTTTGCAGATGATTCACATGAGAACTGTACACAATAAATGCAGTTGGCATATGCAATTACCAAGGCTGCGTATGAGTGGCTGGTCTTTCTCTATTTTAATCAGGCCGCGCAATCTCTCCTTTTCCAGCCTAAGGGGTGTGCTTTCTCTATCTCCAGAGATATGCATATACCCATAGTATCCTTAGTAAAACAAATTCTTTGAACAGAGGGCCCTTCCTGTCCTTTTAATATGTTGGGGGACCTGGAGCTTGCGCCCACCACAAGGAGATATGTCAATAGCATCAATGTTGGCGCACTGCCTTTCTCTGGCAAATAATCTGCAATACTCCTTTATGGCCTCTGAACTTTCTGTAGAATCCAATAGTTCTTTCCCTTAAGGGCTTACATATATAAATTGTCACTTTTGCTGCTTGGAATCCACAGGGTTACATAGCTGTTAATTTGTCTGCAGTTCACACTAGACTGAACTCACTTCCTCCTAGAGATGGAAGGATGGAGCAAGTCTGGCCTAGCCACTAGAACACAATGCATGAAATACAGTAATATTAACACTTTAACCACTTGCAAAGGGAACACAGCAGAACTCCAGAATAGGGTACTAGAAAAATTGTTCCTTTTTATGTAACATTATTTGATGTACAGTATGATATTGTACCCTTATAGTTTTGTTTGAAAAGGCCAGGGTTAACAATCCTGATTTTGCACTTGTAAGAAGCTGGGAGATGGACCTAGGTCTGCCCCTAGTTTAGATTGTGGGTCAGCTGAAGAAGAGAGAGGAGCTACATGTGCTCACTCCTCAGAAGACTAAGCCTGTTTCACAGAGAATCACTATT
This sequence comes from Bufo gargarizans, assembly GCF_014858855.1. Taxonomy (NCBI): domain Eukaryota; kingdom Metazoa; phylum Chordata; class Amphibia; order Anura; family Bufonidae; genus Bufo; species Bufo gargarizans. The sequence goes on along the minus strand of NC_058082.1, from coordinate 21,958,240 downwards.
TCTGAGATATTTACATAAAAAACAAACACTCTACTTTACAGTACTCCCGAGAAAGAAAAAACTAGAAGGTCCCGAATCTGCATGGCTGAGCATAGAAGGCAGTGAGTAAGGTATTTGCTGTTTAAAGCTGATAGACACTTTACTGCAGTGAGAGGGACTAATACACTAGTGTTGATTTGAACATGCTCTGCCGAACACAAATTTTACGCAGCCAATAAACGTGCGCGGAGGTACTGGCACTCACTGTAATGCCTTAGCTATGTTGGCTACTGGCATTTTTGTTATTTGCTGGCCGGAACGCGTCATCGGGTGTTATATAGCACCCGATGACACGTGTTTAGCTCAGTCTTAGTCAGGGAGAGCTGTGTTGAAGAAGGGACAGATATTGTATCTGGCAGCGCAATTCAAATGATCACAGCAGACATCTATTAACTGGCTTTCTCTGGGTGCTCGCCTGGATTCGTTCCCAGCTCCACCTCATAAACACTTGCTTCAATATAGGTATACAATTAGACAGCATTCCAAAATTGAAGGTGAAATAATCAGTGATTTTTATTCAGCCGGACATAATGGTATATAGTAAATTCAGGCAACCTTTCGGGCTATATTTAGCCCTTCATCAGGCCTAGTGTACACTACGGTGCGAGTGTGTCTATACACTAGGCCTGATAAAGGGCAACATATAGCCCGAAAAGTTGCCTGAATTTACTATATACCATTAAGTCCGGCTGAATAAAAATTAGGTTGTTGTTAGGTCAACAAGTGGAGAATAACCAGAGTGAGGAAGTGGAAGAGGAGGTGGTGGACGATAAAGTCACTGACCCAACCTGGGAAGGTGGCAAGCCGAGCGAGGACAGCAGTACAGAGAGGGGGGGATCCACAACACCGCAACAGGCTGAAAGAGGCAGTGGGGTGGCAAAAGGGAGAAGGCGGGCCACACCAAACAGGCCCACAACTGTTCCCCGGAGCACCCCCTTTCTGCAATCTCTCTTGCCAAGGGGTAGGTATTCCGCAGTCTGGCACCTTTTTGAGGAAAGTGCGGACGATAAAAGAATTGTAATTTGCAACCTGTGCCGTACCAAAATGAGCAGGGGCGTGAACACTAGCAACCTCACTACCACCAGCATGATCCGCCACATGGCATCAAGGCACAATCATAGGTGGGCCGAACGCCTCGGTCCACAATCAGTGTCTGCGGGTCACACCACTACCTCCTCTTCCCCTGTGTTACGTGCTGGCCAATCCCCTGTCGAAGGCGCAGGCTTGGGTGCCTCCCGCCCTGCACCTGGACCTTCGCAAGCACCATCAGCTAGCACATCCATTTTTGTGTCCCAGTGCAGCGTACAGATGTCTATACCCCAGGCCTGAATGCAAGCGCAAATACCCAGCCACCCACCCACAGGCCATAGCACTAAATGCGCACCTTTCCAAATGCTTGCCCTGGAAATGTTGCCATTTAGGCTTGTAGACACTGAGGCTTTCCGCAGCCTGATGGCAGTTGCCGTCCTGCGTTACTCTGTCCCCAGCCTCCAAAATTTTTCACGGTGTGCAGTCCCAGCCTTACACCAGCATATGTTCCATAACATCACCCATGCCCTGACCAACGCAGTTTTTGGGAAGGTCCACTTAACGACTGACATTGACAAATGATTTTTGCCAGGGACACTACATTTCCCTGACGGCACACTGGGTGAACGTTGTGGAGGCCGGGAGTAAGTGGTACCCTGGGATGGCAGAGGTGCTGCCGACGCAAAGGATTGCGGGCCCTACTTCCATCAGGGTTTCTGCCATCACCTATGTTAGTGGCTGCAACCTACCCTTCTCCTCCTCCACCTCCTCCCCAACTTCCACCTCTGAATTAGCATCTTGCAGCACCAGTCAGCCATAAGTCAGTAGCTAATTAACCTACAGAAAACCTCTCTGTCGAACTAGACAGCTACAGTTTCCACCTGTACAGTATCCAAAATAGACTAAAACAAGCAAGTGGAAGTAATGTATCAAAATATCAATTTATTATAAAATATATAGTATGGGGAAAAGACAGGATGGTATACAGTATACAGAAAAGCAAAGGGTCATACAACACCATAACATACACCTATCTGCCTATGCATCAATAAAACACAGGATGATATAGCAATTGGAAGGAGAGTGACTCAAGCTCAGGGACAACCAATACTGCATAGCACAAAAAATAATCACAACAATGGGGCTATATGCTATAGATGCAGAAAAATCGTACCTTGGTGTCCCTGGGCTATCCCTCACATCCCAAAATACATGGGCAGCACGACTAATAAATATAAAAGGTAAATCCTCAAGTCACATCAATATCCAGAAAAAAACGTGACAATGGTGAACCTGGAATATCTAGGACCCACTATGGATGTATGTAGAAGTGCCAAAGGGATGCCATGCTATACTAGACACAGGACGTACCTGAAGACATGGTGAATGAAAGGAAGTCAGACCCTAAGCGCGAGACCTTGACGCGCGTTTCACCTCAGCGGCTTCCTGACGAAGCCGCTGAGGTGAAATTATACATTATACATACTAAAAAACAGATATATCTCGATACAATTCATTTTGTATATTGCCTATAACAAATAAATAATGCACGGTCTTATATGTTCAAATAGCCAAGTGCGTATTGTCTCCAAGTATTGCATTGTATTTTTAATGTTGGTTATGGGTATGAGAAGCATTCTCTATTGAGTCACTTCAAACTAGTGCATAATCAAGATCCGACGGGACTTTGTTTTGCGGCACTCGAAAAAGTGGACAGGCATTGGAGGGGGGCGATCATAAAGGTAGAATGTCCAGACTAGAATTACAAAGGATTTTCAAATTCAACACATTCCTATCTGTAGGCCTGAATGCCGAACTTTACGTTTTCGGATTCCTGTAGATCCTGGGTGGGTGCCCTCCACCAACGAGTGATCGGTTTATCCTGTTGGTGAACAGATCCCTTCTTAGCAGGCTCAAACTGACCCACAGGGGTACAGGGGAATCCCCCGGTGGGCCCCTGGGCAAAGTGGGCCTCTAGTCTCCCACCCCCTGCACAAGTGGCACATAACACATTAGATTTACTGCACTACATACATATATTCAATGTATAGCACCTCAACTCGCCTATGTTCATATAAAAAACTTGTTAGATTATTTATTATATTTGAATGTATCCATACGGTGGGCCCCCCCCAAAAATTTTACTGATGGGCCCTAGGCACCCCAGTCCGATAATGCTTCTTAGTGGTAGGCCCCCATCCATTTACTACTTGATTTCCGATGAACATAAACCTAGAAAAAAGGAAGAAATAAATAAGATATTGTTATTCCCTGAATATACAGGTTAGGTAGGGGAAATGCTAGATGTTCCTGGTAATAAAATAATATTTTTATAAATATATGGTGCGCAAAAACCGCACTAAAACCGCATATAGAATGCAATAAACAACATATCCGTTTTCTATGTGTTTTTCATTTTTAGTTTATCATACAGTATTTTCACTATGCAATCTGATTATTATTTATATTTTTACCCAATTGCATATATTTATATCAATCGGCACTTGAATAAAGCAGCTTGGGAACGATTCTAAAAATAAAGGAGTCATTATTAGAAATCGCATATAAGACGCATGCTATTGTCATGCGTTTCTGTGTTAGTTATATTCTATATATATATTGCAGTAATGAGAAATGAGAAACAAATGATACCAAAAATATGAAGAGACCAAGATTTGAGTATACATGCAATAAATGAAGATTCATTCAAATGTGGAAAATCCATTTCACCTTTTTCGATGGAACCTTATGCTAAATAAGGAAGACCCATTTCACCTTTGCGATGTAACCTTATGACATATGTGAAAGAGGGTATTTAAGGGTGCTAGAAACATGTAGGGTTTAGCCACTGAAGAAGGAGCAAGTCTAAAGCTCCGAAACGCATCTATATACCTGTTTCCGCCAAATGCTGATTGAGGGGTGCCATATACCTGTTTCCGCCAAATACTGATTAAGGGGTGCCATATACCTTCTTCCACAAAATACTGATTGAGGGGTGCTATTGCTATATACCTTCTTCCAGCAAATACTGATTGAAGGCTGCAAAACACCTGCTTCCACAAAATACTGATTGAGGAGTGCCATATACCTGTTTCCGCCAAAACACTGATTGAGGGGTGCTATATACCTGTTTCCGCCAAATACTGATTGAGGGGGCCATATACCTTCTTTCACCAAATACTGATTTAGGACTGTGATACACCTGCTTCCACAAAGTACTAATTGAGGGGTGCCATATACCTGTTTCCGCCAAATACTGATTGAGGGGTGCTATATACCTGTTTCTGCCAAATACTGATTGAGGGGTGCCATATACCTTCTTCCACAAAATTCTGATTGAGGAGTGCAATATACCTGTTTCCACCAAATACTGATTGAGGGGTGCTATATACCTGTTTTCTTTAAATACTGATTGAGGGGTACCATATACCTTCTTCCACAAAATACTGATTGAGGGGTGATATTGCTATATACCTTCTTCCACCAAATACTGATTGAGGGCTGCGATAAACCTGCTTCCACAAAATACTGGTTGAGGGTTGCCATATACCTGTTTCCGCCAAATACTGATTGAGAGGTGCCATATACCTTCTTCCACAAAATACTGATTGAGGGGTGCTATTGCTTTATACCTTCTTCTGCCAAATACTGATTGAGGGGGCCATATACCTTCTTCCACAAAATACTGATTGAGGGGGTGCTCTTGCTATATACCTTCTTCCACCAAATACTGATTGAGGGCTGTGATACACCTGTTTCTGCCGAATGCTGATTGAGGGGTGCCATATACCTGTTTCCGCCGAATTCTGATTGAGGGGTGCTATATACCTGTTTCCGCCAAATACTGATTGAGGGGTACCATATACCTTCTTTCAAAAAATACCGATTGAGGGGTGCTATTGCTATATGCCTTCTTCCACCAAATATACCTGTTTCCGCCAAATACTGATTGAGGGGTACCATATACCTTCTTTCAAAAAATACCGATTGAGGGGTGCTATTGCTATATACCTTCTTCCACCAAATACTGATTTAGGGGGCCATATACCTTCTTCCACCAAATACTGATTAAGGGGTGCTCTTGCTATATACCTTCTTCCACCAAATACTGACTGAGGGCTGTGATACACCTGTTTCCGCCGAATTCTGATTGAGGGGTGGTATATACCTGTTTCCGCCAAATACTGATCGAGTGGTGCTATATACCAGTTTCTGCCAAATACTGATTGAGGGGTGCTATATACTGCACCTTTTTTCACCAAATAATGATTGAGGGCTGTGATACACCTTCTTCCACAAAATCCTGATTGAAGGGGTGCTATATTCTTGTTTTCTTTAACTACTGATTGAGGGGTGCCATATACCTTCTTCCATAAAATACTGATTGAGGGGTGATATTGCTATATACCTTCTTCCACCAAATACTGATTGAGGGCTGCGATAAACCTGCTTCCACAAAATACTGGTTGAGGGTTGCCATATACCTGTTTCCGCCAAATACTGATTGAGAGGTGCCATATACCTTCTTCCACAAAATACTGATTGAGGGGTGCTATTGCTTTATACCTTCTTCTGCCAAATACTGATTGAGGGGGCCATATACCTTCTTCCACAAAATACTGATTGAGGGGTGCTCTTGCTATATACCTTCTTCCACCAAATACTGACTGAGGGCTGTGATACACCTGTTTCCGCCGAATTCTGATTGAGGGGTGGTATATACCTGTTTCTGCCAAATACTGATCGAGTGGTGCTATATACCAGTTTCTGCCAGATACTGATTGAGGGGTGCTATATACTGCACCTTCTTTCACCAAATAATGATTGAGGGGTGTGATACACCTTCTTCCACAAAATACTGATTGAAGGGGTGCTATATTCTTGTTTTCTTTAAATACTGATTGAGGGGTGCCATATACCTTCTTCCATAAAATACTGATTATGGGCTGATATTGCTATATACCTTCTTCCACCAAATACTGATTGAGGGCTGCGATAAACCTGCTTCCACAAAATACTGGTTGAGGGTTGCCATATACCTGTCTCCGCCAAATACTGATTGAGAGGTGCCATATACCTTCTTCCACAAAATACTGATTGAGGGGTGCTATTGCTTTATACCTTCTTCCGCCAAATACTGATTGAGGGGGCCATATACCTTCTTCCACTAAATACTGATTGAGGGGTGCTCTTGCTATATACCTTCTTCCACCAAAAACTGATTGAGGGCTGTGATACACCTGTTTCCACCAAATACTGATTGAGGGGTGCCATATACCTTCTTCCACAAAATCCTGATTGAGGGGGTGCTATGTTCTTGTTTCCGCCAAATACTGATTGAGGGGTGCCATATACCTTCTTCCACTAAATGATGATTAAGAGGTGCTATTGCTATATACCTTCTTCCACCAAATACTGATTTAGGGCTGCAATATACCTGTTTCTGCCAAATACTGATTGAGGGGTGCTATATACCTGTTTCTGCCAAATACTGATTGAGGGGTGCTATATACCTTCTTCCACAAAATACTGATTGAGGGGTGCTCTTGCTATATACCTTCTTCCACCAAATACTGACTGAGGGCTGTGATACACCTGTTTTCTTTAAATACTGATTGAGGGGTGCCATATACCTTCTTCCACAAAATACTGATTGAGGGGTGATATTGCTATATACCTTCTTCCACCAAATACTGATTTAGGGCTGCGATACACCTGCTTCCACAAAATACTGGTTGAGGGGTGCCATATACCTGTTTCTGCCAAATACTGATTGAGGGGTGCCATATACCTTCTTCCACAAAATACTGATTGAGGGGTGCTATTGCTATATACCTTCTTCCACCAAATATTGATTGAGGGGGCCATATACCTTCTTCCACAAAATACTGATTCAGGGGTGCTCTTGCTATATACCTTCTTCCACCAAATACTGATTGAGGGCTGTGATACACCTGTTTCTGCCGAATACTGATTGAGGGGTTGCCATATACCTGTTTCCGCCTAATTCTGATTGAGGGGTGCTATATACCTGTTTCCGCCAAATACTGATTGAGTGGTGCTATATACCAGTTTCCGCCAAATACTGATTGAGGGGTGCTATATACTGCACCTTCTTCCACCAAATAATGATTGAGGGCTGTGATACACCTGCTTCAACAAAATATTGATTGAGGGGTGCTATATACCTGTTTCGGCCAAATACTGATTTAGGGGTGCCATATACCTTCTTCTACAAAATACTGATTGAGGGGGTGCTATATTCTTGTTTCCGCTAAATACTGATTGAGGGGTGCTATTGCTATATACCTTTTTCCACAAAATACTGATTGAGGGCTGCAATATACCTTCTTCCACAAATACTGCTCTTCTCTACGGACTTAGGCAGAGGGTCATTTAGAAAATGACAGGCAGAGGAAGAGGCAGACCGTTCCGCAGGGATGATAGGGGTCGGGCAGGTGCACCAGGAGGGAGCCTAAGTGGGAAGTTGGAGAAGGCGCATGCAATAACTTCAAAGGGCGCACCAGAGTTGGTTGAGTGGCTCACTCAGCCTTGCGCTTCTGCAACCTCCTCATCCTCTGTATCTGTACCCTTCTCACTCTCTGATGTGTGCACCCACAAAGATACCACCACCACCATAGCCCCTCCACTCGAGTCAGAAGAATTATTTTCCCATCCATTCCCAGACATTACCGATGCATAGCCATTCTTGGCATCGGATGAGGAAGAGGAGGTAGCAACGGCCGCCACGCAGCGGTCTGATGACAGTACCCAAATAAGCCCAAGGAGGGTGGTTCCCGCTTTTGCTGCCTATTCTGAGATCTCTAATGTCAGTGGTGGTGAAGGTGACGATGATGATGTGTGTTGCCCACAAGATAGGAAGAGGAGGGGAGTTCAGAGGGAGAGACAGAGCAGCATCTAGTGAGGAGAAGGAGGAGAAGCAAGCAGAACTCACAGTGCACAGGAGGTAAAAAGCAGACTGTAAATGTATCTGGAGCGAGCAATCCACCATGCACGGTCACATCTTGCGCTCCCAGGACGCCGGCACATGGCTCTGCAGTGTGGGCCTTTTTTAACGTGTCAGCTGCTGACAATATTGGTGCCATCTGCAGCTTGTGCGGTCAACGCATAAGTCGCGGTAAGCCCAACACTCACCTATGGACAACCGCCTTAAGAAGGCACCTGGCCTCCCATCATCGCGCCCAGTGGGAGCAACGCCGTCAGAACCCACAAAGCTAGTGTTGATCGAGCAAGTGCTCGAGTGCTCGGGGGCTCGGCCTGAACACATCGGGATGTTCGGGTGCTCGACCGAGCAGCCGAGTATAATACAAGTCGAGCATTAAACCAGGTAGCCCCTGCTCTGAAGAGGGGAGGGTGCCTGGTTCTTATGAAAATGTCAGAAATTTATGGAAACACCACCGAAATTATTCTGTAACAGCATGGGGAGGATGTCTAGATGCATCTTGGACTTGCAGGTCGCTGCTGGGAACGATGTTGTCCGAGTAGTACGCCACTTTTACAGACTGACAATAATACGCACAAAACCGAATAAAAAATTGATTTTAGAGGAAAACTTGATAGAAAACATTCTTCCCTGCATATTTACTTGTATATAAAGTGCAAGTGCTGCCAAAAATTACAAGGAAGAGGCACTCCGATACAACCTGTATATCACATAAAGGAGGGCCTCATTCACATTGTGGTACAATTGTAGTGGAACTCCTACACTCATAAAGCCTATGCACTAAGGGCTGCCAAAAATTACAAGGAACCGGCACTCCTATACACCCTTTATTACACATATAGGAGGGCATTATATACACCATTAAAAAATTATGATTGATGGCCTTGTGGTGACCATCAAAAATATTTGGATCAAGGGCCTGCTGATCTGACCATCTAAAACATTATGGGTGAGGGCCTGCTGCCACTTTGGTGACTCTAGTTAACCTGGGGCCGATCGCATGTCCCCGTGACGGCGACGATCCATTCAAATGTCTGGCCTATCAACTTTCGATGTTATTGTCAGCGCAAACAATTGTAACTACGGGGTAATGGGGAGTCAGTGGCTACGGCTACTACATCCAAGCAGGGCAGCATGCGAGCAAATTACCTATTAGGTGAGTTGACCCTGTCAAAGGTTTTAGGTGCAGGCCTGCTGGTGCGCTGACCCTGTAAAAAATTATATGCGAGCGCCTGCTGGTGAGCTGACCCTGTAAAACATTATATGCAAGGGCCTGCAGGTGAGCTGAGCTGTCCCTCTAGAAAATTATATGCAAGGGCCTGCAAGTGAGCTGACCCTCTAAAAAATTATATGTGAGGGCCGTCAGGTGAGCTGACCCTGTAAAAGATTTGAGGTGTGGGCCTGCAGATGAGCTGACCCTCTAAAAAAATTAATGTGAGGGCCTTCAGGTTAGTTGACCCTGTAAAAGATTTGAGTTGCAGGCCTGCTGGTGAGCTGACCCTGTAAAAGATTTGAGGTGCGGGCCTGCAGGTGAGCTGACCCTGTAAACGTTTTTATGCGCGGGCCAGCTGGTGAGCTGACCCAGTAAAAGATTGTAGGTGAAGGCCTGCTGGTGAGCTGACCCTCTAAAAAAATAAATGCGAGGGCTTACAGATGAGCTGACCATGTAAAAGATTTGAGTTGTGGGCATGCTGGTGAGCTGACCCTTTAGAAGATTTGAGGTGCGGGCCTGCTGGTGAGCTGACCCAGTAAAAGATTGCATGTGAAGGCCTGCTGGTGAGCTGACACTCTAAAAAATGTAATGCGAGGGCCTGCAGCTGAGCTGACTCTCTAAAAAATTATATGCAAGGGCCTGCAGCTGAGCTGACCCTCTAATAAATAAAATGCATGAGCCTGCAGCCTATCAGAGGCCGGCTCAGGCGGCGCAATGACATCATTATCATTACCCTGTCTGAGCCGAGCAGCACACAGCGGAGGACACAGGCCAGAAAAGGCTTGCATTGCATCGCTGCTAGCCTCATGAAGGTAAGTATAAGTGTGTGTTTTTTTTTATAGATGGCACATTATAGGGAGCACCTGGTGACACTAGGGCTTTTCTTACTGGCCCATTTTTTGGGGAGGGGGGCACTGTGGGCATTTATTTCTGGCCCATTTTGGGGGGGCACTATGGGGCATCTGGTAGCACTATAGGGGCATTATTTGGGGGCACTATGGGGGAGTAGAGCACTATGAGGGCATCTGGGGGCTCTAAAGGGGCTTTTTTATTGGCATATTATGGAGGCCACTGTGGCATCTGGTGGCACTAAGGGGACATTTTTTACTTGCACATTATGGGAGGCACTATAGGGGAGAGCGGCACTATGGGGCATCTGGTGGCACTATAGGGGAATTATTTGGGGGCACTATGAAATTTTTTTACTGGCACATTATAGGGCGCACTATGACATCTGGGGGAAGCAGGTCATGGGCGGGTGGTGGATGGTGGGGGAACCACAGGCCTTGAGCAGGACCTGGGGAGGGAGGAGAGTAGAGGAGCTTCCTGGCTGTAGCCTGCTGTTGTCTATGGTATAATGTGAAGCAGACAGTGCAGCCAGGACAGGCCCTTACCTCTCTGTATGATGTGTAGAGCCGGACTCCTCCACCCGGTCCTACAGACCTTCAATATCGCGCAGCTGCTCCTTCACTGCTCTTTTGGCGCCTTCAGGTCTAGGAGGGAGGAAGTGAAACTGCAACAGCTCTTGCCACGGAGCTACGTGGGGGGCAGTGTGAGCGTGAGTACAGGAGCTTTATTTTGGGGCCCTGTATGGTGGAGTATTGAGTACAGTGCGTCTATGTAGGATGAGGGTGAGACTCTTACTTTCATCCTCAACAATATAATTTCAGTGGCCTATTATATGTAGGATGGGCTTAGAAAAATGGGCGTACCCAAAGATTTTGCGCCGCGCGCCGCTTTTTTTCTAGACAAAATCTCTGGGTGCTCCCCTGCTTGTGAATAGCGGAAACTGACTGGTAAGGTGATGACCATGTTGCAGCTGGTATTCCACTACTGCCCTCTGCTGCTCACAAAGCCTGGCTAACATGTGAAATGAGGAGTTCCAGTGCATGCTCACGTTGCACAACAGCCAGTGAGCTGTCAATTGTAATCGCTGCTCCAGCGTTGACAGACCGGCTGAAGCTGTTGGTGACTTACGGAAATGTGCACACGTGGCGCACCCTCATCAGTAGCTCAGGCAAATTGGGCTAGGTTTTGAGAAACCGCTGAACTACAAGGTTGAAGACGTGGGCAAGGCATGGGATGTCTCTAAGTTTGCCGAGCTCCAAAGCTGCCACCAAGTTATGGCCATTATCAGACACAACCATGCCTGGTTCTAGGTTGAGTGGTAAGAGCCACAGCTCAGACTGGTCCCTTATCCCCTGCCACAGCTCTGCAGCGGTGTGCTGTTTGTCCACTAAGCATATCAGATTTATCACGGCCTGTCGCCGCTTCCCCACTGCAGTGCTACACTGCTTCCAGCTACCGACTGATGACTGACTGGTGCTTCACACGGATAATTCGGAGGTGGGATTGTAGGAGGAGAAGGAGGAGGAGAAGTGGGGGTTGGAGCCACTAACGTAGGTGCTGGCGGAAACCCTGATCGACATAGGGCCCGCAATCCTTGGCATCGGGAGCGCCTGTGCCATCCCAGGGTACGACTCGCTTTCAGCCTCCACAACATTCACCCAGTGTGCAGTCAGGAAAATGTAGCATCCCTGGCCGAGTGTACTTGTCCATGTGTCCGTGGTTAAGTGGACCTTCCCAGTAACTGTGTTGGTCAGGGCACGTGTGATGTTACGGGACACATGTTGGTGTAAGGCGGGCATGGCACACCGTAAAAAATATTGGAGGCTGGGGCCATAGTAATGCGGGACGGCCACCGCCATCAGGCTGCGGAAAGCCTCAGTGTCTACAAGTCTAAATGGCAACATTTCCAGGGCCAGCATTTGGAAAGGTGCGCATTTAGTGCTATGGCCTGTGGGTGGGTGGCTTGGTATTTGCGCTTGCATTCTAAGGCCTGGGGTATAGACATCTGTACGCTGCGCTGGGACACAGAAATGGATGTGCTAGCTGATGGTGCTTGCGAAGGTCCAGGTGCATGGCGGGAGGCATCCAGGCCTGCACCTTCGACAGGGGATTGGCCAGCACGTAACACAGGGGAAGAGGAGGTAGTGGTGTGACCTGCAGACACTGATTGTGGACCGAGGCGTTCGGCCCACCTATTACGGTGCTTTGATGCTATGTGGCAGATCATGCTGGTGGTGGTGAGGTTGCTAGTGTTCACGCCCCTGCTCATTTTGGTACGGCACAGGTTGCAAATTACAATTCTTTTATCGTCTGCACTTTCCTCAAAAAAGCACCAGACTGCGGAATACCTACCCCTTTGGCAAGGGAGATTGCCGCAAGGGGTGCTCCAGGGAACAGTTGCGGGCGTTTGGTGTGGCCCGCCTTCTCCCTTTTGCCACCCTAGCCTCTTCCAGCCTTTTGCGGTGCTGCAGATCCCCCCCCCCCCCCCCCGTACTGCTCTCCTCACTCGGCTTGCCACCTTTCCAGGTTGGGTCAGTGACCTCATCGTCCACCACCTCCTCTTCCACTGCCTCACTCTGATCATCCTCCTGATTTGTTGACCTATCCACAACCTCAGTGATTAACAACTGTGTCTCATCCTCTTCGTCAACCTCTTGAGACAGTAATTGCGGTTGACTCATTGGCAACTGTGTCTCATCATCATCCACCTCAGTAAACTCTAATTGCCATTCACCACCGTCATGTTCTTGTGACTGTGGATGCTTAGGAGGTTGGGAATCAGAGCACAAGATCGTATGTCCCTCATTAAGCGTGCTTGGTGAGAGGCTCAAATCAAGTAATGGTGCTGAAAAGATCTCCTCGGAATATCCGAGTGAGAGATCACTTGTTTGGCCACAATGTAAATGGTGGGAGGAAGGAGGATCAGGGTGAGGATTGTGTGGACCAGACTCCTGGATACTGAGACTGGACAGGGTGGTGCTTAACCGACTGGAAGCATTATCTGCTGCAATCCAACCGACCACCTGCTCGTACTGGGCTGATTTCAAGAGTGGTGTCCTGCGCCGCCCTGCAAACTGGGACATGAAGCTAGGTATCTTGGATGATTGTTTTTCTTGTGCTCTGGCAGCAGGCACAGTTTCTCCACACTCAGGGCCACGGCCTCTGCGTGCACCATCAGCAGTACGGCCACTTCCCCGTCCCTTACTGCTCGCCTGGGAATTTTAAATGGTATATATGCTTGCAAGTATGTCACATGTACAGTAGTGCAGGTTTTGTAAGTGTATGCGCAAATAAAGTACACAGAATGTCACAGATATTTTTAGGATGCGCGCATGTTAAACAGGAGATGTAGCACAGATAATGTCACTGTCCGCAGTGTGTATAAAAAAAGTACACTGAATGTCACAGATAATTTTAGGATGCGCAAAAACGTTATACAGGAGGTATAGTGCAAGTCACCAGTGGCTAATAAAAAATCACACTTAATGAATGTCACTGATATTTAGGATGCTCAAACATTATACAGGAGATGTAGCGCTGGTAATGTCGCTGTCACCAGCGGCCAAACAACTGCACTTATCGTCACTGATATTTAGGCTGCGCAAAAGTAAAATAAAAGATGTAACAGAGGTTGTGTCACTGTCAGAAGTGGCACTAACAATTGCACGCAATTTAGCGCAGGTTGAGCTAATAATATATATTGCAGCCAGATACAACTATAGTCCTTAAAACAGGGATGTCAAACTCGTGGCCCTCCAGCTGTTGCAAAACTACAACTCCCATCATGCCTGGGCATACTACAGCTATCAGGGAATGATGGGAGTTGTAGTTTTGCAACATCTGGAGGGCCATGAGTTTGACATCCATGCCTTAAAAGGACTTTTGGGTCTCTCTAACAATTCCATTCAATTTAGTGCAGGTTGCGCTAATAATTATATTGCTGCCAGATACAACAATAGTCCCTAAAAGGATTTTTGGGTCTCTAACAAGTTTTTTTACTAAAATATTACTATTTCACTCCCTACACTATCTGTCCCTTCTTCAGCACAGCTCTCCCTGACTAAGACTGAGCCAAAGACGTGTCATCGGGTGCTATATAGCACCCGATGAGGCGTTCCGGCCAGCCAATCACTGTAATGCCAGTAGTAGGGATGAGCGAACCCGAACTGTATAGTTCGGGTTCGTACCGAATTTTGGGGTGTCCGTGACACGGACCCGAACCCGGACATTTTCGTAAAAGTCCGGGTTCGGGTTCGGTGTTCGTCGCTTTCTTGGCGCTTTTTGAAAGGCTGCAAAGCAGCCAATCAACAAGCGTCATACTACTTGCCCCAAGAGGCCGTCACAGCCATGCCTACTATTGGCATGGCTGTGATTGGCCAGAGCACCATGTGACCCAGCCTCTATTTAAGCTGGAGTCACATAGCGCTGCCCGTCACTCTGCTCTGATCAGTGTAGGGAGAGGTTGCGGCTGCGACAGTAGGGCGAGATTAGGCTGATTAACTCCTCCAAAAGACTCCATCCAATGATCGATCTGCAGCTGTGGATGATTGAACTGCTGCTATTGAATTGCTCACTGTTTTTAGGCTGCCCAGAGCGTTTTTCAGTCACTTTTTTCTGGGGTGATCGGCGGCCATTTTGTGTCTTGTGTTGCGCCAGCACAAGCTTCCACCAAGTGCATTTAACCCTCAATGGTGTGGTTGTTTTTTGGCTAAATCCTACATTGGGGTGAAGCTGTCACACCAAGTGCATTTAACCAGCAATAGTCTGTTTATTATTTGGCCATATACTACATCAGGGGCAAGCTGCGCCTGTCACCAAGTGCATTTAACCCTCAGTAGTGTGGTTGGTCAAGCTGTCACACCAAGTGCATTTAACCATCAATAGTGTGGTTATTTTTTGGCCATATCCCAGTCTAATTCTGTCTGTAAACGTATACCTGTCACCCAGCGCCTAAATACTAGGCTTCAAGTTTATATCCAGCTAAATCTGTCGTTACTGGTGTGGCTGGGCAAGTTATTTAGTGTCCGTCAAAGCACATTTTTTGTTCTGGGTTGAAATACAATTCCCAATTTAGCAATTTCCTAATTTAGTGGTTTCTGCTGTATCAGAGCTATTTGAAATCTATCCCTAAAAGGGTATATAATATTCAAGGTGCACATAGGGTCATTCTGAATAACTTCACACACACGCTACTGTGCAATTCCAAGTCTAATTCTGTCAGTAAACCTATACCTGTCACCCAGCGTCTAAATACTAGGCCTCAAATTTATATCCAGCTAAATATGTCGTTACTGCTGTACTGTTGTGGCTGGGCAAGTTATTTAGTGTCCGTAAAAGCACATTTTTTGTTCTGGGTTGAAATACAATTCCCAATTTAGCAATTTCCTAATTTAGTGGTTTCTGCTGTATCAGGCCTACTTTAAATACATCCCTAAAAGGGTATATAATATTCAAGGTGCACATAGGGTCATTCTGAATAACTTCACACACACGCTACTGTGCATTTCCAAGTCTAATTCTGTCAGTAAACCTATACCTGTCACCCAGCGCCTAAATACTAGGCCTCAAAATTATATCCAGCTAAATCTGTTGTTACTGCTGTACTGTTGTGGCTGGGCAAGTTATTTAGTGTCCGTCAAAGCACATTTTTTGTTCTGGGTTGAAATACAATTCCCAATTTAGCAATTTCCTAATTTAGTGGTTTCTGCTGTATCAGAGCTATTTGAAATCTATCCCTAAAAGGGTATATAATATTCAAGGTGCACATAGGGTCATTCTGTATAACTTCACACACACGCTACTGTGCATTTCCAAGTCTAATTCTGTCAGTAAACCTATACCTGTCACCCAGCGCCTAAATAATAGGCCTCAAATTTATAGTCAGCTAAATCTGTGGTTACTGCTGTGCCTGTATTAGTGTAATACGGTACCTAAATAGATAGCCAGATAGTGTTAGTTGTCTTTAAAAAAAGGCCTGAATTTGAATTCAATACATTGGGTCAAATAATATTTTTGTTGTTGTGGTGAACGATAACAATGAGGAAAACATCTAGTAAAGGACGCGGACGCGGACATGGTCGTGGTGGTGTTAGTGGACCCTCTGGTGCTGGGAGAGGACGTGGCCGTTCTGCCACAGCCACATGTCCTTGTGTACCAACTACCTCAGGTCCCAGTAGCCGCCATAATTTACAGCGATATTTGGTGGGGCCCTATGCCGTTCTAAGGATGGTAAGGCCTGAGCAGGTACAGGCATTAGTCAATTGGGTGGCCGACAGTGGATCCAGCACGTTCACATTATCTCCCACCCAGTCTTCTGCAGAAAGCGCTCAGATGGTGCCTGAAAACCAAGCCCATCAGTCTGTCACATCACCCCATGCATAGAAGGGAAACTGTCTGAGCCTCAAGTTATGCAGCAGTCTCTTATGCTCTTTGAAGACTCCGCTGGCGGAGTTTCCCAAGGGCATCCACCCAGCCCTTCCCCAGCGGTGGAAGACATAGAATGCACTGACGCACAACCACTTATGTTTCCTGATTATGAGAACATGGGAATACCACCTCAGCATGTCTCTGATGATGACGAAACACAGGTGCCAACTGCTGCGTCTTTCTGCAGTGTGCAGACTGAACAGGAGGTCAGGGATCAAGACTGGGTGGAAGACGATGCAGGGGACGATGAGGTCCTAGACCCCACATGGAATGAAGGTCGTGCCACTGACTTTCACAGTTCGGAGGAAGAGGCAGTGGTGAGACCGAGCCAACAGCGTAGCAAAAGAGGGAGCAGTGGGCAAAAGCAGAACACCCGCCGCCAAGAGACTCCGCCTGCTACTGACCGCTGCCATCTGGGACCGAGCACCCTAAAGGCAGCTTCAAGGAGTTCCCTGGCATGGCACTTCTTCAAACAATGTGCTGACGACAAGACCCGAGTGGTTTGCACGCTGTGCCATCAGAGCCTGAAGCGAGGCATTAACGTTCTGAACCTTAGCACAACCTGCATGACCAGGCACATGCATGCAAAGCATGAAATGCAGTGGAGTAAACACCTTAAAAGCAAGGAAGTCACTCAGGCTCCCCCTGCTACCTCTTCTGCTGCTGCCGCCTCGGCCTCTTCTGCTGCTGCCGCCTCGGCCTCTTCCTCCGCCTCTGGAGGAACGTTGGCACCTGCCGCCCAGCAAACAGGGGATGTACCACCAACACCACCACCTCCGTCACCAAGCATCTCAACCATGTCACACGGCAGTGTTCAGCTCTCCATCTCACAAACATTTGAAAGAAAGCGTAAATTCCCACCTAGCCACCCTTGATCCCTGGCCCTGAATGCCAGCATTTCTAAACTACTGGCCTATGAAATGCTGTCATTTAGGCTGGTGGACACAGACAGCTTCAAACAGCTCATGTCGCTTGCTGTCCCACAGTATGTGATTCCTAGCCGGCACTACTTCTCCAAGAGAGCCGTGCCTTCCCTGCACAACCAAGTATCCGATAAAATCAAGTGTGCACTGCGCAACGCCATCTGTGGCAAGGTCCACCTAACCACAGATACGTGGACCAGTAAGCACGGCCAGGGACGCTATATCTCCCTAACTGCACACTGGGTAAATGTAGTGGCAGCTGGGCCCCAGGCGGAGAGCTGTTTGGCGCACGTCCTTCCGCCGCCAAGGATCGCAGGGCAACATTCTTTGCCTCCTGTTGCCACCTCCTCCTTCTCGGCTTCCTCCTCCTCTTCTTCCACCTGCTCATCCAGTCAGCCACACACCTTCACCACCAACTTCAGCACAGCCCGGGGTAAACGTCAGCAGGCCATTCTGAAACTCATATGTTTGGGGGACATGCCCCACACCGCACAGGAGTTGTGGCGGGGTATAGAACAACAGACCGACGAGTGGTTGCTGCCGGTGAGCCTCAAGCCCGGCCTGGTGGTGTGTGATAATGGGCGAAATCTCGTTGCAGCTCTGGGACTAGCCGGTTTGACGCACATCCCTTGCTTGGCGCATGTGCTGAATTTGGTGGTGCAGAAGTTTATTCACAACTACCCCGACATGTCAAAGCTGCTGCATAAAGTGCGGGCCGTCTGTTCGCGCTTCCGGCGTTCACATCCTGCCGCTGCTCGCCTGTCTGCGCTACAGCGTAACTTCGGCCTTCCCGCTCACCGCCTCATATGCGACGTGCCCACCAGGTGGAACTCCACCTTGCACATGCTGGACAGACTGTGCGAGCAGCAGCAGGCCATAGTGGAGTTTCAGCTGCAGCACGCACGGGTCAGTCGCACTACGGAACAGCACCACTTCACCACCAATGACTGGGCCTCCATGCGAGACCTGTGTGCCCTGTTGCGCTGTTTCGAGTACTCCACCAACATGGCCAGTGGCGATGACGCCGTTATCAGCGTTACAATACCACTTCTATGTCTCCTTGAGAAAACACTTAGGGCGATGATGGAAGAGGAGGTGGCCCAGGAGGAGGAGGAGGAGGAAGAGGGGTCATTTTTAGCACTTTCAGGCCAGTCTCTTCGAAGTGACTCAGAGGGAAGTTTTTTGCAACAGCAGAGGCCAGGTACAAATGTGGCCAGCCAGGGCCCACTACTGGAGGACAAGGAGGACGAGGATGAGGTGGAGGAGGATGAGGATGAAGCATGGTCACAGCGGGGTGGCACCCAACGCAGCTCGGGCCCATCACTGGTGCGTGGCTGGGGGGAAAGGCAGGAAGATGACGATACGCCTCCCACAGAGGACAGCTTGTCCTTACCCCTGGGCAGCCTGGCACACATGAGCGACTACATGCTGCAGTGCCTGCGCAACGACAGCAGAGTTGCCCACATTTTAACGTGTGCGGACTACTGGGTTGCCACCCTGCTGGATCCACGGTACGAAGACAATGTGCCCACCTTACTTCCTGCACTGGAGCGTGATAGGAAGATGTGCGAGTACAAGCGCACGTTGGTAGACGCGCTACTGAGAGCATTCCCAAATGTCACAGGGGAACAAGTGGAAGCCCAAGGCCAAGGCAGAGAAGGAGCAAGAGGTCGCCAAGGCAGCTGTGTCACGGCCAGCTCCTCTGAGGGCAGGGTTAGCATGGCAGAGATGTGGAAAAGTTTTGTCAACACGCCACAGCTAACTGCACCACCACCTGATACGCAACGTGTTAGCAGGAGGCAACATTTCACTAACATGGTGGAACAGTACGTGTGCACACCCCTCCACGTACTGACTGATGGTTCGGCCCCATTCAACTTCTGGGTCTCTAAATTGTCCACGTGGCCAGAGCTAGCCTTTTATGCCTTGGAGGTGCTGGCCTGCCCGGCGGCCAGCGTTTTGTCTGAACGTGTATTCAGCACGGCAGGGGGCGTCATTACAGACAAACGCAGCCGCCTGTCTACAGCCAATGTGGACAAGCTGACGTTCATAAAAATGAACCAGGCATGGATCCCACAGGACCTGTCCATCCCTTGTGCAGATTAGACATTAACTACCTCCCCTTAACCATATATTAATGTACTCCAGGGCACTTCCTCATTCCATCCTATTTTTATTTTCATTTTACCATTATATTGCGAGGCTACCCAAATTTGAATGAACCTCTCCTCTGTCTGAGTGCCGGGGCCTAAATATATGCCAATGGACTGTTCCAATGTTGGATGACGTGAAGCCTGATTCTCTGCTATGACATGCAGACTAATTCTCTGCTGACATGAAGACAGATTCTCTGTTACGGGACCTCTCTCCTCTGCCTGTGTGCTGGGCCTAAATATATGCCAATGGACTGTTGCAGTGGTGGCTGACGTGAAGCCTGATTCTCTGCTATGACATGCAGACTGATTCTCTGCTGACATGAAGACAGATTCTCTGTTACGGGACCTCTCTCCTCTGCCTGTGTGCTGGGCCTAAATATATGACAATGGACTGTTGCAGTGGTGGCTGACGTGAAGCCTGATTCTCTGCTATGACATGCAGACTAATTCTCTGCTGACATGAAGACAGATTCTCTGTTACGGGACCTCTCTCCTCTGCCTGTGTGCTGGGCCTAAATATATGCCAATGGACTGTTGCAGTGGTGGCTGACGTGAAGCCTGATTCTCTGCTATGACATGCAGACTGATTCTCTGCTGACATGAAGCCAGATTCTGTGTTACGGGACCTCTCTCCTCTGCCTGGGTGCCTGGGCTTAAATATATGCCAATGGACTGTTCCAATGTTGGGTGACGTGAAGCCTGATTCTCTGCTATGACATGCAGACTGATTCTCTGCTGACATGAAGACAGATTCTCTGTTACGGGACCTCTCTCCTCTGCCTGGGTGCTGGGCCTAAATATATGCCAATGGACTGTTGCAGTGGTGGCTGACGTGAAGCCTGATTCTCTGCTATGACATGCAGACTGATTCTCTGTTACGGGACCTCTCTCCTCTGCCTGGGTGCTGGGCCTAAATATATGACAATGGACTGTTGCACTGGTGGCTGACGTGAAGCCTGATTCTCTGCTATGACATGCAGACTGATTCTCTGCTGACATGAAGCCAGATCCTCTGTTACGGGACCTCTCTCCTCTGCCTGGGTGCTTGGCCTAAATATATGCCAATGGACTGTTGCAGTGGTGGCTGACGTGAAGTCTGATTCTCTGCTATGACATGCAGACTGATTCTCTGCTGACATGAAGACAGATTCTCTGTTACGGGACCTCTCTCCTCTGCCTGGGTGCTGGGCCTAAATATATGACAATGGACTGTTGCAGTGGTGGCTGACGTGAAGCCTGATTCTCTGCTATGACATGCAGACTGATTCTCTGCTGACATGAAGCCAGATCCTCTGTTACGGGACCTCTCTCTTCTGCCTGGGTGCTGGGCCTAAATATATGACAATGGACTGTTGCAGTGGTGGCTGACGTGAAGTCTGATTCTCTGCTATGACATGCAGACTGATTCTCTGCTGACATGAAGACAGATTCTCTGTTACGGGACCTCTCTCCTCTGCCTGGGTGCTGGGCCTAAATATATGACAATGGACTGTTGCAGTGGTGGCTGACGTGAAGCCTGATTCTCTGCTATGACATGCAGACTGATTCTCTGCTGACATGAAGCCAGATCCTCTGTTACGGGACCTCTCTCTTCTGCCTGGGTGCTGGGCCTAAATATATGACAATGGACTGTTGCAGTGGTGGCTGACGTGAAGCCTGATTCTCTGCTATGACATGCAGACTGATTCTCTGCTGACATGAAGCCAGATCCTCTGTTACGGGACCTCTCTCCTCTGCCTGGGTGCTGGGCCTAAATATATGCCAATGGACTGTTGCAGTGGTGGCTGACGTGAAGCCTGATTCTCTGCTATGACATGCAGACTGATTCTCTGCTGACATGAAGCCAGATTGTCTGTTACGGGACCTCTCTCCTCTGCCTGTGTGCTGGGCCTAAATATCTGACAATGGACTGTTGCAGTGGTTGCTGACGTGAAGCCTGATTCTCTGCTATGACATGCAGACTGATTCTCTGCTGACATGAAGCCAGATTCTCTGTTACGGGACCTTTCTCCTCTGCCTGGGTGCCGGGGCCTAAATATCTGAGAATGGACTGTTCCAGTTGTGGGTGACGTGAAGCCAGATTCTCTGCTATGGGACCTCTCTCCAATTGATATTGGTTAAATTTATTTATTTATTATTATTTTTTTTTATTCATTTCCCTATCCACATTTGTTTGCATGGGATTTACCTACATGTTGCTAGCTTTTTGCAGCCATCTAGCCCTTTCCTGGGCTGTTTTACAGCCTTTTTAGTGCCGAAATGTTCGGGTCCCCATTGAACTTCTCGAACCCGAACATCCAGGTGTCCGCTCAACTCTAGCCAGTAGTCAACATGGCTTCGGCATTACAGTGAGTGCCAGTACCTCCGCGCACGTTTATTGGCAGCTGCCCAACACTAAATATCATGACATGTTTGCACTGGGCTCAACAATAGGTTAAAACGGCCCTGGCTTACTATATTGAAAATGGAAAATGGATTTTGAGACATTATTGTCCTAGAAAAGCAAAAAGGGAACATTGTTTGACACGAACATCATGTTATATATTTCGCCTTTCATTTTTGTCACTTTATGAGCTTCTGAAAGAAGACAAAAGAATTCAGAGGAGTGACATGTTTTGAATATGATAGCCTTGGGACAATGGGAAATGTTCTATTTCCACCACACTGGAAGACTTTAATCCTAATGGGCATAACACAATAGATTGTCACATGCGAGGAGAAGAACATTTGAAATCTGAATGATTTTGTGTGTATTGTGCTTCATAGGAAAACCGTACAATAGATTGGAGAATGGAGGACACTTTATTTTTTTTTTAGATCAGTGTCATGATACAGTTTTGAAAGGATGCCTGGGATAAGAAGAAGCTATTTGATCTCGATTCTTTAAAAGTTCCATTTGTAACAGATAAGAAACGGCATCAATATACAACGGAAAATCAGGCCGCTGAGCCGTGCGGTCAACAGAGAAGAGGCTAAAATTGCTAAATTGGTGTTTTGAGATATTGACATCTCTGTACTGCAAATATTTCTTTGTAGTGAGTTTTTATTTTTCATATATTTGTTTGAAAGTTAACTGGAAATTCTACAGATCCTTTTTCAAGTTACAGCTTAATTATTGCGGTACTAATTAGCATAAAATTGCCATTTTGAATTTGATTCTATTTTGCTAGGATTGGATTTGAAATCGACAGAACCTACAATATTCTTCCTGTAATTATTTGTGCAATTATAATAGCTTAGTAGGATTTTTAATCATAATCCATAATTGGGTACAGTCAGCTGTGTCTGCTCTATAATTTGGTAAAGGATTAGTTATCAAATAAGTGAACAAAGAGTGATTTATGAGGGGAATATACAACACTCGAAATGCTTAAAGAACTTATTGATAAAACACAAAGAAAAGTGCAAAAGCTCAAATGCAAGTGCTAAGATATGATGAATTTATGGTTCCATGCAATATTATATACTAGGAACTTTACATTACATTACTGCTATTTTGAAGGTTTGCTGTACAAAGACCTGACAGATCCCTAACTGCATAGAACAGAGGGGTGGAGACACTGAGGGGGGCATTTATTATACTGAAATACACCTAAATTAGGCATATTTCAGGCACAGATGGCAGTGCAAAGGTTAGTTATGCCGCAATCTGTGACCTCGCCCTGATAGCGCCAGGTCTAAAATTGTGTCTGTGGCATGGGTGGGCAAGGAAACTGTCTTACATTTAGAACTGGTGCCTCTTCTTAACTCCAGCAGATCCACCTCCAGCTATGGGGCTTTATTAAAGCACCGGTCTTAATAAATGTGCCCCTGAGTTCAGGGATATATGGTTTTCTATTATTTGGTAAAGCATTTTCATTTAAAAAAAACGGTTTCACTTCCATAACTCATAGAGAAAGCCATTGAGTCCTTCCAACAACTGATAGGGAAAGGCTGTGAGTCATGCTTCCCATGCGCACTTATAGAGAACACTTGTGAGACCCTCTTTTCTTGCCCACTTGTATAGAAAGCCTGTTAGTCCTGCTATCCTTGCCTTCTTATAGAGAAAGCCTGCTTCCCCTACCCACTTATAGAAGAAGCAGGTGAGTCCTGCCTCCCTAGCCCACTTGTAGGGAAAGCCAGTGTCACGGACGGTGTACAGGAAACAAGGCAAAACAACATGCATAAATGACTCGCTGGATCCAGAAGCTAAGGAACAAAAGGGGGACCCCTGTAGAAGACCTGGGACTTTCCCTGGCTGCTCAGCCTATGCATAGATCCGAATGGTGGAGGTATGCATATCCACGTACCTTGACTATATAATCCCTGAGCACCCTGCAATAGTGAGGGGACACGACCACCGGCTTCCTACACCAGACACGGAGGGAGTCAGGGTCACCTGGGATCCAGCAAACAGAAAATAACAGATAACAGTTCAACACTTAACTTTGTAGCAGACAGGAGAACAAGATCAGCATGCACACACACTCCAGGAAGAAGTATAAGCCGCCCAGAAAAGCATTCTGGGGAGGAATTTAAAGGGAAGCAATTAGTCCAACACATGACAGCTGAGAGAGGCTAACGAGATGAGGAACTGAATACCACAACAAAGAAACTCAAGGAGGAGGTTCTGAAAGGCCTCTGTCAGAGCTTCTCAGCTGTCTGGTTGTGACAGTACCCCTCCCTCTACGAGTGGACTCCGGACACTCAGAAGCCCACCTTCTCAGGATGGGACCTATGTAAAGCCCTGATGAGACGAGAGGCCTTAATGTCCGTCACTGGGACCCACATCCTCTCCTCAGGACCATAACCCTCCCAATGAACAAGGTACTGAAGAGAACCGCGGACAAGACGAGAATCCACAATCCTAGAGACCTGAAATTCAAGATTCCCATCAACCATAATCGGAGGAGGAGGCAAAGGCGAGGGTACAATGGGTTGAACATAAGGTTTCAATAAGGACTTATGAAAAACATTATGGATCTTCCAAGTCTGAGGAAGATCAAGACGGTATGCAACAGGATTGATGACAGACAGGATTTTGTAAGGCCCAATAAACCTAGGACCCAACTTCCAGGAGGGAACCTTCAATTTGATATTCTTGGTAGACAACCACACCAGATCACCAACATTCAGGTCCGGACCAAGCACACGTCTCTTATCTGCCACACGCTTATATCTCTCACTCATGCTCTTTAGATTATCTTGAATCTTTTGCCAAATAGATGACAAAGACGAGGAGAATCTGTCCTCATCAGGTAAACCAGAAGACCCCTCTCCCGAGAAAGTCCCAAACTGCGGATGAAACCCATATGCACCAAAAAATGGTGACTTATCAGAGGACTCCTGACGACGGTTATTTAAAGCAAACTCAGCAAGGGACAAAAAAGAACACCAATCCTCTTGATTCTCCGCCACAAAACAGCGCAGATATGTCTCCAGATTCTGATTGACGCGCTCTGTCTGGCCATTCGACTGCGGGTGGAAAGCAGAAGAGAATGACAACCGAACCCCCAAGCGAGAACAGAAAGCCTTCCAGAATCTGGAAACAAACTGCGTGCCCCTATCAGAGACTATGTCTGAAGGAATACCGTGCAATTTGACAATGTGATCAATAAATGCCTGCGCCAGCGTCTTAGCATTGGGCAAACCAGGAAAAGGGATGAAATGCACCATTTTGCTAAAACGGTCCACCACCACCACCAGAATCACAGTCTTCCCCGAGGAACGAGGCAGGTCCGTTATAAAGTCCATGGACAGATGTGTCCAAGGACGGGAAGGAATGGGTAAGGGAAGGAGAGGACCTGATGGCCGTGAATGAGGGACTTTGGCACGAGCGCAAGTCTCGCAGGCTGCCACAAAACCCTCAACCGACTTACGAAGCGCAGGCCACCAGAGTCTCCGAGCGATGAGATCCACTGTGGCTCTTGCCCCCGGGTGCCCAGCAAGGACCGTATCGTGGTGTTCCTTTAAAAATCTTGTGTCTTAAAGCGAGAGGCACAAACAACCTCCCAGGAGGACAAAGATCAGGAGCCTCTGACTGGGCTGCCTGCACCTCTGCCTCCAATTCAGGAAAAAGAGCAGAGACCACCACACCTTCAGCCAAAATGGGACCCGGGTCTTCAAAATTCCCGCCTCCCGGAAAACAACGTGACATGGCATCTGCCTTCACATTCTTAACTCCAGGGCGGAACGTGACAACAAAATTAAACCTAGAAAAGAACAACGACCATCTGGCCTGTCTCGGTATCACGATCGGCGTAACTGTCACATACGTGACACGGAGGGAGGAAAAGAGGGAGGCCCTGCCCTAGTGAGAGGGAAGGTGGTGACCCCTGACTCACCTTGCGTCTAGCACCTGGCTGCCCTGTCGTCCCTAGACGGGTTCCTCACCCGTACGCCGATCACGTGCCTAAAACCCTGGCTTTCCCTAGGATGAGCCCTAGATAGTGAACAGGGCGGTGGGAACACTAGTCCGCACCACTAGCTCTAGAGGAAAACACCAAGGGGAGGACAGACAATACAAACTAAACATATAATCCCAGGTGGGCAACAACAGGAGACAACAAAAGCCCAACAGGGATCCGGAGGGTAGCACTCTGGAACAACAACCAGATTCTCAGCTCCAGTGGGTCAGCATAGATGTCCAGGCAGGAAGCTCTATAACTGGCAACAAGAGAAGTGTGAGAGGAGAATATAAGGAGTTTGGGAGTGGCAGACAAGAAACAGCTGAGGAGGAGAAGCTACGGATCCCTGAGTGAGACAAAAAGGATAGCAAGGCAAACACAGAAAACAAACACTAAGAAACACCGTGATCTTTAGACATAGAGCGCGCAGCCACCCGCTGCGACTTCCTGACCCCGGGTATAACGGAGTCAGACGTGGCTCTTGACACCCTCGTGACAGTACCCCCCCTTTCACGAGGGGCCTCCGGACACTCAGGACCAGGTCTCTCCGGATGAGAGACATGGAAAGCCTGAATCAACCTGTTGGCGTTTACCTCTGACGCTGGAACCCACATTCTTTCCTCGGGACCGTAACCCCTCCAATGCACCAGATACTGAAGAGAGCGGCGGACCCGACGAGAATCAACAATTCTGGATATTTGAAACTCCAGATTACCATCCACAACAACAGGAGGAGGTGGCAGCGGTGATGGTTCTAGAGGTGGAACATACTTCTTGAGCAACGACTTATGGAAGACGTTATGGATCTTAAAAGTCTGAGGTAGCTCCAGGCGAAAAGCCACAGGGTTAATGACGGCTACAATTTTATAAGGACCAATGAACCTAGGACCCAGTTTCCAAGAGGGAACCTTCAACTTAATATTCCTAGTAGACAACCACACATAGTCATTCACTCCTAGGTCCGGACCTGGCGACCGTTTCTTATCGGCCATGCATTTGTATTTACCACTCATATTTTTCAAGTTAGCTTGCACCTTCTGCCATACCGATGAAAGAGATGAAGAAAACCGTTCCTCTTCGGGAACCCCAGAAGACCCCCCCTCTTTGAAAGTACAAAATTGGGGATGAAAACCGTATGCACCAAGAAATGGTGACTTGCCAGTGGATTCCTGACGGCGATTATTTATGGCAAACTCGGCTAACGGTAAATATGATGACCACACCTCTTGGTTTTCAGACGCAAAACACCTTAAATATGTTTCTAGGTTTTGGTTGGTACGCTCAGTCTGTCCATTCGACTGAGGATGGAAAGCTGAGGAAAAGGATAAGTGTACCCCTAAACGGGTACAAAAAGCTTTCCAAAACTTAGAAATAAACTGGGTTCCCCGATCCGAAACCACATCGGAAGGGACCCCGTGAAGCTTCACGATTTCACTGATAAACACCTGAGCAAGAGTCTTAGCATTAGGAAGTGCGGGTAGCGCAATAAAGTGTACCATTTTGCTAAACCTGTCTACTACTACCAAGATAACTGTTTTACCCGCAGACAAAGGTAAGTCAGTGATGAAATCCATTGATAGATGTGTCCATGGTCTATTGGGGATGAAAAGTGGCAATAAAGACCCTGCTGGACGTGTATGAGAGACTTTCGCGCGTGCACAAGTAGAACAAGTAGACACGAAATCTATTACATCCTGACGCAACCTTGGCCACCAAAAACGACGAGACAATAGCTCCAAGGTTGCTTTACTACCTGGGTGCCCAGCAAGTGCCGAATTATGATGTTCCTTCAATAACTCAAGACGCAGGTTTAACGGTACAAACAATTTCTCTGAGGGGCAAGAGGCCGGGGCGTCCCCCTGGGCCTCTAACACCTTTCCCTCTAGAACAGAGTGTACAGCCGAGACAACCACTCCTCTTTGTAAAATAGGTACCGGATCACTAACATTACCCCCTCCAGGGAAACTACGAGACAATGCGTCTGCCTTGGTATTTTTTGCCCCAGGACGATAGGTGATTACAAAGTTAAATCTGGTAAAGAATAGCGACCACCTAGCTTGTCTAGGGGTGAGACGCTTAGCCGATTCTAGGTACAGAAGGTTTTTGTGATCCGTAATTACCGTGACGGGGTGGATTGCTCCCTCTAAGAAGTGACGCCACTCTTCAAACGCCAGTTTAATCGCCAACAGTTCCCTATTTCCAATATCATAGTTCTTTTCTGCTGCAGATAATTTTTTGGAAAAGAAAGCGCAAGGACGCCATTTGCCAGGAGACGGACCCTGAGACAATACAGCCCCCACTCCCACCTCCGACGCATCAACTTCAACAATAAAAGGCTGGGAGACATCAGGTTGAATTAGAACAGGTGCCGAGGTAAATCTCTCTTTTAGAGAGGAAAATGCAATTTTAGCGGCGTCAGACCATTTAGAAAAATCAGTCCCCTTCCTAGTCATGTCAGTAAGGGGTTTAACGATCACTGAATAATT
The DNA here is from genome assembly GCF_014858855.1 of Bufo gargarizans. NCBI lineage: Eukaryota > Metazoa > Chordata > Amphibia > Anura > Bufonidae > Bufo > Bufo gargarizans. Next base: position 21,929,769 of record NC_058082.1, on the reverse strand, counting down.
TTTAATAAACTTTCTGTAGAAATTTGCGAAACCCAAAAACCGTTGTAGAGCTTTAAGGTTCTCAGGAAGATCCCAATCTAAAATTGCCTGGACCTTCCCAGGATCCATACGGAAACCTGAAGCAGATAATAGATATCCCAGGAATTGTATTTCCTGAACGGCGAAGACACATTTTTCAATTTTCGCATATAATTTATTCGTCCGTAGGACCTGCAGTACTTGCCTGACATGTACTTCATGTGTTTTCAGATCAGCCGAATAAATTAAGATATCATCTAGGTATATGACTACAAACCTGCCGATGAGATGACTAAAAATATCATTAACGAAATGTTGGAAGACAGCAGGGGCATTGGTCAGACCGAAAGGCATGACTAAATTTTCGTAATGCCCCTCAGGGGTGTTAAAAGCTGTCTTCCACTCATCCCCTTCCTTGATACGAATCAGATTGTAGGCCCCCCTAAGATCAAGTTTGGAGAACCACCTAGCACCCGCAATCTGATTAAAAAGGTCAGGAATGAGAGGAAGAGGGTATGGGTCTCGGACGGTTATCCGGTTTAGCTCACGGAAATCTAGGCAAGGACGCAGGCCCCCATCTTTCTTTTTAACAAAGAAAAACCCTGCAGCCACGGGTGAAGAAGAGGGTCTGATGTGTCCCTTGGCCAGACTCTCGGAGATATAATCTTTCATGGCTTGTCTCTCGGGACCCGAAAGATTATACAACCTGGACTTGGGTAATTTTGCACCGGGAATCAGGTTAACCGGGCAATCATAAGGACGATGAGGTGGTAGCTTCTGACAACCCTTTTCAGAAAAAACGTCCTCAAAGTCCGAAATAAATGTAGGTAGGGAAGCTATGGAGGCGATTAAGCAATTGTTATTTAAGCAATTCTCTCTGCAATGCTCACTCCACTCCAATATCTCCCTGGCCTGCCAATCCACCACTGGATTGTGCGCTACCAACCAGGGAAGACCCAATACCACAGGAGAGGGAAGGCCCTCCAGAACGTAACATGAAAGACGCTCCTTATGGTGGTCCCCTACCCGAAGATGTAAGTTATGGACAACGTGAGTGAGGTTTCTCTGAGACAGAGGAGCAGAGTCAATAGCGAATATGGGAATGGGTCTCTGCAGCGTACAGAGAGACAAACCCATAGTGCGGGCAAAATGGGCATCTATCAAATTTACCCCTGCACCACTGTCTAGAAAAAAAGAAATAGACTCCGTCTTAACACCAAAAACAATAACCGCTGGCAACACAAATTGAGATGTTCGTATGGAGGAAACGTATACCCCCCGGCTGACATCCTCCGCACAGCCTGGGGTTAGTAGTTTTCCGACGGTCTTTTGTTTTTGGGAAAGGAGGGACAGACATTAATGAAATGACCCTTCCCCCCACAGAAAAAACAAGCCCCCCACCTACGGCGAACCTCAGGAGGACGGACCTGACGAGAAGTTCCTCCTAGCTGCATAGGCTCATCCAAGTCCGTACAGACTAACTGCTGCTTGGGAGAGGTTACCGATTGCTCAGGAATTTTCGATCTCTCCCTAAGACGTCTATCTATCCTGATAGAGAGGGACATAACAGCATCAAGGGAAAGGGGGGTCTCATACAGCGCCAGCGCATCCTTAACCCTTTCAGATAACCCAGAGCAGAACTGACTCCTGAGAGCCGGGTCGTTCCACTGAGTATCCGTAGCCCACCTGCGGAACTCTGAGCAATATTCCTCTGCTGGCCGATCTCCCTGTAGGAGTCTCCGTAACTTCGACTCAGCCAGGGCGACACGGTCAGGGTCATCATATATGAGACCCAAAGCCCCAAAAAATCCCTCCACTGACCGGAGAGCCTGGGAACCAGGGGGTAACGAGAACGCCCAGGATTGCGGGTCCCCCTGAAGCAGGGAAATAACAATCCCCACCCGCTGTTCTTCATTACCTGAGGAGTAAGGGCGCAGCTTAAAATATAATTTGCAGGCCTCACGGAACAACACAAATTTGTCCCTTCCCCCAGAGAATCTGTCAGGAAGAACAACCTTGGGTTCTGTAACAACCTGGTTACCCATAGCAACCGCTGGGCTTACGGTCTGCTGCATTTGCTGCTGCTGTTGGAGGACAGACGCCTTCAATCCTGCCACCTCCAAAGACAGGCCTTGAAGCTGTTTTGCCAAAGCAGCAATAGGATCCATATTGGATTCTAAGTAGAGAAAAAAAAATTAAATATATATTTTTTTTTTATTTTTTTTTTCTCAAAAAATAAGGGCCAGTTATAATATCACGATCGGCGTAACTGTCACATACGTGACACGGAGGGAGGAAAAGAGGGAGGCCCTGCCCTAGTGAGAGGGAAGGTGGTGACCCCTGACTCACCTTGCGTCTGGCACCTGGCTGCCCTGTCGTCCCTAGACGGGTTCCTCACCCGTACGCCGATCACGTGCCTAAAACCCTGGCTTTCCCTAGGATGAGCCCTAGATAGTGAACAGGGCGGTGGGAACACTAGTCCGCACCACTAGCTCTAGAGGAAAACACCAAGGGGAGGACAGACAATACAAACTAAACATATAATCCCAGGTGGGCAACAACAGGAGACAACAAAAGCCCAACAGGGATCCGGAGGGTAGCACTCTGGAACAACAACCAGATTCTCAGTTCCAGTGGGTCAGCATAGATGTCCAGGCAGGAAGCTCTATAACTGGCACCAAGAGAAGTGTGAGAGGAGAATATAAGGAGTTTGGGAGTGGCAGACAAGAAACAGCTGAGGAGGAGAAGCTACGGATCCCTGAGTGAGACAAAAAGGATAGCAAGGCAAACACAGAAAACAAACACTAAGAAACACCGTGATCTTTAGACATAGAGCGCGCAGCCACCCGCTGCGACTTCCTGACCCCGGGTATAACGGAGTCAGACGTGGCTCTTGACACCCTCGTGACACTCGGGTTCAGACGCTTGGCTGACTCCAAGTAGGCCAGATTTTTATGGTCAGTAAATACGGTAATAGGGTGTCTGGCTCCCTCTAGCCAATGGCGCCATTCCTCAAAAGCCAACTTGATGGCCAACAATTCCCTATCTCCCACATCGTAATTTCTCTCTGCGGAGGAGAGTTTTCTTGAGAAAAAGGCACACGGTCGCCAATTGGCAGGAGAGGAACCCTGAGACAAGACCGCCCCCACACCCACCTCAGAAGCATCAACCTCAACTATGAAGGGTAAGAAACATCAGGTTGCACCAAGATGGGAGCGGAAGCAAAACTCTCCTTGATATCAGAAAAAGCCTTACGCGCCTCTACTGACCAAGAAGAAAAATCTACCCCCTTTCTGGTCATATCAGTGAGTGGTTTAACAATAGAAGAATAATTCAAAATGAACTTCCTGTAATAATTGGCAAAGCCCAAAAAACGCATCAGCGCCTTCTGATTCTCAGGAAGCTCCCACTCAAGCACAGCGCGGACCTTCTCGGGGTCCATGCGAAAACCAGAAGCGGAGAGAAGAAACCCCAGAAATTGAATTTCTGGAACCGCAAACACACATTTTTCCAGTTTCGCATATAATTTATTCTCCCGCAGGATGAGCAAGACCTGACGTAAATGTTCCTTATGAGTTTTGAAATCGGGAGAAAAAATCAAAATGTCATCCAAATACACCAATACAAATTTTCCCATCAAATGATAAAAAATGCTGTTCACGAAATGCTGAAAAACGGCTGGGGCATTCATCAAACCAAAAGGCATAACCAAATTTTCAAAATGGCCCTCAGGGGTATTGAAGGCCGTCTTCCATTCGTCCCCTTCTCTGACCCTGACCAGGTTGTATGCCCCTCTTAGATCTAATTTGGAAAAGACTTTAGCCCCAACAACCTGGTTAAACAGGTCCGGGATCAGAGGAAGCGGATAAGGGTCACGAATTGTGATACTGTTCAGCTCCCTGAAATCCAGACAAGGTCTTAAAGAACCATCTTTTTTCTTAACAAAGAAAAAACCAGCGGCAACAGGTGACTTCGAGGGTCGTATGTGTCCTTTTCTCAGACTCTCAGAGATATAAGCACGCATAGCGATCCTCTCAGGTTGGGAAAGATTGTATAAACGAGATTTAGGCAGCTTGGCGTCTGGGATGAGATTAATAGGGCAATCGTACTCCCTGTGCGGGGGCAAATCCTGAACTCCACTCTCAGAGAAGACATCCGAAAATTCAGAGAGAAAAGATGGTACAGTCTTAGTAGCAACCTCAGAAACAGATGTCATGAGGCAATTCTCTCTGCAAAAGTCACTCCAACCATTTATTTGCCTCGCTTGCCAATCAATGGTGGGGTTATGTTTAGTGAGCCAGGGTAGCCCCAACACTAGAGGGGTAGGCAAACCGCTAAGGACGAAACATGACACATCCTCAACATGAGCATCACTCACAATTAAACGGATATTGTGAACTATGCCCTTTAATGATTTCTGAGAAAGTGGAGCGGAATCAATAGCAAAAACAGGAATATCCTTTCCCAAAGTGCACACCTGGAAACCATGAGTTATTCGCAAATTGATTATCAATGAGATTGACAGCTGCTCCACTATCCACAAAAATCTCACAAAAAATGTTCTTGCTCTCTAGCGCCACCCTAGCCGGCAGGACAAAACGGGAACTACAAGCAAACGGAAAACCTTCAATTTCCGCCTCAACCGGAACATTTTTAAAAGATTTTTTCCTCTTTGTTTCTTTATTATACCCAGAGAACTGCCTGAATCTCCTAGAGGGACAAATATTTGCCAAATGATTAATACCTCCACAACAAAAACAAACCCTCCCATGCGGGCTGAATCTTCTATTGTCAGAAGCAATCAACCCCAGCTGCATGGGCTCCTGCTCAGAAGGGGCTGACAGCGACTGAGACCCCTGCGCACAGAATGGGACCGCTGCACAGTCCTGGGACCGAGTATGACAGGAAGGAGAGATCTCTCCTCTCTCTCTAAGACGCCTGTCAATACGAACGGCCTGAGACATAGCAGAGTCCAAAGAAATAGGCCTTTCATGAAAGGCAAATGCATCTTTCAATCCCTCTGAAAGACCATGGCAAAATTGACTTCGGAGTGCAGCATCATTCCAACCAGTATCAGCTGCCCATCTCCGAAATTCTGAGCAGTATATTTCTGCGGATTGTTTACCCTGGCATAGGAGACGTAGTCTAGACTCCGCCAGAGCAATACGATCCGGATCATCATATATCTGACCCAGGGCTAAAAAGAATTCATCCACTGAACGGAGGGGCCGTGCCCCCTCCGGCAGCGAAAAGGCCCAGGACTGAGCGTTACCCCTGAGCAGCGATATAATGATCCCCACCCTCCGTTCCTCATCACCAGAAGAATGGGGAAGAAGGCGAAAATGGAGTTTGCAAGCCTCTCTAAAACGCACAAAATTCTCACTACCCCCGGAGAACGTATCCGGGAGCGAGATCTTAGGCTCAGAACAAACTCCATGAACGCAAGCTGAACCGGTCACTTGAAGCTGAGAAAAAGTCCTTACGGAGATCAGCTACCTCCAATGAAAGACCCTGAAGGCGTTCAGCCAAAAGTGAAACCGGATCCATGCTTGAGACGGTTATGGCGGCTTATAATGTCACGGACGGTGTACAGGAAACAAGGCAAAACAACATGCATAAATGACTCGCTGGATCCAGAAGCTAAGGAACAAAAGGGGGACCCCTGTAGAAGACCTGGGACTTTCCCTGGCTGCTCAGCCTATGCATAGATCCGAATGGTGGAGGTATGCATATCCACGTACCTTGACTATATAATCCCTGAGCACCCTGCAATAGTGAGGGGACACGACCACCGGCTCCCTACACCAGACACGGAGGGAGTCAGGGTCACCTGGGATCCAGCAAACAGAAAATAACAGATAACAGTATAACACTTAACTTTGTAGAGGAGAGGAGAACCAGATGGGCATGCACACATACTCCAGGAAGAAATATAAGCCGCCCAGAAAAGCATTCTGGGGAAGAATTTAAAGGGAAACAATTAGTCCAACACATAACAGCTGAGAGACGCTAATGAGAGGAGGAGCTGAATACCACAACACAGAACTCAAGGAGGAGGTTCTGAAAGGCCTCTGTCAGAGCTTCTCAGCTGTCTGGTTGTGACAGCCAGTGAGTCCTGCATCCCTTGCCCACTTGTAGGGAAAGCCAGTGAGTCCTGCATCCCTTGCCCACTTGTAGGGAAAGCCAGTGAGTCCTGCATCCCTTGCCCACTTGTAGGGAAAGCCAGTGAGTCCTGCATCCCTTGCTCACTTGTAGGGAAAGCCAGTGAGTCCTGCATCCCTTGCCCACTTGTAGGGAAAGCCAGTGAGTCCTGCATCCCTTGCCCACTTTTAGAGAACACCTGTAACTTCTGCTTCTCTCAACCATTTATAGAAAACTCATGTGACTCTAGCTTCCTTTGCCTGATTATACAGAAAGCCTATGAGTCCTGCTTCTCTTACCCCCTTATAGAAAAAGCCTGTGAATCCTGCTTCCCTCACTACATACAGAAAAGGCCTGTGAGCCCGGCTTCCCTTTTCCACTTACAGAGAAATCCTGTGAGTCCAGCTTTCCTTATCCACTTGTTGAAAATGCCTGAGTCCAGCTTCCTTTGCCCAATTAATGGGAAATCCCGTGAGTTATGCTTCCCCCACCCCTTATAGAAAAAGCCTGTGAGTCCTCCTTCCTTTGCAAACTTACAGAGGAAGCCTGTGAATCCTGCTTTCTCTGCCCACTTATAGAGAAATCCTATTTCCTCTTTCTGTGCTCACTTGTATAGAAACCCTGTGAGTCCTGCTTTCCTTGCTCACTTACAGGGCAATCCTGTGAGTCCTACTTCCCTTGCCTTCTTATAGAGAAAGCCTGTGGGTCCTGCTTCCACCACCCACTTATAGAAAATGTCAGTAATTCTTTCCTCCCTTGACTGCTTGTAGAGAAAGCTTGTGAGTTCTGTATTCCTTGCCCATTTATATAGAAAGCCTGTAAGTTCAGCTTCCTTTGTTTAATTATAGAGAAAACTTGTGAATCTTGCTTCTCTCACCCTCTTATAGAAAAAGCCTGAGTCCTGCTTTCTCCACCAACTTATAGATAAAGCATGTGAGTCCTGCTTCCCTCACTCACAAACAGAAGAAACTTGAGAGCCCTGTTTCCCTTGCCCACTTCTAATGAAAGCCTGTAAGTCCTGCTTTCCCCACCCACTTATAGAAATTGCCTGTGAGTCCTTCTCACAGGCAATACACCTATGAAGCTAAATAAACATTTGTACTGTGCATCCTTCCATTGAATCCTAAACTGTCTTTGTCTAATCTCTAAAGTATTGTATTGATGTCAGAGAAGAACTTTAAGATTGTATCTAATGGAGTCATTAGGGGCATTGGTGATGATAAGGGGATTCATGCGTCATCTCCCTGCTCTTCTACTCATCTCCTTCTCCAAGACCTCCTCTCAGCCTTTATCACACTGCCCTTTAGCACTGGCCAAGGGAAATCATGAAATTATATGTGCCCCTAAATAGTGCCAAAAAGTCTAAACAAGTCTTTTATCTCAGAATGTGGGGGGGCAAATATTTTTTTTTCAGAAAACAGTTTTTTTTCATGCAAAAATGCTAAAAATTTAAGAGTTCATACGTATTTGGTATGGTAGAATTCCACCAAAATAACATCTGCAAAATAATAGCATTGAAAATGTATTTACTCCTGCAAAAAGCAAGGCCTCATACAACTACATCGAAGGGAGAAAATGACACAATGCCTTATGCCTACCTGGATAATGGATCCTCTGGTGTGAGCAGAATCCAGTTTGTAGTGGCAAAATCGGAGACGTAATTCATAGTTGATCAAGCATAAAGTCAGGGCTGTCAGAGTTCATGCAATAGGATAACTAAATCAAACAAGGTCAAAGGCAGGCAGGAGAAGTTCAAAGCTAGGGGCAATCCAAGGACTACAGAAACTTGCAAAAATGTTTCTCAGGCAAGAACAGTGGAGAGGGGTCCTTAAATAGCAATAGAGTTCAGTTTTAAAAGAGTTGCTGAACTGGCTGTGGTTAGGTAACATAGAGTCAGTGAGCACAGACAGCAGAGATGAGTTTTAAACATGACATCAACAGCAACAGACATAGCGGGCGGAAAGTGTCACATTAAAGTTATGGATCTTGCAATATGATAATGGATGAAAAATGTCTTGGCCGTTATATATCCATGCTCCCCGTTACAGAGGTTCTTTCCTTTCAATATGTGAGGATTACCTGATATTCTCTTCTCTCACTGTAGGTTTCTGCCCATGCTTATTTATAGAGAGCAATCATTCAATCTGAAGAGGCAGAGCTTCAGGTGTAGGGAGCAGGCAGCCATCTAAACCAATGATGATGCAGGAAGTGTGTTTCGGATTACCTTGGATACCTTTTAGACAATGTTGCTAAACTGTAGTCAAAAAGTAGCAAAGAAATATGATCCGAGACAAATAAAAAGCAGTAAGCATTACCTATAGACTCCAACTTATATATGACTCTAGAGCTTATGAGAGTACATAGATCCCCAGATGTTAACAGGATATGATGACAATCTAAGAAGTATTGAGGCAACCTCATTGTCTGTTTCTGAGGTAAATAGGAACAATTTCCGACCCTTTGTTCAACCAAGAGATAAGCAGAGTGAGAAGAATTTGGCAGCCACTTATCACTCTAAAAGCGGTTTAGATGTTCCAATGTACAGCCGATTATCGGGATGTAAACTTCCTTCCTGACAGTGGGTTGCTCGTTCAGTGAAGGAGGCCGCGCATTTACATGCAACTATCTCCTTCACAGTATGAGTATGAGCAGGGCCGGTGCAAGGATTTCTGCCAACACAAGCGAAGCTACATTTTGGCTCCCCCCCCCCCCCCCACGCTTCTCCTCTCTGTTGTCCTGGTATCTTCTCTCTGCTTCAGACAATGGCTGGTTTAAGGACCATATTTTTCGCCCTCTAAGACGCACCTAGGTTTTAGAGGAGGATAATAAGAAAAAAATATTTTCCATTACACCTCAGGTCAGACCTGCAATCAGACCCCCAATGTTAATCAGACCTCAGCTCACAGCCCCAATCAGACCCCCAATGTTAATCAGACCTCAGATCAGAACACCAAGTCAGACATCATCCCCCAGCCATCAGCCCCCAATGTCAGCCATCAGACCCCCATGTCACATTTCTCCCCCTCCATGTCACATTTTTCCGCCCTCCCCCAGGGTGCGCCCTAAGGCGGCCGCTTGGTCTGCCTTATGGTAGCACCGGCCCTGAGTACGAGGGATCTCTATTGCGATTATTCGTCCCCATACAGGATCATTCTTTCTGTGCAGCAGATCACTGTTTTGACAGGACGATCTGCTGCCCAGAAATGCTAACTGGTGTGTCTGCATGAACAACAGGATCACCCAATGAACGAGCATTTCGCTCGGTCATTGGGTGATCGGTGGCACATTTAGACGGGCAGATTGTCGGGAATGAGCAATTATTATTCCTGATTATCGGGCAGTGTAAAATCACCATAAAACATTTATAGTGTTAAAAGAATGCTTTAAATATTTTCAAACTTCTATGGTTTACTGCTGGAAGTATCTGGGAAAGACCTGGGGAAAATGTCTGGTAAATTCCCCCAGGTCATTTGCCCCCTTACCCTCCCTATAAGAAATGAATATGTACCATATTCTCTATAAGGGATTTTGATCATCCGCACATTTGTAACACTCTGGTGGGGTTCCTTTGACCCATCAAAGGACAAGTTACTATGGTCCATCATATGGTCATTGCATTATAATCTACTTTTTCATTGTTGTATACACAGGACCCATCATTAATAAGATCTAATAGGTTATTTGTGAAGCATCCCATAAGAAATAGACTCTAGCAACAAGAGATTGTCTCCAAAGTTGCCTCCACATGATGTTGTCTTCTGATGGATCAATTTTGTGTTAGAGCCTGGGTCATCCGTTACCCTGGCTGTCCAGTTTACCCTGTTGGTGGCCTTGAAGTCGGCTTATATGATGATTTTGAGGAGTAATAAGATATCTGGAATAAGATGTGTGGCGATAGGGTAGAGGAAGGATACATAGCAGCTATCTACAGTCATCTGTGGTCGTTAGTAGAGTTGAGCGAACACCTGGATGTTCGGGTTCGAGAAGTTCGGCCGAACATCCCGGAAATGTTCGGGTTCGGGATCCGAACCCGATCCGAACTTCGTCCCGAACCCGAACCCCATTGAAGTCAATGGGGACCCGAACTTTTCGGCACTAAAACGGCTGTAAAACAGCCCAGGAAAGGGCTAGAAGGCTGCAAAAGGCAGCAACATGTAGGTAAATCCCCTGCAAACAAATGTGGATAGGGAAATTAATTAAAATAAAAATTAAATAAATAAAAATTAACCAAAATCAATTGGAGAGAGGTTCCATAGCAGAGAATCTGGCTTCCCGTCACCCACCACTGGAACAGTCCATTCTCAGATATTTAGGCCCCGGCACCCAGGCAGAGGAGAGAGGTCCCGTAACAGAGAATCTGTCTTCATGTCAGCAGAGAATTAGTCTGCATGTCATAGCAGAGAATGAGGCTTCACGTCAGCCACCACTGCAACAGTCCATTGGCATATATTTAGGCCTAGCACACAGGCAGAGCAGAGAGGTCCCGTAACAGACGATCTGGCTTCATGTCAGCAGAGAATCAGTCTGCATGTCATAGCAGAGAATCAGGCTTCACGTCAGCCACCACTGCAACAGTCCATTGTCATAAATTTAGGCCCAGCACCCAGGCAGAGGAGAGAGGTCCCGTAACAGACAATCTGGCTTCATGTCAGCAGAGAATTAGTCTGCATGTCATAGCAGAGAATCAGGCTTCATGTCAGCCACCACTGCAACAGTCCATTGGCATATATTTAGGCCTAGCACACAGGCAGAGGAGAGGTTCATTCAACTTTGGGTAGCATCGCAATATAATGGTAAAATGAAAATAAAAATAGGATTGAATGAGGAAGTGCCCTGGAGTCCAATAATATATGGTTATGGGGAGGTAGTTAATGTCTAATCTGGACAAGGGACGGACAGGTCCTGTGGGATCCATGCCTGGTTCATTTTTATGAACGTCAGCTTGTCCACATTGGCTGTAGACAGGCGGCTGCGTTTGTCTGTAATGACGCCCCCTGCCGTGCTGAATACACGTTCAGACAAAACGCTGGCTGCCGGGCAGGCCAGCACCTCCAAGGCATAAAAGGCTAGCTCTGGCCACGTGGACAATTTAGAGACCCAGAAGTTGAATGGGGCCGAACCATCAGTCAGTACGTGGAGGGGTGTGCACACGTACTGTTCCACCATGTTAGTGAAATGTTGCCTCCTGCTAACACGTTGCGTATCAGGTGGTGGTGCAGTTAGCTGTGGCGTGTTGACAAAAGTTTTCCACATCTCTGCCATGCTAACCCTGCCCTCAGAGGAGCTGGCCGTGACACAGCTGCCTTGGCGACCTCTTGCTCCTCCTCTGCCTTGGCCTTGGGCTTCCACTTGTTCCCCTGTGACATTTGGGAATGCTCTCAGTAGCGCGTCTACCAACGTGCGCTTGTACTCGCGCATCTTCCTATCACGCTCCAGTGCAGGAAGTAAGGTGGGCACATTGTCTTTGTAGCGTGGATCCAGCAGGGTGGCAACCCAGTAGTCCGCACAGGTTAAAATGTGGGCAACTCTGCTGTCGTTGCGCAGGCACTGCAGCATGTAGTCGCTCATGTGTGCCAGGCTGCCCAGGGGTAAGGACAAGCTGTCCTCTGTGGGAGGCGTATCGTCATCGTCCTGCCTTTCCCCCCAGCCACGCACCAGTGATGGACCCGAGCTGCGTTGGGTGCCACCCCGCTGTGACCATGCTTCATCCTCATCCTCCTCCACCTCCTCCTCATCCTCGTCCTCCTCGTCCTCCAGTAGTGGGCCCTGGCTGGCCACATTTGTACCTGGCCTCTGCTGTTGCAAAAAACCTCCCTCTGAGTCACTTCGAAGAGACTGGCCTGAAAGTGCTAAAAATGACCCCTCTTCCTCATCCTCCTCCTCCTCCTCCTGGGCCACCTCCTGTTCCATCATCGCCCTAAGTGTTTTCTCAAGGAGACATAGAAGTGGTATTGTAACGCTGATAACGGTGTCATCGCCACTGGCCATGTTGGTGGAGTACTCGAAACAGCGCAACAGGGCACACAGGTCTCGCATGGAGGCCCAGTCATTGGTGGTGAAGTGGTGCTGTTCTGTAGTGCGACTGACCCGTGCGTGCTGCAGCTGAAACTCCACTATGGCCTGCTGCTGCTCGCACAGTCTGTCCAGCATGTGCAAGGTGGAGTTCCACCTGGTGGGCACGTCGCATATGAGGCGGTGAGCGGGAAGGCCGAAGTTACGCTGTAGCGCAGACAGGCGAGCAGCGGCAGGATGTGAACGCCGGAAGCGCGAACAGACGGCCCGCACTTTATGCAGCAGCTCTGACATGTCGGGGTAGTTGTGAATGAACTTCTGCACCACCAAATTCAGCACATGCGCCAAGCAAGGGATGTGCGTCAAATTGGCTAGTCCCAGAGCTGCAACGAGATTTCGCCCATTATCACACACCACCAGGCCGGGCTTGAGGCTCACCGGCAGCAACCACTCGTCGGTCTGTTGTTCAATACCCCGCCACAACTCCTGTGCGGTGTGGGGCCTGTCCCCCAAACATATGAGTTTCAGAATGGCCTGCTGACGTTTACCCCGGGCTGTGCTGAAGTTGGTGGTGAAGGTGTGTGGCTGACTGGATGAGCAGGTGGAAGAAGAGGAGGAGGAAGCCGAGAAGGAGGAGGTGGCAACAGGAGGCAAAGAATGTTGCCCTGCGATCCTTGGCGGCGGCAGGACGTGCGCCAAACAGCTCTCCGCCTGGGGCCCAGCTGCCACTACATTTACCCAGTGTGCAGTTAGGGAGATATAGCGTCCCTGGCCGTGCTTACTGGTCCACGTATCTGTGGTTAGGTGGACCTTGCTACAGATGGCGTTGCGCAGTGCACACTTGATTTTATCGGATACTTGGTTGTGCAGGGAAGGCACGGCTCTCTTGGAGAAGTAGTGCCGGCTGGGAACAACATACTGTGGGACAGCAAGCGACATGAGCTGTTTGAAGCTGTCTGTGTCCACCAGCCTAAATGACAGCATTTCATAGGCCAGTAGTTTAGAAATGCTGGCATTCAGGGCCAGGGATCGAGGGTGGCTAGGTGGGAATTTACGCTTTCTATCAAATGTTTGTGAGATGGAGAGCTGAACGCTGGCGTGTGACATGGTTGAGACGCTTGGTGACGGAGGTGGTGGTGGTGGTGTTGGTGGTACATCCCCTGTTTGCTGGGCGGCAGGTGCCAACGTTCCTCCAGAGGCGGAGGAAGAGGCCGAGGCGGCAGCAGCAGAATAGGCCGAGGCGGCAGCAGCAGAAGAGGTAGCAGGGGGAGCCTGAGTGACTTCCTTGGTTTTAAGGTGTTTACTCCACTGCAGTTCATGCTTTGCATGCAGGTGCCTGGTCATGCAGGTTGTGCTCAGGTTCAGAACGTTAATGCCTCGCTTCAGGCTCTGATGGCACAGCGTGCAAACCACTCGGGTCTTGTCGTCAGCACATTGTTTGAAGAAGTGCCATGCCAGGGAACTCCTTGAAGCTGCCTTTGGGGTGCTCGGTCCCAGATGGCGGCGGTCAGTAGCAGGCGGAGTCTCTTGGCGGCGGGTGTTCTGCTTTTGCCCACTGCTCCCTCTTTTGCTACGCTGTTGGCTCGGTCTCACCACTGCCTCTTCCTCCGAACTGTGAAAGTCAGTGGCACGACCTTCATTCCATGTGGGGTCTAGGACCTCATCGTCCCCTGCATCGTCTTCCACCCAGTCTTGATCCCTGACCTCCTGTTCAGTCTGCACACTGCAGAAAGACGCAGCAGTTGGCACCTGTGTTTCGTCATCATCAGAGACATGCTGAGGTGGTATTCCCATGTCCTCATCATCAGGAAACATAAGTGGTTGTGCGTCAGTGCATTCTATGTCTTTCACCGCTGGGGAAGGGCTAGGTGGATGCCCTTGGGAAACCCTGCCAGCGGAGTCTTCAAACAGCATAAGAGACTGCTGCATAACTTGAGGCTGAGACAGTTTCCCTGGTATGCATGGGGGTGATGTGACAGACTGATGGGGTTGGTTTTCAGGCGCCATCTGTGCGCTTTCTGCAGAAGACTGGGTGGGAGATAATGTGAACGTGCTGGATCCACTGTCGGCCACCCAATTGACTAATGCCTGTACCTGCTCAGGCCTTACCATCCTTAGAACGGCATTGGGCCCCACCATATATCGCTGTAAATTCTGGCGGCTACTGGGACCTGAGGTAGTTGGTACACTAGGACGTGTGGATGTGGCAGAACGGCCACGTCCTCTCCCAGCACCAGAGGGTCCACTAACACCACCACGACCATGTCCACGTCCGCGTCCCTTACTAGATGTTTTTCTCATTGTTATGGTTCACCACAACAACAAATATATTATTTGGCCCAATGTATTGTATTCAAATTCAGCGGGATATAAATTTGAGGCCTAGTATTTAGGCGCTGGGTGACCGGTATGGATTTAGTGACAGAATTAGACTTGGAAATGCACAGAAGCGTGTGTGTGAAGTTATTCTGAATGACCCTATGTGCACCTTCAATATTATATACCCTTTTAGGGATAGATTTCAAATAGCTCTGATATAGCAGAAACCACTAAATTATGAAATTGCTAAATTGGGAATTGTACTTCAACCCAGAACAAAAAATGTGCTTTGACGGACACTAAATATCTTGCCCAGCAACAACAGTACAGCGGTGGGTAACGAGAGATTTAGAGGGATTTAAATTTGAGGCCTAGTATTTAGGCGCTGGGTGACAGGTATGGGTTTAGTGACAGAATTAGACTTGGAAATACACAGTAGCGGGTGTGTGTGAAGTTATTCTGAATGACCCAATGTGCACCTTCAATATTATATACCCTTTTGGGATAGATTTCAAATAGCTCTGATATAGCAGGAACCACTAAATTATGAAATTGCTAAATTGGGAATTGTACTTCAACCCAGAACAAAAAATGTGCTTTGACGGACACTAAATATCTTGCCCAGCAACAACAGTACAGCGGTGGGTAACGAGAGATTTAGAGGGATTTAAATTTGAGGCCTAGTATTTAGGCGCTGGGTCACCGGTATGGATTTAGTGACAGAATTAGACTTGGAAATGCACAGAAGCGTGTGTGTGAAGTTATTCTGAATGACCCTATGTGCACCTTCAATATTATATACCCTTTTAGGGATAGATTTCAAATAGCTCTGATATAGCAGAAACCACTAAATTATGAAATTGCTAAATTGGGAATTGTACTTCAACCCAGAACAAAAAATGTGCTTTGACGGACACTAAATATCTTGCCCAGCAACAACAGTACAGCGGTGGGTAACGAGAGATTTAGAGGGATTTAAATTTGAGGCCTAGTATTTAGGCGCTGGGTCACCGGTATGGATTTAGTGACAGAATTAGACTTGGAAATGCACAGAAGCGTGTGTGTGAAGTTATTCTGAATGACCCTATGTGCACCTTCAATATTATATACCCTTTTAGGGATAGATTTCAAATAGCTCTGATATAGCAGAAACCACTAAATTATGAAATTGCTAAATTGGGAATTGTACTTCAACCCAGAACAAAAAATGTGCTTTGACGGACACTAAATATCTTGCCCAGCAACAACAGTACAGTGGTGGGTAACGAGAGATTTAGAGGGATTTAAATTTGAGGCCTAGTATTTAGGCGCTGGGTCACCGGTATGGATTTAGTGACAGAATTAGACTTGGAAATGCACAGAAGCGTGTGTGTGAAGTTATTCTGAATGACCCTATGTGCACCTTCAATATTATATACCCTTTTAGGGATAGATTTCAAATAGCTCTGATATAGCAGAAACCACTAAATTATGAAATTGCTAAATTGGGAATTGTACTTCAACCCAGAACAAAAAATGTGCTTTGACGGACACTAAATATCTTGCCCAGCAACAACAGTACAGCGGTGGGTAACGAGAGATTTAGAGGGATTTAAATTTGAGGCCTAGTATTTAGGCGCTGGGTGACAGGTATGGGTTTAGTGACAGAATTAGACTTGGAAATACACAGTAGCGGGTGTGTGTGAAGTTATTCTGAATGACCCAATGTGCACCTTCAATATTATATACCCTTTTTGGGATAGATTTCAAATAGCTCTGATATAGCAGGAACCACTAAATTATGAAATTGCTAAATTGGGAATTGTATTTCAACCCAGAACAAGAAATGTGCTTGAACGGACACTAAATAACTCGCCCAGCTACAGCACTAGGGACAGATTTAGCTGGATATAAATTTGAGGCCTAGTATTTAGGCGCTGGGTGACCGGTATGGATTTAGTGACAGAATTAGACTGGGATATGGCCAAAAAATGAACAGACTATTGCTGGTTAAATGCACTTGGTGTGACAGCTTCACCCTGATGTAGGCTTTAGCCAAAAAACAACCACACCATTGAGGGTTAAATGCACTTGGTGACAGGCGCAGCTTGCCCCTGATTTTGTATATGGCCAAAAAATGAACAGACTATTGCTGGTTAAATGCACTTGGTGTGACAGCTTCACCCTGATGTAGGCTTTAGCCAAAAAACAACCACACCATTGAGGGTTAAATGCACTTGGTGACAGGCGCAGCTTGCCCCTGATTTTGTATATGGCCAAAAAATGAACAGACTATTGCTGGTTAAATGCACTTGGTGTGACAGCTTCACCCTGATGTAGGCTTTAGCCAAAAAACAACCACACCATTGAGGGTTAAATGCACTTGGTGACAGGCGCAGCTTGCCCCTGATTTTGTATATGGCCAAAAAATGAACAGACTATTGCTGGTTAAATGCACTTGGTGTGACAGCTTCACCCTGATGTAGGCTTTAGCCAAAAAACAACCACACCATTGAGGGTTAAATGCACTTGGTCGCAGCTTGTGCTGGCGCACCACAAGACACAAAATGGCCGCCGATCACCCCAGAAAAATGAGACTGACAAACGGTCTGTGCAGCCTAAAAACAGTGAGCAATTGAGGATCAGCAGCTCAATGATCCACAGCTGCAGATCGATCAGTTAATCAAGTCCTTTGGAGGAGTTAATCTGCCTAATCTCGCCCTACTGTCGCAGCCGCAACCTCTCCCTACGCTAATCAGAGCAGAGTGACGGGCGGCGCTATGTGACTCCAGCTTAAATAGAGGCTGGGTCACATGGTGCTCTGGCCAATCACAGCCATGCCAATAGTAGGCATGGCTGTGATGGCCTCTTGGGGCAAGTAGTATGACGCTTGTTGATTGGCTGCTTTGCAGCCTTTCAAAAAGCGCCAAGAAAGCGTCACAAAAGCGCGAAGAAAGCGACGAACACCGAACCCGAACCCGGACTTTTACGAAAATGTCCGGGTTCGGGTCCGTGTCACGGACACCCCAAAATTCGGTACGAACCCGAACTATACAGTTCGAGTTCGCTCATCCCTAGTCGTTAGCAATTTCTACTGTACGACTTGAATTTAATGCAAATACGGCTGGCGGATTATGGTGAAATATTGTTCACATCCATTGTAAATTATTCATTAATTAATACGAAGCTGCCGTTAAGAAACCACTTTGGCCATTTTCATGTAATGAACAAAATCCAATCAAGCACTTTGTTAGCACAAATGGAAATGCCTTCTGGTAAGTATGATAAACGTCTGATTGGAGCATTGATTAGACGAAGATGTTTACCGAGTAATGTGATCCGCCGAGTGAAAACAATAACTGCACCCCGCCAGTGCTATTACTGTGTGACAGCCGCGAGATAGAGAGCACCAGCCATCTTAATGGAACCCTGTGAGCAGATTCAACAACTTCTTAAACAATAAAACCCTAACCAGACTATAAATGATTACTTATTTTACACAATCATGCATTGTAGATTCAAAGTGGACACCCTCTTGATGCTAGGACAATTCTTCAGGGTTTAATTTCTTTCGAGAATCCTAGGAGCAACCTGAAAGTGGAGCATGTAAACCTTCACTGCAATGGACCACCAGATACTTAAAGGGAACCTGTCATCAACGTTATGCTGACCTCGCTGAGGATAGCATAAAATAGTGACAGAAATGCTGATGTCAGCGGTGTGTCACTCATGAGCTAATAAGTAAGTGGTTGCCGAGAACCAGCATCATAATTATTGCAGCACAGGCCTTGAAAAGAGTCAAATCTACCTGAGAAGAGTCCTGGTTATTCATAATCTCCTGCGCTCTCACCGATCTGCTAAAGATTGGCAGTTCTCTCGTAGAGAGAAAGGGAGAAAACTAGGTAGAAGACTGTCAATCATCAGCAGGAGAGCAGGAGAGCAGGAATTCATGAATAACCATGACTCTTCACAGGTGGCCGTGACTCTTTTCCAGGCCCAGTCTGCAATGATTGTTATGTTGGTTCTTAGCAACCGCTTACTTTTAACTTATAAATGACAGACCTCTGAAATCAACTCACCTGTCTCTACTTTATTCTGCCGTTAGTATGGACAGCATAAAGTTGATGACAGGTTCTCTTCAAATTGGTTTTCTGGGTTCAGGATATTAATGGCTTACCTGCAGGGTTGTGCAGCCAAACTAGAAATGTGGCCACAACTGGCCAAGTTTGCCCTGGACAAGCTTTCCTGCCGGCCAGTAGTGTGGCATCAGAACAGGTGTTTAGTGCGGCGGTGGTCAAAGTTACGCCAAAGAGAACTCGCCTTTCAACACAAAATGTTCAGCCAGGATTTCCACAAATCGGTGCCTGATGTATCAGACTGCATCATTCTGGCAGTAATATTGTGACTGCAGTGTGCTGCCACACGAGAACATTGTGAAAAATGGCCCATTACTTCTGGCCACGTGCTTCAGCCACTATTATGATGCTGTAACCCACCTGATACTACACGCCTGCTGCCTCTACTGCCATCTGCTCCTACTGCCACCATCTTGTGCTGTTACTGTCACTGCTGTTGCCTCTCCCCTCCTCACTCTGTTCCGGGGGCCACTGTTATGACTCTTCATGCTGTTGCCACATTTCATCACTCTGTTACGGGGCCATTAGTTGTCCCTGTTTGGCTATGTTGACATCACCAATTATTTTTTTTCGTTCTTCTGATCCATCATAGGAACTTGAAAATAACAACAACAAAAAAACAGGTCCTGTCGTTTGAGCGTCTAGAAGGCCTCTATCACACGGTCAGTATTTTGTATCAGCATTTGATCATGATGGAAGTCAAAAGCAGGAGTGGATCCAAAACACAGAAGACATGCAAATATTTCCATCACATGTGAGCTCTGTTTTGGACCCACTCCTGTTTTTGCCTTACCAACACTGATCAAATACTAATGCATGCAGGACTTCTTTTCCATCTGAGAAAAACTGATTTCAGACACAAATGGCCAAAACTCATGCAAATTGAGCATTACTGATCAAATGTTGACCAAATACTGACGATGTGAAGGCAGATGCTAAAACTACAGGATCAGCTTTTTTTGGGCTGTTTTTCTGACTGATCAGAAGAGCAGAAAAACAAACAGTGATGTGAACAAAGTCTTACTGCTGACACCCTCCACAGTGTCATTTGGCCCCTGCTTCGGGCCACTGCAAGGTTCAGTCCACGCCAATAAATTAGACCTGACGCTAACAGGCTGAGTTCACACTTCTGTTATTTGGTCAGTTAATTCAAACACTTAGGCCTCATGCACACAGCAATATGCGGGCAGCGGCCGTCTGCTCCCCGCATCCCGGAGTGCTTCAGTGGTGTTTCTGTCCGTGCCTCCGCACCACAAAAAAAATAGGGCATGTTCTATTTTTTTGCGGTGTGGACGGATCACGGACCCCTTCAAGTTCAATGGGTCTCGATCCGTCCCAACTGCCACACGGACGTTGCTCGTGCATTGGGGACCGCAAATTGCAACAGCCCTGTGCATGAGGCCTTATTGTGAGGCAAATTCATGAGCTAAGTCAACTCTTGGATTATGTATCATAAATAGATCTGCACCTGTTCTGTTGTTTTGACTCAAACCTGCTTTGGGCTGACAATAACTGATGAGAATAACTGACCAAATAAGTGAAGTGAGAACTAAACCTAATAGTGATGCACAGTCATTCTACAGCTAACAGTAGGGATTCAAAAGTATGTGTTTGCACTTGCCACAACATGAATTTTTCTCCACTACAGCATCATTGGGACACCTGCAGGGGCACTCAGATTTTTGCTGTATACTTTTTTTTTGTTTAGCTAGGGGTTAGCTACGAATGTTGGTGGCCAGCACAATCATGTGCAAGGCCATATATGTGACCTGCCTGTAATTCTGCCGCATAGTAACTGTTTAGCTACCAGAAAGGCTAGCTATGCATGTTGCTGCAATGCACACTGATGTACACTGAGATATATTCTCCCTAAAGCTTAACTGCTGGACAGGATAAAGCCTGATTTTACGCGCTTAGTGGCGAATTAATTCGTAACAAAGGAAAAAAAAAATGTAAGCGTTTTTTTCTGTTTTGTTTTGTTTTTATTTGATGAAGCGACCGAATCAAATTTATGAAAACTTCTCTCATCTCTAATCAAAACATACATATAAAACGCAGTTACTCAGTATTAAACAGCATAAGCCAATGCAAGTTAACCCTTCAAAGAGAAATAAAATAAGGATTTGATGACTTTGCGTAGGGGAAACAGGCAAATGTCCAGACTTCAAAGTATCCCTGCTCCAGGGCACTACATATTGTGTATCCCTATGTATAGTATACGTGATCAGTACCACAACTAAAAATTGGTTTAATCCTGAAATGGCGCAATGTTTGGCCTGTGTTTGGATCATTATAAATCCTGTTTCCTGTATATTTTGTGTTTCCACACCTCTTCATCCCGGAGAGTCTAATTTTTTAGCTATACATGCCAAAAAGAAATAACAATGAGCCTAGTGAAATATATCACTTCCTTCATTCATCATGGAGCTAATGATCGCTAATTCCGCTGATTGCTGTGAATGCGACTCCGGTGCTTCATTACCGTTTTTTTAATGCTCGGCCCTTATGTTTTTACCGATAAGCCATCCTTTGAATAAATATTTTGATGCTTGGTCTGTCATTTTTATGACTGAAAATGATCTGTAATATTACAAATGCAAATGTCCAATAATAAACCAGCGCCTGGCGAGTGACTGCACTCAAATAATCAGTCAAAGCCTTTTTCAGAGATATTCAAATTAATGAAGCTGATTTCCTCTGTGGCGTAGGGACAGAATGTTTCACAGTCCATTAAATAACACTTTATTCAGTCCTATTGTACAACATGCATCTTATGGAGGTGATTAATGTACCCACCTAGCAACTCTTATCTTGACACTTAACGAGTTAAATAAACATCTGCAAGAGACTTTTACTTGAACATTTGAATGGTTTTTGGGACCTGTCGCCTCTCCTGACATGTATGTCTACTGACTCCTTGAAATAAGAATTTTGGTGCATCTATTCTTATGACTATATTGTGCCATCCATCTGATATTCCTACTATAAATTTACAAATGCACTGTCAGTAATCTGCAATGAAGGTCCAGAGGGTTGTGATCAGTTGGGGGGGGGGGGGGGGGTGTTCCTACACAGTCTTGCAGCACTAGATGGATAGCTTCAGACTGTGAAATGATACAACCCCATCTGGTAACACCCAGATGGCTCTTACAGTAGCTAGGTGATAGGCCTTGGTTGGGATCCAAGGGGTACTATCTCTCCTTATGGAGAGCACCTGAGCCCCAGGTAGGCGTGAGGATTCTTATAGGCCATGTAGCGCTCCTCTGGGTTTCTGGGGAAAAGATATGTAAATTAGCTTTCCTTCCTAAAGGAGAAGAAAGTTAAGGGTGGATTTCTGTGCAGGCTATATCCCCCACTGAAATGAATGGGAACATTCATGCTCAGAAAATCTGCATCAAACCATTATTTATGATGTAGAATGTTTAATTCACAGCACAGGGAGTTATGAGCCCCATGGGTGAAATTGGGGGATGTCTTTATGTTGCGGCCAGGCAACGCTCCTCTGTAAATGGTTTGTTGTGAATCTTCTGAAGCTGAATCCGCACAGAAATACACCCTTAGCTTTCTTTCTTGATATAATTTGCATATCCTTTTTCCCAGAAACCCAGAAAAGTGCTGTCTGGCCTATATGACTCCTCATGCCTCAGGTACTTTCCATAAGAAGAAATAGTACCCCCAAATCCTGACCAACGCTTTGCACCTAGCTAAGCCACTTCTCTGCACTGATGAGGAGCATTACATGTTATGCTTCAAGGTCTGTTTAAAAGGCTAAGGATTGATACCTAACATCTGGCTGCATCGGAGGCTTAGCTTTCTGTTACTTTTGGAAGGAAACCTGATTTTGCATAGCCAGAGGAGGCTTGTCTGGCCTATAAAACTCCATATGTGGTTGAATCTTTCTTGATTTGAACTTATTTTCAGGTGATTTGGAACAAAACTAATCCATTTGCTGCAGTGCCAAGGAGAAGAAAAGGAGCCATCGAGGTGCAGATGAGCATCCTGATATTCTAGCATTTCTGATATTCTAGCAATTGTTATTCTAGCATGTTGACATAGAACTTGAAGTTGAACAGAGTTGTAATACACCTGACATCTGATGTCATCAGAGGCTTAGCTTTCTGTTCCTTTTGGAAGGAAAGCTGTTTTGCATACCCAGCAGAGGCTTGCCTAGGCCAATAAAAGCCCTCACACAGGTGAATCTATTTTCCTTTCCTGCCTATACAAATCTGACAAATATTGGGTTGAATTTCTTCCTGTCCTAGATCATTAAGCATCCTATTTTTTTTGAGTTTTAGCACAACAAACAGCCACGTTTAACTCTCTCAGTCAGTCCAGCACTGGCCAGAGAGGGAAGCAGGTTAGTGACTCAATGCTCTTTTGCGGACAACTTTATCTATTTCTATCAAGAGAGCAATATAGCTGTTAGGCTACATGTGCGACGCACGGGCAACGGCCATGGGTCCCTTAAAGCAAATGTTTTTTGTGACGCCAGTTGCAGTGAAGCAACAAGGGCACAGGGCCCCTTTTAGTGATGTAGTAGATGGTACCCAGGTATAGAAATGCGGGGGTAGGGTGGCCTTAATGTCTCTTAATGTTGGTGCATGTGTCACAGGTGCTCCTACCTGGATAAGCTGGATCCCAGGTGTTGTTGTCCGAAGCAGCAGCAAATAGGGTGAATTGAGGGATTTTAAGAAATAAATTGAGTCCAGACCTTGTGATGAAGTTCAATAACAGCTTTACTTGAATAAACGATTCTTCAAATAATTTACAGGCTTTGTCTTGGCTCCCAGCAGGCTTTAGCATGTAATTCTATGGCAGGAAAATTCCTCTCTGCTACATTTGTTGCTCTCTAGCTCTGCTGACAGGCTTGCATAGAGTCTCTGTTTCTGCAGGATGCTGCAACTTCTCCCTGTAGTCTGACTCTAGCGTCATTCAGGGAAAACTCCTCCTGGCTTCAGAGGCTCCAAGCTGTGGCCTCCACATCCAGCATTGCTGAAGGTGCTCTGGCTGGCCTAGACAAGGCACGTCCAGCAGGGACGCGCACCTGCTTCCTTCCCCAAGCAGGGGTAGGCTAGACTGACTAATACTAACTGTAGCTCTGCCATGTTTGCTGCCACCTTCTGGTGAAATAGGTAAATTACATGACCAATAACGGTTGCGAAATAGGAAATGCACATTGTTTAGACCTGCAATAATTAAACAAGATGACACGAGGTTAACCATTAGGAGACAGTAGCCGGGTGCAGTAGTGGTATTGGCACTCTGGTTCATTACATATGCACATGTTAAAAACGAACACACTATGAGTTTTTCATTACCATTTTTCAACCACTTGTGCATCCATTTTTTGGTCGTCAAGTCCATTTTTAATGGTCGTTTTGCATCAGTTTTTTATGGCCGTTAAAAATGGCCACAGGAAAACTGATGAATTTATTTGGCTTTTTTTTAAATAAAGATCCAAACCCTGCAGTGCCCTCAGTACACATAATGGCTCCCATAATGGCCCCCATAATGGCCTCCAATAGTAATAATGTCCCCTGTAGTAGTCCTAAGAATCAGTAATGTCTGGCTTAGTGGACCCCAGCTTACGCAATGTCTCCCATAGTAGCCCCCAGGCTGTAATGTCTCCCATAGTAGCCCCCAGGCTGTAATGTCTCCCATAGTAGCCCCCAGGCTGTAATATTTTGCCTTTGCTCACCTCATCCACTTGCACGCAAAGAGGCAGTCGTCTGCTGAAGAACCTGGGCTCAGCATGATGACATCACCATGCACTGGTCTGGTGATGTCATCACTCTGAGCGCAGGTTCTTTTCAATCAAGAGAGGAGTGACTGCCGCTTTGTGTGCAAGTGGATATATAGTAACATAGTAACGTGGTTTATAAGGCTGAAAAAAGACATCTGTCCATCCAGTTCGGCCTGTTATCCTGCAAGTTGATCCAGAGGAAGGCAAAAAAAAAAACTGAGAGGCAGAAGCCAATTTTCCTCACTTTAGGGGAAAAAAGTTCCTTCCTGACTCCAATCAGGCATCAGAATAACTCCCTGGATCAACGACCCCTCTCTAGTAACTATAACGTGTAATATTATAGTGTGTGAGTATTTATTTATTTTTTTTAAACCTAAAAGGTTATATTGTTCTAGTCTACTAGTTAAATGGCCGTTAGACGGGTGCACTCCTGTCTAAGTGGCCATTAAAAACGGTCCCATTGATTTCAATGGGGTCTGTCTGGTCATAAAAACTAAGACATGTCCAATTTTTTTGACAGCTGCTATTAAATTTTAATGCCATAGTACTGCTGAAATAAAAAAAAGGAAAACATTCTAAAAATAATAGGGCGCATTTATTGAGACCGGCGTTTTAGACGCTGGTCTTAATAAGGCCCTGCACTGGCGATGGATCCGCCGCAGTTATGTAGAGGCGTCGGCCACAATCTGGGCCAGAAATATTCCTCATATAGGCGTATTTCTGGTTAATAAATGACCCCCAATGTTTTTTTAACAAATTTTAAGTATAAAATACTACTTTCTAATAGAAGTCTTCCCTTTAATTGACTTGAAGTTCAACTTTTTTCAAGGAGATTCTGCAACCTATGGTTTCTGTATTATAAAGTACATTAGAATAAGGGTTCACAATCTATCAGTAGGTATTTGCAGTGTAGGAGGCCATTATAACTACAGAGCCACTGCAGGGGAGCATTATAAATACTGGGGGCACTACAGGGGGGATTGCATTTTAAATACTGGGGCTACCATATGGTGCATTATAAATATTGGCGCTACTACAGGGGTACATAATAATAAGGGGCATTATAACTTAATGGAGGCATTATAGGGGGCTTTATTACTAACGTGGGCTATATAGGGGTGCCTTACAGAGGGCCTTGTTACTGCTGGGTACTGGTACTATGGGGGGGGCCTTATTTCAACTGGGGGCACTACCATATGTTGGCATATTTACTACTTAGTATAGTGTGGGTGCATTATTATTGGGCATAATATGGAGGGCATTGCTTTTAAATAAGGCACTTTTGAGGAGCATTATGACTATTGAATGTGCTGTAGGGGGCACTATTACTATTGAGCACAGTCTGGGAGCACTTTATGGGGGGGGACATTGAGGAGCACAGCAAGCATAGTTTTGTCGGTAGCAACAGGAGGATGTTAGTAAAGTGAGGAACATAAGATGTCTGTGTGGCAAACTCTGCATAGACGAGAGGCAGCTGAAAGAAATTGTCAAGGCGGTCTGGTCCAGATGGAGAAGATAAGGAAGGAGAACATCAGTTGAGACGTCACTGAATGCAAGAGGTATGTGACGCTGTACTCTTGTGTGTGCAATAGTTTTGTATTGTATCTTATTTGAAGTTAAAGCAGTTCGTCGATTGGACATTTTTGTGCAGCCCATACATCCAGGCGAGTCTGGCACCCCTGATCTACAGCATGCTACGGAAATAAATGGTCCTGGTACATCATGTTTTACAAGCCAAACGTTGTTCCAATTACAACAATTATAGAAATGCAGAAGACACCAGGTAAGAAATGTATTCCTGTTTCGGGCCAGTGCAATCAGAAGATTCTATTATAATGATCTAGATCATTATCTCCTTTGCATTTTTAACACATTGTAAATTGAGGGAAGGAAGGCTCCTTAGCGGTTAATAAAACGATCCTGACGGATGATGTGCGGGATTAAGGCACATAACACTTCTCCAAACCTGTCGTGTTTACATTACGGGGCTAATAGGCCATTCTGCAGAGCACAGTGTCCGCGTAATATTATTCACGCCGTGGATACCGCACCGGCAGGATTTGCTCCAGTAGCCAAATTAGCCTAATGAGGCGTTAGTTCTATTTTTTACTAAAGGGTGAAGCATTTTATAGGAATAATAATAATAATAGTTAGAACAGTCAGTTTATACATAGATTTTTGTGTACAGAGGGGTTCTGCAGATTCAGCAGAGCCAAACGTGTTTCTGCTTGTTTCTTTTGTATACAGTGTAAACTCTATGGGAGGAATTTATTAACGGCTTTGTGCCTATTTTCTGGTGTAAAAAACTTTGCAAACTTTGGGGCATGCAGCAGCGCACTTGGACCCCCATCCGTGCTGGATGTTTATCTGCAGAGCTGGACGATCAGAGGAGATGACAGTGGACCATAGGAGCCAGAAGCAGGTGTTTGGATAGCCAACAGGTCCGGTGTGGTTTAAAAATGTATATGGGGCTATACAACCCCTTTGAGCTTGGGGGGCATGGCCTGTAATTAGAGATGAGCGAAGTTCTCAAAAATTCGATTCGGACGCTTAGCAGAATAAAAAAAAATATTGTTTTGTGAAGCGTAAGTAGCGGGTGCAAGGACAAGGAGTGGTGATTGCGCCGCTCCCCATCATTGTACCCCTCAGATGCCGCGTTCATACATGATTGCAGCATCTGAAAGTTAAAACAGTATAAAATTAACCCCCAAAAATTTTGGGCGCATATTTACCGCCTCCATTTGCTCACGACAGGCCAGCCGCTGTCATCTTACTTGATAATCTCGCATAGCCCGAGATGACGCACGGGATTTCGAACAAAGTCTTCAATCAAGATGGCGGTGGACCACCCGTTGCGAGCAAACGGAGGAAGTAAGTATGATTTTTTCGTTTTTTACACTTTTTCAGGTTAAATTCACTCACTACTACAAAGCACGAGGAAATTCTGCTTCGCGGCGAATCAAATTTATCCTGAAATTCGGATCAAATTCCACTTCGTTGGATTAGATTCGCTCATCTCTACTCATCCTCACGAGATCCTGGTGGAGTGATACACAGACAAGACTGGGGCTGCAATACCAGACGCTGCCCGAGGGTAGCAGTGGCGCTGTTTCTAGAAGAAACCATTTTTATTTTTTATTTATTTTATTTATACAAGCCCTTTAAAGGGGTTTTCCAACAGTTTTTTTCTACTGTTGACCTTTCCTCTGGATAGATCACCGCTCTGTGTAGATCAGGCTCTCCGGCTGTTGCAAAACTACAACTCCCAGCATGCCCAGTCAGCCTACAGCAGGGAGTTTTACAGGTAGTTTTACAACAGCTGGAGAGCCGCACGTTGGCCAGCCCTGGTGCAGATCATCAGTATCTGATCGGTGGGGGTCTGAAACCTGCAACCCCCCCATTGATCAGCTGTTTGAGAAGGCGGCAGCTCTCGCAGTAGTGCTGCAGCCTTCTCCAACTTTTCTTAGGCCATATGACGTCACGTTCATCAGTCACATGGCTTGGGCGCAGCTCAGCCCCATAGAAGTGAATGCGGCTGAGATGCAATACCAAGCACAGCCACTATACAATGTACGGCGCTGTGCTTGGAAAGCTGTGAGCACCTGTGCCTTCTCAAACAGCTGATCGGCGGGTTCCCGGCTGTAGAACCCCCACCCATCAGATACTGATGACCTACCCAGAGGATAAGACATCAGTAGTAAAGTCTTGGAAAACCCCTTTAAGTTATGTGAGAGCCACTGACCTGACACAGACAAAATGAATGAGCAGGGGTTTATGTTATGTTAAAAAGAGACCTGCAGCTACAGTGCAAAAGCCAGTCGTTAAGGGATTTGGGCACTTTTATGTACAATGCCCGGGGATAATATGTATATCATTAAACATACATTAGTGTAGATATAAGAACATTACATTATTTACAGTGTAAACCTCACTTTTGGTTCAGCAGGCGTGAATTAATCATTGTTTGTATGAATTTGCAGTAAGGTGTTTTGTTATAGCGAAGCACTTTTATAGCTTCCATTATGTTAGCAGGGGGATAGAAAATCCTTCCATGATTAATAGATGTAATAGCCCCTTTAAAATCCCAGCGTAGTATCGTCCCAAATACCTAGTGAGATCTAAACGTAACTACACTGCTATCACAATGCCTACAGCTGCCAGTCATCTCTGTCATAGTACTTACAAGATTATTGCTTGCAACCCTTTAAAGTGAATTTCCAACATTTTATCCATATATTTGCAATGTTCTGTACTGATCCGATTCTTAATAAAATCGTTATAGTGGCTGAAACGTTGCTGGTCTGATCTGATACAGAGCTGGCTGCTGGCTGGCTGCCTGTGTGTCCACTAGAGGGAGCCTAGGAGCTTACTGCATACTGTGTATAAGCTGAACTGTACAACATCTTGTGCAATGATCTCCCTCTAGTGGTGGCTGCAGGTAGTCAGCTTGCTATCTTTTACAAGGATGTCTATGCAGGGGGTTTGGAGTTCTTTATTTAAAAAAATGGAGCAACAACCTCAATGGAGACATAGTTAGGAATTATTCAGCATTTGGACCTAAAAACAGAGGGACATTCACTTTGAAGGAACACGTCTAGAAAAAAATGTGTTAAGCCTAGTGCAGGGTCTGAGCATGACCCAGGTTTAAAGGTTTAAAGCGCCCATGTCCCCTCTCCTGATATGTCTGTTTTAATAATGATTTGCATTCCCCATGTTATAATTCTGAAATACCTATTCATTCATAAACATCTAGTAGGAATAATCTTAGACATTGGAGTCATATCACTAGGATATGCCACCAATATCAGATAAGTGTAGGGCTCATGTCTAAGATCCGCACCTATCTCCAGAATGGGACCCCCAAAGTCAGCGGAAAGCAGCCGCACCTGCAGAGCCACCCTCCATTCATTACTATGGGACTGCAGAAAATGGCCGAGTGCTGGTTGGGCTATCTCCGGCAGTCCCATATAGGGAAAAGAGCGGTGGCCGCTCGATGCGCTCTCCATTCATTTCTACGGGACGTCTGAAAATAGCTAAGCGTGTTTGCTCGGCTATTCTCAGAACTACCACAGAATTGAATGGAGAGCATGCAGAACATACGTGGTGAGCTATGCTTCACTTTTGGCGATCCGTTCTGCAGATCAAAAGCTGGGACTGGCGCAATTCTGACTTTGATGGCATATCCTTTAATTGCACCATTTTTTATGGTGTTTCGTTTGTGGTGAGACACATCGGTAACTTCATTCTTCGGGTCAGTGTGATTACAGCGATTCTACATTTGTATACTTTTTCTTCTGTTTTCATGCTTCTACAAAAATAATACAATCTTTGGAAAGAAAAAAATAATATTTCTTTGCCTTACCATATTCTGACCCGCATAACTTTTTTTATATTTACATCTATGGATCTTTGTAAGAGCTAATTTATTGCAGGACGATCTGTATTTTTTTCATACCATTTTGGTGTATGTGTTTGACATTATGATCACAATTTATTCAATTTTTTGCAAAGTGACGTGACCTCAAAAAAACTAAAACAAACAGAGAATCGGCCATTTTAATGTTTTTTTCCATTCCACTGTTCACCATACGGGATAAATACTTTTATATTTTCGTAGTCCTCTGTGCTGGGCGTGCTACCTTCAGCCCAGATATACGGTAAGTCTATCGATGGTTGGCTAATCAGTGCTAGGTCCATCAGGTCAGAAGAGTGCAGAACACAAGATGGTGCTGGCTGTTTGACTGGGGCCTGGCCTGTGTTCCGGATAAAAATAGGTACTAGGCATGGTAAAATTATGGAAGCTGACGTTAAAGTGTGTTTAAAGCAATGTAGGGAGGTGCCCCCCCCCCCCCAAAAAAAAAAATATACACTGTCTAAAGGGAGATCTCCACATAACTAAATTGGAGGGCTCTCCTCCGATACCACCCATACACCCTCCCAGTGTCAATAAGTTGCCTCAGTCAGTTCAGTTTAGTGAGGCTGGAGCTCAGAGTCAGTTTAATGGTTTTAACAATGTCCAGAACTCCCTTAAAGAGCATCTGTCAGCAGTTTTGTACCTATGAAACGCGCTGACCTGCCACATGTGTGCTTGGCAGCTAAAAACATCTGTGTTGGTCCCATATTCACACGTGCCCACATTGCTGAGAAAAATGATGTTTTACTATATGGAAATGAGCCTCTAGGAGCAACGTTACACCTAGAGGCTCTGCTCTCTCTGCAACTGCCGTGCCCTCTGCACTTTGATTGACAGGGCCAGATGTGATGATATTTTCTCTGTTTCCCTGTCAGAGTGCAGAGGGTGAAGCAGTTGCCAGAGAGAGCAATACTAGCTTGTGGCCCCACGTGAGCCAGTGTGTCCACCTGTTTACTTCCACCATCTTTGAGCAGGGAGCCAAGTACACCACTAGTGTTGAGCGAATCGAAGTCCACTTTGATCAGAATTTTAGGGGAAATTTAATTCGCCGTGAAGCCGAACTTCCTTGTGCTTTGTGGTAACAAATAGATTTTCCCTGAATGGTGGTAAAGAATGAAAAATAAAATCATACTTGCCTCGCGAAGAGCCAGCTGCCGCCATCTTGATTGAAGACCCTGCTTGAAATCCCGTGCGTGGTGATGCGTGATGTCACCACACCGGCTGACGTGATGACCTCATCACTGGCCGCACAAGATTTCTTGCTAAATCATTAATCAAAATGGTGGCTGCCGGCTCTTTCCGATCAAATGAATGAGGTAAGTATGATGTTTTTAGTTTTTACTTTACGCTGTATTATTGCTGTCAGATGCCACGATCATTTATGAATGCGGAATCTGATGGTTACTATGATGGGGGGCGGCGCAATCCCTGTCCCCTCCCTGTCATTGCACCCACTATTTACAAAGAAATGCGTTTTGTGACGGAGTAATTCATCACAAAGCAAATTTTTATTCCAAAATTCGGCAAAGCAACCAAATCGAATTTTCCAATACTTCACTTATCTCTACACACCGTTAATGGGGTAAAAGGATCATTGGTAAGATCGGACGCCCCTTCCACCTTACATAGTCTCATCACACACCCTATCCTTTTTACGAGAATCAGATAATGCGGTTTTCGATGACCAGTGCCTAAACCTCCTTATGCAACAAGAGACATTTTTACAAGGTCTCCTGCATTTGCTTGTTTTTTAATTCCTTTGGAAAGAAAGGTTAAGTATGAGATCAGGTAAGGAAGGCTGAGCTGAGAAAAGACAATGGTTCTAGGAGAAAGATGTGACTTAATCTTTATCCAGTGGATCAAAATTATTTTTTTGCAAGCAACAAGATATAAACGTTGCCGAGACTGCTGCCCCAAAGTGGAAAATATCAAATTAGTCTTAGTCCTCTGCAGCGCCGTATGTTATTACCTCGGTTTAAAGAGGCGGCAATTGGGCACAGAAAAGAAAAGAAACATATTATTTTAGGATTTTACAGAGCTTAGAGCAGGTTCTTGAACAACCTAAGTGTCACAACAACGGTTAAGCACAAGATGCTTAAAACATTTTATACAGATATCAGCGGTTGAGAAGAACCCTGAAGGAACTGCCTATTTTCAGCTTCAAGTCCAAGACATTTTTATTTTTTTTATCATCGTTGATATAGATTAGAGATGAGTGAATCGATTGTAGACGAATCAGATTTGTTACGAATGTCAAAAAAAATTGTTTCCAAATGAAAATGAAATTTTGGCGATTTGTTTTGGTTGCATAAAAACAGCACCCA
Organism: Bufo gargarizans; assembly: GCF_014858855.1. Taxonomy (NCBI): domain Eukaryota; kingdom Metazoa; phylum Chordata; class Amphibia; order Anura; family Bufonidae; genus Bufo; species Bufo gargarizans. Next base: position 21,897,684 of record NC_058082.1, on the reverse strand, counting down.
ACACCATTTTTCTGTTAATATTGGTGGGAAAAACCATGAGGAAAGAAGATGATGGATACTCACATAACCTTGGGAGGAAGATGAGGAAGGGCTTGCCTTGATCGCTCAGAGACTTACAGCCTGATCAGCGAGTCAGTGGGCCGTATGCTGGCTGGTCCTTGAGGAGACAGGATAGGATGTGTTGTGGCATAATTGTCTGACAAAAAGAAACTACAGACACAAGCCACTAATGTAGTGTGACAGTTACACTATAAGGGTAGTACAGGGAAAGAATACAAAGATATAATTGGGTGTATTTTAGGGACTTTAATCATAGAAAATCAAATGAGGGACTGGACAGTCTCGTGTATCTAATAAAGCGGCTGGCATCTAGTTCAGTAAGGAAAAAAAATAATTTCTACAGTTCATAAGCTTATCGCCAGCATTTTTTTCTTTTCTAAAAGTTGGTTCAATGCATTACACTTTTTATTAAACGCATTGCATATTACTGCAAGATAACAGGTACAGAAGCTAAAAAAAATTTGATGGCAATAATGACATTATTATACCTGTATTATTAAACGCATTTTATTTTTACTGCAAATATGTGTTTTATTAGTACAAGATATCATGTAGTTCAAAGACATTTACTGCAAAAATTGCATTCCTAAACTGGTGTTAGTGAACGCATTACTATAACAGACCATGTAGTTCAAACATATTTCCTGCAAAAATTGCATTGTTATACCCGTATTACTGAGTGCATTCTATTACTTCAATTAGGGTTGTTTCGGGTATTGAAATTTCGATACCCAATTATTTTATGCCAGTATCGATTCGGTACAGGAATGTTTATTTTTTCGATACTAGGCTACGCTACTGCGCAGTCTAGTACCTCCTCTTACGAGAGAACATGGAGCTCGGCGCGCGCTATGTTCTCTCCGGCAAGACAGTTGAGAAGGAGGGAGGGAATCCCTCCCTCCTATGAAGCGGCCGCCGCTGAGCCCAACGAAGTGAGTGGGCTCTGAAGCTGCATGCACCACTGCCACCAATGAATATGTGGATAATTTAAGCAGGAGGCGGGACGGGGGAGGTAATAAACTGCTGTGCTGTCTGAGCTAGTAAGCTCGGTGAACGGCAGCGGCAGCCTCCCCAGCATCAGCCCAAGCCCCAGAGTCAAGCAGCCAGCATAGCAGGCATCCGCCTGGCCACTATGCCACCAATGATAATTAACCTTTATTACAGATACAGGAGGCGGTAGCCGGCGGCAGAATCACATAGCCGGCAACCAAAGGGTTAACTGCCGCTGATCGGAGCGCCCTGTCATAGAGGCCAGCACACACCTCCTGTTTCTATATTAAAGGTTAATTATCATTGGTGGCATAGTGGCCAGGTGGGTGCCTGCTATGCTAGCTGCTTGACTCTGGGGCTCGGGCTGATGCTGGGGAGGCTGTCGCTGCCGTTCACCGAGCTCACTAGCTCAGACAGCACAGCAGTGCACCCCCCCCAGTATTAAAGTCATTGGTGGCAGTGGCCACAGGGTCCCCTCTCCTCCTCTCATTGGTGGTGCAGTGGCAGTTGTGATCGGAGCCCCAGCAGTGTAATCCTCTGATCAGTAGCATCCTGGCTGCCATGGTAATCTCCCTGCTGCTGTATGCACAGGGCAACAGGGAGAGTGTGAAGTCCTATTCACCCTGATAGAGCTCTATTAGGGTGAATAGGACAAGGGATTAAAATATCCCAGGTTCTAGCCCCTAAGGGGGGAAATAGTTATTAAATAAAAAGTAAAAAAAAAAAAAGTTAAAAATAGAAATTTTACATATAAAATATATCATCAATAAATCTACATATTACATATTGCCACTTCTGAAAAGTCCAAACTATTAAAATATTTTAAAAAATCTCCTATGCGGTTAACGCCGTAACAGAAAAATAAATAAATAAAAACTGCACGATTCGCAATATTTTTTTACCTTGTCCCCCCAAAAAATAGGATAGGACTGTTCGATTATGGGCTGGACATTCCATAAAATGCGGAATACACGCGGCTTTTTTGGTGTTTTATTTTTTTTGCGTGGTATTGAGTATCGCAATACTTTTTTATGGTATCGAAATCAAAATTTTGGTACTGCAACAAGGTAACTGCAATATACCTTGTAGTTCAAACACAGTTACTGCAAAATTTGCATTATTAAAAAAGTTAATTATTAACAGCAGTGCACAGTGTTTGTAGAAGGGGAAGGACATTTAATTGTGCATCTAATTTCTTACAGAAAATTAGTTTTGATTTTGTTAGCACTGTTTAATAACCAAACCCATGAATTTTCATTTATAAGCCTCATAATAAAATGTCTAGAAAATGGAAGAGTGCAAAAATAAGGACCCAGGCCTTGTCATCTGAGAGTCAAAATGTGGGAAGTAGCAGCAGTAGTGGCACCAAACATCTGGCCAGTAGTAGTAGTAGGTCACAGTTTTTCCTGGCTTCCAGAAGGCACAACAATATTATTGAGGACAAAGAGGATGAGATTACTGGATGCTCCCTCCTCCTCTCAGTCATAGCAAGATGATGTAGATGTCACTTTTGAGTCTGACACTGTCATTTGGAGCCAGGGGGTCACAGCATTCCTCTTGGTAAGCCACCTCACAACCCCAGAGAGTATCAGCTGCATCCTCTTTCATCATTGCCCTCACATATGGAAGATACTCCAAATAGTACTGCTACAAGGAGGAGTTTCAGAGGAGGTGGGGGACCTCATGCATAGCTGTGTTGGTCGTAGTGGGGGAACTTGTAGGCCCGGTTTTGGTAGTTGGGGCAGTGGTAGCAACAGTGGCACTTGGGGCAAAAACAGAGCAGGGAATCTTGAAGGGGCAAAAGAGCCCATAATGACATATTACAGTCTAATAAAAGTAGAGTGGAGGGTGAGAATGACAATGATTGTGTGATGGACAGGACTTGGGAGCCAGATCCGGGCAATGAAGAAGACGATGGTGGCTGTGGCAGCAATAAAGAGAAGAGGCAAAGTAAGGCCAGAGCTTTCCAAAAGCTGTCAGGGCCGGATCTCCATTTATGGTCAGCTAGGGAACTGGTGATGCCACTGATACTATGGGAGCAGGCTCAAAACATCACAGAACTAAGTCCAGCTCAGCTGCCACCAGCTCTGTGAGGGGTGTGAGAGTATTTCCCATGTAGCACTTTTTCTCCACAGTGCCAGGGAGACTAAAGAATTGCCGTGTGCAAGATCTGCAGGATTAAAATAAACCGTGGGTGTTCAAACATAAACATAGACACCACAACTCTATTGCAGCACATGAAGCGGCATCACCAGTTCCTTTGGGAAAATAGAATTAACAGCAAGATAATTACTTTGTCATGAAGCACATTTCTTTGTAAGTAGCGGGTGCAATGATAGGGAGCGGCGATTGGACCCCTTAGATGCCACGTTCATAGCTGATCCCGCCATCTGACAGTAATACGGTGTAAAATGAAATAAAAATTAAATCATACTTACCTTAAAGGGAGTCTGTCACCAGCATTTAACTTTTTTAACCCTTCCCACAGCTCCCTAGCATACTTACAGTTAATCAAAACGTTACCTCTGGCATAAATCCTGCTGTTAAAAATCCATCAAAAACGATCTTTATAAGATATGCAAATGAGGGCTCGCAAGTGCCCAGGGCGTTACTCTCTTAGGTGCCCTGCTTGCCCAGCCTTTTCATTGCGTCCCCCTGCCCCTTCCTACCCTCCGCCCGCCCATCCTTTCCCTCTGACCGCCTTTCTCATAGCTTGTTATTCCGCCGATATCCTGCGCCTGCGCACTCCGTTCGTCGGCCGGCGCATGCGCACTGCGATGCCCATTCCTTGTACGGCATCACAGTAATTAATGTGCATGCGCCGATGGACCGCCTCTTTTGTTGAGTTTTCACGTCGTTAGCCGGCGCATGCGCAATAGTTACTGTGATGCCGTACAAGGAATGGGCATCGCAGTGCGCATGCGCCGGCCGACGAACGGAGTGCGCAGGCGCAGGATATCGGCGGAATAACAAGCTATGAGAAAGGCGGTCAGAGGGAAAGGATGGGCGGGCGGAGGGTAGGAAGGGGCAGGGGGACGCAATGAAAAGGCTGGGCAAGCAGGGCACCTAAGAGAGTAACGCCCTGGGCACTTGCGAGCCCTCATTTGCATATCTTATAAAGATCGTTTTTGATGGATTTATAAGAGCAGGAAAGATGCCAGAGGTATCGTTTTGATTAACTGTAAGCATGCTAGGGAGCTGTGGGAAGGGTTAAAAAAATAAAATGCTGGTGACAGACTCCCTTTAACCATTTGATTGCAAAGAAGCCGACTGCCACCATCTTGATTAAAGATCTAGCGCTAAATCTCACACGGCCCGTGATGAAATCATCATGTCAGCCGGAATAGTGACGTCATATGTCATCGCGCACGGGATTTCGAGCAAGATTTTCAATGAAGATGGCAGCGTACGGCTCATCGCAATGAAATGGATGAGTTAAATATATATTTTTTTGTGTTTTTACCTCCATTCAGTCAAGATTCGCTCAACACTAGTAATAAACAGTAGCAGTTCTTTAAAGAGTCACTGTATTTTCACACAATTTAATTTCATTTACTAGCAAATTTATAAATCAATTCAGTTAAACAATCTGCCTGCATCCACCTGAAAAAGCTGTAAAGTCATGGCCGCTAGAAGTCTCACTTCCACCTAATTTGCAGTCTACTGGCTGTTGTCAGACAAGATTTGTCCCAGCTAACTGAGATGTTAAGCCTGATAAAGGAACTGCTTCTACACAGCTTTTGAAGCTTATAGGAGCGGCATGTGTGTCTGTAAGGCCTCATGCACACAACAGTATTTTTTTGCGTCCCGCAAAACGTGGTTCCGTTGTTCCGTGATCCGTGGCCTGTTTTTGCTTCCGTTGCGCTTCCGTGTGTCCGTGTTACCGTTTTTTTTGCGTGCCGTCAAAAATCCAAGAATGGTGAAAAAAATGGCATTTTACTATCTCCACCCAGGATACTGGTATAAATCAGGGTCACCTGAGTATGCATTTGTGGCCATTTTCTGTAGTCTTTCCAGAGTACAGAGGTTATTTTGGCTGCTCTCTTTGCTGTATCACCATGTCGGAGTCAGAGGAAGAGGTCTTAGTGCATTGGCTCGTTTCTCGGCAATGGGGACCGCGCCCTCCTTTGTTGAATGATGAACCGACTAGAAGGCGACGTTTTTGGGTCCCTCCGATTGTTTCCCAACGCTACCGGAAAGGACACTTCCATACCCTTTACCAAGATCTGCGGCTGCATCCTGAGAAGTTCTATTCCTTCTGTCGGATGTCAGTGGGTACATCGCTTGCTGTCGTCTCTACGTACTATCCTTACCTTCATGGACACCAATATGAGGCGCAGCATTTCACCTGAGGAAAGGCTCATCATCACGTTGAGGTAAGCAGTATAGTACTTGTAAAGTTTCACCAGTAATGTGCACTGCTTGTGTCAGGGGGAACATGTGCTAGAAAATGGCTGCTGTGAAACATGTGCTACCGTTTCCTGAAGTCCCCTTCTTTTTAAATCCTATTTTTCTTGGGGGGTGTTTTTTTTTATTTAACCTCTTGAAAACCTGCAACATATGATTCTTTTTTTTGGGGTTAGGTTTATTTTAGCAGGTTTAAAACGTGTGTTCATCTAAAGGGCTCCAGACACTCCATGATTCGTCGCCATTCGCCTGTAGTTTGTTTAAAATTGTGTTTTTAGTCAGTCACTCAGCCATGTTACTGCAGGCTGTTACATGCCTTTTTTGGCTTCTAGACAATTTGCCACAAATACAGGTGTATTCGTTTATGTTTAGGAGTGTGTGAACGAATTGGGTCACTCTGTCAGGTTCTCTAGCGGCATGTACCACCCTATTAGAAGTCTATATCCCAGTCTGTTCACTTTTTTAGGGGATTGTGCTGCTGCCAACCCCTGAGATTTCCTTGTAATGTTCACATAATGGCTATTGCTCGCAGATTTCTAACCTTGCACATGACTATCTGCATTTTCCAAAGGGTAGAAACACTGTTTATGTTAAAATTTAGTGTTAGTACTGGCCCTACCCCAAATGATGCTCTGGTATGGTTTGTATTCCCCATTGCCAATATAATTTAGTTTAAGCATCCATGGACATGGTGCAGTGATGGCAAGCCGTTTTCAGACAGAGTTGCGACTGGTCATCCATCATTTGTCTACTTTACTGCCAAAAGCACACCAGACAATTTTGCAGGAATACTGTAGTACAATGTAGTTGGGCCTTTTGGTTTTTAACCATTTGCTAGACAATGCATGAATTAATTCCATGCCGCCTGTTGCTTGAATTGTGTGCTTTCGGCAGATCAATGCTATGTAAAGTCTAGGGTGTATATTTGTTAACCCTTGAATTTACAATGGGTGTGGCCGCACACAGAGAGGCCCTTCCCATAGGTTACGCTCCACTAGACATAGTGTGGTTTAAAATCATGTAGTGTATAGAACGTTGTTAAGGAATCCAGACTCTGTTGTTCCGTTACTTTTTTATATTTTTTTCTCTCAACAGATTCCTTGCCACTGGGAACTCTTTTGCATCCCTGCATTTCGAGTTTCTATTAGGAACCTCCACGATCTCGAGAATTGTTCGACACACTTGCCATGTCATCTGGCAGCAGCTCCGAGAGACGGTGATGCCGCAGCCCAAGGTGGACGATTGGCTTCGGATCGCTGAGGGCTTTCAAAATTCTGCGCAGTTCCCAAACTGCATCGGGGCAATGGATGGCAAGCACATCCGTGTGAAGAAGCCGCCACACTCAGGGAGCCATTTCTTCAATTATAAACAGTTTTTCTCGGTAGTGCTGATGGCTGTTGCTGACAGTAACTACCGGTTTATAATGGTAGATATTGGGTCCTATGGAAGCACTGCGGATGCTCGCATCTTTAGTGCTTCTAGAATGGGTGAGCGGCTTCTTGCCAACCAGCTTGCCCTGCCCGAGTCCAGAACACTGCCCGGATCTGCCCGTCCGCCGGCTCCATTTGTCATCGTGGCGTGTCAAAGCGTGGTTTGGATGTCAGGAGGCGTATCTTCAACTACCGGTTGACTAGTGCCCGTCGGTATGTGGAGTGCGCTTTCGGGATACTCTCTAGCAAGTGGAGGGTGTTTTTGTCATCCATACAGATGGATCCGGAGAATGCTACCCTGGTGATTCAAGCTTGTGTTGTTCTGCACAACTTCACCAGGATTCACGAGGCTTCCTCTTCTGTAGACTTGGAAGATCTTCCAACGTCTTCAGATTTGGGCTTGGAAAGGACCCTGCATAGACGACCAGGGACTGCAGGCATTGCAGTTCGTGAACTCTTTGCAGACTACTTTCACAGCCCAGAGGGGTCCTTGCCATGGCAGAGGGACGCTATTCGTGGCAGTTTTTGAAATCTTCTGGGCTCGTTAGTTTTTTGTTATTTTCTAGATAGATTACTTGAATTTATTGTATTAGTGGAGTGTAGGGACTCGCAAGGTAATGAGGACCCTTGACGTGGGCTTGCGGGCTGAGATTTTGTGGACATCGCATATTTTATTCCATCTACACATTTAATTTAAATGATGCTTTGGTCTAAATTTAGTTAGACTATTTCATCTTTAAACTTCGAGTATTTTGTCCATAAAATTTTCTAATACCTCATCTTGAAAGTTAATAAATTTAAAGGTGCGGTGCATCTTAATAAAGTGTTGCATTTGGAGATACTCTGTGTGTGTTTTTTGGCATGATAGACAAAATGATAAGGTTAATGGTTTGTGGAATGTTTGAAAATAAAACCAGACACATTTTTAGTGCACAAAATAATTTTTTTCAAAACTATTCGGCACCGAAACAGGTTATGTACAATATTTTTTGCAAAAAAACACAACAAACAAAATTAAAACAGAAAAACCAACCCCAAAAAACGAAAATTATAACTCAAAGAGGTCCTGAGTGAAAGACCCTGCCGGAAAGGAGGACCGTGGCCTTCCCTGAGCCTGCTGTGGTGGGACAGCGGGCAAACTGCCCTGGAAAATGCCCTGTGCTGCCCCTTGCATATGGCCATGGGGTGGCCCGTACTGGGGGTGTGGGGCAAAAGAAGGCGCCTGAGTCGGTTGCCTTTCACGTCCAAATTGGCCGGCCATTTGGGGTTGCCCCTCATTTTCCAGATCCATCATCCAGTTGTTTAAACGACCCAGTATGTCCCCATGATTTGGGATTGCGAACATCTTCATTACAACAGCAATTGAAGCCACGCACGCATTGTGATCTGGTTCTGGCACTTTCTTCATAAGGGGCGCCAATCCCCGAAGCATTTTCTCCTCCACTCCGTCACTCCGCCTCTGTGCCAGAAAATCAATGACGCGTGCGTCAATAACCTCCCGACTCTCTGGCACAGAGGTGGAGGGAGGGACTTGGCGGTGGCGTCTTGGGTGCGGCTGCCTGACACGGGGTGGACTGGGTTGTTGTTGTTGCTGGCCCTGAGACGATTCCTCCGGCTCCTCTGCTGGCGTCGGTTCTGGACTTATTGCAGGGGAAAAAACTGCGGGTGTTTCACTCCCATCGGAAGACGACTCCCCAGAGGGTTCCAGACTGTCCACAGTACTGTTTTTCAAAGACATGTAAAAACTCAATTAGATATCTCTTTTAAAATTATACAGAAAATAAACAGTGATATTAGGTGTGATCAGCCGTATACAGACACTATATATATGGAGTGGCTCGATACAACATAATGAAAGAGAATACGCAATAAACACATGCATCTATGTGAACAGTGCAATTCCAAATGTATTTCCAATATATAGGGCAAGATGGGTCACAACTGGTAAAGCGCTAATGGTAATGTAATGGTAAAACATGGTTTGATGGTTGAAGCAGTCCAGCGAAAGAAGAGGAATACTCATTCCAGGCACCAAACCAGTGCGGATATTGACGCCATCTCACCAGTATGTGGCCTGCTTCAACCATACCAACATACAAGACGTAGGGTCTAACTGGTTGAACTTATTTTACAGTGAACTAATAACATGTACTGGGCCACAATTGTGCATGATGAGAGCAGTCATTCTGAGACGGGTGGTCAAGCCTAGAAGGAACATCATTGGATTCTGGGATTTTTTCATTGTACACAAACAAACCAAGGAATCAATGTTGGTCCTGGTGCCATACATTGAAAGCAATGTGAATGACGTGGCCAATACCAAATGGGGATCAAATTCCGACATGTCAGTTAAAAAAAGGAATCTATATGGGAACTATAAAAGCACCCGCTAATGTCAAAACTGATATACTAATCAGGACTCGCATTAAAACGGGAGACATGCACATTTGGAGGTATAAATGACCTATCCCTATGAAAAGTTCCAAAGATTATCGTGGTATAAGACCAACAGGAGCCAAACATGCAGAACATCTGTATGATGAGATAATGCGTGCGGAGCGCACGTGGCTTGTCGTTTGTGAAATCCTTTCAATATTAAAAACATCTATGTTCTGGGACCTGCCCAAAATTGATGCAGCAGGAACCAAACAGAGAGGGGGGGGGGGGTGCTATATGCGCACTACACGTGTCGTCTCATCATACAGCTCAGCAGCGGGTTTGAATGGGGGCAGCCTTTCACATAAAGTGATGGACACAACCAACCCCAGGCATGTGCAAACTGATGCCCACCATCTGATGCACAACGACAACTCCAAGCAGGACTGGTAAACTTACAGGTATTCAGGCATGCTTGGCGTGTGCCTTCTAAAAATGTGGGATTGTGACATTTTGTACATGGCTGCCCCACAGAAAGTATATGCCTTCAATAGTACAACAGAAATGAAGCCATTACTTTCGTGTACACATTAGGTGAGGCATCCACAATTGAAAGATTAAGCACAATGAGAAATGGATCAACAAATCATAATTTACTTACGGCCTCAAGTCCATTACTGGTCTGAGAAACTGCAACTGGGCAGTGTAGATGTATGGTCTCTTGCGGGAGGGACCCTCTCCACTACGGCCCTTGCTGGAGACCTCTCGCCGAAATTGGTCCCGGCAACTGGCCCACCGTGTTTTGGTTTGTTTCACTGTTCATAATGAAGCAAAAAAATTAAAAAAAATTAAAAAGGATCCAAAGAAACCAGCATAAAATGACATTTTTCAAAAAAAAGGAGCAAATAGGGAATAACAAGGTACCAACAAAAAAGGACAGAATAAACAGCACATGGTACAGTCCAGCAGGTGTCTGGATACTAATGCAGAAGACCAAGATGGAGGAGACTAGTCGTGTAAGCCTTGTGGCCCTAACTTTGAAAAATAAAGTGTCGGTCACAACTCTAAGATGCTCAAATACAAGGACATGTGTCTGGGACAAAAAGGGCACAAACATGTGATTATAAACATGAGAACTGTATGCCGGAGCAAAGGGAGGGACAGCCATTTACACTTAGAAATGGTGTTGTATGGAATGTAATAGACGTCACTTTAACAAAGCATGTGCGGCCCTTTATGGAAAATGAAGCTGAACCGCACAGAAAACACTATTGGGAACTCAGGGTTAAAAACAAAATCTGGTTGCCATCCAGAGGGCACGCACAGCACAACTACATTGCTCTCACTTACCTAAGTCAGCACGGCCTCTGCTATCTGCTTTCGCCCAATCGTTCTTGCGGAGGCTACGGGCCACCTGCTCCCACGCAGCATCCTTTCTGGTCCGATCCAGATAGAGATTGCTGCGGGTATCCCATATTTCAGGCCTCTCCTGGACCAGGGTGATGAGCTTATCGACATTCCACCTAGGCATTTTCTCAGGGAAAAATTAATGGCTGCCTCACCACACACAGAAGCTTCCAGACACAGGTGGCTAGAAATTAGCATAACCTGTGACCCTAAACTTCCTGTACATATTTTTTTTTTCAATTTATTGCCACAACTTTTGCCAGACAGAGTGCCCATGGCAAATGAAATAAATAAAACGGGCGCGGACGCGGGTGTCAAACGGGTGTGCAAACGTGTTTTTAACGGCCCCATTGACTTCAATGGGGCCGCGATCCGTTAGCCGTGAAAAAAATAGGACAGGTTATATTTTTTTCACGGCCTCGAAACACGGGTCACGGGCGCGGTGTAAAAACGGTGCACAAGCCGAGTTTTCAACGGCCCCATTGAAAGTCAATGGAGCCGCAGAAAAAAACGTCTAACGGCACAACGGCCACGGGTGCACACAACGGTCGTGTGCATGAGGCCTAAGTGTGATTCCCCTCTCCTTACCTGTTCTGTGAGCTCTAAAGCTGGGAAGTAAGTGAAAGGACATAACACAGTACAGTGCTGGCAGATTCCACAGAAGAGAGGAACCTCCAGCTTGTGAGAGAAATGCATCTAGCTATGCAGCTGAAACAGGGAATAATATGTCTGAAAAATGCATTAGGGAAGCCCAAAAAAGACCTGTTCTTTCATAGTTATGATTGTACAAATAAGCACAGCCATTATGCAAGCTTTTTTTGAAAGCTCAGGTACGCTTTCAGAGTCAGAGTTGGAGATGGGTTCCTCAGACTCAAGGCCTCTGACACTTTTATTGTTACATAGCTTTCATTGACATTGATATATATCATGTCTTGATTCTAGATATACTTATTGTTTGGTGTTGTGATTACGCATTTTCTTTGTGGCCATTCTACAGATGAGTGCCATTACTCTGGAGGGCTACAGACAGAACATTTTTGATGATGGATCCTGACAATCTGTTTTCTGACCAGCAGACCATCTCCTATATGCCAATGAGATAAATAGAGATTGGACAGGTACTGTGGGTTTTCAACCAATCTGATGCTATCATTCTCCGTACTGTGAAGGTGTCTGACTGCATCTGTCATTTTACATTCTTTGCCATCGTATTGAGTGGCCAGGATTATTGAAACATGGCTGCTTCCCTCCAGAAATAGCACCACACCTTTCCACAGGTTATATACAGTATATTGCAGCTTATCCCTATTCAATTTAGCCAAGCTGCAATGCCTAATGCAAACCATGGACGGTGTGGTTGTTTTATGAAGAAGGTGACCAGGTGTTTCTAATCCGGGATAACATTCTAAGGAGGGGCACAAACAGTATTTAAATCAATACTAGAGAGATATCGACTCTTCATCAGTTTTGTCAGAGACTGTGACTATGGGAATAACCTAAAGAAGACATGGAGAGAGGAAAAGTGGGTAAAGCGCCCAGAGAAGTGCAGCCCTGAAGTATATTTTGCACTTACTGTCCTGATTTTGACCTCATTCTCTGCTGTGCTAACAATCTGGCCCACTTAAACGGAATCAAAATGTCAAGTTTTTTGGGGGGTTTCTTATTTTATTTTGTGTATGATGCTAAAAATATGTCAAAGCACTAATCAAAGGCAAGAGATAATTAATATTGCAAATACAGGCATCTTGACTGTATAAGAGCCCTGTGTGTTTATCTAAGGAAATGAAAATTGGTTCAGGTGCACAAGTTTACATTGTTAAGTCAAACAATTAGACATAAGCCACATGTCTACATGCTGCAAAACAATGCTTATAATCTCTATACAAAAGCATTAACATCTGCTGCTAGGTAGAGAAGACCTGATATACATACTCCTAAAGGGTATGAATTTGTGATTTTTAAAAGGAGGAGGAGGAATCATAGGAGGCTAAAATACCAACAACGAATGCGAGAATGTAGTATCTTCAAACAAGGAATGTGAGAATGTTGTCACGGTCCCTCCTGTGAGAGAGGTGAGAAGATCAGATAGACATGCTGCACGTGAGGCTATCTGACAGGTCTCTTTGTTTTCCTCTATGTATGTTGTTGTTTGGCAGGATCTCACCTCTCCTCAGGTTCTGCTTGTTATCAGTGATGAGGTTCTATTTAGATCCACCTCACACTGCTGACCATGCGGTTGATAGTTTCTGCTTGGAGTTGCTTGTGCTGGTTTGTCTTGGATCTCCTGCTTCTCCATACATCTATAAGCTAAGTACTTAGTTGCCTTCGCTGTTTCTTATTATCTGGAGTGTGTTGTTTCTAGGCCTCAGGGGGACGCAGGTTCCTTCATTCTGGAAGGAACCAGCTGTCTCATCCCCTGCTACCTATCCCAGGGCTCGTCAGTTTTAGCAGGGCTTTAGGTATCCGGTGAATGACTATTTCCACCATCAGGATCTGCTCATACTGGTAGGAGTTAGGGAAAGGCCTAGGGATTACTAGGAGGTCACCATCCCTCTTTCTTAGCTGCTGAAGCCTAGATTGTTGTCTATTCGTTGTGGTGTGTATTTGGTGTTTTCCCTTCCCCTTAACCTGTGACATTTGTGTACCCCAACAAATAGCATGGGAATGTGACATCTCCCGACAAGGAGCAAGAGAATTTAGTATCTGTTAAACAAAAAGTGTGAAAATGTGGTGTTCCTTCAGAAGGAATAAAAAAATGTGATGTCCCTCATCAAAAAAAGCAAGAATGTGCATTTGTCAACAAGAAGCACAAAAATGTGGTCCCACAACAAGGAGCATGAGAATGTGGTGTCCCCCAACAAGTAGCATGAGAATGTTGTGTTCCCCAACAAATAGCATGGAAATGTAGCATCTGCCAACAAGAAGCATAATATTTTAGTGTCCTCAAACAAGGACCCTGAAAATGTGGTATTCCTTAACAAGTAACACAAGAATGTGGTGTCCCCTAACAAGAAGTGTGGAAATGTGGTGTATCCCAGTAAGGACCACAACAAATAGCTTGGGAATGTGGCACCTCCCAACAAGTAGCATGAAAATGTAGTGTCTACTAACAAGGAGCATGTGTTATTCCCTAACAAGGAACATACCAATGCTGTGCCCCCAACAAGGAATACATGAATGTGGTGAAAAATGAGAATGTGGGGTGTTCCAGTAAGTAGAACAAGAACATGGTCTGTCCCAGTAAGCATCACTAGAGTATGGTGTCCCCCAACAAAGAATGTGAGCATGTGGTGTCCCCCAACACAGAGCACAAGAATATGGTGTCTCCCAACAAAAAAAGCAAAAATGTAGTATTCCCAACAAGAAACAAAAGAATGTGGTGTTCCCCAATAAGGAGCACAAGAATGTGGTGCCCGCCACAAGAAAAACAAGAATGTGGTATCTCCCAACAAGAAACATGAGAATGTGGTGTTTTCCAATTAGAAGTGTGGGAATGTGCTGTCCCCTAAAAAATTGAGTGAAAATGTAGCTTCTCCAAAAAGGACTATGAAAATGTGGTATCCCCAACATGGGGCATGAGAATATGTTCTCCACCAACAAGAAGCACAAGAATGTGGTATCTAGTGTTGAGTGAATCAAAGTCAAACAAATTGACTTCAATCCAAATTTAAAAAAAAATTTGATTCACCAGAAAGCCAAATTTTCTCCCGCTTTATGTTAACTAATACATTTTTTCTGAAATGGCGGTAAAAAACACATATTCAAAAACACATATTGCACCCATCTTGATCAAAGATTTTGCACGGGGTGACATGTGATGTCACCACGTGAGAGCGCTGGCTGGGAATGGTAATGTCATCAGTCAAAATGGTCGCGGCAGCCTCTCCTAGAGCACATGGAGAAGGTGAGTATGCATTTGTTATCCTGATTGACCCCTGAAAGACCTCAATTTTAATGTCAGATGCCGCGATCAGCGATGAACATGGCATCTGAGGGGGTTCAATGACTGGGGACTGTGCGATTGCAGTTCCCAGTCATTTGGATCACTACATACAATAGAATGTGATTTGAGATAAAGTAATTTGTAGCTAATCAGATTTCTTAGTGAAATTCGGCAAAGCAGCCTAATCGAATTTTTGATAGCTTCGCTCATCTTTAGTGGTGTCCCCAAAAAGAAGCACAAGATTGTGGTCCCCATATTAAGGAGCACAAGAATATTGTGGCCCCCAACACAAAGCCCAAGAATGTGGTATCCCCCAATAAGGGGCACAAGAACAAGACTGTGGTGCTGGGGGACAAGGAGGTAAGAATGCGGTATCCCCCAACAAGAAGTTTGAGAATGTAGTATCCTCCAATAGGAGCTTAAGAATGTCATGTCCTTCAATAAGGAGGCAAAAAAGGGGTGTTGTGTCCCCTAGCATTACGTAACAATGACAGGTTTTGCCTGGTGTCTGATGTAGGTGGGAAGAGTCCCCCAATGGAATGGCACACACATTTTGTGGTGTAAAGGATAACTTTGATTTTCTGCACAACAGTGGCACAACACACTTGATGGTTACAGGAACACACTTGGTAACAAGGAATGCTTGAGTATCACACAAGTACTAGCCAAGTGGCATATAACTGAAGCCTGTAAATGCAAGTATGGTCCTCAACAATTGGGTTACACCCAAAGTAACTGTCTGCTTTCTCCCATTCTTACAGCACCTCTTTGGATCTCTGGGAGGTGAACCCCTATCACAGGGTCAGACTCCAAGAAATGGGTTTTCATGTTTGAGCAGCTACACACAAGCCTATGATAACCACGCACAATGCCAAGAGACAGCTGGAGTGGTGTAAAGCACATCATCACCGGACTTTGGAGCAGTGTAAACACATTTCCTAGAGTGATGAATCATGTTTCAATATCTGACAGTCTGATGAACGCTTTGGCAGATGCTCGAAGAACACTACCTGCCAGAATACCTAATGCCTACTGAAAAATTTTGTTCATGTGGGATAATGGTCTGGGGTTGTTTTTCAGGATTCAGGACCCTTATTACCAGTGAAGTAATGATTATATTCCAGCATACAAAGATATTTTACACAATTGTCGCTTCTAAATGTGTGGCAATATTTTCAGGAAAGCGGTTTCTAAGAATGAATGGGATCCTGTGCACAAAGTAAGGTCTATGAAGATATGTTGTAATGAGTTTAGTGTGGGGGACCTCGAGTGGTTGACCAGACCCTAACTGCTTTATGACTGAACACCTTTGGGATGCATTGGAAGCTGATCGCGAGACAGATGTTCTCACCCAACATTAGTTCTTTCCTGACCTTACAATAACTTTTTTGTTGAATTCTTTTTAATTTCTTCAGATAGGACAGAATCTTGTTTACCGTCTTTCCAGGACAGTGGACTTTTGAAGCCATGAAATTTGAGCCAGCTCTATTTTAGAGGCCAGACAATGCTAAAAATGACAAAGATGCATTACTCACCTCCACCAATCCCCACCACTGTTGTTCTGGCACTTCTAGATAGATAGAAAGATTAAATAGATGACGGATAGATAGATTGATAGATAATGTGTTACAATGGTGGTTTGTAGCCGCTGTTGTCCCAGGCAAATTGGCAATAGCTTCCAATATGTAAATTAGGACCAATGTTCATTGTATATCACCTCTTTTGCAGTACTGCTAGGGTTAATACCCTGCTTGACTCTGTGTGCTGCTGCTTGTCTGTTTCCAATTTGCTAATCAGCTTCTGCTATTTAACTGTGCAGCTGACCTCATTTCCTTGCCTGAACAACTTGCTCTCTCTGGTTGCTAGAGCTTGTAAAAGAACTATAATGCATTTGTCTGCCCATGAACCAACTTCTGCCTGATTTCCTGAATCATGACTGTCTGCTACCTGTCCTCTGCTCTTCACCGTACTGATCCTGTGCCGCCTGCCCTAACCTCTGCCTGTTTCCTGATGATGAGTTTGCCTGTTCCCCTGGTGACACGCACCAGTGTGCTTGATCCCTGTGGTTCAGCAGCCAACCACAACAGGACTATTTCAGGAGTTAGTGGCCTAGTTGCTCCCCTACAGCAAAGTTAATATCCCTGTATAGAGGATAAATGGTGAAAACCATGGGCTAGATAGATAGATAATAATTAAAATAGAAATTTGGAATAGCTCACCTCCATGCAGATATGGTGCACACGATCTGGGCTGGCAACCCGGAACAATGCAGGAAAAACGTGGATAGATCTGGAACCCAAATAAAAACCAATTCCTTTATTAACTCAGAACTTAGTAGAAAAATATTAACATCACTGTCATTTCTACGCGTTTCGGGCATACAACCCCTTCGAGGCAGGGCCTGTATGCCCGAAATGAGTAAGCCACAGTGGTTTTAATATTTTTCTACTATGTTCTGAGTTAATAAAGGAATTCATTTTTATTTGGTTACCGGATCTATCCACGTTTTTACTAGAGAGATGGATAGATAGATAGATAGATAGATAGATAGATAAGTTAAATATTATAGATAGATACTGAATAAAGTGTTGGGCAGCACTGCAGACGAATAGAAACACAAAGTGCAGCGGCCGAGGAAGCGATCCAACATCGAAATCAGATATAAAAAAGAAAATCCACGGCACTTAAAAAAAATAATAAATGTGTTTATTATACCAGGTGCGACGTTTTGGTCCTCTCAATGGAACCTTTTTCAAGCAACAATGTTACAATGGTGCACTCATGAGGTATAAATGCTACCAGCATACATAATTGAATAATACGATAATTAACATGCAATATGTAAATATGTGCAAAAAATACAAAAGAAAAATCAATATTAGAATGCATCAGTGATAAAAAATCGTCACATGATCATATATATAGTGTGAATCCATAAAAAGAGTACAAAAATATTATATAATTAGGGAATGAACTTCATATGTTCAAAATTATCTGTGATGATTAAAAACAATCCAGGATTGGTGGAAAGGAATCAGAGCCATACCTGACCAGCATGGAGTCATACATGCGGGGCATGTCAGGAAGTTCGGCAAGGAGAGAGCGATCACGTGATACATCCCTGATCACATGACACCAGCTCCCACGCACGGTAAGTGAGGAAAGCGATCATGTGAGCAAAGGAAAGACAAATGATCGCCATCACCATAGAAATAATAGAAACAAAAACAAAAGCAGAGTGACGCATAGACGATTCAGTATGAATCGCCACCTGTAATAGTATGATCGCCTCGCTAGTGACAACTGGACACCAATGAGTGCTACGGGGGAAAGGACTAACATCACGCAAATGGATGCCACGCCCCCAGCGCACCACACAGAGGTCCCCATTGGTCCAGCCAGGCAAACCACAATTACAATATAAAAAGGCTAAATTAGCAAATGAACGAAGGCGCAGCCGATGAGATGCAAAAAACTTTCCACTCAAAAGAAAGGTAAATATACCCCATAAACAGAAAGGTATCGGAAATATCAAAGGCCCCAAAAAAATGTCGGACTCACAGGCGGTGACAATAGCGGCTCACGCAACATCGCACCACCATGTAGAGGATCGTCCCCAAAGGTAGAGAGATAGAGTTAGATATTAGATATAGATAGATTTTTTATTTTTTTTATTTTTTTAGCCGAGACAGATTCACAGCAATGTTACTTTTTAACTAGAAGGACTTTAGATGTTTTATAGGAAGCAATCTCTTTTTGTTTTTCCTTGCATAAAGAGGTCTATTCATTTTGCGAGAATTATACACGTTTTCTTCCCGTTGAAGATCCAATTAAGAAGCAAAATCAGTGATGAATAGCTGCGTGTACAATTTAAGATTTACTGCACCAATTATTATTGTTTGATTTATATATTAACAACTATGCTTGTAGCCTTTTCAAAGTATCAGCATACAAATAAGTCAATATAGAAATGATGAATGCTGAAGGCGAGGACACGAATAAAAAAGAAACAAACAAGATAGTTTGAAGCCGTTCTTTGCTGATAGTTTTTACTGTTGAGTTGAAAATGGTATAAACTTGTTCTCGTACTAATTAAAAGGAGTCTGTCACCAAAATAGGACGTTACACGCCACTTACATGGCTCTTTTGCACACCTATCCATGATTCAAATGGTACCTTCGTAATTTTCTTCTGACTTTCACTAGCAGGAAAAATGCACTTTAATCCATATGCAAATTAGGGCTCGCAAGTGCCCAGCGGCGGCGTTTGGTGTGTAGGAGCCCAGGCTGCTCTGCCTTCTTTTTACATTACTCCTCCCCAGCCTCTTCCTTGGCCCTCCCTGCAAGTCCCTTGCTTCATTCACATGACTGGCCGATATCCCGCGCGTGCCCAGTGCACCTCCAGCGCAGGCATGTGCACTGTGATTCCCATTGTGCATCGCTACATGTAGTGCGCATGCGCCAGCAAATGGCATGAAACCAGTGACTAGGGGGCAGACCAGAAGCAAACAGGAGGACTGGAGGCCGACGCATGCGCACTACATGTAGTGATGCCGTGCCTACATTGGGCATCACAGTGCACATGCCTGTGCTGGAGGTGCACTGCGCACGTGCGGGATATCGTCCGGTCCTGTGGATTACGCAAGGGACTTGCAGGGCGGGCCAAGGAAGAGGCTGGGGAGGAGTAATGTAAAAAGAAGGCAGAGCAGCCTGGGCTCCTACACACCAAACGCCAGCCCCTAGGCACTGGCGAGCCCTAATTTGCATATGGATTAAAGTGCGTTTTTCCTGCTGGTGAAAGTAAGAAGAAAATTACGAAGGTACCATTTGAATCATGGATAGGTGTGCTAGAGAGCCATGTAAGTGGTGTATAATGTCATATTTTAGGTGATAGACTCTCTTTAAGTTGGATGGCATATATTGCATATTTTCCTCATGTAAAAATCTCTATTTTAGCGTTTAGTTTAATGCGTCAAATTATAATGTGAAATATTGGCCAGTCTCCACCAGGTCAGACCAAACATATGCTATGGAGGGGTTTTCTCATGGCCGGAATTGTGACTCATTCTTACAAAATACTATTG
The DNA here is from genome assembly GCF_014858855.1 of Bufo gargarizans. NCBI lineage: Eukaryota > Metazoa > Chordata > Amphibia > Anura > Bufonidae > Bufo > Bufo gargarizans. The sequence goes on along the minus strand of NC_058082.1, from coordinate 21,877,988 downwards.
GCAAAATTTCACAATTCATAAGTTTGCCCGCAATGTCTTCATATCTCAGTATGCAGAAAATGCAGTCATCTTTCCTATCACAGGGGCTGTACTAACCTTCCTGGTGCCCAGCCACTACCCCCTGTGAAGGAGCCCAGCACCGCCTGCGTCCTCCGAATCTCCTCCTTTCTTCACAGTTAGATTGCCATAATCTCGCGATGCGCGAGCTTGCCCATGCGCAGTTCCTTCCCTGAGGCTGATGCCAGCACAGGGAAGGAACACTATACCTGCCCTGCGCATGAGCGAGTTTGCGCTTCGCAAGATTACGACAATCTAACTGTGAGCAAGGAGGAGATTCGGAGGACGGTGCTGGGCTCCTTCACAGGGGGGCGTGGCTGGGCTCCAAGAAGGTTAGTACAGCCCCTTGGGCTCCTTACAAGGCTCATTTACATATCTCCAAAATCATTTTTTAAACAAAATAAAAGGACACAGCCTATAGGACCGGTATATTGCGGACATGCTAGCAGCGATCTAGCCGTGCATGTCCGCAGCTCTATAGGCTAAAATGAGGTGACAGAATCCCTTTAATCCTAGAGTGGGAAGCCACATATAACCTTCCGGTCCAAGATTCTATCTGTAAGGTCTGAGTACTTATGAAAATCTCACCTCCTTTCTGGGACTCGCATCCCCACCTATCCCTTGGTTGAACTTGATGGACTTTTTTTAACCGTATTAACTATGTAGCCCCTTGAAATTGCCTGGGGGACACCACTTTCCAGTTTTCCCTATCCCTTTTCAGCTTCACAATATTTGATGCCATCAACTGAAAATCTAAAGGTTTTTGTGTTTAATAATGCAACTTTTATTAAAGTATATTTCTACAGGTTAGGACTATGAGTAATAACGTGTAATGTCTTTGTGTACGTGTGTAGTGAGTAATTTCTGCTCAATTGCAGATGACACCCATGTATCTCCTGATCAGTGTGGATCGCATTGGTAACATAGGGGCTGAAGCGGGTGTAGGGGTGAATTATAATGTTAGTACATGAAGCATATACCTTGCAGTCTCCACATTTGAGGGGTTGAATGGGGCTTCCACTATCCGCCTTCCCAGATGTGTTTTTGGTGATCTTATCTACCTCACACATAGACATGGCTCTCTTTATTGAAATCTAAGAGTTCCTAACTCACCTATCTCCAAAACAAGCATAGTTTTCAGTGAAGAGGGCCATGTTGGGTTGACATCCTAGCGGTAGAATGGGAGCCTTCACCAACCTTGACCAAGCTTATGTCGGTGGCTCCACTCTATGAAATAGGCATACAGTATCACTATACCTTAGGTAATGGTGACATTGGGGCTGGAGAGGGTGTAGAGCCAAATTATAGGGATGACACATAAAGTATACACCTTGCAGCCTCCACATTTTTGGGGTCCCACAGGGCTTCTACTATCCAACTTCCCTGATGGCTATTTGGCAATCCTATCTAGCCCAGAAGAGGTCACACATACATATGGCTCTCACATTTGAAATCTAAGGGTTGCTAGCTCATTTATCTTCATAAACCCATAGATTTCAGTGGAGAGGGCCATGGATGAGAGCCTTCACCAACCTTGACCCAGCCTGTGTGTTGCTGCCTACTAAGGTAATAGGCATACATTATCACTTTACATTAGCCACTTGTTTTATGACCATTGGTATAAGGGAGAGGGCATCAAACACATTTTTGTTCAGTGGCAGCCATTGACCTTGATTTGGCCACAAGTGTCTTCAAGCTGATAGGAAAAATAAAGGTTCTTGCGGTTCTCAGTTCTACATGAGTCAATCAATGGGTTAAATGACATTTAAGTCTTGGATGTGTGACGTTACAGACAATTCTAAATTCTGGGCCAGTTCCTAAAGGAATTTGAGAAGGAAACTGACAATAAAAGGCATTAAAAGATAAAACTCTCCGAGCATTGTAAGAAGCCGACTAAAAACTGTCACATTGCAATGCGGCCTCGTGTAGCTGATTTACATTGGGATGTTTTATTTTCTCTCAGAATCCATTCTTTCTTTATTGGCAATGTTACTTTCAAGGGATATGGTTGCCCTTGTAGAAGCTCCTTATGTAAATCTATACAACCCAAAGGGATTGCGACTCTCAAAAATGCAATGACCCGCAAGCTGTATCCATTGTTTCAATTAATGAATAGGAAATTAACTGGGATCAGATTCAACTTAAGTGAGAAAATTAGAGCAATGTACACAAAATGGAGCGTGGGGGCTCAGAATTAATTTATAATTAATGCTTTGTTACCAACTGTAATCATAACAGATTCTTCTACAATTACATTAAGTAACACTAGACAACTAATGGACACCGCTGCTTTTCAAGGGTGGCAGTAAATTTCTTGGTTACATTTAGGTAGAGGCAATTAAATAAAAATACATGAATAAAAATTTCCATTTAGCTAAAGCCAACATATTCCGCAGCAATTTACAATAAAAAAAAAAGTAAGAAAACAGTACAAAAATGAACAAATCAAAAAAAAAAGTAGAGACGACTCGTGCTAATAAAAGCTTAAACTCTACAGGAGAGATGTTCCTGCTCATAAAAACTTACACTCTACAGGAGAGAGGTCACTGCCATAGGAGCTTACACTCTATAGGAGAGAGGTCCCTGTACATAAGAGCTTACACTCTACAGAAGAGAGGTCCCTGCTTATAAGTGCTGATTTACTACAATAGAGAGGGAAAGGTCCTTTTCCATAACAGCTTAAACTCTACAGGAGAGAGGTCTCTGTCCATAACAGCTTACACTCTGCAGGAGAGAGGTCTCTGTCCATAACAGCTTACACTCTACAGGAGAGAGGTCTCTGTCCATAACAGCTTACACTCTACAGGAGAGAGGTCCCTGCCCATAAGAACTTACACTTTATAGGAGAGAGATTCCTGCCAGTAGCATATAGTCAATGGAGGCAGACCATGCAGTAAGTCCAGGGTCTGCAGTAAAACAGGGTGCTTCTTAACTGGAGGAACTCAAGTGAAAAACAATACAGGCAAGGCACTCGGCTTACTTCTCCAGTCTCCTCCTGGGCAGAAGAAGGTTTCAAGCTGAGGAACCTGAGCAACTTTCCCCTTCTCTCAGAAGGCTGATAACCTGATCAAATGGCTGGTGGCCCAGTCTGTGGCTCAGTATCCCCATCTTACCGTCTTTTTCGGAACATTTATACAGTTTGTCAGAGCCTCTCCTACTAAGCTCTGGCCCCTATCTGAAGACAATTAGGGGCCCTGACTACTCTCCTTATATACAGTTTATGGCTGAACTAGAACCTTCTAGTGAGTTGGATAGAGTGGAAAATCACATCCTAAACACAAACAATGTTGCAATATCCATCTGAAATAAACTTTTATAGATTTTGAATAAAAACCTATGGGAATGTTAAAGCAGTTTTTCCAGACATAAGCAAGTTTTTCAGCTGTAAACAATATAGCTAAACCAGACAGTCAGAAGGCCAGTGTGTCTGTTTTTTCCCTCCAAAACTTTGTGTAGTCCCTTATACAGTCCTGATCAAAAGTTTAAGACCACTTGAAAAATGGCAAAAAATAATATTTTACATTGTTGGATCTTAACAAGGTTCCAAGTAGAGCTTCAACATGCAACAAGAAGAAATGAGAGTGAGACAAAGCATTTTTTGAGCATTCAATTAATTGAAAATAACAATTAAACTGAAACAGGTTTTTCAGCTGATCCAAATTTTAGGACCACATGCCTTTAAAAGGCCAAATCTGTGCAAAGATGTTGATTCATTGTCATTTTCTGTCAGGTAGTCACACGTTGTTATGGCAAAGGCAAAAAATCTCTCCCTTTTTGAATGTGGTCGGGTTGTTGAACTGCATAAGCAGGGTCTCTCACAGCGCGCCATCGCTGCTGAGGTGGGATGCACTAAGACAGTCATTTGGAATTTCTCAAATGATCCTGAGGGTTATGGAACAAAAAAGTGAAGTGGAAGACCTAAAAAAATGTCACCAGCACTGAGCCGGAGGATCCAATTGGCTGTCTGTCAAGACACTGGACAATCCTCGACCCAAATTAAGGCCCTTACTGGTGCTGACTGCAGCCCCATAACCATCAGACGGCATCTGAGACTGAAGGGCTTAAAAAACAAAAAACGTCTTCAAAGACCTCGTCTCCTTGAACGCCACAGAACTGCTCGTTTGGACTTTGCAAGAGAGCACCAAACATGGGACATTCAAAGGTGCAAGAAAGTTTTATTCTCTGATGAGAAAAAATTTAACCTTGATGGTCCTGATGGTTTCCAACGTTACTGGCATGACAAGCAGATCCCACCTGAGATGTTTTCTACGCGCCACAGTGGAGGGGGACGCCATAATGGTCTGGGGTGCTTTTTCCTTCAGTGGAACAATGGAGCTTCAGGAAGTGCAAGGGCGTCAAACGGCCGCTGGCTATGTCCAGATGTTGCAGAGAGCATTCCTCATGACTGAGGGCCCCCCGTCTGTGTGGTAACGACTGGGTTTTTCAACAGGACAACGCTACAGTACACAATGCCCGCAGGACAAGGGACTTCTTCCAGGAGAATAACATCACTCTTTTGGCACAACCTGCGTGTTTCCCTGATCAGAATCCAATTAAGAACCTTTGGGGATAGATGGAGAACCTTTGGGGATAGATGGCAAGGGAAGTTTACAAAAATGGACAACAGTTTCAGACAGTAGATTTCCTTCGTGTGGCCGTCTTCGCCACTTGGAAAAATGTTCCCACTCACCTCATGGAAACACTTGCATCAAGCATGCCGAAGCGAATTTTAGAAGTGATCAACAATAACGGCGGAGCTACTCATTACTGAGTTCATGTTTGGAAGTTGGATTTCTGTTTTGCGGGGGTTTAGTTTTTTTTTTGGGAGGTGTGGTCGTAAACTTTTGATCAGCTGAAAAACAGCCTGTTTCAGTTTATTCGTTGTTTGCATTAAATTGAATGCTCAAAAAATGTTTTGTCTCACTCCCATTTCTTCTTGTTGTATGTTGAAGCTCTACTTGGAACTGTCACGGGTGAAGTTGCAGATAGCTGGAACTAATAAATAAATGACTGACTGGCTTGATCCCAAACTAAGGAGCATATAGGTGAGCCCTTTAAAATCCTAAGAGCTCTCCCTGACTGCTATGCACATGCAAGGGTCTCAATGGTAGACAATTGCATGCCCACGTACCTAAGACTGTGTGACACCTGAAAACCCTATAATAGTGAGGGGACACGACCACTGGCTCCCTGCACTTAATACGGACGGAGTCAGGGTCACCTAGAATCAAGCCAGCAAGGAAACACAATAAAGGAAAAGACTTATCTGAGCAAACAGCAGCAGCAGCCTCGAGCTGTGAACACTTCATCCAGGAACTAGTATAAAAGTGAGGCAGTATGGGAGGGAATATAAAGGAAGACGATTAGTCTAAATAAGTGACACCTGGCAGAAGGAAAGGAGATGACAAAGTGAAACCAAAACAAAGACCGTCATACAAGAGGTAGAGAAGTACATCTGTCAGACCTTCTCACAGAACTGGCGGTGACAGGAACCTTGTTAATATCCAGCCATGCTAAATATGATTTTTTTCGCTAATTTTTCAAGTGGTCTTCAACTTTTGATCAGGAATGTAGTAGCAAGGAAGATTATTAGCTTCTCAGTGCATTGTAGAAAGTCCCAAAGTCTCTCAGTATTAGCTGACTGCGCACTAAACCTTTCCACAGTGCAGTGGAATTACAGTACAATAACAGTGCAATTGAACAGGATATATTACAATAAACATATAAATGCAGCTCAGCAATGTAAAACGGTATAAATGCACATAACTGCATAAATCACAGTGCAAGAAAACCCTTCAAAGTGCAGTAAACTAGGGAGTTTATGGCTTTGCCTAGTAGCAATGGGGCAAATATCCAGAAACATCCATATTCCAAAGTACCCTTGCTCCAGGGCGCTGCATTAGATTATTGGCCGAGTGGGTATGGTGGAGGGGGATGGGAGCCGAAATATATGATTGTGGTGGACTTTTTAGAGTAGTCGGATAGTTTTAATTCTACAAGAAACAAGTGACCAGTGCAATGAGTGACAGAGAGCAGCGGCGGCACTAGAGCCTCTGAACAGAAAGATCATCCTGGCTGCAGTGTTCATGATGGACTAAAGTGGAGCCAGTCTGATTAAGTTACAGAAGTCAAGAAGTGATGTCAAGGAGTCCAGGATTTGTGTTTCAGCAGTGTCAGTCATAAGCTATGAGCAGATTTGAGAATTAGAAGAATGTTTTTGAGCAACAGATATGGTTGTGGATAAAATTTAACCCCTTAATGACCACCAATGACTCGAACTATATAATTATCATGTAATATATCCCACACAGTGAGCACTGTAAAAAAAATGGCAGAATTGCTATTTTTGACTTATATACCACGAAAAAAATTAAATAATAAGCTATCAAAACTGATACCATTGATACCAATAAACAAGCTACCACAGAGCTCTGTAGAATGGAAAATAAAAAAAGCTATGGGTCTTGGGATGTAGCGATGCAAAAACATGTGTGTTTTAAAAAAAAGGGGGTTTTATTGTGCACAATTAGTCAAATAAAAAACAAACTATGTATTTAGTATTGCTGTAATTGTACTGTCCCAGAGAGTAAAGTTATTGTGTTATTTATGCCGCAAAGTGAATGTTGCAGAATTTATAACATAAAAACACTATGGTGATATTACTAGTTTTACTCATCTCTCATCAGTGAGTTATGTGTAACCCAAAAATTGTGCCATAAAAAACTACAACTTGTCCTCCAAAAAACAAACCCTTATACAGCTACATCGACAGACAAAATAAAAAAAAAGCTATACCTCTTAGAACGTGACAATGAAAAAATGTTCTTGTTCACTGAGGCCCCAAATGCATACAGAGGAAGGGATTAAATAAGAAAGGACAGGTCAAGTCAAGAATGTCTAGGGAAAATGTTGATGTTACAAACTAAGATGAAGACATGAGACTTAGGCCTTATGCACACAACCGTATGAATTTTATGGCCCACATAAAACAGATCCGCAAAAAATACGGATGACTTCCGTGTGCATTCCGTATTTTGTGGAATGGAGCATCTGGCCCCTGATAGAACAGTAGTATTCTTTTCTGTAATGTGGACAATAATAGGACATGTTCAATTTTTTTGCGGAATGTAAATACGGACATGCGGAAACAGAATGCACACGGAGTAACTTTCGCTTTTTTTGCGGATCCATTGAAATGAATGGTTCCGTATATGGTCTGCCAAAAAAACGGAATGGACACGGAAAGAATATACGTTCGTGTGCAGGTGAAGAAGTTGATGGGGGAAACAAGAGCTCAGCCCAAATTTTTGTAAAAATTACCATTAAATATTTGAAGGCAATTTTGGCAAAAAAATGCAGGGAAACTTGCATCAAAAACCTCAATAAGGTGTGAATTCTGAGCTACATTTCCAGTACTGGAGCTACATCCAAACAGCTGATCAGCAGAGGGGCAGGGTGTTGGATCCTCCCCTATCAACTAGTGATAGGCTTGCCTATCGTAAGGATAGGCCATCACTTAGTAAAAGCTGGCGCAAGGAGACATCTGGCATCAAATCTATGGAGTCAGATGCCAGGAATGATCCCATAGAAAATTCGTAAAGTCTTGAAAATGTAGTAGTACTTTACACTCCCTTTAAATCACTGAGCAGTTGTGGAATATGGCTACTAGTCTATAGCACTGTAGCATTGCTAATTTTTTTAATGGTTTCGCAGAGGTCTCACAGCAAACATCAAAATGGGCCCCTGATTATAATGCCGGGTTCACCCAGGACTGTTCCACCTCCACCCCCTTACTGATTCCATAACCTTTGGGCCCATTCCCAATGTAGCTGCATTTTAGCTGGGGGACCTTTACAGGTCATTACTACCCAGTCCCATGGGGCATGGGTGCAACCAAGACTGGAGCCCCTGTCTCCAAGGGCCCACAGAAGCTACAAGGTCTCCTCTTTAGTATGTAACTGTATCTCATTGATGGTTAGATATGTAACACCTTGATGGAGTGTCTCCTAAATCCCCTGTTGGTGGCACCAATAAATTGACAGCCTTTAATGGCTTTAAAGGTGTTATCCGTGAATTGGATACTTATGACGTATCCTCAGGATAGGTCACCAATATGAGATGGCATCCTCACCAATCAGCTGTTCGAAAAGGCCTCAGCTCTATGTGCCTAAGCACTTTTCCTAGGTCAGTGATGTCACTGTACATTGGTCATGTGACCTAGGCACAGTTCAGTCCCATTCAAGTGAATGGGGCTAAGCTGCGATAATAAACTCAACCACTATATAATGTATGGTGCTAAGAAGAGGCCACATCACTCACAGGAGCTCCAGTGAGCACAGAAGCCTCTTCAAACAGCTGGATGGGCCATCAATATCAATTTACCAGAGAACCCATTTAATAGTGAAATATACACTCACCTAAAGAATTATTAGGAACACCTGTTCTATTTCTCATTAATGCGATTATCTAGTCAACCAATCACATGGCAGTTGCTTCAATGCATTTAGGGTTGTGGTCCTGGTCAAGACAATCTCCTGAACTCCAAACTGAATGTCAGAATGAGAAAGAAAGGTGATTTAAGCAATTTTGAGCGTGGCATGGTTGTTGGTGCCAGACGGGCCGGTCTGAGTATTTCACAATCTGCTCAGTTACTGGGATTTTCATGCACAACCATTTCTAGGGTTTACAAAGAATGGTGTGAAAAGGGAAAAACATCCAGTATGCGGCAGTCCTGTGGGCAAAAATGCCTTGTTGATGCTAGAGGTCAGAGGAGAATGGGCCGACTGATTTAAGCTGATAGAAGAGCAACGTTGACTGATATAACCACTCGTTACAACCGAGGTATGCAGCAAAGCATTTGTGAAGCCACAACACGCACAACCTTGAGGCGGATGGGCTACAATAGCAGAAGACCCCACCGGGTACCACTCATCTCCACTACAAATAGGAAAAAGAGGCTACAATTTGCACGAGCTCACCAAAATTGGACTGTTGAAGACTGGAAAAATGGTTTCTTGAACATGACAATGAGTTCACAGTACTAAAATCGCCCCCACAGTCACCAGATCTCAACCCAATAGAGCATCTTTGGGATGTGGTGGAACGGGAGCTTCGTGCCCTGGATGTGCATCCCTAAAATCTCCATCAACTGCAAGATGCTATCCTATCAATATGGGCCAACATTTCTAAAGAATGCTATCAGCACCTTGTTGAATCAATGCCACGTAGAATTAAGGCAGTTCTGAAGGCAAAAGGGGGTCCAACACCGTATTAGTATGGTGTTCCTAATAATTCTTTAGGTGAGTGTACTTTCAGCGGTACTGACTGTGTGGATTAGATTCCAGAAATACAGCCACATAATAAACCACATCATCATGTACACAGCACATCCTTATGTATGCTAATCCCAGAATAAGTATAAAAGATGCTCCATCATGCTTCATAAGGTCATCTGACACTACCCAAGACACGGCTATGATTTTATAATACACAAATGTTTAATCCTGGGATTTTCAAGATGGCATGAAGAAAACTCATTGTAAGAAGTTAATTCATATGGCCTCTTAAAACATGTACTGACATAATAAAGAGCAAAGATATCTCTTCTGCCGAGCGTGTAATGAAAACGCTTTATCTTCTTTAGAGCCAATTCATCTCTATGGAATGTTCAAAAAGTTTGAATCCCATTCAAAATTCCTTGTATCTAAAAAGGGAGTCTGTCACCTCCAAAATCAGTTTCAGAGTAAGCATACCTTCATGTAGGGCAGGCGCCCTGAAACATAACCATACCTTTTGTCACGTTAGGAAGCAGTGAGCTCTGAACTCCTGCCTAAAACACTGTCCCTACCTATTGCACAATCCACTCTAGCAATGGCCCACAACTGGACAACAATCCCTACCTAGGTATGTGCAGGGGCCAAGCAGTAAAGGAACAAAAATAAGCAAGGAAAGCACGAAGACACAAAGAAATAACAAACAAAACTGGATTTGTTACAAAGCCAATATCAAAGTCAGGAGAATCCAACAGTACCAAATTGAGAACCGGAGATCAGAAACCATACCAAGCCAGAAGTCTAATGTAACAAACCAGCGGGTGTGTACCCACTGTGCCACTGACTGGCAATACTCTGGAGGGGCGTAACTAAGCAACACCAGGTCTTCACTACCGCCTCTGGTGGTGAGGATACACTTGAGTCACGCTAGTTGCCAGGGGCGACTCCAGAGCGTAAATCAAGTCAGTGGCAGCTGATACAGCAGACCAGAATATACCAACAATGGTACCAGCAGACCAGAAGATACCAACAAAGGTACCAGCAGAGAAAGACAGTGATACAGATGCAGGTACAGGTACTACAGAGAGTCAAGGCATAACAAAAGGCAGAAGCAGTTACCTGCGCTGCAAGTAATAGACGCTAAGCGGCCTCAGGCAGAGCAGCACGCGGATGGTGGTTCCCCCTCCGTGGAAACCAGGGACCCCCTTCCGGAGGCAGACATAAAACAAGAACAGAAGTAGACATGAACGAAATAACAGAAGCAGTAAGGACTGCCAGACAGACAATAACAGGACATGGAACAGACGCAGATAAACTCTGCTAGGCTCTACAGGAATACAGACATGACAACGGATGCAGTAAACCCCTTCCTGACCAGCGCCGTAATGGTACGGCGCAGCAGGGTGTGACCTGCCTCCTGATCAGTGGCAGGGATCCGGCAATGTCTGATAGTCAGATCCCTGCTGTATGCGCCGGTATCGGTGAAAACACCGATGCCGGCGCATTAACCTTTCATGTGCCGCGGTCCGCGCCACGTGCGATGTATGGGGAGGGAGCAGCCATCGGGTCCCCACGCTGCTGTAACGGGAACCTGATGGCAGGGAAGGCAGCCCGTTGCCTTACTTAGGCATCGTGGCTGTCTTCCCTCTTAGCCTGTGAGGTCCAGCCCCCTGGATCTCACAGGAATCAGGCTGTAAGTTTATTACACTGGTAATACACTTACAGCCAATGCATCACAGTACAGAAGAATTGTGATGCATAGTAAAGGGGATCAGACCCCTAAAAGTTGAAGTCCCAGAGTGGGACAAAAAAAAGTGAAAAAAAAAAGTTTTACAAAAAAATTAAAAGTTTCAAGTAATAAAAAAGGGTCCTTTTCCCAAAATAAAATATATAAATATTTTTGTTTAAAATAGGGAAAAAAATAACAGTAGACATATTAAGTATTGCCGCATCCGTATCAACCAGCTCTATAAAAATATCACATGACCTAACCCCTCAGGTGAACACCGTAAAAAAAAAAAAAAAAAAACTTTGTCAAAAAGCCATTTTTTGTCACCTTACATCACTAAAAGTGCAACACCAAGCAATAAAAAAAGCGTATGCCCCCCAAAATAGTACCAATCTAACCGTCACCTCATCCCGCAAAAAATGAAATTTCATCTCCTTTTTCCATTAATTCTTGTGGAACACCTTAAGGGTTAACAAAGTTTGTAAAATCAGTTTTGAATACCTTGAGGGACGTAGTTTTTAAAATGGGGTAATTTTTGGGTGGTTTCTATTATGTAAGTATTATGTAAGCAAGTGAACTGGTCCTTAAAAAGTGGGTTTTGGAGTTTGGACATTTTCTGAAAAATTGTAAGATTTGCTTCTAAACCTTCTAACGTCCGCAAAAAATAAAATGGCATTCACAAAATGATTCAAACATGTAGTAGACATATGAGGAATGTAAAGTAATAACTATTTTTGGAGTTATTACTATCTATTATAAAAGTAGAGTAATAGAAATTTGGGAACTTGCTAATTTTTCCCATTTTTGGTGAATTTGGTATTTTTTTTATAAATAAAAATGAAATATTTTGACTCAATTTTACCACTGTCATGAAGTACAATATGTGATGAGAAAACAATCTTAGAATGGCCTGGATAAGTAAAAGCGTTTTAAAGTTATTACCACATAAAGTGACACCTGGGCAGGAAGGTGAAAACTGGCCCGGGGTTAAAAGGGTTAAGCACTGCTAGGGTACCAAGGAACAGAACAGGAACAAATAACAAAATACAGGGCAGATACAGACAGAACAGGACATGGCAAAAAAAGGAACCACACCGTGACATCCAAAACCAGGAAGTCACGTCAAGTCTAAATGGTCAGGAAAAAGGGGGGTGAAGATATTACAAAGCCAAGGTCCAATAATACAGGCAGGGTAAAGCAAGATAGTGTGGTGTACAAAAAAATAATCACAGGCAACTGTGGCCAGCAGGCCGCTCTTCCATTCATATGACCCCACCTGCATTACGTGACCATGACATCACCCTGCTGGATGTGGCAGTGCTTTCCCTCATTGATGTGGCGTAACTAGAATTGACTGGGCCCCACAGAAAATCTTTGTACAGGGAACCCCCAGCAATTTCTTCTCAACCCCCTCCGCCCATGCAACACTCACTCCTCAGGCTACTCAAGATCGCTCTCTCAGACGAGGCTGCTCTGTTTCCTATTGCGTCTCTGTATATAATCTCATTTTATAATATTGTTCAGGGGGCCTTGACAATAAAATCTTTCAGTCCTGGGTGGGCCCCTTCTGAGTTTGAGCCCCAAAGAAGCCGCTTCCCCTGCTTTCCCTATAGCTATGCTCCTGCCTCATTGGCCGACACTTCTGTACACCAAAGCCCGGCCTATTCACGCCTGTAACCATGTGTTGGCAGCGCAGAAAGCGGGACTATGAGCTTGCCAGCCATGCTAGGTAGGTGACACCTTTCTTGTGAATCTGGTCTTCTAATCCTGAGAAATGCTTCTTTTTATTTTTATGCAAATAAGGTTTATGGGACTCCAGGAATGACTTCATTATGTGCTTTTTCTTGCATCATGGCTACCAGCTCTGAAATATAAAAAAAAATCTGGGTGGTTTTATTGGCGGAGAACCAAATGGAGTGGCCGTGCTCAATTTCCCCCAAAACCCTTATTTGTACAAAAATAAGCTTTTCTAAGGATTAAAAGACTGGGTATAGTTATGTTTCAGGGCACCTACTTTAGATGGTGGTATGCTTACTTTGAAACTGATGTTGGAGATGACAGACTCCCTTTAAGAAAATAAATATTAAAGGAAGGGGGCAGCAACATGGCTGTAGCATGTGCAGGGCTACAGTCAGACTCTGGTGCTTGAGGGGGCCCAACGTACCCTCTACCACATGAGAACATATCATTGTCATAAACAACACATAGCATGTCGGGTGCTGCAAGCCCAAGAGGAGCAGAGTAAAGGATGAGAGTGGTCATGGTTATGGCTGTAACAGTCAATCACAGTGGCAATTCTCACACTGATGCTCTCTAGGGCCAAGGCAGTGGTAGGAGGGAACACCTGCAGTAACCCAGTAAGGGGTATTTTTTGGTAGTGTACTGTGATTGTGTGCCATTTAATGTATACTGAGTATGTCCGAGCATGGAGTAAGCATGGTCAAGGTTAATTATCTAGGTTCAACCTTCTTAGGAGGTTGGTAGGTGGTGGCTTGCTTCACCCCTAGATCTAGAGTGTACTAGTTAGTCTGAGGGAGAAATTGAAAGGGGTAGGGAGCAGACTCTATGTGCTCCGCTCCTCAGGCCTCACACTTCTAGAAAAACGAGACTCTCTGTAGGATCCTCTACTTTTGCTACACTAAGAGAGGAAGAAAGACAAAATTAGAGAATCTGCATGCCCAGGTTTGGAGTCAGTTAGCAAAGCAACTTGTGTAAACCTTTCAAATACTGCTGCACTGGAGAGATAATATGTTAAGACACCCTACAAACCATGGGAATTACTTGGCCGGTCATATCACTGAATCTGCAATAACTGCAAGCATTATTGATATAATACAGGTGCCAGCCAGAGTTTCTAGAGAGAGATACTTTAGTAGAGTGTAACCAGAGGTTCATTGCTCCCAATATTACCGAATTCATGCACAGATATTTGTAAAAGGATATTTTGCACAGGGCAGACTGTTGTTGGATGTACTGAAACTTCTATTTTGCATTTGAGGAAAGAAGGACATTTGTTTTGTTGAACTTGGCCTGGTTTACTTACTCCCACTACACCATATGCTGGCCATTGCACCATTTTATGCCCAACAACCCATACAACCACCAATATCAAGAGCACTTCAAACTACCATTATGCAGAAGCCCTAGCTACAGGGAGTGCCCCAATTAAAAAAAAGGTTGTGACCTCCTATTCACTGCACTTACCCTAGAGCGATGGCCTGGAGGAGACCACTGTGACACATACTCCAGCCTGGGACACTACCACTCGATCCTCTGCTCCAGCTCTTCATAGGCTCGCTGCACAACCTTTCTTTTCTTCGGGAACACCCTGATGTTAAGGCTCCTGCCTGGTGGTATTCGGGGTGCCCTTGATATTATAGGTTTGGTGGGGGTGCAAGGCAGGAGTTATAGGGTGCAATGTTTGGCAAATTGTGCAGGAGTTAGTAATCAGTGCAGGAGTCTCTCTTCATTAAAGTACAGAATGGGAGTTATAGTACATCCATCAGTATCAAAAGACAACTCCAAGGCAAGTCACAGTGCAGTCTTTTCCCAATAGCTGTATATAGGCAAACAGCAACAACAATAATCATAGGAGTAGTAGTACCTGAGCTTTTTCTAAATATTTTGCAATGTTTCCAAAAGGAAGCAAATTAGTATGTCTAACATCAGCTGGCATCAGAAAGAATTACTCTATTTTTTTGTAAGGAAAGCTAATATAGCAAAGCTTTGGTTTTTTGGGAAAAATATTCAAATTAGATTTTCTGACAAAACGGATAATAAACGTAGCTCTTTCTAATGCCAGCTGATATTAGACATGCTAATTTTCATTTATTTTCCCAGAAACCAACAGTAGCCTTGCCTAGAGTATAATAGTCATCAAATATAGTAAGTGGTCTCCATAATAGAAATATTACCCACCAAGGGGTCCCCCTAAGGACTCTAAAGTAGAAAAGCTGGTTCTGTCTTCTTTGCTTTGATAAAATGCTTTTGTCCTGAGAAAGCTATTTGCAGATGTGAGACTGGCTTAGGTGTTTTGCTATGTAAGTATTTTTTATAAAAGTTTATTCACAAATGCCTATCCAGGCAATAGAACCTGTCTTGACCCAGGTATAAATTAATACTTCACTTTTATTTGAATACAAGTAAAACCTAAATGCTAAGTGTGTGCGAGGTGCACTCTTTAATTGAACTTAAACAGAACCAAAAAATTAAGGGGTGTTAAAAACACAGTACACCACTTCACTGATAGGTATATTGCTTTGACAATTAGGCGGGGTGAAGAGATGTGCACTATCTCTCACCCTTACCACTGTAAGGGCAGAACACTACCGTACCACCGTCCGCAGTGACTCAGCCAGCTGAGAATAGTTGTGATAACAACCATATAGAGTGGTGGGAGAAATGGAAATATCAACCCACTATGTGAATGGCGCATAAAGCGTCTCAGTTGATCTCAGACTGGGATTAGTGGCAACTAACACCGCAACACGGACTCGGTGCACAGTAGCCAAAACCACAACTAACTTGATTGCTAAACCAAACCAAGCAACGTCAGCCAGCCTGACCGCTAGTTGCTGGTTAACAGTGGAGTGGTGCACAGCGATTTGGGGGGCAGTGTTAGTTTTTAATCGCTGTGCACCACTCCATCAAGATAGAAAACGTCACTCAACGAGAATAGTCCAATTCTTACTTTATTGTTCCACGTTGGCTTAAAAACAGATAAGCAGACGGTAGGGGTGTAGGACGCCACATAGGCACCATGAGGCGATGGCCGCTTCGCGTAATTCACGCTTCATCTGGCCTCCTAATGTGGTGATGTCAGTACGTCACTTTTATGCACCAGCGCCGCAAAAGCAGACATGCGCATCAGCAGCGCTACCTGTAACATATCAAATACATAAAAATACTACAACAATGCCTATAAAAAGACACTTAGGTTATTACGGTTATTTAGACCTAAAGGGCCCATGGCATTGGCTTTAATAATCCAACTAGCTTCTTTACGCAATAATTGAGTATGTCTATCGCCCCCTGTTGGCAAAAAGGGTACTATTTCCAAACTTGAGAATGTTAAAACCCTGGTGTTGCCTCGATGTAGCTCTCTAACATGTGTAATTAACCGTGGACATACTTTACCAGATGTCACTGAGTTAAAATGTTCTCTTATTCTTTCAAATAACTGTCTAATAGTTTTGCCAATATAGAAGCGACCACAGGGACACATTATCAAGTACACCAAGAACCTGCTTCTGCATGTAATGAGATGGTTGACCCTATGCTGCAAACTTCCAAAACATACTATCCTATGCTGGTGATTATATCTACAGAATGAACAATTCCTGCATTTACAGTTGCCCTTAGGTACATATTCCCTAAGCCAAGCCATGTATCTGCCCTTTTTTTTAATATCTACTCCTAACCAACCTATCTTTCAAGGTGGGGCTACGCCGAAAAACACAACTATAGGTTGTTCTGTGCCAGGCCCTTCAAGGACTCATCCTTAATCAATATATCCAAATTATGATTTATAGTCTTGTGAATGGCATCCGCTATAGGACTATATTTGAATGAGAACATAAATCTGTATTGGTGTCTTATTTCCTTTATCCTTTTTTATCTTTTTTAGGAACCTTTTTCCCCAACAGCAAATCATCCTGGGTAAATTGTGAAGCTTTTGACAATGCTTTATGGAGATCCCTAAGGGGATAGCCTCTTCTCACCAGGCGTTTTGTTAGATCAATGGCCTGGGATTTGAAGTCCTCCTCCCGGCCATTAATTCTCCTAAGGGTCCATTCACACGTCCGTAAATGGGTCCGCATCCGTTCCGCAATATCGGGAACAGGTGCAGACCCATTCATTCTCTATGGGGCCGGAAGAGATGCGGAGAGCACACTATGCGTGGCCCCGAACCTTCGGGCTTCGGCCCTGAATTTCGAGACCGCGGCTCCGCAAGAAAATAGAACATGTCCTATTCTTGTCCGCAATTGCGGACAAGAATAAGCAGTTCTATGGGGGTGCCGGCCGGGTGTATTGCGGATCTGCAATTTGAGGATTCGCAATACACTACGGACGTGTGAATGGACCCTAAACCTTATGTATTGACCATACGGTACAGCTGTTTTCACATTTCGGGGGTGAAAACTATCATAATGTAATAAGGGTGGGTGCCGTGGGTTTTCTGTACCCCTTGGTAACCAATGGATTTCCTTCCACTGTCAGCAAAACATTAAGAAACTCCAACTTAAGGCCCCCAAATTTATAGTTGACTCTCATATTCATCTCATTATGTACATTAAGATGGTTAACAAACTCACTGAATTGGGATTCTGTGCCTGACCAAAAAATGAATATATCGTCTATGCAATGTAAAAACCCACGGCAACCAATTCCTTATTAGACTATGATAGTTTTCACCCCCGAAATGTGAAAACAGCTGTACCGTATAGTCAATACATAAGGCTTAGGATAATTAATGCCCGGGAGGAGGACTTCAAGTCCCAGGCCATTGGTCTAACAAAACGTTTGTTGAGAAGAGGCTATCCCCTTAGGGATCTCCATAAAGCAATGTCAAAAGCTTCACAATTTACCCAGGATGATTTGCTGTTGGGGAAAAAGGTTCCTAAAAAAGATAAAAACGATAAAAGAAAATAGGACACCCACCACACAGATTTATGCTCTCATTCAAATCTAGTCCTATGGCGGATTCCATTCACAAGACTATACATCATAATTTGGATATATTGATTAAGGATGAGTCCTTGAAGGGCCTGACACAGAACAAAGCTATAGTTGCATTTAGACGTAGCCCCACCTTGAAAGATAGGTTGGTTAGGAGTGGATATTCCAAAAAAAGGCCAGATACATGGCTTAGGGAATATGTACCTAAGGGCAACCGTAAATATGGGAATTGTTCATTCTGTAGATATAATCAGAAGCATAGGATAGTATGTTTTGGAAGTTTGCAGCATAGGGTCAACCATCACATTACATGCAGAAGCAGGTTCTTGGTGTACTTGATAATGTGTCCCTGTGGTCGCTTCTATATTGGCAAAACTATTAGACCGTTATTTGAAAGAATAAGAGAACATTTTAACTCGGTGACATCTGGTTAAGGATGTCCACGATTAATTAAACATGTCAGAGAGCTACATCGAGGCGACCCCAGGGTTTTAACATTCTCAAGTTTGGAAATAGTACCCTTTTTGCCAACAGGGGGCGATAGACATACTCAATTATTGCGTAAAGAAGCTAGTTGGAGTTTAAAAGCTAATGCCATGGGTCCTTTAGGTCTAAATGACCATAATGACCTAAGTGTCTTTTTATAGGCATCGTTGTAGTATTGTAGCCTATTATTAGGTTCATGTTTTTATGTATTTGATATGTTACAGGTAGCGCTGCTGATGCGCATGTCTGGTCTAGTGGTGCTGATGCATAAAAGTGACGTACTGACGTCACCACATTAGGAGGCCCAAGAAAGCGTTAATTACGCGAAACGGCCTTCGCCTCATGGTGCCTATGTGGTGTTCTGCACCCCTACCATCTGCTTATCTGTTTTTATGCCGATGTGGAGCAATAAAGGAAGAATTGGACTATTTTCGGTGAGTGCCGTCTTCTATCTTAATATATGTATACTCGTTGGATCTAACTGAGACTGAGCACCGCCGAAGTCTGTTGTAAGCCGCGATGTCACCACTATAGGGAATGTTCCTTAGATGCCTGTGGAGGAAAGCCGTAGTAGTGCAGTCCTTCTTCTTGATCTACCCATTGTTATATTTCTGTATGTGCCTGAAATTATTTGCTAAATATTTGGGTTTGTTACTTAGCAGTAAGGATGAGCAAATTCATTCTACCATTTTGGAATTCATCCGTTTCCCCCCAAAAAAATGTTATTTGTTTCCGACAAACTACAGAGAGAAGTCTAACATAACATTCAACTGAAAGTTTTCAAGATAACTACAATAACTTTTAAATAGCTTCCAGTACGACCAGTATCCAGTAAAAGGTTCTCTTTGTTTGGAACTTCTTAAAACATTCCAAAGCAGTGCAGTATCTGGTTCACCAATCTCAGGTAAGTGCCTTAGTCAAAAATATGAAGATTCAAATAACAATAACCTTTTACTGGATACCGGTAGTGTTGGAAGCTATTTACAAGTGATTTACCTAGCTCCACGAGTCCTGCTGGCTTCCAGGCC
The DNA here is from genome assembly GCF_014858855.1 of Bufo gargarizans. NCBI lineage: Eukaryota > Metazoa > Chordata > Amphibia > Anura > Bufonidae > Bufo > Bufo gargarizans. Next base: position 21,858,738 of record NC_058082.1, on the reverse strand, counting down.
ACAGTGGGTGAGCTGACAAATTGTTTGTAAGAGAACTAGAATATCCCAACCAGGATTATATTTCTCTCAATGAGACACTGTCACCGCCAGCTCTGTGAGAAGGTCTGTTAGACGTTCTTCGCTACCTCTTGCATGACTTTCTTTGTTTTGGTTTCACTTTGTCATCTCTTTTCCTTCTCCCAGCTGTCACCTATTTGCACTGATTGTCTCCCTTTATATTCCCTCCCATACTGCCTCACTTTGCCGTTTATACTTCTTCCTGCATGTTCACTGCTGGAGGCTGCTTCTCCTGATTCCTCAGATAACTCTGTTTCCTTTATTTGTGTTTCCTTGCTGGCTTGATTGTAGGTGACCCTGACTCTGTCTGTATTAAGTGCAGGGAGCCGGTGGTCATGTCCCCTCACTATTATAGGGTTTTCAGGTGTCACATAGTATAATGTACGTGGGCATGCACTCGTCTACCATAAAGACCTTTGCATGGGCATAGCAGTCAGGGAGAGCTCTAGGGGTTTTATAGGGCTCACCCATATGCTCCTTAGTTTGGGATCAAGCCAGTTGGGTGTTTATTTATAAGTTCCAGCTTTCTGCAACACCATCCGTGACACATACAAACTAGTTCTCCTTCCAGAAAAAAATGAGTAGTTGAATGTCTCAAGAGAACATTGCTTTGCTTGCTGACTGGCCTAGGAGGTTTACTCTTCATGCTCTCCATCATTCTAGAGACCAAAAAATATGCATGATGAGAATGGTATGTCAAGCGAAACTAATCTTGGTATTTGCATATCTTTTTTCATCTGGTCTCAGATAAGGTAGGCGTTCTTTTCTTTTTTGGAAAAAAAGGTAATTTGAATGTCTTTTCCAGAAACCCAAACGTATGCAACTTTGCTTTTCTGACAAAGTGGAAAAGAGGGGGTATTCTGTCCAATGCTAGCTGAATAAAGTTTTGCATCTATTCTTCCTCAGAAAGACAGAGCAGTGTTGACTGGCATACAGTACTTATTACTGTTGAGCGCGAATATTGGAATTGCGAATTTTAATCACGAATATCGCCACTTCGAAAATTTGCAAATATTTAGAATATGGTGCTATATATTCGTATTCGCGAATAGTGTTGAATATTCTAATTGCGAATTTATCGCAAATATATTATATTGCCGTTTTTTGCAATCAAGTAAACAATGACTGGAGATCACGAATTCTCGAATTTGCTAATTTATGACGAATATTCGTCCCAAAATTCGCTAAATATTGCGAATTAGAATATTGCCTATGCCGCTCGTCACTAGTACTTATGAATATTTTTTGATCACTCATCTCTAATACAAAGCATGAACCAGATTAAGTAGCAAATCAAGAACAATTTGCAAGTACCCCTCATCTCTGGAGTACTGTGAGGAATCCTGTTATACATTTCGCAATGGGGCCTAGGAGCTTCAAGTTATGCCAAGTGGGTGTGTTGGAGACAGACTCTACCATAACAGAAACCCATCTTCCAGATCTGAAACTTTTGCCATATTTTTTGCTTCAGTAACAGATTCTAATGTGAATGAGCCCCAATTCGGAGTTGAAGAGTGGACTTGAGTGAGGAGAGGGGTTGCATCTACTTGTTCTGGTAAGAGCTGTGTCAAATTTGACGTGAGGTTTGTGGTAGTACAATGAAGTATTCAAAAGGGTCTGTCATTGTAGATATAGCATTAACATCGGTTGCAAAATAATGTGGTGTCCATCATAAGTACAGAACTTGTAAACTGGTTTCTTATTGGTCTAGCTGGGTGCAAGCTCCCATATAGGTGTCACAGACGTTCCCGCAACAAGTGGCAGGAGTTCTGTGAGACTGGCAACACATGATTTTATCTGACAGGTTTTCCTTGTGGATCAATAGGCGTATGTGTTATTTCTGGTAATGGCCACACCCCTTGTTTCAGGTGTTGCTAATGTAGTCATTTAACCTTCCTTATTTATTGTTGCTTCTCCCACAATGCTGTGCGGTTTATAGCTTCAGTCTCAGTTGTGGATAGCTGGTGTGTGGATCTCGGCGGAGTTCCTGGTGCTTCCATTGCTCCTTTGAAATTAAGTCCCTCCTTTCCCTTTTGTATTTTGTTTGGGTTCTGTGTGTTGCATTTCCCTATTGTTTGTATAAGGCCTGAAGGAGACTCCTGTTCATCCATTCCTTTTAGAGGAACAGGTAGTCTCGTCCGTGCCAATAGTACCAGGGTCCTATAGGGCAAGATAGGTGTAATCATGAGGTCTGTCCATAGTGGTAGTCAAGTCAGGATTTTGGTTAGGGTTTTACTAGGAGGTGTCCATCTTCCTTCCCTAGTTCTCAGGCCTGATTCCCTGTTCCCCCTTTCCTCTTATGCTCAGTGTAGTGTTTCCCTCCCAAACCGAAACGTGAAATTATAAACCGCCAAAACCGACATTTTTTTTTTGTGTTCAGCCGTGGATCCTATTGCTGCACTGACAGGTCAGCTGCAAGGTAGCTGACCTCCACACGACTGTCTTACAGATGCAGAGACTACAGGCTGCTGTCCTAGTGGTGGTGGTGGTTACCAGGTCTGTCTTGAACCTAAAGTTGCCCTCCAGGGAGGCGAGCAAACTGTATTTTAGGCTACGTCCATACTCATCTGGGGGATTAGATACAGTGATTTGGTGTGGTTATTTCCTTGCTTAAGGGGGATGTGCAGTCATGGGCTTTTTCTCTGCCGACCGGATCGCAGTCTCTCCGGTCGGTAGATTAATTTTTCAAAGCTTTGTGTCTTATCTATGATGGTCCGGATCGGACCTTTCTATCCAAAACCAAGCTGTGCGGCCTTTGTCCAGGGTGATCGTTCCTCTGAGATTTATTGCTCTGAGTTTAGGAGGTGGGCTACGGATACAGAATGGAATGATCCTGCCCTCCGTAGCCAGTTTTGTCAAGGGTTATCAGAGCGCCTGAAGGACGCCTTGGCCCTTCATTAAACCCCAGTGTCTCTGGAGGCTGCTAGGTCTCTGGCTATAAGCATGTATAGACACCTGAGAGAGAGATCTAGGGCCCTCCACTCTCAGGATGTACTATCACATGATGTATCGTCCTCCTCTAATACTTTGGGTGAAGCTACTCCTGGGTTTATGTCTGGGGACGAGCCCATGCAATTGGGGGGGAGCTACTCCTGGATCCTTAAGCAGACTGGTAATAGGAAGGGAGTGTGTTTTTTCTGCGGACAAAATTGACATTTTATCAGAGTATGTCCATGCATTCCACGGCAAAAAGATAAAAGAGGGACATTTAATTTCCATCTGACTCTTGGAGGGGTGAGAGGGGAGTCAGAAAATATGCATTTGTCTTTTACTGGTAGTACCCGATTTCTCCTGGCTGCCTAGGTGGCGCTAGAGTTAATAACTGTGGGGATTGAGGTGTTTATCGACAGAGGGGCCGGGGTGAACCTGATTGATGCTCAGTTCTTTCGTATGCACGGGTTGTCACCGAGTGCATTAGTAAAAAACATTTCCGTGTTTGTCATTGATTCTGCACCTCTAGCTCAGAAAGTGTTTATCTCAAGTGGTGCATGACATCCGATTAAGAGTGGGTGACTTTCATCAAGAATTTATCTTGTGTTTTGTGTTGGAGGGTCTCCCTGCATCGTTGGTTTTGGGTTTACCATGGTTAAGCAGGCACAATCCAACTATCAATTGGCAAGCTAGACATATTCTGGATTGGAGTGATTATTGCATTGACAATTGTCTGAATACATATTTTTCTGTTTTAACTACTAAGACATTACCCTCTTTTATATCTGATTTTGTCGATGTATTTTCTGAGAGTAGATGCCAGGATTTACCTCAGCATCGGGAATATGTACGGCATACATATTAGGACATCGTCAGACATCATCCACAACTCCATCCTCCGTCAGGCAAAACTCCCTCCTACCTCAGACTTTAGACAAAACTCCGTCCTCCCTCATCCAAAACTCCATCAGACCTCAGACAAAACTCCGTCCTCCCTCATCCAAAACTCCGTCCTCCCTCAGACATCAGCCAAAACTGCGTCCCCCCTCATCCAAAACTCTGTCCTCCCTCATCCAAAACTCCGTCAGACATCAGCCAAAACTCCGTCCTCCCTCATCCAAAACTCTGTCCTCCCTCATCCAAAACTCCGTCATCTCTCATCCAAAACTCCGTCCTCCCTCAGTCACCAGCCAAAACTCCGTCCTCCCTCATCCAAAACTCCGTCCTCCCTCAGACATCAGCCAAAACTCCGTCCTCCCTCATCCAAAACTCCGTCAGACATCAGCCAAAACTCAGTCCTCCCTCATCCAAAACTTTGTCCTCCCTAACTCAAAATACGCCCTACTACACACACTCTTCACCTGACGGAGCTGCTAGCTGCTGGAGAGGCAAAGGACCTGTGATGACGTCATGGCCATGTGACGAGTCATGTGTGTGGGAGAAGTCAGATGTGCACAGCAGCTCGTAGAGTGTACAGAACTGTAGCCATCAAATAGAGCTGTGTACTAGAGATGTGTGTGTAACCTGCATGTAGCAGTGCTGTGTACTGTGTAGCAGAGTTGTATGTGTAACCTGCATGTAGCAGAGCTGTGTACTGTGTAGCAGAGCTGTATGTGTGACCTGCATGTAGCAGAGCTGTGTACTGTGGAGCAGAGCTGTATGTGTAACCTGCATGTAGCAGAGCTGTATGTGTAACCTGCATGTTGCAGAGCTGTGTACTGTGTAGCAGAGCTGTATGTGTAACCTGCATGTAGCAGTGCTGTGTACTGTGTAACAGGGCTGTATGTGTAACCTGCATGTAGAAGAGCTGTGTATTGTGTAGCAGAGCTGTATTGGTAACCTACATGCAGCAGTGCTGTGTACTGTGTAGCAGAGCTGTATGTGTAACTTGCATGTAGCAGAGCTGTGTACTGTGTAGCAGAGCTGCATGTGTAACCTGCATGTAGCAGTGCCGTGTACTGTGTATCAGAGCTGTATGTGTAACCTCCATGTAGCAGTGCTGTGTACTGTGTAGCAGAGCTGTATGTGTAACCTGCATGTAGCAGAGCTGTGTACTGTGTAGCAGAGCTGTATGTGTAACCTCCATGTAGCAGTGCTGTGTACTGTGTAGCAGAGCTGTATATGTAACCTGCATGTAGCAGTGCTGTGTAATGTGTAGCAGAGCTGTATGTGTAAACTGCATGTAGCAGAGCTGTGTACTGTGTAGCAGAGCTGTATGTGTAACCTGCATGTAGCAGAGCTGTGTACTGTGTTACAGAGATGTATGTGCAACCTACATGTGCAGTACGCAGCCCTGGAGGGTATTGCGATTGTAGGTCACGGTTAATAGGCAAACGAGGGTTGCTCTTGGTTACTCACAGTTTATGGGAGACCCTGGGCAGGCGTACAGCAGTGATGGAGAGGCTGGCACAGGAGACCTCTGGGGCACTCTCGGTGTATAGGGACCAGGCCTGATGTTGGGTGAGGTGCCCTGGATGTTGCAGATGTTTAATGTGCCGGGGGCAAGGTCCCTTTAAGATTTGTGATGCCATTGCCTGTAACGGTGGCACACCGATTTATAGTAGTAATAATTGAGGAACACGATGTTGTTGTGAACCAAACTTCCTTTACTGAAAACAGTTAACTTTATACAGTCTGAGTTCAGTTCCACATGGCAGCAGCAATTATAAGCAGGCTTTCACAACAATGGCAGGTACAATGTTCTTTGCAAGATACTCAGAGGGTAAAAACACTTACAGACCAGGCTGCACCTTTCCTCAGAAATCCTGTGCACTATTCCTCAGAACTCCTGGCTGTCTTTATCCCAAGGCCTGTATGCCCTAATGCTGGCTTTATCCTTGGTAGAAAACTTCCTCAGGTATATATATATATCCTTGCATTAAGTCAGATCCTTCTGCCCTTCAGCTCTCTTGTCTGGCTGGAATACTTCTGCTCTTCTCTGCTCTTTGTTATGGGAACTTGGTTTCTCAGGCGGTAACTCTTCCCCTGGTGACAATCTTCTGAGCTAACTCTGGCTCAGGAACCTCAGGCAGGCTAGACTGTCCTCACTAACCTCCTGGACTACACTACCCCTTCCTGTCTGGGCCTAACTATATATATTAAGGGTTTCCTAGCTCCCTCTACTGTCTAGGAGGAGGAACTACACCCTAACAGGCCTAATACCCAGACAACAGGCAAAATACACATAAAACATCATATCAATTACAATGGTCATATTAACCCTTGTGTAGTGCCCACATTTACCTAGTGGGACACTACACATGTAGCAGAGCCGTGTACTGTGTTACAGAGATGTATGTGCAATCTGCATGTAGCAGTGCTGTGTACTGTGTAGCAGAGATGTGTACTGTGTTACAGAGATGTGTGTGTAACCTGCATGTAGCAGAGCTATGTACTGTGTATATAGAGCAGTGTGTGTAACCGCATGTAGCAGAGCTGTGTACTGTGTTACAGAGATGTGTGTGTAACCTGGGAACTATATAAAAGTGTAAAAAAAAAAACATCAAAATTCAGATCACCCCCTTTTCCCAAAATGAAAATAGAAGAACTAAAAAAATACACATCATGGGTGTCGCAATGTGTAAAAACACCCATTGTATCAAAATATATTCCCCATACGGCAAACAGCAAAATAGGAAAAAAAAAAGAGTCCAAATGTCCGATTCGCCGTTTTTGGTCGCTTCATTTTCTGCAAAAATGTAAATAAAAAGTGATCAAAAAGACTTAAATACCCCAGAATGGTATCAGTAAAAGTTCAGATTGCCCCGCAAAAAATGAGCCCCCACCCAGATCCGTACACATAATTACAAAAAAGTTCTAGGGGTCAAGATATGGCAGCAAAAAAAGATTCTGGAAATCTCCTGTCACTTCGATTTACTCAGAATTGGTAACCCTAATTAATAAATACATGCAACATGAATGCATATATGCCGCTTCACACAAAACTAGACCACAAGTGTTAGGCCTCTTGCACATGAACGTTGTTGGTCCATTCCGTGCATTGAGGACAGCAATTTGCAGTCTCCAATGCACGGGCAACGTGCGTGCAGCGGCCGGGACAGATCCAGACCCATTCGACTTGAATGGGTCCGTGAACATGTTCTACTTTTTTGCTGTGCGGAGGCATGGCCAGAAACCCACGGAAGCACTCTGTAGTGCTTCTGTGGGTATCCGATCCGTGTTTCCGTTCCGTTTCAAGTGAATGGGTCAACATCACGGATGCGGGATGCACACGGCTGGTGCCCTGTGTATTGCGGATTCACCGTATGTGGTCCACAATACAACCACAGGCACACAGCGGCCATGTGCAAGAGGCCTTACAAAGATGGGATTTATAGGTGAACATCCTCTTGTGCTTCCCATATTCCACAGATTTATATCACACAGCTACTTACAGTTGTGCTGATAAGTTTACATACCCTTGCAGAATTTATGATTTCTTAAAGAGGTATTCTCATCTTCCCTTTTCATACTTATCTTCCTTGAGCGCGACGTTAACTTCCTGGATTCTTCTCCTGGCCAGGCCGCGCTTGCGCAGAAGACTGAAGATTTTCTCCCGGCCGGGCCGCACAATGTCCTGAACGCGCACGCCGCCACGCATGTGCCATGGTGACTTATTCCTGGCCTGTATAGTACAGAGTCAGCGTGCGCTTTCACGGCTCTGTACTATACTGGCCAGGAAGAAGTCATCATAGCGCATGCGCGTTCAGGACATTGCGCGGTCCGGCCGGGAGAGAATCTTCAGTCTTCTGCGCAAGCGCGGCCCGGCGGAATTCGACAGGAGAGGTGGCCGTAACCAGGGGATACCAAACACAATATCAGGTAAGAGGGGACTTATTTTCTAAAAAAGGGTGGGAATTGGGTAATAAAATGTATTTAGAAAAATGATCACTGTCAAATCATTAACAGATGTAACAGTGATCATTAAGATGAGAATACCCCTTTAACCATTGTGCAGAGAATATGAATGATAACACGGACACTTTTCTCTCGCTTATGGTTAGTGGTCGGCTGAAGCCATTTATGTCAAACAACTGTGTTTACTCTTTATAAATGATAATCACAACACAAACTCCCCAAATGACCCTGATCAGAAGTTTACACACCCCAGTTCTTAATACAATACTTTTTGATCACTTTTTATTTACATTTTTGTAGCAAATGAAGCAACCAAAAACAGAGAATCAGACATTTGGACTCATTTTTTTTTCTGTTTTGCCGTTTTCCGTATGGGGAATATATTTTTATACAATGGGTGTTTTTACACATTGCGACACCCATGATGTGTATTTTTTTTTAGTTCTTTTATTTTCATTTTGGGAAAAGGGGGGTGATCTGAATTTTTATGTTTTTTGTTTACACTTTTTTATAGTTCCCAGGTTACACACACATCTCTGTAACACAGTACACAGCTCTGCTACATGTGGCTACACATACTGCTCTGTAACACAGTACACAGCTGTGCTACATGCAGGTTACACACACATCTCTGTAACACAGTACACATCTCTGCTACCTGCAGGTTGCACATACATCTCTGTAACACAGTACACAGCTCTGCTACATGCAGGTTACACATACAGCTCTGCTACACAGTACACAGCACTGCTACATGGAGGTTACACATACAGCTCTGCTACACAGTACACAGCACTGCTACATGCAGGTTACACATACAGCTCTACTACACAGTACACAGCTCTGCTACATGCAAGTTATACATACAGCTCTGCTACACAGTACACAGCACTGCTACATGGAGGTTACACATACAGCTCTGCTACACAGTGCAGAGCTCTGCTACATGCAGGTTACACATACAGCTCTGCTACATGCAGGTTACACATACAGCCCTGCTACACAGTACACAGCTCTGCTACATGCAGGTTACACATACAGCTCTGCTAGACAGCACACAGTCTGATACATGCAGGTTACACATACAGCTCTGCTACACAGTACACAGCACTGCTACATGCAGGTTACACATACAGCTCTGCTGCACAGTACACAGCACTGCTACATGCAGGTTACACATACAGCTCTGCTACATGCAGGTTACACATACAGCTCTGCTGCACAGTACACAGCATTGCTACATGCAGGTTACATATACAGTTATGCTACACAGTACACAGCTCTGCTACATGCAGGTTACACATACAGCCCTGCTACACAGTACACAGCACTGCTACATGCAGGTTACACATACAGCTCTGCAACACAGTACACAGCTTTCCCACATGCAGGTAACACATACAGCTCTGCTACACAGTACACAGCTCTGCTACATGAAGGTTACACATACAGCTCTACTAGACAGTACACAGCTCTGCTACATGCAGGTTACACAAACAACTCTGCTACACAGTACACAGCACTGCTACATGCAGGTTACACACATCTCTAGTACACAGCTCTATTTAATTGCTACAGTTCTGTACACTCTACCAGCTGCTGTGCACATCTGACGACTCCCACACACATGACTCGTAACATGGTCATGACATCATCACAGGTCCTTTGCCTCTCTAGCAGCTCGCAGCTCCGTCAGGTGAAGAGTGTGTGTAGTAGAAAGTATTTTGAGTTAGGGAGGATGGAGTTTTGGATGAGGGAGGTCAGAGTTTTGGCTGTCTGAGGGAGGACAGAGTTTTGGATGAGGGAAGACTGAGTTTTGGCTGATCTCTGAGGGAGGACAGAGTTTTGGATGAGGGAGGACTGAGTTTTGGCTGATGTCTGACGGAGCATGGAGTTTTTGATGAGGGAGGACAGGGTTTTGGCTGATGTCTGAGGGAGGACGGAGTTCTGGATGAGGGCGGAAGGAGTTTTGGATGAGGAAGGACAGAGTTTTGTCTGATGTCTAAGGGATGATGGAGTTTTGGATGAGGGAGGATGGAGTTTTGGATGAGGGAGGAACGAGTTTTGTCTGATGTCTGAGGTCTGATGGAGTTTTGGATGAGGGAGGACGAAGTTTTGGCTGATGTCTGAGGGAGGACGGAGTTTTGGATGAGGGGGGACGGAGTTTTGGCTGATGTCTGAGGGAGACTGGAGTTTTGGATGAGGGAGGATGGAGTTTTGGATGAGGGAGGATGGAGTTTTGGATGAGGGCGGACGGAGTTTTGTCTAAAGTCTAAGGTAGGAGGGAGTTTTGCCTGACGGAGTTGTGGATAATGTCTGACGATGTCCTAATATGTATGCCGCAAATATGATTGTTCTATTAATCTTATTCCTGGACCTAAGTTGCCAAAATCTAGGTTGTATAACCTTTCTGAACATATTAGTGATGGACGAACATCGGCCGGAACGATTCGTAAACGCGATCAAATGTTCCCGAACCGCAAGTTCGCGGCCGGCCCTATTCACTTTAATGGCAGGCGGGCCTGAAAAACCTTCAAGTCAAATTTGCAGCCACCAAATACTTACTAGAAGTGCACAAATCATCCCACAACATGGACAGTGACATACCAGAGGGGAATCAATGGCAAAAATTCCCACAAAAATTATGTATTTTAATCAGGGGCCATTTTTATATGTCTTAAAGGGAAACTCTCAAAAATGTGCCCTGCTGGAACCTAGAAAAAATTTATTTTAGGCCACGGGAGTACAGGCCCCAAACATGTTTAAAAGAGCTAAAAATGTAAAATTGGATTAAAACATGGCTAACAAAATCCCCCCTCTTGAAAAAACTCCCATTCAATTAAACGTGGTCGTCACAGGTGCTTAATTCCTCCAAGATCCATGCCTCATTCATTTTTAGAAATGTGAGATAGTCCACACTGCACTGAATGTCCTTTCGGACAGGACACTGGATCAGGGGCATGCCAAGAGTTCCAAGGCAAATTGTGCCAGGTCTGGCTACAGGTCAAGCCTGCACACCCAGTAGTCAAGGGGTTCCTCACTTCTCAGAGTGTCCATATTAGCCGTTAACTCAATGTAGTCGGACACCTGTCGGTCTAGGCGTTCCCTGAGGCTGGATCCGGAGGACAGCTGTCAATAGGTTGCTTGCAAGAATGATCTCATATCCGAAGTGACCAACACATCTTCAAACCGCCCTCTTCTTGCAGGCGCGGTAGGATTGTAACCCGCAACTGTTTCTCTGTGGATGGAAATTCCTCTGCCAATGCCCGCAACAGCGGAATGCAGCATCTCTCGAAGTAAGGCCTGGAAATGCTGCATTCTGACAGCCCTCTGTGATGCTGGTGACATGTCTGCCATTTTGTATTGCCACCCAGCACTGGTCCTTGCCCTTTATGATTTTTATATGGGGGTTACTCTTTAGAAACTGGAGCATGAAGGCCCCCATTTGCAGTTAATTGGAAGCGGTGGAGCGGCCTGGCTCCTGCTCATCGCCCAGGAGAATGTCGTCCTTGGTCTCCATCCATGACAACACCAGAGATCCCAGAAAAGTTTAAAGCCTGCTCTTCTTGCTCCTCCTCCTCCCCCTAGGCACATCCTCCCCTAGGCACATCCTGGGAATTCATTCAGCATTGCTACTTCCTCATCTTTCTGCTCCTGCTCCTTGATGGCTTGATCAATGACACGATGCAATGCACGCTCCAGAAAGAAGGCGACAATGTCATTGATTGTGCCCTGGCTGCGACTTACCAGTTTGGTGATCTCATCAAATGGTCACAGAAGTCTGCATGCGTCGCTCACTGGCGCAGTGAAAAAAAGTTCCCCAGAACCTGTCCAGCCGCAGAGTTCGTACAGGTAGTCGTTAGCAGTACGTTTCTACTGGAGCAGCCTATCAAGCATATACAGTTGCAAGAAAAACCTTGGAATGATATAGATTTCTGCACAAATTGGTCATAAAATGTGATCTGATCTTCATCTAAGTCACAACAATAGACAATCACAGTCTGCTTAACCTAATAACACACAAAGAATTAAATGTTACCATGTTTTTATTGAACACACCATGTAAACATTTACAGTGCAGGTGGAAAAAGTATGTGAACCCCTAGACTAATGACATCTCCAAGAGCTCATTGGAGTGAGGTGTCCAACTGGAGTCCAATCAATGAGATGAGATTGGAGGTGTTTGTTACAGCTGCCCTGCACACACCAGTTCTGGGTTTGCTTTTCACAAGAAGAATTGCCTGATGTGAATGATGCCTTGCAAAAAAGAGCTCTCAGAAGACCTACGATTAATAATTGTTGACTTTTATAAAGCTGGAAAGGGTTAAAAAAGTATCTCCAAAAGCCTTGCTGTTCATCAGTCCACGGTAAGACAAGTTGTCTATAAATAGAGAAAGTTCACCACTGCTGATACTCTCCCTAGGAGTGGCCGTCTTGTAAAGATGACTGCAAGAGCACAGCGCAGACTGCTCAATGAGGTGAAGAAGAATCCTACAGTGTCAGCTAAAGACTTAGAAAAGTCTCTGGCATATGCTAACATCCATGTTAGCAAATCTACGATACGTAAAACACTTAACAAGAATGGATTTCATGGGAGGATACCACAGAGGAAGGCACTGCTGTCCAAAAAAAAATAAAATTGCTGCACATTTACAGTTTGCACAAGAGCACCTGGATGTTCCCCAACAGTACTAGCAAAATATTCAAAGCTGAGTTGTTTGGAAGAAACACACAACACTAAGTGTGGAGAAAAAGAGGCACAGCACACCAACATCAAAACCTCATCCCAACTGTGAAGTATGGTGGTTGGGGCATCATGGTTTGGGGCTGCTTTGCTGCGTCAGGGCCTGGACTGATTGCTATCATCGAAGGAAAAATGAATTCCCTAGTTTTTCAAGACATTTTTCAGGAGAACTTAAGGCCATCTGTCCACCAACTGAAGCTCAACAGAAGATGGATGTTGCAACAGGACAACGACCCAAAGCATAGAAGTAAATCAACAACAGAATGGCTTAAACAGAAGAAAATACGCCTTCTGGAGTGGCCCAGTCAGAGTCCTGACTTCAACCCGATTGAGATGCTGTGGCATGACCTAAAAAAAAGTGATTCACACCAGACATCCCAAGAATATTGCTGAACTGAAACAGTTCTGTAAAGAGGAATGGTCAAGAATTACTCCTGACCATTGTGCACGTCTGATCTGCAACTACAGGAAACATTTGGTTGAAGTTATTGCTGCCAAAGGAGGTTCAACCAGTTATTAAATCCAAGGGTCCACATACTTTTCCCACCTGCACTGTGAATGTTTACATGGTGTGTTCAATAAAAACAAGGTAACATTTAATTCTTTGTGTGTCATTAGTTTAAGCAGACTATGATTGTCTATTGTTGTGACTTAGATGAAGATCAGATCACATTTTATGACCAATTTGTGCAGAAATCCATATCATTCCAAAGGTTTCACATATGTTTTCTTGCAACTGTACAAGGTGGAGTTCCATTGCGTCGGGCAGTCACAAATCAGACGTCTGATGGGCAAGTGGTATCGCCGCTGAACGTCAGCAAGGCGAGCCATGGCCGTGTAAGATCTAAAATGGCCAGAGATTTTCCTGGCCTGCTGCAAGACGTCCTGGAACCCAGGGTATTAGACAACGAGTGGAGGAGCTATGGTGGTGGTGTCTTTGGGGGTGCACACAGCAGAGAGTGAGGAGGGTGCCTATACAGGGGATAAGGAGGGTGCAGAAGTGGAAGGCTAAGTGAGCCACTCAACCAACTCTGGTGCGTCATTTGACGTAATCGCACGCACTTTCTCCAACTTCCAACTTAGGCTCTGGCCTGGTGCACCTGCCCAACCCCTACTACCCCTGCGGAACGGCCTGCCTCTTCCTCTGCCTGTCGTTTTTAAAATGACCCTGTGCCAAAGTCCCTAGAGAAGAGCAGTATTTGTGGAAGCAGGTATATCACAGGCCTCAATCAGTATTTGGTGGAAGCTGGTATATCAAACCCCTTAATCAATATTTTGTGGAAGCAGGTATATCAATCCCCTTAATCAGTATTTTGTGGAAGCAGGTATATCGCAGGCCTCAATCAGTATTTGGTGGAAGCAGGTATATCAAACCCCTTAATCAGTATTTTGAGAATGCAGGTGTATCGCAGGCCTCATTCAATATTTGGTGGAAGCAGCTATATAGAACCCCTTAATCAATATTTTGTGGAAGCAGGTATATTGCACCCCTCAATCTGTATTTTGTGGAAGCAGGTATATAAAACCCCTTAATCAGTATTTTGTGGAAGCAGATATATCGCACCCCTCAAACAGTATTTTGTGGAAGCAGGTATATAAAAAACCCTTAATCAGTATTTTCTGGAAGCAGGTATACAGGTCCTTCTAAAAAAATTAGCATATTGTGATAAAGTTCATTATTTTCTGTAATGTACTGATAAACATTAGACTTTCATATATTTTAGATTCATTACACACCAACTGAAGTAGTTCAAGCCTTTTATTGTTTTAATATTGATGATTTTGGCATACAGCTCATGAAAACCCAAATTTCCTATCTAAAAAAATTAGCATATTTCATCCGACCAATAAAAGAAATGTGTTTTTAATACAAAAAAAGTCAACCTTCAAATAATTATGTTCAGTTATGCACTCAATACTTGGTCGGTAATCCTTTTGCAGAAATCACTGCTTCAATGCGGCGTGGCATGGAGGCAATCAGCCTGTGGCACTGCTGAGGTGTTATGGAGGCCCAGGATGCTTCGATAGCGGCCTTAAGCTCATCCAGAGTGTTGGGTCTTGCGTCTCTCAACTTTCTCTTCACAATATCCCACAGATTCTCTATGGGGTTCAGGTCAGGAGAGTTGGCAGGCCAATTGAGCACAGTAATACCATGGTCAGTAAACCATTTACCAGTGGTTTTGGCACTGTGAGCAGGTGCCAGGTCGTGCTGAAAAATTAAATCTTCATCTTTATAAAGCTTTTCATCAGATGGAAGCATGAAGTGCTCCAAAATCTCCTGATAGCTAGCTGCATTGACCCTGCCCTTGATAAAACACAGTGGACCAACACCAGCCGCTGACATGGCACCCCAGACCATCACTGACTGTGGGTACTTGACACTGGACTTCAGGCATTTTGGCATTTCCCTCTCCCCAGTCTTCCTCCAGACTCTGGCACCTTGATTTCTGAATGACATGCAACAGTCCAGTGCTGCTTCTCTGTAGCCCAGGTCAGGCGCTTCTGCCGCTGTTTCTGGTTCAAAAGTGGCTTGCCTGGGGAATGCGGCACCTGTAGCCCATTTCCTGTACACGCCTGTACACGGTGGCTCTGGATGTTTCTACTCCAGACTCAGTCCACTGCTTCCGCAGGTCCCCCAAGGTCTGGAATCGGTCCTTCTCCACAATCTTCCTCAGGGTCCGGTCACCTCTTCTCGTTGTGCAGCGTTTTCTGCCACACTTTTTCCTTCCCACAGACTTCCCACTGAGGCGCCTTGATACAGCACTCTGGGAACAGCCTATTCGTTCAGAAATTCCTTTCTGTGTCTTACCCTCTTGCTTGACGGTGTCAATGATGGCCTTCTGGACAGCAGTCAGGTCGGCAGTCTTACCCATGATTGCGGTTTTGAGTAATGAACCAGGCTGGGAGTTTTTAAAAGCCTCAGGAATCTTGTGCAGGTGTTTGGAGTTAATTAGTTGATTCAGATGATTAGGTTAATAGCTCATTTAGAGAACCTTTTCATGATATGCTAATTTTTTTAGATAGGAATTTGGAGTTTTCATGAGCTGTATGCCAAAATCATCAATATTAAAACAATAAAAGGCTTGAACTACTTCAGTTGGTGTGTAATGAATCTAAAATATATGAAAGTCTAATGTTTATCAGTACATTACAGAAAATAATGAACTTTATCACAATATGCAATTTTTTTTAGAAGGACCTGTATTGCACCCCTCAATCATTATTTTGTGGAAGCAGGTATATAAAACCCCTTAATCAGTATTTTGTTGAATCAGATATATCGCACCCCTCAATCAGTATTTTGTGGAAGTAGGTTTATAAAAAACCCTTAATCAGTATTTTCTGGAAGCAGGTATATTGCGCCCCTCAATCATTATTTTGTGGAAGCAGGTATATAGAACCCCTTGATCTATATTTGGTGGAAGCAGGTATATCGTACCCCTCAATCAGTAATTTATGGAAGCAGGTATATCAAACCACTTAATCAGTATACCCATTGCAAATAGTTGTTCCAATAGCCCTTGTCCCTCTATATACCTGCGGTATCGCAGCAGAGCCGCACACAACTGTTGCACAATACAAATGCATTATAATATACTTTCTTTGTTAGAAAGTACATTATAAGTATATCACACCCCTCAGTATATCACATCTATCGATAGCACACCTATACCAGTCATTAAAAGGACTTTTGTGGCCCTATCAGCTAGCGTTTGATGTCCTTAACAGTCTGTCCCTGCGCCACAAAGCAACCTCTCCCTACACTGGCAAAACACAGAATGTAAAATGGCTGCCAGTTCGGGTTATGCTATAGGGTGGGGGTGTGTCCATGTGCTGAAACGTCTCAATTGGCTGTCCTGTCCCACCTGATGTGTGTGTCATGGGTCATAGTTCGGCGCAATGCAAAACAGTATGGCGCCGGCAGGACATCGCCATATGTTTGCATGTTCGGCAAATCGCGATCGCGCAAAGTTCGCCACGAAACGACCGCCGGGCGAACCACAGACCATCTCTAATGGTCACTATACCCCAATATTGATCAAGTTTGATCAGATATGAAAAAAGACCTGTTTGAAAACAAAGAACAAACAAGTAGAAAAATTATGCTCCCTCTCCTTAAAAAATCAGCCGTTGTTTGTGGACGTCCTATCCGCCCCATGGCTAGAGGGCCTCCTTTATGCATTTCCACCCTTCAGTTTAAAACCGAGAGTGCTGATGAAGGCGAAAAAGGAGGAAAAGGTGCAGATGATTCTGATAGCACCTTTTGGCCCCAAAGATCCTGGTTTCCTCTCCTTTCCGACCTCGTAGCGGGGGAATTCTGGATTCTCCCATCAAATCCAGGTCTACTGCATCAGGGTCCGGTATCTCAGCTACAAGGATAAAACTTACCAGAAAAGATTAAAGGACCTTAACATGTATAGCTTGGAAGAAAGATGAGGCAGAGGGGATATGATAGAAACTTTTAAATACATAAAGGGAATAAACAAGGTAAAAGAGGAGAGAATATTTAAAAGAAGAAAAACTGCTACAAGAGGACATAGTTTTAAATTAGAGGGGCAAAGGTTTAAAAGTAATATCAGGAAGTATTACTTTACTGAGAGAGTAATGGATGCATGGAATAGCCTTCCTGCAGAAGTGGTAGCTGCAAATACAGTGGAGGAGTTTAAGCATGCATGGGATAGACATAAGGCCATCCTTCATATAAGATAGGGCCAGGGGCTATCCATAGTATTCAGTATATTGGAATGGGCCAAATGGTTCTTATCTGCCGACACATTCTATGTTTCTATGTTTCTATGTGTCTCAATTACACCTAACAGCTTGGAGACTGAACAAGTTATGTTGAAACAAAAGGCTCTGTCAGATCCTTAATATTCACCCTTCTGTTGAGCAAAAAGGACACAACTTCCAAGATCTATACAAGAACATGGAAAGCCTTCTTAAAATTTGCAGGAAATAGATGGTATTACTATCGAGACCCGGATATTCCCCTAATACTCAAATTCCTACAAGCAGGTCTTGTTTAAAGGGCTCGGACAAAGCACCCTTAAAATGCAAGTTTCAGCGTTAAGTAACTTTTTAGAAACAAAACTCGCAGACCTACCCCTAATAAAACGGTCCCTAAAAGGGGCAACAAGACTATTTCCATTTGTCCATTCCAACATACCTCCTTGAGATTTGAATCTGGTGCTTGATGTTCTGACGGATGCACCCTTTGAACCCTTACAGGAAATTCCGCTAAAACTTTTGACGTTTAAGACCACATTTTTATTGGCAATTACATCGGCTAGAAGAGTTGGGGAAATCCAAGCCTTTTCCTGAAGACGACTTTACCTCACGGTCTTAGAAGACAGCATTATTCTCAGGCATACTCCGATGTTTCTGCCAAAAGTTGTTTCCAAATTCCATTGACAGCAGGAGGTATCCCTACCTTCCTTCTGTCCAAATCCATCCTCAGAAATAAATCAAAAATATCATAATCTGTATGTAAGAAGATGCATACTAACTTACTTAGATGTCACCAAAGAATTCAGAAACTCGGACCATCTTCTTCTGCAGTATCAGGGTCACCATAAAGTATCTGCAGTAAGCAAGAGTACCATCGCAAGATGGAGAGGAAATATCATTGAATTCTTCTACATTCAAAAGGACTCGACTCCCCCTCAAGGGATGAAGGCACTTTCTACTAGGGCAGATTCGGCCTAATGGGCAGAATATGCCTCTGCATCTGTGGATCAATTTGCAAGGTGGACACTTGGGCAAACCCTAGTACCTTTCTCAGACATTACAAATTGGATGTGCTCCATAACTATGATTTATTTTTTGGCAGAAAAGAATTATCTGCGGTAGTCCCACTCTCTAAAAAAAAAATTTTTCTCTGTTATTCCTCCTGGGAGTGCCGTTGTGGAGGCGCCGTGGAAAAGGGTTAATTACTCTTACCTGTAATTTGATTTTTCCAATAGCCTCCACAATGGCACTGGAGTTTCCCAACCTATTTCTTTTGTTCTGTGACATAATTATGTGATAATGTATTATTTGAATATTTCAATACACTTTCTTTGCATTACTAATGAGTCCTATGTCATTAACTGAAGCAGGTAAAGGAAGGGGGTCTTTAAACTTGAGCTTCTACGTTGTTTCCTGTCCTGGGGAGGCTGGGACACCCTCCTGGGAGTGCCGTTGTGGAGGCTATTGGAAAATCCAATTACCGGTAAGAGTAATTAACCCTTTTCATCAAAAACAACAAAAATTAGGGAACCCATGAAAACTCCACCAATTAACTTTTACCTTCATCTGCTGATAAATATCTATATTTATATCTATATTTATATATCTATATTTTCTCTTCCAATCTGATCTCTACAAAAGCTCAATTTATTTAGTGATTGCTAGAGATCTGCGAATTTCTCCAAAATTCGATTCGGCTGGTTCGGCAAATTTTTCAAAAAAATTATGTTAAAAAATGGCTATTTCCTGGTTGTAGAGAGCCTTTAGGCCTCTTTCACACGAGCGTGATGGATTTGCTCCAGATGCGTTCAGGGTTCGTTCAGTGAAACTCGCACTATTTGGCAAGCAAGTTCAGTCAGTTTTGTCTGCGATTGCGTTTAGTTGTTCAGTTTTTTCCGCGCGGGTGCATATAAGATCCATCCTTCCATGCGGGTCCATATAAGATCCATCCTTCCGTGCGGGTTCATATAAGATCCATCCTTCATATAAGATAGGGCCAGGGGCTATCCATAGTACTTAGTATATTGGGCAGACTAGATGGGCCAAATGGTTCTTATCTGCCGACACATTCTATGTTTCTATGTTTTGGTGCGTTTTTCACGCGCGTTATAAAAAACTGAATGTTTACAAACAACATCTCATAGCAACCATCAGTGAAAAACGCATCGCACTCGCACTTGCTTGCGGATGTAATGCGTTTTTCACACAGCCCCATTCACTTCTATGGAGCCAGGGCTGCGTTAAAAAAACACAGAATATAGAACATGCTGCGATTTTCACGCAACGCAGAACTGATGCTTGAAAAACAACGCTCATGTACACAGACCCATTGAAATGAATGGGTCAGGATTCAGTTCGGGTGCTATGCGTTCAAGTCACGCATTGCACCCGCGCGGAAAACTCGCTCGTGTGAAAGGGACCTTATAGTGGTGTACAACACTGTGCCTTGCAGTAACACGCATAGGGAGTCTGCTGGGGTAGTTAAACAATACTGTGAGTCAGTATGACATGCAGATGACAGGCGTCGCTCTTAGATTCACTTATTTGGGCAGTCACGGGGCCAAAACCGACCAAATAACTCAAGTATGAACTTAGCCTTACAGGTAGATGTTAGCGTCAAGAAGAAGCACATTCCTTTTACACCGTCGGCAGCTACAGTACCTGTTCTATTAAACGCTTATACAAGTAGAGCCCCCCCGACAGAGTGAAGAGAGTGTCACGCAGTAAGTTTGTGTTGATGTAACATAGTAACATAGTAACATAGTACATAAGGCCGAAAAAAGACATTTGTCCATCCAGTTCGGCCTGTCATCCTGCAAGTTGATCCAGAGGAAGGCAAAAAACCCCTGTGAGGTAGAAGCCAATTTCCCTCACTTTAGGGGAATAAAAATTCCTTCCCGACTCCAATCAGGCAATCAGAATAAATCCCTGGATCAACGATCTCTCTCTAGTAGCTATAGCCTGTAATATTATTACGCTCCAGAAATACATCCAGGCCCCTCTGGAATTCCATTATTGTACTCACCATCACCACCTCCTCAGGCAGAGAGTTCCATAGTCTCACTGCTCTTACCGTAAAGAATCCTCTTCTATGTTTGTGTACAAACCTTCTTTCCTCCAGACGCAGAGGATGTCCCCTCGTCACAGTCACAGTCCTGGGGATAAATAGATGATGGGAGAGATCTCTGTACTGACCCCTAATATATTTATACATATTAATTAGATCTCCTCTCAGTCGTCTTTTTTCTAAAGTGAATAACCCTAATTTTGATAATCTTTCAGGGTACTGTAGTTGCCCCATTCCAGTTATTACTTTAGTTGCCCTCCTCTGGACCCTCTCCAGCTCTGCTATGTCTGCCTTGTTCACAGGAGCCCAGAACTGTACACAGTACTCCATGTGTGGTCTGACTAATGATTTGTAAAGTGGTAGGACTATGTTCTTATCACGGGAATCTATGCCCCTTTTGATGCAACCCATTATCTTATTTGCCTTGGCAGCAGCTGCCTGACACTGTTTTTTGCAGCTTAGTTTGCTGTTTATTAAAATTCCTAGATCTTTATCCATGTCAGTGTTACCGAGTGTTTTACCATTTAATAAGTACGGGTGACTTGCATTATTCCTTCCCATGTGCATAACTTTACATTTGTCAGTGTTAAACATCATCTGCCACTTATCTGCCCAAGCCTCCAATCTATCCAGATCCCTCTGTAGTAGTATACTGTCCTCTTCAGTGTTAATTACTTTACACAGTTTAGTGTCATCTGCAAAAATTGATATTTTACTGTGCAAGCCTTCTACAAGATCATTAATAAATATATTGAAGAGAATAGGGCCCAATACTGACCCTGAGGTACTCCACTAGTGACAGTGACCCAATCTGACTGTGTACCGTTAATAACCACCCTCTGTTTTCTATCATTGAGCCAGTTACTTACCCACTTACAGACGTTTTCTCCCAGTCCGAGCATTCTCATTTTATATACTAACCTTTTATGTGGTACAGTGTCAAATGCTTTGGAGAAGTCCAGATACACGACATCCATTGATTCGCCGCTGTCAAGTCTAGAACTTACCTCCTCATAGAAACTGATTAAATTTGTTTGACATGATCGATCCCTCACAAAGCCATGCTGATATGGCGTTATTTGCTTATTTCCGTTAAGATGCTCTAACATAGCAAAACCTTCAAACAGTTTACCCACAACAGATGTTAAACTTACCGGCCTATAGTTTCCAGGCTCTGTTTTTGGACCCTTTTTGAATATTGGCACCACATTTGCCATGCGCCAATCCTGTGGGACATTCCCTGTCAATATAGAAACAGCAAATATCAGAAATAAGGGTCCTGGCGATTTGTCTATTTTAATCTTTTTAAGTCGCTGTTGTACTTCTTCCTGGGTCAGACAGGACACTTTTAATGGGGAATTTATTTCAACATTCGGCATGTCATCTGACAGTTTATTTTCCTCAGTGAATACATTGGAGAAAAAAATATTTAACAGCTTTGCTTTCTCCTCGTCGCTCTCTGCGACTCCCCCCTCATTACTCTTTAACGGGCTGACACCTTCAGATTTATACTTTTTAACATTTATATAATTGAAGAACATTTTAGGGTTAGTTTTACTCTCTTTGGCAATTAATCTCTCAGTCTCTAGTTTGGCCGCTTTTATTTGTTTTTTACATGTTCTATTTTTTTCCTTATAGTTTTTCAGTGCTTCCGTGCTACCCTCCTGTTTCAGTGTTTTATATGCTTTCTTTTTGTCATTTATTGCTTTCTTTACAGTTCTGTTTATCCACATTGGTTTCTTTTTGTTCCTTAACCTTTTATTCCCATACGGTATGTACCTCGCACAATGAGATTTTAGGATGCTTTTAAAGATATCCCATTTTGTGGCTGTATTTTTATTTGTGAGGACTTTATCCCATTTAGTTAGGCCTATGGCCTCTCTTAGTTGGCAAAATTTAGCTTTTTTGAAGTTTGGTATTTTTGTTCCTCCCTGTAGAAACGCTCTCTTGAATGATAATTGGAAGGTTATTACTTTGTGGTCACTATTTCCCAGGTGTCCCCCAGATTATGTCACAGATTATTTTGCCCTTCTTCTGATCTGTCATAACAATAACCCCCAAAAAACTGATCCTGTCTGTGGAGCATCCGCCTTCACTCAGTTAGCATTTGGTCAGTAATCCATCAGTATTGCTAAAGCAAAAAAAAACAGGAGTGTATCCAAAACAGAGATGACACGGAATGGAATATTTGCATGTCTTCTGTATTTTGTACCCACTCCTGCTTTTGGCTACCAAATGTGGGGAGGTGGGTGGCAATACCATTACCAGGTGGATGGCAATACCAGTACCAGCTAAGGATGGTGGGTGAAAAAAGGAGCACTTGGTATCAGATGTGTGGCATCAGGCGGGTGGCAGCATCAGAATAGTAGCTGAGGCAGATAGCCAGAAGAAACCGGTCTCTTTTGTCAAAGTGTTGGTGTGACACCATGGATGATCTAGTCTGATACAACAGGCATTGGTGGGTGGAAATCCTGGCTGATCCACGCCTGATTCATCTTGATAAAGGTCAGTTCTTCTTGGGGTAATGTCACGGCTGAGGATGGGGGAAACCCTCAGCCGTGAGATGCCAGGTGGTGAAGTGGCTACTCGGCCATGAGGCCACAGGATAGGGAGCAGGTCACCTCCTACAGCATCCCTACCCTGACCCTAACTACTAACCTGCATGGGCCGACCTTTAGGGTAGGAGGGCCCATGCGCAGGAACCTCGGAGCCCTATCTTACCCTCCGCAGATCCCTGCGCTAGGAGCTGGGTAAGGCGACCTACTCCTCCTTGACACGGAGGAGCAGGAGCCTCAACGGCCAAGCTGTTGGGAAAAGGGGGACAGAAACAACAACACGGAAATGGCAGGCGAACAACAAGTTCACCAACCTGCCACAGCCCTGCTGACTGGATCCCTAAACAGACAAGGATCCAGAACCGTGTGCTGCACAAACACATGTGAAAGTCCCAACAGACAACATCCACCAACAACACACACATAAAGACATAGGCATACATAAAATCTTAACTTAAATCTTATGACCACAGTGGTGGCTCTCACAGGCAGCTGGAAAAACACAGGCGGCTGCTCCAGCTAGCAAGGCTGCAGCAACCTACTGAGCCCTGCCACAGAGAGAGGTTATATAGGCCCAAAGGCCACACCCACCGGTCAACCACACCCAGTGACATTACACACACTGGGAAGGAAGTTAACCCTTCCAGTACACAGAAGGGAAAACAAACATATAAGGGGAAGTGCACACAAAACATGAAACACAGTGCACACCACACACACACCTAACATAATAGCAGTCAGGTGAGACCGCATGCCACTGCAGCACACTGCCTAGCCAAGCTCAGACTGCTGCTGCACATACACATGAGACAATAGGTTGCCTGCGGCAACCACAAGTTAGGCCACACGCCAGTGGCCCTCACCTGTGGTTTTAACCTACACGAAACCGCAGGCAACCGCATGCGGATAGAGAGTCACGGTCATAGCCAAGGCCGTGACACTCCCACCCCTCAAAGCCCCCCCACCGAAAAAAAAACGAAACTGGTGAGGAACTCACACAAGGGGATGGGAGAAGGGGACGTCCACTCTCAGCCGGTTCCAAAAAAGGGTCGCTGTCAGCTGCATCCTCTCCCGGCTCACACTAGCCGGTCCGACGAGGACTGCAGCCCGCACCAGCGACAAAGGGGAAAGAACCACTGAGAGATGGACGAGGGGACTCTCCACTCACGTCCCCACTCCAGTCGCTGCCAGCAGACACTCCTAAACCAGCACACAGCCGGACCACTTACGGAGTGCTGCCAGCAGACGACCAGAGATGGGAACATGGAGAGGGACGAGGGATCACCAACACGGACACGGAAGGTACGGTGGCGGGGAATAGCCACCAACCGTGCCGTTAACGGTGATCCCCCCGGGACGTTATCCCTCGGGAGAACGCGCATGCAGGCCACAAGGGTATGGCATTGCATGCTGCACCCTCTTCCGAAGGTATGCACACGCATACCAAACAACACCCACACACCAAAAAAAAAACCAGGGTGAGGGGATAAAAACAACAGGGGACGCCAAACGAACACGGTGAGGAAATGGCGGGGAAAAGCCACTCACCGCGCCGTAAGCGGCGAAACCCCCATAACGCTCTACCTCCGAAGAGCGCGCATGCACCCCATCCGTAGACAGCGGTGCATGCTCTACCCTCTTTCGAGGGAGGCCCTGCCACAGAGAGAGGTTATATAGGCCTAAAGGCCACACCCACCGGTCAACCACACCCAGTGACATCACACACACTGGGAAGGAAGTTAACCCTTCCAGTACACAGAAGGGAAAACAAACATATAAGGGGAAGTGCACACAAAACATGAAACACAGTGCACACCACACACACACCTAACATAATAGCAGTCAGGTGAGACCGCATGCCACTGCAGCACACTGCCTAGCCAAGCTCAGACTGCTGCTGCACATACACATGAGACAATAGGTTGCCTGCGGCAACCACAAGTTAGGCCACACGCCAGTGGCCCTCACCTGTGGTTTTAACCTACACGAAACCGCAGGCAACCGCATGCGGATAGAGAGTCACGGTCATAGCCATGGCCGTGACAGGTAACTAGGGTCCCCACTGCACTAAACACCCGCTCTGATGCCACACTACTAGCCGGGCAGGACAGCTTTTCCAGGGCAAACTCTGCCAGTTGTGGCCACAAATCCAATTTGGCTGTATAGTAATCCAGTGGATCTTCAATG
This sequence comes from Bufo gargarizans, assembly GCF_014858855.1. Classification (NCBI taxonomy): domain Eukaryota; kingdom Metazoa; phylum Chordata; class Amphibia; order Anura; family Bufonidae; genus Bufo; species Bufo gargarizans. The sequence continues at coordinate 21,833,612 of NC_058082.1, read as the reverse complement.
TGGGGTGGCAGGATTCTGTCCAAGTATGCCAACACCTGCTGGTTCAGGTCTTGCTCCAGGTCTACCTGCTGCTGCTGGTGAGTAGTTTCTTCACTAGGCATGTAAATTAAGCTGCTCATCAGCAACTCTAGACTCAAGTTGCTGCTGATAGAGCTGGAACTGCTCCTACTCCCCCACCCTGCTACAGCAGCCATGGAAGAGGAACATGAGCGCAGAGGGCCCCCCCGGTCAGACCTGCGAGAGGATGGAGGATGGCACAGATAGGCAACGGCCAAATGACTACATGGGATGTCTCTATAGTAGATCATTTTTTCCTCCCTCTCAGCGGGTGTAAAAAAGGCCCCCATTTTTGACCAGTAGGGAGGGTCCAACAAGGTGAAGAGCCAAAAGTCATCCCTCTGCCTAATGGTAACAATTCGGCTGTCACTACACAAGCAATTGAGCATGCATCGGGCTATCTCCACTGCATACTGCCACGGTGTGCCTGGGTCCTCTGCCTCATCTTCCTTATCGCCCTGTAGCTCCTCTGCATGCTCCTTCTCCTCCTCTTCTGTCACCTGTGTAGAAAAACCACCCATTTCGCTACACATTGCTTGTGCTCCAATGTCCTTCTCCTTCCGTTCAGTCCCCACAGGGCTCATGTGGCTGTGAGAGCTAGGAACCACGTCTCCAGTCCCCTTACCAGCCATTGTTACCACCACCTGTTCCAGGACATGAAGCAGTGGAATAACATCGTTCAACCTGTAGTCCTGGAGACTGACAAATAATGTGGCCTCCTCAAAGGGCCTGAGCAAACGGCAGGTGTCACTCATGAGCTGCCACTGGTTAACATCGAAGTTACACAGGGGACTACTCCTGTCCGCTTGGATCATCAAGAAATCGTTTATGGCCTTTCTCTGTTCGTATAGTCAGTCCAATATATATAGGGTGGAATTCCAACGGGTAGAATTCCAACGGGTGGAAACGTAGCATATTAGCCTATATAGGGGCATACTGTTCTGCCGCTGCAGCTCAAGGAGGGTGTGCTTTGCAGTGTACAAGTGGCTGAAGTGCATGCAAAGTTTCTTAGCCATTTTTAGGATGTCTTGCAGATGGGTGGAAGACTTCAGGACCCGCTTGACAACCAGATTGCTCATGGCTCAGGCCTCCTTGACGAATCTCTGACACCATTTTCTTCCCATTGTCGGTCACCATGATCTGGATTTTGAGTGGTCGAGGAGAAAACCAGGATTCGATTTCTTGATGATAGACACAGAGCAGTTCCTCTCTTGTGTGACTCCGTTCGCCTAGGCAAATGAGGTGCAGAACAGCGTGTCACCACCGTGCCCTGCACATGTGATAGGCTGGAGGGGCACTGTGAATTGTCCCTGCAGTGGAGGCTGAGGACACAGTGCAGGATGAGGAGGCGGACATTGTTGCAGGATCAACGGCGTGAGAACATGGAGGCGGAAGCGGCATCATGTGGCCAAGTTGCTGGTGTGGCTGTGCAGGAACCACATTCACCTAGTGGGCCTTAAAGGACATGTATTTTTCCTGACTGGAGTTACAGCTCCACGTGTCGGCGCTGCCGTGCACTTTGGCAGACACCGACAGGCTCAAGGACTGGCCCACCTTCTGTTCTACATACATGTGCAGGGCTGGTACTGCCTTTTTCGCAAAGAAATGACGGCTTGGGGCTCTCCACCGCGGCTCGGCACAAGCCATCAGTTCTCTCAAAAGTGCAGAGTCCACCACTTGGAAAGGGAGGGACTGCAGCACCAGCACCTTGGCCAGGAGCACATTCAGTTTCTGCGCCGTTGAATGAGTGCACGCATACTGTTGTCTCTTGGCAATCGCTTCGGTGATCGATTGCTTATGGAATGACTGACGAGGAGTAGGAGGAGGAGCAGGAGCATCAGGACCGGTAGATCATGGGAAGGACAGACAGCTCCCTTCGGCTGAGGTGGTGGAGCATTGACTGCCTGAAATCGGGTGCTTGCCAATGGGTGATGCAGCGGTTGCTGCGGTGGGCTGGACCACCACATCGGAGCCACGGTTCTCCCAGGCCACTTTATGGTGATGCTGCATATGTTGACGCAGGGCCTTGGTGCCAGCATTGGCAGCCTGGCCATGCTTCACCTTATGCCCACATATTCTACAAATGGTCATGTTTACCTACTCTGGCTGCTAAACAAAAAACTGCTAAACCGACGATCAGGTGATTTTACCCCCAACACTCTGGACTCACTGACTGCTGCCGTCGCTGCTTCCGTGAACCCCTGCACCACTACTTTCGGGGAAGGTAGGCTCCTTTGAAGCAGGTGGTCTACCCCGGGCACGTTTGTCTCCCGACCTCCCACTGCTGCCACCCTGCTGACTCCTGGCCACGCTAGCAACTTGCTGGCTCCGCCGCTGCCTCACGGACATGCTGCCACCCTCTTCTTCTGATGATGATGAAGCCCCTAATTCACCCAGCTCCCAAGTGCGATGTGCAAAGCATCATTATCGAGTACTGTCTGCACATCACTGATGTCCTTCGAAACGGTCTCTGGGTTAGGAGCTTGACCGCTCGCAACACAAGCTCCCTTGCCACTCTCCTCATCACTACTTGCCCGCCTACTGGAGGGTGTGTATCCTCCACATCTTGGCTGGCCAGTAGCTGCTGACTCTCCTCTAGTATCTCATCCTCGCTGTATACTGGAGCTGAGCCCACAGCATATAATACTTCTCTGGCTGAGCGAACAGAAAAGGACAGAGGCAGGTTGAGGACAGGTGAGGGCACAGGGCCTGCTCCCGGGCCATGCCAACTAAGGGTTGTGTCTGACGAACCCACCGACTCTTGGCTGGGGGTGTCTGATGTCACTTGGGACGAAGTGGATGACCGAGTCAACCATTCGAAAACCGCTGGATTGCTGGTCAAGACACGACCGCTAGATGACACCGGGAGCTCAGGCCTCTCGCTGCGACTCCTGATGCCATGCCCTCTTACACTGCTGCGACCTCTGTCTGCGGCAGAAACTTTTAGGCCTCTTCCACTCTCCTGTGCTGGGCCTGGCACTCCTCTGTCTGACATACTGTTAGATCAAATAAATAAATGCAAATTTAAAACACCCCAAAAAAGTCTGTTCTTTTCTCACTTCACCACACAACGGCTAATAAGCCTTTTTTCCCCACTAATACACGCCAAAAAGGGTTTTAGAACATATAACTGCACCACTGAGCGACAAGTAGTAGGCCCTTATTTTTTTTCCACTAATACACGCTACAAAAGGCGTGCACCGCTGAAGGTAAATAATATATATATTTTTTTGCCACTAATATACACCAAAAAGGGCTTTAGAACATATAACTGCTCCGCTGAACAGTATTTTTTTTTTTGCCACTAATGCACATCAAAAAGGGCTGTCATTTTCTCACTTCACCACACAACTGCAAATAAGCCCTTTTTTACCACTAATACAAGCCCAAAAAATGCTTTAGAACATATAACTGCACCGCACAAGGGCAAATAAGACGTAGAAATATTTCCTTGTAATAAACCCTGTTAATGGCTGTATCAAACAGCACTTGCACCCCAATAACAAGAACGGTTTGCTGGAATTACAGAGCTGTATAATAGTAATTTGGATCCCCAGTCAGTGCAGCATGGTGTAATAGGATTGTTCCTATTACCCAGGCTGCAAACTCCCCTGCTGAACCCTGTTCTGCTCCAAAACTGTGGAATGATTCCCTATCCTTTCCCTGAACTTATATACAGCAAAATAAAAGTTTTTAAGTCTTTCCTAGCACTGTCCCTAGCGCCTGCTGACGTCTCTCCCTGCACTAAGTACACAAAAAAATGGCTGAATCCAAAATGGCTGAGGCTATTTATAGGGCTGTGACATCAAATCCACTTTGTCAACTTCAATTCTCTCATTTCTAGTGATTGCCATTTGAGAAGGGCATGGAGCGCAAATTAAGTGACCTTTCTTGACCCTTTTTTATAGAACAAAAAAATATATATATCATGTCTCATACAACAACTTCTTTTTCTTGCTTGACATTTTCAGAGCTGATTGAACTTATTTATATCTTTGTGTACATCTGTTCTCTACGATGTATAACACTACATCAGTTGGTAAAAAGGACTGATGCAAAATAGTGAAAAAAGACAAACATACAAGAAATATATAGAAATTATAGGAATCATAAGATAAAGATAAGAAACATATAGATGAGTAAATAGATAGATAGATAGATATGAGATAGATAGATAGAAAGATAGACAGATAGATATATAGATAGACAAATCAAATACGCTCAATTTGGCTTGAAAATTGGTATATGGCACTTTTTTATCTTTTTATTATCTCTCTCTTTTTTTTACAAATTGTTGCTATTTTTCCCTCTTTTTAATGCAACAAGAACAATAGCAAATACTGTCACCGTGACACTGACACTCATGGGGTAAATGCATGGTTGACAGTGTTAACAAATAGTGTGTGTAAAAACAAACTGTGCTGTCGCATGTGTTATGCTTTTTTATATTAGAAACCTTCCCAAATTGTCCTTTATTGGGAGCAGATAGTGTTTAACCCCTTTCAGACTTGGCAAATTTCTGTTTCTTCATTTTCAGTTTTCACTCCCTGCCTTTCCAATGCTATTACTTTTATATTTTTTTTCATTCACATAGCTATATGAGGGCTTGTTTTTGTTTTTGTTTTGTTTTTCAGGACAAGCTGTTCTTTCTAACGGCACCATTTTATATTGCATATGAAGTAGTGGGAAGCTGAAAAAAAAATCAAAATGGGGTGAAATTGGGAAAAAAACACAATTATGCCACAGTTTTATGAGTTTTGCTTTTACACCGCTCACTATGAAGTAAAACGGATCTGTTTTCATCATTCTCCAAGTAAATAAGATTACAGTGATACCACATTTATGTTCTGTAGTTTTTGCCTGTGTTTTTTTCTGTTACAGCGTTCACCATATGGGATAAAACTGGGGCTTTGCAAATGATCTTTAATTTTTTATTGTTTATTTATTTTTATGATGGGGAAAGGGGAGTGATTTTAATGTTTTATTATATGAAATTTAAATATTATATTTTTATTTTATTTTTTCATTTTTACACTTACAATAAGTCTCTTTAGGGAACTTGAATGTACAATTGTTAGATTGCTTGTCCCATAGACTGCAATGAATTACCATTGCAGCCTATAGGACATTAAATACAATTCTATGGGACACCATAGGAACTATTGCTGTGGTAGCTTCGAATTCTTCATAGGGACCAAGGCTATCACAACAAATGAAAGGCTTCCCGAATCTCTGCATGGGGAAGCCGTTTTGGCTCCAGGAGGACAGTGTTCTAGGAAAAAGGCTCTCAGATGGTGTGGCGCTCGGTGCCGTTTTAGCACAATTTGTCCAAGTTTCAAATTTGTTTGGCAGAAGAATTTCTGAGAAATGCGTATCAAATCTGTTTAATTTACAATCAATTTGTTCATCTATACTCTTCATAGTCCACGTTTCTGGACCAGATTGCCAACAGTGCATGATGGACTGGCCAGTTCTTAGCTGTGACCTCAGCAACAACTCTGTCTTAAGAATCAATGCAGTGTTGTGACATACTATTTACTTCTCGCTAAAGAGAATATTTCAAAAACTGCTCTGTGGATGAGAGATAGATAGCATGTAAAAGGGTCAGAAGCTTATGGGTGTAGTATATGATCATTACATTGTACCTAAGAATGGTGCAGTGACTCACACTGACAAAGAGAAGCTTAGCTTTAACAGGTCGTTTACTTTTATTGAGGCAAACACTTTATAGTTACACACAGAATTGCAGTACAGAGTGTAACAGTTACACAAGTTTAAATATGAGGCACAGAGCCTAGTGGTTACACAAGCAGATATAAGGCACAGACCATGGTGGTTAAACACACTTCGATGTGAGGCACAGAGCTTAGTGGCTACACACCTAGATATAAGTCACAGAGTTTGGTTGCTACACACCTAGATATAAGGCACAGAGCTTGGTGGTTACACACTTAGACGTGAAGCACAGAACCTGGTGGTTACACACTTTTAGATATGAGGTACAGAGCTAGGGGGTTACACATCCTTAGATATGAGAAGCAGAGCTTGGAGGTTACAAGCACTTAGATATGAGGAACAGTGCCTGGTGGTTACACACTCTTAGATATGAGGGACAGAGCTTGGTGGTTACACACCGTTAGATATGAGGGACAGAGCTTGGTGGTTACACACTCTTAGATATAAGGTACATAGCTAGGTGGGGACAAACACTTAGATATGAGGAACAGAGCTTGGTGATTACACACTCTTAGATATGAGGGACAGAGCTTGGTGGTTACACACCCTTAGATATGAGGGACAGAGCTTGGTGGTTACACACCCTTAGATATGAGGGACAGAGCTTGGAGGTTACACACCCTTAGATATAAGGAACAGAGCTTGGTGGTTACACACTCTTAGATATAAGGTACATAGCTAGGTGGTTACACACTCTTAGATATAAGGTACATAGCTAGGTGGTTACACACTCTTAGATATAAGGTACATAGCTAGGTGGTTACACACTCTTAAATACAAGGTACATAGCTAGGGGGTTACAAACACTTAGACATGAGGAACAGAGCCTGGTGGTTACACACCCCTAGACACGAAGGACATAGCTTGGTGGTTACACACCCTTAGATATGAGGAACAGAGCTTGGTGGTTAAACACTCCTAGATATAAGGTACATAGCTAGGTGGTTACACACTCTTAAATATAAGGTACATAGCTAGGTGGTTACACACTCTTAAATATAAGGTACATAGCTAGGGGGTTACAAACACATAGACATGAGGAACAGAGCTTGGTGGTTACACACCCTTAGACACGAGGGACATAGCTTGGTGGTTACACACCCTTAGATATGAGGAACAGAGCTTGGCAGTTACCAATAGCAACAGAAAAATCTGTATATACAATTTACAAAATGTATTCACAGGTGGTGCCAACAGTAACACAATCTCTATATTCCATCTATGGTACAACTTCAATTCTCAGTTTTAGCTCTCCAAAAGACAACCAGGGCCGCCGTTCATATTGTAAAGTTTCCATTGAATCTGTACACTAAGTTTACTGTATATGTTAACTGAAAGTTCTTCTTACAGCTTCATTTCAGAGACCAGCATCACTGGGACAGAAAGGTGAAATGAATAGACCCCTGTATTGGTGTAGAGTAGAGGAATGCATACACTGAGGCCACTTTACAGTGTAGTCTGTATCGTCTCTGACATTTTCCAAATGTGAGATTGAAGGAGAGCTAACATTGTGTTATGTTTATGTCTCCTCTTTCATGTGTTAATTATAATTCCTGCACCACATTTCAGAAATGAGAGAAGGACTTTTTTAATGTTAAGCTAGCTCACCTCTCAAATCTTCAGTGCATCAGCGTGCAAGTGAAAACTCATCTGCTTGGCTTAAAGGATTTTGCTCAGGAGAGGCCATCAATATCTAATTAGCGAAGGTCCAACACCTCGCACATCTGCTGTTTCAGAGTAGCTCTAGTGCCAAAAGTCAGCCCCGGTACTACGCAGCTCCATCCGTTATGTAATGGACAGAGCTGGTAACTGCAGCTACACTGAAGTGAATGGGAACTGAGCTGCAGTTACCAGCTCTGGCCACTGCACGGTGGTTGGCGCTGTGTAGTTTCAGTGCCAACATTTAAGGTACTGCAGTACAGCTGATTGGTAAGGTTGTGGGGTGTCAGACCCCACCAATCATATTTCAAATCCTGGCCTTTTATTTACCAAGAAATTGTGAACTTTTTTTAAAATCACTTTTTGATCAATTTGTTTGGGGAAGTGAAGAGACAATTTTTCCCCCCATTGCAGCGTTCACCGCATAAATAGGTTCATATTTTAAATAAGTTCATATTTTTATAGTACAAGAGATTTGTGATGTGGCAGTAGCAAATGAACTTACTTATTTATTTATTTTATTATGGGGAAGGGGGGTGATTAGAATTTTTATTTATCTATATATTTATTTGAACTTTTTTGCTTTACTCCATGTAGGTCCATGTAGATATTGTCTAGATGAGATTCGGACTGTTGTAGAAAGCTATGCCAACCCCTGCACTCACAATATGTAATACAATAGATATAATAGATCTTTCTACCAGGTCCCCATTGCCCCTCTTGCCTCTATTCTCTCGGGTGTACAGTAATTGTATTTTCTACCAGTTAAATATATTTTCTTGCCAGGGGAAAATATTTGCAAACCAGTACCAATTCTCTCCTCCCGCTCCCCTTTGCGTATTGTTATAATGCTTCATATTAATCGCTTGTCCTATTTTCCAGTTTTTTCTGTCTCTGTCATTTATTATTTTCCCCGGAGATATATTTGTCAGAGCGTTGCACTTTGAAGATTCCTGTGTATTCTCGCTATTTGGTTTTTGGAGTCTGTTTGAATTTATGCTCTGGCCACATTATACAGTCATAAAGAAATGTACATCTAACTGGTTCCAGCTGATTAATATATAGGGGCCAATTGAGATTCACTTCAGAAATACAAAGCAATTCTGTCCTTAGAGGCAGGATTTGCATACTACACACAAGCGACAGCACCGGAACGCAATTTATTATAAAAAATATCAGACGTCCAAGTTCTTTAACTCACACTGGTAACACGTCATGCTTAGCGTCAAAATTATATAATGTTTAATTTCTTATTATATTTTGACAACAATTTTCCTGATATAGAGCTCCGAATCCCCTGCATAAATATATAATAATAAAATAATAATAATAAAAATAATTATTTAAAATAATAATAATAAAATGCAGGTCTCTTAACATGTCCGTCTATTAGTAAGTTTTTTTTTTCTTAGAACTAATGTTGTTCCTCTGCTATTCCTCCTGGCACACCTCTAACCTCTCACAGTGGTAACGCGTCATGTTTAGCACCAAAATTATATAATTTTTAATTTCTTATTATATTTTGATTACAATTTTCCTGATATAGAGCTCCAAATATAAATAATAATAATTAATAATAATGACAATAATAATAATAATAAAGTAATACAGGTCTCTTAACATGTACTGTCTTACTTTGCATTCCCTATGTAACAACTGATGTTGTTCCTCTGCTATTCCTCCTAGCACACCTCTATTCTCTCTGGCCTTTTCTAAACAGTGCTGACAATGTCAAACTGTGAAAGGACATGTCCTATTGACAAGGTGAATAGTAAAACCAATTTGCCATTGTAGTGAAACATTTCCAAGAGGAATAACAGGGTAAAAAGCACAAGGCAGAGTTCTAAGAGAAGGTGCCCTAGAATAGCTGTTTTATGGGGAATACAGGCAGTTACGAAAATCTTCCAGGAGCGAGGACAGGTGCTCTTAAAGTTTAATGTTCCATAGAAGCAAGAATATACAGACGCATTCCCATTGTATCCAAATATGCTAATACATTCTATGGGTTATGCTGCACCTAATGAGACCGTTGCTGCAATAAACACTACTTCATCTGTACTAAAAAAAAGATCAGTTACAATTATGCAACCTCATTCTATCACTTTCTGTCACTAACACAACCCAACAGATGAATTATTCTAAAAGAGAAAAAAGGTCCTTAAAAGCAAATAGTAAAAAAAGGCAGAAAATACCATCATCTTGGCCTCCAAAACACCATAAAATTGTCTGAAAGATAAATCTAGAAATAAATTTCAAAGCCACTTGGAAAAAACTGATAATACAATATTTTTATTACAACATAAAACTCATGTGAACTTTATAGCGTGTAGTGGAAGCCACATAGCTCATAAGTTTTAAGTTTAGTTTTTGAGTATCTGGAGAATTGGCTGAAAAAGAAACGGCAAAGGGAACTCTTCTGGATACATCACCATTTACATGACGCGTATAGTGTCCGGCATCGCTTTATCGACATGGCATAGGCAGAAAATTTGAATATAAATAGAAGGGTAAAATGTGTGCAGCATAGAATGGGTCAACAATGCCCACCTTGGTCATGAGCAGGAATATTTTTAGCCTTTTATATGTGAGGGGATGATAGAGGAAAAAATTACCTGCAGTTTATTATGATGTGCCTAGGTCTTTAATGTTCTTCTAATGTTGATTGTGGTTTCAGTGATAGATGTTTATGACTCGGAGAGATGCAAAGTAGTTCCTCCACATCTGAAGTACTACGTCCATCATCCTGAAGTACTATGCATAATATTCTAGGTAGAAGTTTGAAGGATCTTTCCATTTTTTTGAACACTTACTTTTCTTTAGCGATGTACTGTTATCCTGTCAAAGTCTTTTGAAGTGTGAAGATTCAAAGCAAAGCATAATGGCCAGGTTAACGAGGACATATTGTACATCAGAAGTTTAAACAATATTGTTATAGAACTCACCAAACAGTGGACCCTCCTAAATCCTCTCATTCTTCACTCCTAACACCCTCACGAATGTATGGACTTTTCTGAGCATGTCCACAGGTGATTTTTATTTATTTTTTGCTAGCTTTTCATAGTAAAAGTGACCTCCCATTTTTTATTCAATAATCTAGTCTCCCACCTTTGAACCCCTTTTGGCCCTTCTCTATGTATGGATATGGAGCCCAAAATTGAATTTGAAACGTGGTCTTAGATGTGGGATTTATAGATATTTACAGCAATACATCATTCAGAGTAGGTTCCCACCTTTGTTTAATTTAACGTTCCTCAGCTCCAGTGCTCAGGGCCCACCTGCCGATCATGTTGTCAGGACTTCCTTAGTATTGAGCAGGTGATATAATTACCAAGACTGACCCCATTCTGTGAGATATTCTCAAATCCTGCCTGGCAGCTGGGTCCTGAGGAATGGAGTTGGGGAACACAGGTTTAATTGATCCAGAAAGCTCTTCCAGCCTGCTGGAGCTCATTGGATCTGGCCTAGCTGCATACTGCCGTTCACCACCTAGGCCCTGCTAGCAGGGATCCAGCTGGTTTCCAACATGAGTGCCAGGGTTCAGTCGGACTAAAACTGTTGCATGCACCAGTTTGAGTCTGTTCAAAAATCGCCACTTATGCCTGAAAGCGGTAGGATCCCTACTGTATCTCATTATAGGCAATGAGGTCTAGCTCTTTACGGCAGTATCTGGCTAGGCCAGACCTGGTAAGCTCCAGTAGTCTGCTCTCTGTCAGAACATCCTGCCGGATAAGTTAAACAGAGGTGTGAACCTACCCTTACCAAGGCTGTAGGTCTAAGGGACCTTCATGTTCTTCACCCTTAACACCTTGATGAAGGCATGGACTTTCCTGGCCATAATTCTAGGTCATGGGTCTAGGTGTAGTCACCCATTGGTGATAAGCTGGCTGCTAAAGATTTCAGGTTCAAGATGACTATAGATGCCAAGGGCAGGGTAGCCAAAGTCAAGAAGTCAATATCAGGTTCAGCAAGCCATGTACTGGGTGATAATACAATGGGAGAAGACTGGAGCAAAAGCCAGACCTCCCATGGTGACATGTTGGACCATGCCAGTTGCCATGACAATTGTATAAGCATGGAAAGCAAAAAGTAACTTTGAGAGCAGGGGTAGATTGAAGAGGTAGCCAATGTTTGATAATTATGTTTGGTTTACTTATGTTTCAGCTTGGCAACATAAGAATGAATTATCTCACAATCTCACCGGCAAGACTGGCCACAGTTTTGCTGACTAATGGTTGGGATAAGAAACTGAATATCCAAGATGCTAAGCCCTTGAGGTGCTAACATCTTCATTTCTAAACATATAACACTGAAACCAGAGGAATATCCAGAATTTTAATGAGGAGTAAGCTGTGGGCCTGCTTGCTGCTGCCACACTCCTCCAGCCAGCCCTACTGATTAAATCAGGCTCTGCCTGTACTGCAATCCATGCCAGTACTGTATACTAGTGATGTGGTGCTTCCGACAGCAGACTCAGAATTGAATTTAAGGGGGTTAGAAAAAGACAACAGAGCCACACAAAATCTGTGTGGTGCATAAGTAGAGAATGTGGGATAGGGACAGGGGAGTCAACAAACCTCAAACCAGACCCAAAAATGTATTCAGATCCCCAAATTATTTGAGACTTCAAAGCAGAGTGGTGAATACAATTAAACCCCTAAATTAATTTAAGAAGTAAACTAAACTCCCAAATAACTCTAGACTAGGAACATTTAGGAATGCAGACCCCAGCCCAGACTCTAAAATTCAATCCTGACCTCCTCACTGCAGGTAACCACTCCTAACAGGATTATTACTCGCGATGTGAGGAGGAAACAGCAGTAATTGGATCAATGCATGATGCAAAGTGAGTTTAGAAAGTTCTTCAGGGTGTCTGGGGGTGGAGTGTTGGCTGGTTTCAATGCCCTGAAACCTATGTTTTTCTCAATAAGAAATATTTACCGTAGGTGTAAATTGCGTTAGACTAAGTTAACATCTGGATCAGAGGCTCCATTGAGGCCTCTGTCACATATTCTGTCAAAAACAGTGACCAAAATTCCTGAATGCAGGACTTTTTTAAGCTAATAGAACGAAATACAAACAAACTACATAATCAATGGAGTCCGTATGGTTTAGTTATATATGTGCTTCCATTATTTTCATTGTTCTGCTTCTATAACAGAGCAGAACAATGTAAATTGATAGTATAATGCCCTAAACCTGTGTGTACTACTATTGTAAACAGTTTGTAATATAATGCTTTTGTTATGTTCATGCAATAAAGTTTGTTCTCCAGCAGATGGGGTACAGTTGGCAGTGTTTGACTAGAGGAATGGGTCTTAACATCCCACTTTTCCTCTCTTGGTAGGAGTGGGCTGATCCGACTTCCTGTCAAGGGAAGGGCAGTGCTACATAGAGTAAGCCATAGAAAGGAAAGAGAGGAGTGAGGGAGCATGCAAACCATCTCCTGCTCCTCCAGGAACATATGGACCACATAGGCAGCTCATCTCGGAGGACAACTGTCCTAGAGAGCCTGCAGGGTCCTAGACTACAGAGGATTTGTAAACTATGGCATATTTTTGTCAGCAAAATGATCAAGAAATCAAGCTATCAAGACTCCACTTCAAGGTGGTGGAAAATACGTTAAGACTCCATCACTGCAGTTCAGGACAGGCATAGCTAGAAGCTTGCATTATTCAGTGGACACCTACAGCCACAGGTGACAGAGAAAAGCCATAGGGAAAGGAATCACAAGATAGAAAGAAGTTCTTTGTTCTATAATCTCTACCTGGTTCCTTCATCATCACCATTTTCACTGCACCGAACCCCAGGGAGCGACGGCCTGAGGTAGGACACCGTGACACAACAACACTTCATCAAGGCCAGTACCACTCCCATCCTCTGTGTCTGCTCTTCAATGGCTTGCTGCAATATTGCTGGTGTAAACCTAGCATTACTTTTTTTTAAGAAAAGGGTTACTTGGTTAGTTCAGTTGTATTTAATTTTATATTTTTTTTTTTTTTTTTTAAGTGGTCTAACTTTCTTATAAGGTTGCAGCCATATATCCTGCACTAGTAGACTGCATTATAATTTTTTGCTATGGTGAGTTACAATTCTCGTGTGATTTCAGAATATAATTATCCGGTTTATTCGCTTATTCCGATTCCATTATAAATAAAATCAGGACACGCTCACCCCGCTTTCTATCAGTCTGTTTTAATCTCTCACATCAACAAGTAGTCGAGGATGAAAATCCCAGTTCTGTCAAACATAGCAAGGCTGTTTAATTTGTAAAATGTAACCAGATTCCAACCAGATAGTACATTAAGCGCATCCCATCTCCTGGTGGTGTTTTCAATATGTTAGAAAACCAAGATCAGAAAGTCTGATAGTTTGTAAAGTCCCACACTGTGTCCATTGTATAGTCTCTGAACAACAACGATAAAGAAAAGAACCTGAACTGTGGTGACATTTTTACAAAACATCTCAGTTTCTAAAGTTGCACTGTGGATATTTTTTATTTGGTACCCTGCTTCTGATGAGCTGACCTTACAAAACGGATCAGGAAGCAATAAAGCCTCCATCAATATTCAGGATTAATGCGTTTAATATTGCTTTACTCCTGCTTCCGTGGTGTCCATCAAAGGGATTATGTTTCACTGCCTGCAGCTGAGCTATGTCTGCTTATATTATGGAACCAAGGACACAGTAATAAACTGTTCAAGAAAGAAAACCAAGGGTGTAGGATAAAGGTTGCCCCAGATCATAACTGTCAAGTGGCACCATTTTAAAAATGTTGTCCAGAACTATAATGAAAAGGCCTTTTTTTTTTATAAACAGTGCCACTCCTGTCCATTCGGTGAGTTTGGCATTACTGCTCAATCGCATTCGCTAGAAATGGGTTGTCCTACAAATTATTCATAAGTATTCAGACCCCTTCATAAGTATCCAGACCCTTTAATATGAAACTTCAAATTTAGCTCTGTGGCCTCATGTTTTTCTTGGTCATATTTGAGATGTTTCTACGTCTTGATTGGAGTTACCTGTAGTAAATTTAGTTGATTGGGCATGTTTTGGAAAGATGCAGCCCTGTACACATAAGGTCTCACAGCTGACGAAGCATATCAGATCAAAAACCAAGTCATAAAAAGAACTGCCTGTAGAGCTCAGAGACAGTATTGTGGGGAGGCACAGATCTGGAGAAGGGGACAAACTTTTTTTACTGCACTGACAGTTCCAAATAGTACAGTGAACTCCATAATTCTTAAATGGAAGAATTTTGGAACAACCAGGGCTTTTCCTAGAGCTTGTCACACCTCCAAACTAAGTACTGGGCCTTAGTAAAAGGGATGACCAAGAACCCAATGGTCAATCCAGCTGAGCTCCAAAGGTCCAGTGTGCAGATGGGAGAAACTTCCAGAAGGTCAACCATCACTGCAGCACTCCACCAATCTGGGCTTTATGGCGGAGTGGCCAGAAAGAGACTTCTCTTCAGTAAATGACACCTGGAGTTTGCAAAAATAAACACCTAAAGGACTCTCAGACGGTGAAAAACAAGATTCTCTGGTTTGATAAAACCAAGATTGAACTTTTTGGCTTCAGTTCTAAGTATCATGTCTGGTGAAAGCAAGGCACTACTTATCACCTGCCCAATACCATCCCTACAGTGAAGCATGATGGTGGCCGCATCATAGTGGGGTGTTTTCCAGCAGCTGGCACAGGGAGACTGGTCATGGTTGAGGGAGAGCTGAAAGGAACAAAGCACAGAGATGTGCTTCTGGACCTCAGACTGGGCCCAAACTACATAACAATAACCCTAAACACATAGCCAAGACAAAACAGCAGTGGCTTAGGGACAACTCTGTGAATGTCATTGAGTGGCCCAGCCAGAGCCCTGACCTAAACCCAATGGAACATCTCTGGAGAGACCTAAAAATGACTGTCCACTGACAGCCCCAATCCAACCTAACAGGGCTTGAGAGGCTCTAGAGAAGAATGGCTGAAAATCCCCAAATCCAGGTGTGCAAACCTTGTGGCATCATCCTCAAGAAGACTGGAGGCTGTAATCACTTCCAAAAGGGGTTCAACTTAGTTCTGGGTAAAGAGGTTGAATACTTACAGTCAGGTCCATAAATATTGGGACATCGACACAATTGTAACATTTTTGGCTCTATACACCACCACAATGGATTTGAAATGAAACGAACAAGATGTGATTTAACTGCAGACTGTCAGCTTTAAATTGAGGGTATTTACATCCTAATCAGGTGAACGGTGTAGGAATTACAACAGTTTGCATATGTGCCTCCCACTTGTTAAGGGACCAAAAGTAATGGGACAATTGGCTTCTCAGCTGTTCCATGGCCAGGTGTGTGTTATTCCCTCATTATCCCAATTACAATGAGCAGATAAAAGGTCCAGAGTTAATTTCAAGTGTGCTATTTGCATTTAGAATCTGCTGCTGTCAACTCTCAAGATGAGATCCAAAGAGCTGTCACTATCAGTGAAGCAAGCCATCATTAGGCTGATAAAACAAAACAAACCCATTAGAGAGATAGCAAAAACATTAGGCGTGGCCAAAACAACTGTTTGGAACATTCTTAAAAGGAAGGAACGCACCGGTGAGCTCAGCAACACCAAAAGACCCGGAAGACCATGGAAAACAACTGTGGTGGATGACCGAAGAATTCTTTCCCTGGTGAAGAAAACCCCCTTTACAACAGTTGGCCAGATCAAGAACACTCTCCAGAAGGTAGGTGTATGTGTGTCAAAGTCAACAATCAAGAGAAGACTTCACCAGAGTGAATACAGAGGGTTTACCACAAGATGTAAACCATTGGTGAGCCTCAAAAACAGGAAGGCCAGATTACAGTTTGCCAAACAACATCTAAAAAAGCCTTCACAGTTCTGGAACAACATCCTATGGACAGATGAGACCAAGATCAACTTGTACCAGAGTGATGGGAAGAGAAGAGTATGGAGAAGGAAAGGAACTGCTCATGATCCTAAGCATACCACCTCATCAGTGAAGCATGGTGCTGGTAGTGTCATGGCATGGGCATGTATGGCTGCCAGTGGAACTGGTTCTCTTGTATTTATTGATGATGTGACTGCTGACAAAAGCAGCAGGATGAATTCTGAAGTGTTTCGGGCAATATTATCTGCTCATATTCAGCCAAATGCTTCAGAACTCATCATCGCTTCACAGTGCAGATGGACAATGACCCAAAGCATACTGCAAAAGCAACCAAAGAGTTTTTTTAAGGGAAATAAGTGGAATGTTATGCAATGGCCAAGTCAATCACCCGACCTGAATCCGATTGAGCATGCATTTCACTTGCTGAAGACAAAACTGAAGGGAAAATGCCCCAAGAACAAGCAGGAACTGAAAACAGTTGTAGTAGAGGCCTGGCAGAGCATCACCAGGGATGAAACCCAGCGCCTATGGATGTCTATGCGTTCCAGACTTCAGGCTGTAATTGACTGCAAAGGATTTGCAACCAAGTATTAAAAAGTGAAAGTTTTATTTATGATTATTATTCTGTCCCATTACTTGTGGTCCCTTAACAAGTGGGAGGCACATATGCAAACTGTTGTAATTCCTACACCGTCCACCTGATTTGGATGTAAATACCCTCAAATTAAAGCTGACAGTCTGCAGTTAAAGCCTATCTTGTTCGTTTCATTTCAAATCCATTGTGGTTGTGTATAGAGCCAAAAATGTTAGAATTGTGTCGATGACCCAATATTTATTGACCTGGCTGTATGTCAATGCAAGATTTTTATTTTTTTATTTTTATTAATTTGCAAAGATTTCAAACACTGAGGGACCTTTATCAAGACTGAAGTTCCCATATGCCTCTGTACAAGAGTAAAATTCACGTAATTTATTAAGAGGCAGATGCCTTTTAATAAACTAGGTGCATCTCTAGCAGTCCGTGCACCAGAAACTGAAGTCTATGCCAGCCAGTGGCTGACGTATGCTTCAGCTATAAAACACCAGTTTCTGACTTAAGTTTTAGTAAATCCGGTGGGCAGTGCTAAGCTCCACCTCCACCTACCAAACCCCATCCCTTTTCTTGTGGCACCAAACCCAAGAAAACTGTAGGTTGTAATCACTGCTCCAACCAATTACTGAGTAAAGTGTCTGAATACTTATGTCAATGCAAGATTTTTTTTTCTTTTTGGTTAATTAGCAAAGATTTGCAAGCTTCAAAAGTTGCATATTATTGTGCAAGTATGGCGTGTACCATAATTTGTGACTTTTTTATGCCAATACTGAAGTGTAAAGTCATTAGTAAATGCCCCTGTAATGACCGGCAACACGCACAGGGAGGAAAACAGGGAAAGCCCTGCCCAAGGGAGAGGGAAAGGTGGTGACCCCTAACTCACCTTGCGGCTGGCACCTGACTGCCCTGACGTCCCTAGACGGGTTCCTCACCCGTGCGGCGATCACGTGCCTAAACCCTGGATTTCCCTGAAATGAGCCCTAGATAGTGAACAGGCCGGTGGGATCGCTAGTCCGCACCACTGCACTAAGAGGGAAACACCAGGGAGAGGACAGACAAATACAGACAAACATATACACCCATGTGGGCGACCACAGCAGTCCACAAAGGTTCAACAGGGATCCGGAGGGTAGCGTTCTGAAACAACAATCAGAGAACGCAGCAACACAGCTCCAGTGGGTCAGAATAGAAGTCCAGGCAGGAAGCTCTATCTCTGGCAACCAGAGAAGTGTGAGAGAGGAATATAAGGAGGTTTGGGAGTGCTGGACAAGGAACAGCTGAGGAGAAGGAGCTACGGATCCCTGAGTGAGCCAAAAGGGTTTGCAAAGCAAACCCAGAAAGCTACCATAAGGAAAACAGCCCTATCTTAAATAGAGCGTGCAGCCAACTGCTGCGACTTCCTGACACCGGGTATAACGGAGTCAGGCGTGGTTCTCGATACCCTCGTGACAGTACCCCCCTCTCTACGAGGGGCCTCCGGACACTCAGGACCAGGCCTCTCAGGATGAGAGGCATGAAAAACCCGAACTAACCTGTCGGCGTTTACCTCAGACGCAGGAACCCACATTCTTTCCTCAGGACCGTAACCTCTCCAATGCACCAGATATTGAAGAGAGCGGCGGACCCGACGAGAATGAACAATTTTGGATATCTGAAATATCTAGATTACCATCCACGACAACAGGAGGGGGTGGCAGCGGTGATGGTTCTAGAGGTGGAACATATTTTTTGAGTAGCCACGGGGTTGATGATGGCTACAATTTTGTAAGGGCCAATAAACCTAGGACCCAGTTTCCAAGAGGGAACCTTCAATTTAATATTCCTAGTAGACAACCACACATAGTCATTCACTCCTAGGTCCGGACCTGGCGACCGTCTCTTATCAGCCATGCATTTGTATTTACCTCCCATATTTTTCAAGTTAGCTTGCACCTTCTGCCATACCGATGAAAGAGATGACGAAAAACGTTCCTCTTCGGGAACCCCAGAAGACCCCCCCTCTTTGAAAGTACAGAATTGGGGATGAAAACCATATGCACCAAGAAATGGTGACTTGCCAGTGGATTCCTGACGACGATTATTTATGGCAAACTCAGCTAACGGTAAATATGATGACCACAACTCTTGGTTTTCAGACACAAAACATCTTAGATATGTTTCAAGGTTTTGGTTGGTACGCTCAGTCTGTCCATTCGACTGAGGATGGAAAGCTGAGGAAAAGGACAAGTGTACCCCCAAACGGGAACAAAAAGCTTTCCAAAATTTAGAAATAAACTGGGTACCCCGATCCGAAACAACATCGGAGGGGACCCCGTAAAGCTTCACGATTTCACTGACGAATACCTGAGCAAGAGTCTTAGCATTAGGTAGTGCGGGTAACGCAAAGAAGTGTACCATTTTGCTAAACCTGTCCACTACTACCAAAATAACAGTTTTACCCGCAGACAAAGGTAAGTCAGTGATAAAATCCATTGACAGATGTGTCCACGGTCTATTGGGAATGACGAGTGGTAATAGAGACCCTGCAGGACGTGTATGTAAAACTTTTGCGCTCGCACAGGTAGAACAAGAAGACACAAAATCCAATACATCCTGACGCAACCTTGGCCACCAAAAACGACAAGACAATAGCTCCAAGGTTGCTTTACTACCCGGGTGCCCAGCAAGTGCCGAATTATGATGTTCCTTTAATAATTTGAAACGTAGGTTCAACGGTACAAACAATTTCTCTGAGGGGCAAGAGACCGGGGCGTCCCCCTGGGCCTCTAACACCTTCCCCTCCAAAACAGGGTGTACCGCAGAGACAACCACTCCTCTTTGTAGAATGGGCACCGACCGGATCACTCACATTACCCCCTCCAGGGAAACAACGAGATAGTGCATCAGCCTTGGTGTTCTTTGCCCCAGGACGATAGGTAATCACAAAGTTAAACCTGGTAAAAAATAGCGACCACCTAGCGTGTCTAGGGGTGAGACGCTTAGCTGATTCGAGGTACAGGAGATTTTTGTGGTCACAGTGACGGGGTGGACTGCCCCCTCTAAGAAGTGACGCCACTCCTCAAACGCAAGTTTAATAGCTAATAGTTCCCTATTGCCAATATCGTAGTTCTTTTCTGCTGCAGATAGTTTTTTAGAAAAGAAAGCACAAGGACGCCATTTGCCAGGAGACGGACCCTGAGACAGCACCGCCCCCACTCCCACCTCTGACGCATCGACTTCAACAATAAAAGGCTGAGAGACATCAGGTTGGACTAGTACAGGTGCTGAGGTAAACCTCTCTTTTAGAGAGGAAAAAGCAACTTTAGCGGCGTCAGACCATTTAGAAAAATCAGTCCCCTTCCTAGTCATGTCAGTAAGCGGTTTTACAATGAGTGAATAATTTTTAATGCATTTCCTATAGAAATTCGCGAAGCCCAAGAACCGTTGCAGTGCTTTGAGGTTCTCAGGAAGATCCCAATCTAAAATTGCCTGGACCTTCCTAGGATCCATACGGAAACCAGAAGCAGATAAAAAATAACCTAGGAATTGTATCTCCTGAACGGCGAAGACACATTTTTCAATCTTAGCATATAATTCATTCGTCCGTAGGACCTGCAGTACTTGTCTAACATGCGCCTCATGTGTTCTCAGATCAGACGAATAAATTAAAATATCATCTAGGTATATTACCACAAACCTGCCGATTAGATGACTAAAAATGTAATTAACGAAATGTTGAAAGACGGCAGGAGCATTGGTCAGACCGAAAGGCATAACTAGATTTTCATAATGCCCCTCAGGGGTGTTAAACGCTGTCTTCCACTCATCCCCCTCCTTAATACGAATCAGATTGTAGGCCCCCCTAAGATCCAGTTTGGAGAACCACCTAGCACCCGCAATCTGATTAAACAGGTCAGGAATGAGAGGAAGAGAGTATGGGTCTCGGATGGTTATCCGATTTAATTCGCGAAAATCTAAGCAAGGACGCAGGCCCCCATCTTTCTTTTTAACAAAGAAAAACCCTGCGGCCACGGGTGAAGAAGAGGGTCTGATGTGTCCCTTAGCCAAGCTCTCGGAGATATAATCTTTCATGGCTTGTCTCTCTGGACCCGAAAGATTATATAACCTGGTCTTGGGTAATTTTGCGCCGGGAATAAGGTTAACCGGGCAATCATAAGGACGATGAGGTGGTAACTTCTGACAACCCTTTTCAGAAAAAACATCCTCAAAATCCGAAATAAATGTAGGTAGGGTAGTTATGGAGGCGACTAAGCAATTGCTATTTAAGCAATTTTCTCTGCACTGCTCACTCCACTCCAATATCTCCCTGGCCTGCCAATCCACTACTGGATTGTGCTCTACCAACCAGGGAAGACCCAGCACTACCGGAGTGGGAAGCCCCTCCAGAACATAACCTGAAAGCATCTCGTTATGGTGGTCCCCTACCCGAAGGTGTAAATTATGAACAATGTGGGTGAGGTTTCTCTGAGACAGGGGAGCAGAATCAATAGCGAATATGGGAATGGGTCTCTGTAACGTACAAAGAGACAAACCCAAAGTGCGGGCAAAATGGGCATCTATCAAATTTACCCCTGCTCCACTGTCTAGAAAGAAAGAAATAGTCTCCGTCTTATCACCAAAAATAATAACCGCTGGCAACACAAATTGCGATGTACGTATGGAGGAAACGTATACCCCCCGGCTGACATCCTCCACCCAGCCTGGGGTTAGTAGTTTTTCCGACGGTCTTTTGTTTCTGAGGAAAGAAGGACAGACATTAATGAAATGGCCCCTCTCCCCACAGAAAAAACAAACCCCACGCCTACGGCGAACCTCAGGAGGGCGGACCTGACGAGTAGTACCTCCTAGCTGCATAGGCTCGTCTAAGTCCGTACAGACTAACTGCTGCTTGGGAGGGGTTACCAATTTCTCCGATTCTTTCAACCTGTCCCTAAGGCGTCTCTCTATACGGATAGAAAGGGACATAACCGCATCAAGGGAAAAGGGGGTCTCCTATAATGCAAGCGCATCCTTAACCCTTTCGGATAACCCAGAGCAGAACTGACTCCTGAGAGCCGGGTCGTTCCATTGGGTATCCGTAGCCCACCTACGGAACTCAGAGCAATACTCCTCTACTGGCCGCTCTCCCTGTAGGAGTCTCCGTAATTTTGATTCAGCCAGTGCGACTCGGTCAGGGTCGTCATATATGAGACCCAAGGCCCCGAAAAACTCATCCACTGACCGAAGAGCTTGGGAATCAGTAGGTAAAGAGAACGCCCAGGACTGAGGGTCCCCCTGCAGCAGGGAAATAACAACCCCCACCCGCGGATCTTCATTACCAGAGGAGTAAGGGCGCAGTTTAAAATATAACTTACAGGCCTCACGGAATGTCAAAAACTTGTCCCTTCCCCCAGAAAATCTGTCAGGGAGAGGGACCTTGGGTTCCGCAACAACCTGGTTACCAGTAGCAACCGCTGGGCTTGCGGTCAGTTGTAATTGCTGCTGTTGCTGGAGGACCGACGCCTTCAATCCTACCACCTCCAAAGACAGGCCATGAAATTGTTTGGACAGAGCAGCAATTTGATCCATACTGGATTCTAAGTAGGTAAAAAAAAAATAAAAAAAAAATAAAAATACAAATTTTTTTATTTTTTTTACCTACACAAAATAAGGGCCAGAGATAATGTAATGACCGGCAACACGCACAGGGAGGAAAACAGGGAAAGCCCTGCCCAAGGGAGAGGGAAAGGTGGTGACCCCTAACTCACCTTGCGGCTGGCACCTGACTGCCCTGATGTCCCTAGACGGGTTCCTCACCCATGCGGCGATCACGTGCCTAAACCCTGGCTTTCCCTGAAATGAGCCCTAGATAGTGAACGGGCCGGTGGGATCGCTAGTCCTCACCACTGCACTAAGAGGGAAACACCAGGGAGAGGACAGACAAATACAGACAAACATATACACCCATGTGGGCGACCACAGCAGTCCACAAAGGTTTAACAGGGATCCGGAGGGTAGCGTTCTGAAACAACAATCAGAGAACGCAGCAACACAGCTCCAGTGGGTCAGAATAGAAGTCCAGGCAGGAAGCTCTATCTCTGGCAACCAGAGAAGTGTGAGAGAGGAATATAAGGAGGTTTGGGAGTGCTGGACAAGGAACAGCTGAGGAGAAGGAGCTACGGATCCCTGAGTGAGCCAAAAGGGTTTGCAAAGCAAACCCAGAAAGCTACCATAAGGAAAACAGCCCTATCTTAAATAGAGCGTGCAGCCAACCGCTGCGACTTCCTGACCCCGGGTATAACGGAGTCAGGCGTGGTTCTCGATACCCTCGTGACAGCCCCTCATTCTGTTTTCACTTCTTCATTGTGCGGTATTTAGTGCAGAATGCTGGGGAAAAACTTGATTTTTATATTTTTTTTGCACATGACCACAATATAACAAAATGTACACATTATACATGAACTTTGTACTTATACACATAGATATTATACACATTACACACATATATACTGTGACACAGTAAAGGGAATTGTATGTGGAGGCAGGTATTTTCCTCCCAGTGTGTGCTGCTGGACTAATTAGCAGTCAGGTAAGGTCAATCACCGGACTGGATCGCAGGTGCCGGTCCGGGTTTTTGTTAACACCTAGCTGCCTTTAAAAGACAGCTGGGTTCATGCAGAGGGGATCTCTGTATTAAGATCTGAGGCTTGTGCCGGGATGGAAGGCTGCGACCCATGTGAAGGGAAACAGGCCGACTAATGCCTGCTGATGGACTCTTGTTGGCAGAACAGGCTGCATGGTGTGAACTGAAACCAATACTGCAAAGTGACTTTTTTGCTTGAAAGTGTTTTTTTGTTCTGTGAACTTTCTAATGTGTGAATAAACACTGAACTTTTGGTTTACAAACTGGTTGGTGCCTCTATACTGCATCAGCTTATCCTGTTTACCAGAGCAAATCCTCACAATTGGTGGAGGATGCGTGCAATCTCAGTGAGGCTGGTGTAAAGCCGAAATATTTTTGTTGCATTTTTTTGGGACTCTGTTATAAGTCCTGGATTAAGCCTGCTAAGTTGCAACCAGCATCACGGGACAAGATGGAGAAGATGAAGAAGCAGCTGGTGCAGGCCAACTTAAGGCAGCAACAGGCCTTAAGTTGGCCTCTTGTTGGCAGAACAGACTCTTGTTGGCAGAACAGGCCGCATGGTGTGAATAAACGCTGAACTTTTGTTTTACAAACTGGTTGGTGCCTCTATACTGCGTCCGCTTTTTC
Source organism: Bufo gargarizans (assembly GCF_014858855.1). Classification (NCBI taxonomy): domain Eukaryota; kingdom Metazoa; phylum Chordata; class Amphibia; order Anura; family Bufonidae; genus Bufo; species Bufo gargarizans. The sequence goes on along the minus strand of NC_058082.1, from coordinate 21,809,426 downwards.
TATTTACCAGAGCGAATCCCCACAATAAATATTATTCATTCTGTAGTAATGTGTATGATAAAGTGGTGGAAGGCATGTATATCTCGCCCAGATTCCTCAGTTGGGTGAGATAGATGAAATCCAGAAAGCTGCACTTATTTCATAGTTTGCTGGAGCTGTTTGTTTAGATTTCATTGGTTGGATTTTATTTGGACTGAGGTAGGATTGGCAGAGGGACATCCCAGTCCACACCGTCCCACTACAGGTACTCCCCCTAGCCTCATGGATCCCAGGTGTAGAGTGCTGGAATCATTAGTGGGGAATAAAAGAAATCTCAGACTGTCAGTCTGAGGGAAGTGAAGCCTGGACAGCTGAAGTGAATCCTGATCTCCCCTGATGTGAACAGGACTCTGTAGGTGAGAGAGGAATCATTTGCTGTATTAGTTAGAGCCTAGACAGACAAGTTTTGCTTTATGTTGTGTTGATGCTATAACTTTACCTCACCAAGGGACTCTATAACTTGAATGCTAATGTTATAGTGAAGTGACCAAATAAAGCACAGTTTGGACTGTCTCCATGAAAATTTCTCATTGCAGACCACATTGCGAGTACAGATCCCGATAATACACATTACCCATCACGCAGGCTGGTTAGGCAGAGCAGGGGAACAATTAAATACCATAACAACTTTGGACTGGAGAAGGGAAAGTAGTTCAAGAAGTGAAAGGAAGGCTGGAAGACTAACACAGAGGAGAGGGACCTGAATCTGTTAGCATCATCTTTAACCCCTCCACTGTGCTACCTGTCTGTGCCTGGGTAACATGCTGCACCTGCCCCTCCTCCCCGCCTACACCCCTGGAATCAGAAGAACTGTTCTCATTTAAACTTGTAATCTTTCCTGGAGAAAGCCCTAGGAGCATGAAAACAAAGGTGCAGCATAAAGCTGGACAAGATAAGTTATATATGTAGCAAGCATTATCTTGACTCCTGGCACAATTATTTTTATTATTATAATGTGATTTTATTGCATTAGCGTGTCAAGCCAGTCAAGCTAATGTTGGCTACATCTGTAATTGAAAAAATACCTTCTTCAGAGCTATGGTGTATTATTTGGTGAGCACTCAGACATATGTACTGTAGGCACTTTTCTGTATCTTTTATAGGCACAGAAAACCTCTTTTATTAGACTTGAAAAAATGGAAAATGGTATCATATCTCATAATGACTAACTTTTATCCATATCAGGGCCCCACCCACACCTAAGTGAGCGGGAATGTGATCTATCTCCTACTCCTCTGGGCCATGAGATCCCCAGAGGCAGCACATCTGTGAGGACCACTACTCCAGACCCTCTACTGCAGGGTCCTAGGCCACAGAAGATTAGCAAGCTACAGCGTATTAGGCACCAGAGTGATCAAGCATCCGATCTATCGAGACTCCTCTGCAAAAGTGGTGGGAAACATGTTAAGACACCATCACGATAGCCAGGACAGGCATAGCGGGAGACCTGCATCATACAGTGGACACCTGCAGTCACAGGGGCCTAGAGTAAAGCTGTAGGGAAGGGAATCCAGAGTGATAGAGCGTCAGCTAGCAAGTTTCTGAATGTCATCTTTGTCACATTTCCAGGTACCATACCCCGTCATCTGGGAGGAGAAATTAGACTTTTTACAAACTGCAGCTGGATGTTATTTGTTCAACCATCTCTGCCTGGTTCCTTTGATCATCATCATTTTCACTGCATCGAATCCAAGGGAGCGACGGCCTGAGGTAGGACACCGTAACAAAACTACACTACATCAGGGCCACTACCACTCCCATTCTCTACACCGGCTCCCACAGGGGCTCACTGCAGACAGATATATCATGAACAACTCCCAGCAGAGTATCACAAAATCATGTATTATGTGTGTGTGTATATATACATATATATATATATATATACAATATTTGTGGTACTGGATGTTGTACTATTGTCATAGATATTTGACTGTCCCAGTTATTGTAGGACATTTGATCTTGTTTTTATGAGTCTGGATTTCAGCCTCTTTCCATTATTGATTTTGCTTTTGGTTTGATCCTGCGTTTTATTCTTCTATGTTCCCCTGTGTGCATTTCCCTTGCTCTAACACTATATCCTTATTTTCAATAAATCTTCTGATTAACCTTTTTCGTGACTCAGGTAGTGTCCTGAAGTTTATATTACTCCTCGGTTCCCCTTATGAACCAGCTGCGTTGTCTACTGTTTGTCATTATGAATCCCATAACTAGAGTTCTGTCTCTGCATTCTCTCTTGTGGAAATTGTTGTAATGTTTCTTATACCATAAAACTTAAACTATATGTGCTGCAATTTTCATTAAATAAAATACCCTCGCAGTATACAGAGCTCCATGTTACATACATTTCTTTTCACCTTTAAAGCCGCAAGGCCCAGGGTTATCATGCTGGATTGTGTGGTACTCTTTTTGTTACCCCCATGTTGTGTACCGTTAGAGGGGTATCCCATGATTAATTTACAGCAAGTCGGTTTGCAGGGGAGGCATAGTCTTCCCTAAATGACCATAGCCATGCAAATTCTTTCCCCATATACCAGCAATGCCCAATTTGTGGAGTGCAGTTCGAGAATTGATGGTCAATCTCAGAAGTACAGCAGGTGCTGAAAGCAATTAACCTTAACCACATGCAGCAAAGTCCAAAGCTATAAGAGTACCTTTGCTGACTAGTCCACACACTCACCTGGTTCTCAACCTTCTGCAGTAATGTAATTCTTTCTTCTTTCAGAGGATAATCATTAAAAAAAGATTTTCTGGCTGCTATTCACTCTTAGGAATGCTGCTTTCCTTGAGAAAATTTTTCTTTTGGCCTACTTGGCTGCAGCACACATCAAACAGGTCTTGTTTCTAGCTTGCTCATAAGCAGAATCTCAAACAAGGGGGACAGAACCAGTCTGTCTCCCAGCAACTACACTAAGAACCACCAGTTTAACTATTTCCTCCCGTACATAGCCTTTTGGGATCACTCTTATGTTGTGTACTGTTCACAGAATAACAGTAGACATTTTAAAGTAGTGAACCTGACTATCAACCCCTTAGCAATGAATCACAACATTAACCCCCAAGTGGTTCACTGCAAATGTTAAAAATGAAAAGCATTGAGTCAAGTGTCAGTGAACAGCGCTATGGCCCAAGGGTCATGCCACCACTTTCTTCTACAAGGGGTTGGAAGTTGGAGAAACCAAGTTTAGCTCCTCCTAGAACCACCACCAGTATGGCGGCATATTAATATATTTTTGGCTGTGAGACTTCTTTACATCAAGTCTCTGGGCAACTGTCTGTAATGCCTTTCCCTTTTCTCTTGGTCTCTGTACTATTTAATAATATCACATATTAAAAAATGGCCACAAAAGTTTCACAAAACCTATTCCAAGTTTTGAGAGACATAGAAAACCAAGAATTGAAAATTACTACTTATGCTTTATGACCATTTCTGTTTCCTAAGTGTTTTTATGACTTCTCAATTCTTGATTTATTTACACTACCAAAAACTAATAAAATCTACAAGGCTGCACTAGAAATTCAGGAACACGAATATAACACTCTGCAGAGTATTTAATGTGGTTTTATGATGTTCGAGCATAAACACTTTTGACGTCTTTCATTTTTTTTTCTGGGAATATAATGAAGGCTCTTGTAAGAATATAGATGGGACGCAAATAGTACATACAGTTGTTAGAATATGCTTTGGAGCCCCACAAAAAGATATGTGTACCAGGAGGGCCTTCTATTAGATGGCGGTCTGTGAAGTAGCTTCTGTTATCACCCCAATGATGTACTTTCATACAATGTGCAACAACCAGACCATATGGCGCCTAGTTAAAGGGGATGTCCCATCTGGACATTCATGCCTTGAGATATGCCTCTTATGCCATATGTCATAAATGTCCACAGGTGGGACCTGCACCTATTTCAAGAATGCATTCCCACCATGAAAGGAGAGAGTGCCGCTCATGTTCAGCGTCCTCTAAATTCCCTTTTAGGTAGTTCAGCTAGAGTTAGTCTACTTTCGGAAGTCCCATAGCTATGAGATGATACCCACAACTATCGATATGTCATAAATATCTAAATGGGAATACCCCTTTGACAGCGGAATACACTGTGGTGTCCCAGCGCCTTACCTTGGCCAAATAACTCTTCAGTACTGATACCTAAATAACCATGCCCACCACCACACCATGAAAAGATAAAATACTGCCATACCGTACCTGGGTAATACCAACACAAATTAATACTGTAATGCAAGGCACCAACAAACAGACCAGTGATGAAAGCAAAAAGGTGTTTATTCACCAGAAACATAAACGTCCAGGACACTTGCTGGTAACAAGGAATAATAACAAAAAAACAGGCAAGGAGATTCCAGGAATAGTCCCAACCAGTGCTGAATGATGCTGTGCACTTGGTAGTCGAGTCACTCCAGATCTTGGGTCCGCTGTAAGGACAAAGTTCCTGGCAGTCTTCAGTCACTAGGAGTTGTGACCTATACCTGGTTGAGGGAAAATAACAGTGGGCACTGATCACCCTGAGAGACCTCCTTTTAAATGCCTGCTGACTAGAGTTGAGCGAACACCTGGATGTTCGGGTTCGAGAAGTTCGGCCGAACATCCCGGAAATGTTCGGGTTCGGGATCCGAACCCGATCCGAACTTCGTCCCGAACCCGAACCCCATTGAAGTCAATGGGGACCCGAACTTTTCGGCACTAAAAAGGCTGTAAAACAGCCCAGGAAAGAGCTAGAGGGCTGCAAAAGGCAGCAACATGTAGGTAAATCCCCTGCAAACAAATGTGGATAGGGAAATGAATTAAAATAAAAATTAAATAAATAAAAATTAACCAAAATCAATTGGAGAGAGGTCCCATAGCAGAGAATCTGGCTTCACGTCACCCACCACTGTAAGAGTCCATTTTCATAAATTTAGGCCCAGCACCCAGGCAGAGGAGAGAGGTCCCGTAACAGAGAATCTGGCTTCATGTCAGCAGAGAATTAGTCTGCATGTCATAGCAGAGAATCAGGCTTCACGTCAGCCACCACTGCAACAGTCCATTGGCATATATTTAGGCCCAGCACACACACAGGCAGAGGAGAGAGGTCCCGTAACAGACAATCTGGCTTCATGTCAGCAGAGAATCAGTCTGCATGTCATAGCAGAGAATGAGGCTTCACGTCAGCCACCACTGCAACAGTCCATTGGCATATATTTAGGCCCAGCACCCAGGCAGAGGAGGGAGGTCTCGTAACAGAGAATCTGGCTTCATGTCAGCAGAGAATCAGTCTGCATGTCATAGCAGAGAATGAGGCTTCACGTCAGCCACCACTGCAACAGTCCATTGGCATATATTTAGGCCCAGCACACACACAGGCAGAGGAGAGAGGTCCCGTAACAGAGAATCTGGCTTCATGTCAGCAGAGAATCAGTCTGCATGTCATAGCAGAGAATCAGGCTTCACGTCACCCAACATTGGAACAGTCCATTGGCATATATTTAGGCCCCGGCACCCAGACACAGGAGAGGTTCATTCAACTTTGGGTAGCCTCGCAATATAATGGTAAAATGAAAATAAAAATAGGATTGAATGAGGAAGTGCCCTGGAGTCCAATAATATATGGTTAAGGGGAGGTAGTTAATGTCTAATCTGGACAAGGGACGGACAGATCCTGTGGGATCCATGCCTGGTTCATTTTTATGAACGTCAGCTTGTCCACATTGGCTGTAGACAGGCGGCTGCGTTTGTCTGTAATGACGCCCCCTGCCGTGCTGAATACACGTTCAGACAAAACACTGGCCGCCGGGCAGGCCAGCACCTCCAAGGCATAAAAGGCTAGCTCTGGCCACGTGGACAATTTAGAGACCCAGAAGTTGAATGGGGCCGAACCATCAGTCAGTACGTGGAGGGGTGTGCACACGTACTGTTCCACCATGTTAGTGAAATGTTGCCTCCTGCTAACACGTTGCGTATCAGGTGGTGGTGCAGTTAGCTGTGGCGTGTTGACAAAAGTTTTCCACATCTCTGCCATGCTAACCCTGCCCTCAAAGGAGCTGGCATTGACACAGCTGCCTTGGCGACCTCTTGCTCCTCCTCTGCCTTGGCCTTGGGCTTCCACTTGTTCCCCTGTGACATTTGGGAATGCTCTCAGTAGCGCGTCTACCAACGTGCGCTTGTACTCGCGCATCTTCCTATCACGCTCCAGTGCAGGAAGTAAGGTGGGCACATTGTCTTTGTAGCATGGATCCAGCAGGGTGGCAACCCAGTAGTCCGCACAGGTTAAAATGTGGGCAACTCTGCTGTCGTTGCGCAGGCACTGCAGCATGTAGTCGCTCATGTGTGCCAGGCTGCCCAGGGGTAAGGACAAGCTGTCCTCTGTGGGAGGCGTATCGTCATCGTCCTGCCTTTCCCCCCAGCCACGCACCAGTGATGGACCCGAGCTGCGTTGGGTGCCACCCCGCTGTGACCATGCTTCATCCTCATCCTCCTCCACCTCCTCCTCATCCTCGTCCTCCTCGTCCTCCAGTAGTGGGCCCTGTCTGGCCACATTTGTACCTGGCCTCTGCTGTTGCCAAAAACCTCCCTCTGAGTCACTTCGAAGAGACTGGCCTGAAAGTGCTAAAAATGACCCCTCTTCCTCCTCCTCCTCCTCCTCCTCCTCCTCCTCCTCCTCCTCCTGGGCCACCTCCTCTTGCATCATCGCCCTAAGTGTTTTCTCAAGGAGACATAGAAGTGGTATTGTAACGCTGATAACGGCGTCATCGCCACTGGCCATGTTGGTGGAGTACTCGAAACAGCGCAACAGGGCACACAGGTCTCGCATGGAGGCCCAGTCATTGGTGGTGAAGTGGTGCTGTTCTGTAGTGCGACTGACCCGTGCGTGCTGCAGCTGAAACTCCACTATGGCCTGCTGCTGCTCGCACAGTCTGTCCAGCATGTGCAAGGTGGAGTTCCACCTGGTGGGCACGTCGCATATGAGGCGGTGAGCGGGAAGGCCGAAGTTACGCTGTAGCGCAGACAGGCGAGCAGCAGCAGGATGTGAACGCCGGAAGCACGAACAGACGGCCCGCACTTTATGCAGCAGCTCTGACATGTCGGGGTAGTTGTGAATGAACTTCTGCACCACCAAATTCAGCACATGCGCCAAGCAAGGGATGTGCGTCAAATTGGCTAGTCCCAGAGCTGCAACGAGATTTCGCCCATTATCGCACACCACCAGGCCGGGCTTGAGGCTCACCGGCAGCAACCACTCGTCGGTCTGTTGTTCTATACCCCGCCACAACTCCTGTGCGGTGTGGGGCCTGTCCCCCAAACATATGAGTTTCAGAATGGCCTGCTGACGTTTACCCCGGGCTGTGCTGAAGTTGGTGGTGAAGGTGTGTGGCTGACTGGATGAGCAGGTGGAAGAAGAGGAGGAGGAAGCCGAGAAGGAGGAGGTGGCAACAGGAGGCAAAGAATGTTGCCCTGCGATCCTTGGCGGCGGAAGGACGTGCGCCAAACAGCTCTCCGCCTGGGGCCCAGCTGCCACTACATTTACCCAGTGTGCAGTTAGGGAGATATAGCGTCCCTGGCCGTGCTTACTGGTCCACGTATCTGTGGTTAGGTGGACCTTGCCACAGATGGCGTTGCGCAGTGCACACTTGATTTTATCGGATACTTGGTTGTGCAGGGAAGGCACGGCTCTCTTGGAGAAGTAGTGGCGGCTGGGAACAACATACTGTGGGACAGCAAGCGACATGAGCTGTTTGAAGCTGTCTGTGTCCACCAGCCTAAATGACAGCATTTCATAGGCCAGTAGTTTAGAAATGCTGGCATTCAGGGCCAGGGATCGAGGGTGGCTAGGTGGGAATTTACGCTTTCTCTCAAATGTTTGTGAGATGGAGAGCTGAACGCTGCCGTGTGACATGGTTGAGACGCTTGGTGACGGAGGTGGTGGTGGTGGTGTTGGTGGTACATCCCCTGTTTGCTGGGCGGCAGGTGCCAACGTTCCTCCAGAGGCGGAGGTAGAGGCCGAGGCGGCAGCAGCAGAAGAGGCCGAGGCGGCAGCAGCAGAAGAGGCTGAGGCGGCAGCAGCAGAAGAGGTAGCAGGGGGAGCCTGAGTGACTTCCTTGGTTTTAAGGTGTTTACTCCACTGCAGTTCATGCTTTGCATGCAGGTGCCTGGTCATGCAGGTTGTGCTCAGGTTCAGAACGTTAATGCCTCGCTTAAGGCTCTGATGGCACAGCGTGCAAACCACTCGGGTCTTGTCGTCAGCACATTGTTTGAAGAAGTGCCATGCCAGGGAACTCCTTGAAGCTGCCTTTGGGGTGCTCGGTCCCAGATGGCGGCGGGCAGTAGCAGGCGGAGTCTCTTGGCGGCGGGTGTTCTGCTTTTGCCCACTGCTCCCTCTTTTGCTACGCTGTTGGCTCGGTCTCACCACTGCCTCTTCCTCCGAACTGTGAAAGTCAGTGGCACGACCTTCATTCCATGTGGGGTCTAGGACCTCATCATCCCCTGCATCGTCTTCCACCCAGTCTTGATCCCTGACCTCCTGTTCAGTCTGCACACTGCAGAAAGACGCAGCAGTTGGCACCTGTGTTTCGTCATCATCAGAGACATGCTGAGGTGGTATTCCCATGTCCTCATCATCAGGAAACATAAGTGGTTGTGCGTCAGTGCATTCTATATCTTTCACCGCTGGGGAAGGGCTAGGTGGATGCCCTTGGGAAACCCTGCCAGCGGAGTCTTCAAACAGCATAAGAGACTGCTGCATAACTTGAGGCTGAGACAGTTTCCCTGGTATGCATGAGGGTGATGTGACAGACTGATGGGGTTGGTTTTCAGGCGCCATCTGTGCGCTTTCTGCAGAAGACTGGGTGGGAGATAATGTGAACGTGCTGGATCCACTGTCGGCCACCCAATTGACTAATGCCTGTACCTGCTCAGGCCTTACCATCCTTAGAACGGCATTGGGCCCCACCATATATTGCTGTAAATTCTGGCGGCTACTGGGACCTGAGGTAGTTGGTACACTAGGACGTGTGGATGTGGCAGAACGGCCACGTCCTCTCCCAGCACCAGAGGGTCCACTAACACCACCACGACCATGTCCACGTCCGCGTCCCTTACTAGATGTTTTTCTCATTGTTATGGTTCACCACAACAACAAAAATATTATTTGGCCCAATGTATTGTATTCAAATTCAGCGGGATATAAATTTGAGGCCTAGTATTTAGGCGCTGGGTGACCGGTATGGATTTACTAACAGAATTAGACTTGGAAATGCACAGTAGCGTGTGTGTGAAGTTATTCTGAATGACCCTATGTGCACCTTGAATATTATATACCCTTTTAGGGATAGATTTCAAATAGCTCTGATATAGCAGAAACCACTAAATTATGAAATTGCTAAATTGGGAATTGTATTTCAACCCAGAACAAAAAATGTGCTTTGACGGACACTAAATAACTTTCCCAGCCACAACAGGACAGCGGTAACGAGAGATTTAGCGGGATATAAATTTGAGGCCTAGTATTTAGGCGCTGGGTGACCGGTATGGATTTAGTGACAGAATTAGACTTGGAAATGCACAGTAGCGTGTGTGTGAAGTTATTCTGAATGACCCTATGTGCACCTTCAATATTATATACCCTTTTAGGGATAGATTTCAAATAGCTCTGATATAGCAGAAACCACTAAATTATGAAATTGCTAAATTGGGAATTGTACTTCAACCCAGAACAAAATATGTGCTTTGACGGACACTAAATAACTTTCCCAGCCACAACAGGACAGCGGTAACGAGAGATTTAGCGGGATATAAATTTGAGGCCTAGTATTTAGGCGCTGGGTCACCGGTATGGATTTAGTGACAGAATTAGACTTGGAAATGCACAGTAGCGTGTGTGTGAAGTTATTCTGAATGACCCTATGTGCACCTTGAATATTATATACCCTTTTAGGGATAGATTTCAAATAGCTCTGATATAGCAGAAACCACTAAATTATGAAATTGCTAAATTGGGAATTGTATTTCAACCCAGAACAAAAAATGTGCTTTGACGGACACTAAATAACTTTCCCAGCCACAACAGGACAGCGGTAACGAGAGATTTAGCGGGATATAAATTTGAGGCCTAGTATTTAGGCGCTGGGTGACCGGTATGGATTTAGCGACAGAATTAGACTTGGAAATGCACAGTAGCGGGTGTGTGTGAAGTTATTCTGAATGACCCTATGTGCACCTTGAATATTATATACCCTTTTAGGGATAGATTTCAAATAGCTCTGATATAGCAGGAACCACTAAATTATGAAATTGCTAAATTGGGAATTGTACTTCAACCCAGAACAAAAAATGTGCTTTGACGGACACTAAATAACTTTCCCAGCCACAACAGGACAGCGGTAACGAGAGATTTAGCGGGATATAAATTTGAGGCCTAGTATTTAGGCGCTGGGTGACCGGTATGGATTTAGTGACAGAATTAGACTGGGATATGGCCAAAAAATAACCACACTATTGCTGGTTAAATGCACTTGGTGACGGGCGCAGCTTGCCCCTGATGTAGTATATGGCCAAAAAATGAACAGACTATTGCTGGTTAAATGCACTTGGTGTCACAGCTTGACGAACCACACTACTGAGGGTTAAATGCACTTGGTGACGGGCGCAGCTTGCCCCTGATGTAGTATATGGCCAAAAAATGAACAGACTATTGCTGGTTAAATGCACTTGGTGACGGGCGCAGCTTGCCCCTGATTTAGTATATGGCCAAAAAATGAACAGACTATTGCTGGTTAAATGCACTTGGTGTGATAGCTTGACCAACCACACTACTGCGGGTTAAAGGGGTTGTCCCACTTCGCTTTTTTAATCTTACCAGCAGTAGATGTCCTGGTAACTTCCTGGTTCTCAGGCAGTTGAGTGAAGGCCACGCCTCCTCATGACTCACCCTGCGTGCTCGTTCATGTGTATGAGTCATCCACATGGAGCCGTATGTGAGGTCCCGCCCCCCCCCCAGTATAATAAACATTGAGTGCGGCCCCCCCCAGTATAATATACATTTAGTGCGCCCCCCCCAGTATAATATACATTCGGTGCGGCCACCCCCCCCCAGTATAATATACATTGAGTGCGGCCCTCCCCCCCCAGTATAATATACATTCAGTGCGGCCACCCCCCCCCCAGTATAATATACATTGAGGGCGCCCCTCCCCCTCCCCAGTATAATATACATTCAGTGCGGCCACCCCCCCAGTATAATATACATTCAGTGCGCCCCCCCCCAGTATAATATACATTCGGTGCGGCTCCCTCCCAGTATAATAAACATTGGTGGCGCAGTGGGAAGTGCCAATGAGGGTTAAAAAAAAAAAAAAAAATAATTACTCACCTCCACCAATTGATCGCACAGCTGCCGGTCTCCTGTTCTATCTTTAGGACCTGTGAAAGGACCTTTGGTGACATCACTGTGGTCATCACATGGTACATCATATGATCCATCACCATGGTAATGGACCATGTGATTAGCTCAGTGACGTCACCACAGGTCCTGAAGATAGAACAGGAGACCGGCAGCTGTGCGATCAATTGGAGGAGGTGAGTTAATTTTTTATTTATTTTTTTAACCCTCATTGGCACTTCCCACTGCGCCACCAATGTTTATTATACTGGGAGGGAGCCGCACTGAATGTATATTATACTGGGGGGGGGCGCACTGAATGTATATTATACTGGGGGGGTGGCCGCACTGAATGTATATTATACTGGGGAGGGGGAGGGGCGCCCTCAATGTATATTATACTGGGGGGGGGGTGGCCGCACTGAATGTATATTATACTGGGGGGGGGGGCGCACTGCGCCACCAATGTTAATACAAATGCAGGAGGTGGGTGCCGGAGTGAAATAGCCGGCACCCGACCTCTATGATAGGGGGCTGCGATCAGCGGCAGTTAACCCCTAAGGTCCCGCTCCCTGTCATAGAGGTCGGGTGCCGGCTATTTGATTCCGGCACCCGCCTGCTGTATTTGCGCATGCGCGGGCGTGCGCGTACTTGTAAGAATGGAGAGGCGGCCCGAGTACTTGTTCAGCTGTTGTGCGCAGGCGCGGCACAGCGATGCGGCCGGACGAAAGAGGCCGTATCCATGGGATACAGAAAACAACAAAGGAATCGCTTTACATGATTTTTTGAATGAAAGGTAGCTTTTGGATAATAACATGGATAGGAAGATATGTTGTGTGGGGGTAAATAGATTAGATAAAACCTATTTTATGAAGTGGGACAACCCCTTTAAATGCACTTGGTGACGGGCGCAGCTTGCCCCTGATGTAGTATATGGCCAAAAAATGAACAGACTATTGCTGGTTAAATGCACTTGGTGACGGGCGCAGCTTGCCCCTGATTTAGTATATGGCCAAAAAATGAACAGACTATTGCTGGTTAAATGCACTTGGTGTGATAGCTTGACCAACCACACTACTGAGGGTTAAATGCACTTGGTGACGGGCGCAGCTTGCCCCTGATGTAGTATATGGCCAAAAAATGAACAGACTATTGCTGGTTAAATGCACTTGGTGTCACAGCTTGACGAACCACACTACTGAGGGTTAAATGCACTTGGTGACGGGCGCAGCTTGCCCCTGATGTAGTATATGGCCAAAAAATAAACAGACTATTGCTGGTTAAATGCACTTGGTGTGACAGCTTCACCCTGATGTAGGCTTTAGCCAAAAAACAACCACACCATTGAGGGTTAAATGCACTTGGTGACAGGCGCAGCTTGCCCCTGATTTAGTATATGGCCAAAAAATGAACAGACTATTGCTGGTTAAATGCACTTGGTGTGACAGCTTCACCCTGATGTAGGCTTTAGCCAAAAAACAACCACACCATTGAGGGTTAAATGCACTTGGTCGCAGCTTGGATGCACTTGGTCGCAGCACCGCACAAGACACAAAATGGCCGCCGATCACCCCAGAAAAAAGTGACTGACAAACGGTCTGGGCAGCCTAAAAACAGTGAGTGAGCATTTGAATTTCAGCAGCTCAATGATGCACAGCTGCAGATCGATCGATTAATCAAGTGAAGTCCTTTGGAGGAGTTAATCTGCCTAATCTCGCCCTACTGTCGCATCCGCAACCTCTCCCTACGCTAATCAGAGCAGAGTGACGGGCGGCGCTATGTGACTCCAGCTTAAATAGAGGCTGGGTCACATGGTGCTCTGGCCAATCACAGCCATGCCAATAGTAGGCACTGCTGTGACGGCCTCTTGGGGCAAGTAGTATGACGCTTGTTGATTGGCTGCTTTGCAGCCTTTCAAAAAGCGCCAAGAAAGCGTCACAAAAGCGCCAAGAAAGCGACGAACACCGAACCCGAACCCGGACTTTTACGAAAATGTCCGGGTTCGGGTCCGTGTCACGGACACCCCAAAATTCGGTACGAACCCGAACTATACAGTTCGAGTTCGCTCATCCCTACTGCTGACCAATCCCAGGGTGCCAAGTGTCCACTACCATAGGTGAACAAATTGCCCTGCACCTGAGGACAAGGCCTAAGGCAATCACAAGTTGATTAACCCATGGCTGGCTCCCTAATCCACTTTGCTCTTGTGAGTCAGTATAATATGCGCCACTGGTCGACGAAGTGCATAAGAAGCGCGTACTCGCGACCGTGTATCCCTTTGCGAACCTGCCCTCGTGCGTACGCACGGACGCATGATTGACTCAGCGCGAGTATGCGAGCGCGTGGACCCAGATGCGGAAACGGAAGTCGCAGGAGACACCGGAGACAACCCTGGCTGCGGCGTCTTGTCACTCGCCTGGCCACTCTGTCCCCGGGACTCCGACGGTCCTCCCCTCCGATGTCCACGCGAACGCATCTCCGCACTGGCTCGCAAAGGGGTCAGCGCTGGTGCATCAGAGACACGCATAACCTGTCCCGCAACTCCACGAGGACCCCTCTTGGTTCCCCTGGAGTGCAAAGCAGGTGAGGATCTTACAAATACATACAGTATTTGTTGTTGATTATTATTGATTGTTATTATTTCCAACATGACCTGTTTTAACGATATTCTGGATTTAAGGATTTCTTTTCCCTTGTCCTTTCTCCTCCTTTCTGTGTCGCTAATGTGAAGATGGACACTGTTTATACCATCAGACATGGAGAATGGGGCTGGCAAATGACTACTTCATCACATCACCAACACAGGTTGGGGGGATTTGGGGCTGTCTGCTGTCGGAACAACATTGAGGGCTCCACTTCCAGGTCCACCTTAAAATGAAACTGTCTTCTTATAGACATCAGATGTTCTGTCTTATGAGGGGTCTATTATTGTGTCAGCATTTGGGCACAGCAGAGGATCCTTTGGGCAGGGCCGGCGCTACCCATAAGCAGAGTAGGCCACCGCGTAGAGCGCACTCTGCCTGGGGGCGCCGGCGCTCTGGAGTCCGAATCCCGACTAGCCGCCACCACGCCCCCTACTTGTGATCCATCTAAGTAACATCTTCCTCTGATTCCCGACTAGCCACCGCCCGCGCCACGCCCCCTACTTGTGATCCAAATCTGACATCATTCATCTGCGGCTTCTTGACTCCTCCTGTACTTGCCGGCCGGATCAAGGATGTCCTGGGATGTGCGCCTGCGCGGGCATGAGTTTTTTTTTCAGTCACTTCGGCGCAAAATCACGCGAGACCGGAGGTCACGGGTCTCGTGCCGATACTCATGATCGTATCTTATCCAACGTCATATCCGGGGGACAACAGGAAGTGACGTGACGACTCAGGGTATTGAAATATTACGGGGTAGGGAAATATCACTACAGGATCATCAGCGTCAGCGAGCGACACAAGTACGTACGGGGGGTTGTTTGGCGGCAATTTCAAATTACATAATGGGCATTGTGCACTGTGGGGGCAGTATTACTTAGTGTAGGCACTGGGGGGAAAATTACATAATGGGCATTGTGCACTGTGGGGGCAGTATTACTAAGTGTGGGCACTGGGGGGTAAATTACATAATGGGCATTGTGCACTGTGGGGGCAGTATTACTTAGTGGGGGCAAATTACATAATGGGCATTGTGCACTGTGGGGGCAGTATTACTTAGTGGGGGCACTGGGGGGGCAAATACATAATGGAGGGCAGTGTGGGGGTCTGACTGGGCGGAGTCAAGGGGCGGGGTCAAGGGGGCGGCAAAATTTGCTTTCGCCTAGGGTGGCAAAAATCCTTGCACCAGCCCTGCCTTTGGGTATATGATGGACCAGTCTGACCCTGTACCTAACTGAAGCCCAGTGGATCCCACTTAAAGGGGTTATACAACATTATATCAGACCTCACAGAGTGGCTGACCTGTGATGGTAATCAACAGGATATGGATATCAGCACACTAAAGAGCTGAGCAGCCAGCCAGGAAGCAATAGAGACTGAACCCCGTGGCCGGGACCAGGTAAGTATGATCACCACCGTGGGTCAGCTGCTCTGTTAGGTCTGATATAATGTTGGATATCCCCTTTAAGTCAACTGAATCCTTTTGAAAATGGATCCGGCATATCTGTCCTGGGTTCAGGGGTAGTGGTCACAGGTTTTTGTGTTGGGATGTCCTCACTGCAGGAAAAGGTAAATGGCAAGGGACTGGACAGACTCAGCACCAGAGCAGAGGTGGATTGTTGATTGCTAATTATTTATTTCCAACGTGTTGACCTGTTTTAACAATATTTTGGACAAGTCCTTTAAGTAGATTATTTTTTTGTTGTTTTGCCACTTCTCCTCTTCTCCGTATCGGTGATGTGAAGTTCAGAGCTTTCAATTTGACTCATTAAACTAAGCTAGCTGTTTTTACCGGCCAAGACAAAGGACGGGCTGACTAATGAACTGTGCCGGACAATCGGGAAGCTTTTGTCTGTGTCGTAACAACAGCCAAAGATCCCCTTCCAGGACCATAGGACCGGCACTGGTATCGGGACATCCACAAAATCTTTACAATTACAGCATATTATAAATTTTAAGGAATTTAGATTTCCAAACCAACTAAAAACTCTTGTCGTCGGATAACCCCATTAAGCGCCGCCCTAGGAACTTGAGGTAACGCCCACTGCGCTAATGTGACTGATGAGACACGTTGGCGATTTGATAACCTGTGATTGACAGGGGTTGTGCTAAACATCAAACACTTCACACAAGTTTTTAATGAGCATAAAAATAAAGAACAATTTTCCAACCGCTTTTTATTTTTGACATTTCAGCAGTAAAATAATCTCTAACAATACGACGTGGATGCACTGCAGTGCTAATTGCCAGGTATAATCTAAAGTAAATTGAATACTTGCCAAATATTTTCTCCTCATATTGACCCTACTGACAGCAGACGTGCGGCATGTTTCATTATTTCCTTGAGATGTTGATTTCTGACCCCTGCTTCTTTGTTCTTATTTTGAGATGAATAAATCATAACCTCGGGTGGGTGGAAATGGATCCGCTGCGCTACGTAACACTAATGAAGTCCTCTGGTGTGCTCCGCTTCCTGGCCTAGTTAACCCCGTTTTTGACAGATGACTTGCAACATGTTAGGCTGAATTTCTCTTTGCAAAAATTGATGGCTTTGATGTAACCATGTCTGAGGAAGGCGTCTTGCAATGCCGATGGTGGACCAGAATTTCCTATTGTGATGGAGGTTTGACCACTATCAAAATAAAAATGCATCTGATAAAAATACGTTCAAGTGGGCAAAACTAAAAAGGAAACAAAATGTTAGAAGAAATCTATGGGATTTGTAGCGATGGAAAGAATACCGTCTGTAGCACTGTTCCCAAAAAAAAGGGTTACCTGACTAGCTTTGGACTGAAGTTCCTTGGGCACACCAGAGAAAATGATCCTCAGGGCCCATCCTTTGTTCACACCCACTTTTAAGCAATTTTTGTTTCAGTTGTGCCAGAAAACCCAGGAGGAGTGGAGCGGAGGATGGCAGTTGTAGTGGCTCTGGTTGTAACAGTCAATCCTAGTAGCAGTCCTCAAACCGATGCAATGTAGGGCCAAGGCAGTGATAGGAGGGCAAACCCTTTCTTCCCTCAGAGCACACCCTGATGATGGAGCCCCTGCCTGATAGTGGCTGAGGTGTCCTTGTATAGGTTTGGTGCAGAAGCAGTGGCCAGTGTATGGTACAGGAGTCAATAACCAGGCCAGTTGTGGAAAATGAATGTTTTTCCTTACTAAAGTGCAGAATGGGAGTTGTAGTACACCCAATGGTATCAAAACACAGCTTCAAAGAATTGATCAAGGATGGGAATTGTGGTACTCTTTCCACTCTACCTTCCCAGAGTCTCTTCCTGCAGAAGCTGGCAATATTATTCTTGCAATGGTGGCTGTAATTCCCAACTGAGGGGTTCTGGATTTAGATATGGTAGGTCAGACCATTTCCAAGGGTGAATTAATAATGTCGCTCTTACTGCAGTAAATCAGCTTTGATCACTAGAATACCTTACTGACAAAATCCAACGCTTGGTCATGCAGATTCCTGTTCTTGGTTCGTTAGGTCTTTTACTCAGTAGATAATCCTCAGAGAAGGTGATTCTCTTGAACATTAGTCCAATCCTGAGGAGGGGAGCACAAGTCATAGCTCTCACTTCCTAACCCTAACTCTCTACTCACTAGACTGAACTAGAGGCGGATCCAGGATCCACACCTAACTTCCTGCAGGGACTGAGTCAGGGTAATTAACCTTGTCTTATCCACTGGGTCCACCAGAGGATCCTCTGGTACTCTTGTTGGACATCTAACCCTGTACCAGACTGAACACCAGTGGATGGATCCCACTTAAGTCATTGTAGTTCATTGAAAGTAGATCTGGCATAGCTGTCATGAGTGAAGACTGCAGTGGTCCCTGTGTTGGGACATCGTGAATTCAGCAGGAAGTGGAGAATGGCGAGGAACTGGGCAGCCAGAGCAGAGGTGGATTGTTGATGATTTAGTTCCAAAATGTTGACCCATTTTCATTATATTCTGGACCCTTTAGCGTGGCTACACACGGTGGAGATTTGTGTGCAGAAAATGTTCTAGAAATCTGCACCAAAACGACACAAAAACACACAGAAATACACACTATTTATCATGATTTTGCTGTGTTTTTTTGTGCAGATTTGACCTCACAGATCTCACCCTTCCATTGAAAAGTGTGCAATATGCCCAGAAACTACAATTGACATGCTGCAGATCTCATAATATGCACAACAAGTCAAAGAAAAAAGCAAAGTGTACATGACATACACTTTGCTGGTACTCTATTATGCAGTGGTTTTTCCACAGAAAGTCCACATGGAAAAACCATGAGTAATCGGCACCGTGTGGAAGCCCCCTTAAGGGTTTGTTTGTTTTTTGTATTTTTGAATTCTGCTGCTCCGGTTGTTCTGTCGTGATCACTGGCCATCAGGTCCAACCCAACATGCTGTTGGACATAATGCCCAACCAACCTCTCTCTGTCCTTCTTATCTATAGTGGTGGGGTGGTTAATTGACATGTCCTCAATATGGAAGGCATGTCAGCGTGCAAGGTGAAACAACAGTACCAGTGCAGGGAATCAGAGTCGATATGGAAGGAAATGGCAGTTTGTTTGTTTTGTTTTTTATTTTGGGCTGAAAAGCAGAAATGATAGAATCCCAGAAAAAAAAAACTTTTAATAAGTTCCTGTAAAGCTCAGTATTCACAATGTGAACCTGATTACTACAGCCGAACTGGATTTGCTCATCCCTAGTCATAGACATGAAGATCCAGGGTCTGATTTCCATATCTTTACCTGGGAAAAATTCTAGGTAAATCTGCATCATTGTTGCATATGCTTATAAAGGCTGTCAGCATGATCAACCCTATTGAAGGGAACCTGTCACCTCCAAAACACATTTTAAACCGATATCATTACCTTACAGTAGCCCCCAGTGTGTTCCTAATCATGTTTTTCATTCCTCAACTGGTTGTTGTATACTTTATAAAAATGCTGTTTTAATCTGTGTTTTCGCTATCCTCAGAGTCAGCTTGAAGTCAAGGGGGCAGCGGCCTCCTTGCTTCAAGTCAAGCTAAGCCCGCCCCTTACCAGTCCTCCCTTCACTGTGATTGACATCCTGCTGTGAGGCTGGGATCGTGCAAGTCTCGCGCATGTGCTGTGCGCTCCTTGTCATTGCGCGATCCCGTCTCCCGTACTCAGCCGGACGCTTTTCTCTCTCTGCGCATGCTTCGGGCTTCTCCATTGTGCGCGAGCGCCTGGCGCATGCGCAGAGGGATCGCGCAGTGACAAGGAGCGCACCGCGCATGCGCAAGACTTGCACGATCTTATCCTCACAGCCGGATATCCATCTCAGTGAAGGGAGGATGGGTAAGGGGTGGGCTTAGCTGGACTTGAAGCAAGAAGGCCGCTGCCCCCTTGACTTCAAGCTGACTCTGAGGATAGCAAAAACACAGATTGGAGGAATGAAAAACATGATTAGGAACACACTGGTGGCTACTGTAAGGTAATGCTGTCGGTTTAAAATGTGTTTTGGAGGTGACAGGTTCCCTTTAAACCAGGAATACCGCCTGGTAGGACTCACCATGCTGATTAAAACTATACTGTTCTTTTGTGTCTATGCTAAACAGCTGCAGAGGTATCTGCGCTTTTGTAACACCCCCTGTGCTCTGCATACACCCCCTAGCTTTTATTAACAGGGCTAAACATCAGCATGCTGAGAGCTGCAGAGCTGTGTCCTAGCATATACATATCATACATTCTACTTACAGTAGCCTTACCACATTGAGAAGAGTGGATTTCTATGCTTACAAAGCTAATGTACATATTACTGCTTTATTCACAGGGACAATATATGATTATAATGAAACCAGTAATATGTGTTAGCTTTCTAAGTATAGAAAAACATTCTTCAATGTGATAAGAGTTAAGTGGTCAGACTTGTATATAGAGATCCCTGGTTTAAATCTTGGGAGAGACTATCAGATTTTTTTCTTCATATATTTTTTAAGTATAAAAAAAAACTATTCTCAATATAGTAATGTTATAGCCTTTTATTATGGGTAAAATGAGAGAGAGAAAAAAAAAAATATATATATAAAAGTCTCTCCAGAGACTTGAACTTAGGATCTCCATACACAAGGCTTACTACTTATTACCAAGCTACAGCCTTATCACATAGAAAATAATGTTTTCTCTGTGCTTAGAAAGCGAACAGATATTACTGGTTTCATTATAATTACATATTTTGCCTGTGAATAAAGCAGTAATATGCATTACAAGCATATAAATCCACTCTTCTCAATGTGGTAAGGCTACAGTAAGTAGTGTATATGATATGTATTTGTAGTGTACGGGAGTGTAATACCCCGTCACTACAGAAGGGTCACTTGTGTGCTGTCGTTCCCCCTGTATTTATGGGGAGGTTGGTATCAAACATCTTGCTAATGTAATGCTATGTACTTCCCTGTTACTGTGAAATGTGCATGTGCAGGCCGGCTAGGGGTGTTATTCCAGCTCTGAGTCACTAGAGGGAGCTAGGGAACCCTAGTCTATATAAGGCCCAGTCAGGGAGTAGAAAGCAGGCAGACAGTGGGAGAAGGAGTAAGAGATGATACTGTGTCTGAGTCAAGGCCAGGCCATGGGCCTGTGAGAGTAAAGCAGGCCTGGAGCCTGCCGGCTAGGAGAGGGTAGTATAGGCCCTGTAACCGGGTTCCGGATCCAAGGAAAAGGTTCCCCTCCTGAGTCATTAGCCGTTTTAACCGAAACGTCATATACAACCAGCCGGGACACAGAATAAAACAGAGGCCAACCTGATAAAGCAAGAGGTACTCAAGATAACAGAGGAGGTACTCAGTAAAGACAAATTCAAGGATACGCCAGAGATAGGGCATTAGACCTTGGAGAATAAGTCACATGTTTCAGGACCAGTCAGGAATAGAGTGCAAGCCGCCTGTACTGCATCTCCTGTAATTAACACTCTGTAATGCACCTTGCTATAACCGGCCAGTCTGTAACTTCTATGAAACCACCGTCAACCTATGTAAAATCAACTGTCTTCATATGCAAACCAACTATCTTCAATGGAACTGCGCTTCCAATTATGTCCATGCATTACTACTGAAAATCCAAGTAAAGTT
Organism: Bufo gargarizans; assembly: GCF_014858855.1. NCBI lineage: Eukaryota > Metazoa > Chordata > Amphibia > Anura > Bufonidae > Bufo > Bufo gargarizans. The sequence goes on along the minus strand of NC_058082.1, from coordinate 21,788,298 downwards.
CCAGTTTTGGTTGGCTATCACGTGGTTACTCCATTATTCCACACAACCTTACACGGCGTGTCACCGTTTAATTGACACTGACGTCACGAACATTTATGAACTGCCTGTTCCAGTCGCTGCCCAGATTGAAGACGACAGTGAATCCCAGGTTAGTGGGTTGCCCTGCACTACAAAGCCCAGCATATCTAAGGCTACACTACTGACCCCCTGGGACACTGCATCGCTCTTTTTGGCGTCACGAACAGGATCCGCATACTTCTGGAGTGCAGAGAAGTGTGAACTGTGTGCTTTAACTATTCCACCACCGTATTGCAAAGACTGTACCCTTTATTTCTAAGCCGGTGGATTACAATTGTGCTTGGGAGGAATCGGAGGCGCTGGGCTATGCCGCGCTACCCCCAGAGAAAAATCAAATTGTTGGACTGTGACTTATTGGACTTTTCATCAACCTGCTTGCTGTCACTGAATTGCGGCAACAGGACACCCAAGATGGCCGCCGACGCCATGGAGCTTTTTACTGCGCCATCACGATGTACAGAGGCGCGAATATTCGGCGCCAAAACTCCCCAGGAGGGAGGAGGAGAATGCCCTGGAGCGCCACCCACCTTGATGAGTGATGATGCGGCTGACTTCCCTGGAGAGTTACGCCTGGGAGGCGGGCCTGAGATGGAGGTAGACCGGCCCAGTGTGAGGGAGGAGCCAGTATGGACTCTGAACACAGCGGAAGAGGAGATGGCAATGGCGGACGCTGAGAGGCCCGAATTTGATGCCACGTGTGAGTGGGGCGCCACTCCACCGGACTGTCCTGCTTTAGAGACATGGGACCCCCCAGCCTGGGCGGCCGGCTTCCAGGATCAGGAACCAGTGGTGGATCTTCGAGTGACCCGTCGCCGGCATGCGCAATGGCCGACACTAATGGCCGAATTGAAAGCCGCGGTCGCGAGAAAAAACACTAACCGGAAGAAGAGATTTGAGGAGATGGCCAAATCCATTCAAGGGGACTCCTTCCCAGGTAAGCCCCAGCTGGAAAGGCGCCGCGGGATCGTGGTGGCCTTCGATAAGGAGCGGGGGTTTGGATTTATCCAGGAGCTGGGAACTGGCCGGGACTTCTTCGTCAACCGGCGTTCAGTAAAACGTCACTATCTCCCGGAGCGCCTCCACAATTTAACATTGGGGGAGATAGTCGAATACACCCCAGCGGAGAGCTTAAGGGGCCCCTATGCTACCACCGTCACCCGCCCCAGGGCGCCGCCCGAAACTTGGGACAAAGGAAAAGAAGATGCTGACCCGAGTGAGACAGAGGAGGCGAGAGTTGGGCCGGCCCGATCCACTCACCTGCATAGCCAGATCTACTTAGGCCCCGATGTCTTTTGGGAGCCCATCGTTTTGCAGGGGCCGGCTGAACAATACCCCCCTCCCGAAGCGGTGAAGCGGGAGGTGGAGAAAGAGAGGCTAGACAGCTAACAGCGGGCGGAGGACTGCGCTGAGGCCCGGCGTCTAGCGGCAGCTGCCGCAGCTACACGAGAGGCCACCGTTACCGGACCCCCGGGGGGACCACTGGATAGTGCAAAGGTGGACATCGAAGCCCTGCGGAAAAGGATCTACTGGGTGGAGGACCTCGGGTACGCAGGATGCGTCCAGTGTATTCCGTTCCCCAGAACCGAGGCAGAGATGGAGGCGATGAAAGATAAGCCTCCTCCTTTAAAAATCATCAGAGGGGACGGATTTCAGATGTGGCCTGCCCTACCTGAACACTTGCTTCAAGGACCTCTTGTTGAATCTTCGTCGGATGAAGAGTATGATACTCGTCTGTAAGTAGACTTCGCTATATGTTCCTACAGACGTACGTCCATCATGGCCAAATTGTCCCTCCTGTTGGCAGAGCTGGTGAGGCTTGCTGCCAGTTATACACGGCCGGTGGCATTATGACCAAATGGAAGTGCCATTGAAGATCACTGCTTCCAGCCTGCCCGTTTTGCGTTTGGGACGCCCGGCCTGCTGCTACAATATCCCGGTTGTGCCTTAAGTTTGCACCATTTTCCCCTTTTAACCCCCATTTCAGGTTGAAAAGACATTTTTATGTCAGCACTATTTTAAAGGGTAAGCAGGACTTGCCAGGATAACATGGCCCTGGTATTGTCAGAGTCCTGTATTGTCATTTTATATATGTGCTGCTGACTGTATTTAATAACCGGTTTTTATTCACGTCTATGTGCCCAGAGATGGACTTCCTATGTGCAAGCCTCTGAGAGGTTGATTTTATTATGGACTTATTTATTGTCATGGACTATCCTGGTTCTTTAACACTCGCTGTGCCAGGTCAGCGCCCCCGTTCCACTCACTATCCTGAGAGAAGAGAGCGACGCCCCTTGTCACCGCACTTCACCTTTGCCAATTGGGTCTGATATGAGTGTAAATGACATATATGTATGCATGCATGTGTCTTTCTCTATTTCAGGTAATGATTCCAGTTGGGCGGGCCCTGATGGAGTACGAGGTCGTACTCAGCTTAAAGCAGCGGGGTATGTAGTGTACGGGAGTGTAATACCCCGTCACTACAGAAGGGTCACTTGTGTGCTGTCGTTCCCCCTGTATTTATGGGGAGGTTGGTATCAAACATCTTGCTAATGTAATGCTATGTACTTCCCTGTTACTGTGAAATGTGCATGTGCAGGCCGGCTAGGGGTGTTATTCCAGCTCTGAGTCACTAGAGGGAGCTAGGGAACCCTAGTCTATATAAGGCCCAGTCAGGGAGTAGAAAGCAGGCAGACAGTGGGAGAAGGAGTAAGAGATGATCCTGTGTCTGAGTCAAGGCCAGGCCATGGGCCTGTGAGAGTAGAGCAGGCCTGGAGCCTGCCGGCTAGGAGAGGGTGATATAGGCCCTGTAACCGGGTTCCGGATCCAAGGAAAAGGTTCCCCTCCTGAGTCATTAGCCGTTTTAACCGAAACGTCATATACAACCAGCCGGGACACAGAATAAAACAGAGGCCAACCTGATGAAGCAAGAGGTACTCAAGATAACAGAGGAGGTACTCAGTAAAGACAAATTCAAGGATACGCCAGAGATAGGGCATTAGACCTTGGAGAATAAGTCACATGTTTCAGGACCAGTCAGGAATAGAGTGCAAGCCGCCTGTACTGCATCTCCTGTAATTAACACTCTGTAATGCACCTTGCTATAATCGGCCAGTCTGTAACTTCTATGAAACAACCGTCAACCTATGTAAAATCAACTGTCTTCATATGCAAACCAACTATCTTCAATGGAACTGCGCTTCCAATTATGTCCATGCATTACTACTGAAAATCCAAGTAAAGTTCCAGTTTTGGTTGGCTATCACGTGGTTACTCCATTATTCCACACAACCTTACACGGCGTGTCACCGTTTAATTGACACTGGCGTCACGAACATTTATGAACTGCCTGTTCCAGTCGCTGCCCAGATTGAAGACCACAGTGAATCCCAGGTTAGTGGGTTGCCCTGCACTACAAAGCCCAGCATATCTAAGGCTACACTACTGACCCCCTGGGACACTGCATATTTGCTAGGACACAGCCCTGCCCTCAGCATGCTGATGTCTAGCCCTGTCAATCAAGGGGAGGGGGAGTGTGCAGAGCACAGGGGGTGTACAAAGCAGCGCTCCAAGGATTCAGCCTTGCTCCCTTGTGCACCATTTGCATATGAATAAAAACGCAGATATCTCTGCAGCTGTTTATTATACAGACAAAAGAAAGGTATTGTTGTAATCAGCACGATGAGCCCTACTAGGCAGTATTTCTCAGTTAATAGGGTTGATCATGCTGGCTCTTTAACTATTGGACTTTTCAACAGCAAAATTCCAGAAATAAAGTAGTATGTATCACTATACAGGTTGATGTTTCTTTACGTGGCATACAGATTAAATTGTAGTCGGTACCAATAAACAGCATTATGTTTTTCACCATGTGGTTAGTAAAAGTTGTCTTTTATCTATGCTACATTGTGATGCGGGTTTTTTGTTACCAAGTCATACTATTCCAAGGAAAGTTTCTTGAAGAAAAGTGTAGGTTTGGTGTGGAAGGAGCACTTTCATCATAAATGGAGTGTGTTGCTGCAGATTGGGATCGCTGTCACGGCTATTTCCCTTCCATTTGTGCAGATCGTAAACAACCTGCTCCTCTGTTTCACTGCTGCTAATGGGTTTCAGAAAAATTTGAAGTAGACAGACAGGGATAAGCTTTTTATGTTTTCTTTTCTACTTTCATGCTGTGTGGAAATGATCCGAGTGAGTGCAGTACCATGATACTGTAATCACGCCCATTAAAGCCAGAATAATTGAACTTGTGATGATACGGCAGCATGTAGGAGGCAAAACCAAAAATAAAGGAGATCATTACAGAGAGATAGATGAAAGGGGTTTGCCAAGTCTTTTATAGATAGGACATCTGTATCTGATCGGTGGGAGTCCAACACCTGGGACCCCCGCCGATCAGCTGTTTGAGAAGGCACCAGTGCTCACGGTAGTGCTGCAGCCTTCTCTCTGCTCACCAAGCACAGCGCCGTACAGTGCATAGTGGCTGCACTTGGTATTGCAGCTCAGCTCCAATCACTTTAATGAGCTGAGTTGCGCCTAGACTAGTGTTCCTCAACTCCAGTCCACAGGACCCACCTACCAGTCATGTTTTTAGGATTTCCTTAGTATTGAGCAGGTGATATAATTAGTGTCCATGCATCAGGACTTACCTCAGGCATTCATTCTGTGGGATATTCTCAAATCCTGACTGGTAGGTGGGCCCTGAGGACTGGAGTTAGGGAACTCTGGCCTAGACCATGACCTAGGATAAGCTGAGAGAAGGCCACAGCACTACTGCTATAGATAGATAGAGAGATGGATGAATAGATAGATAGATAGATAGATAGATAGATACCCCCCCTCCCCCCCCCCCTGCAGCTGCTGAGGTGTAAATTATAGGCATTAATATTAAAGGTCACCTCACAATCCTGCTGTAATCTATAGAGATGGACATAGCCTGTGGCAGATGCCTTTAATTCTAGTGACCCGTAATATTCTCATAACTTGGAGGAATTGTTATATAAGCATTGTTTTGCACTATGAGATTGAGTGGAGCAGAACCCATCAGATGATGGGAATGATGACAGCAGCAGGAGAAGAGTGTGCTGATCTTGTAGGGAGCAGCGACCTATCCCCTCCTGTGATAGGACATGGGGAAGGGGGGGTTATAACTGGGCAGTGTGTCATCAAGTGAGTGAAGAAAGAACACCCTGTTTCTAATTAGATCCTGGGAAGAATGACAGTGGGAGATGAGTGTGCTGATTTTGTGGAAGCAGAGACCTGAAATCATATATTAGAGAAAATAGGACTTTATATAGCTTGGCAGTGGTGTTTTTTTATTTATTTTTTGCTGGGGGTGGGGGCAGAGACAGAATATGCTGTAGTCAATCAGGTCCATGCATTAGCAGCAGAAGATGAACGTGCAGATTTTTGGGGAGGCAGTGCCCTTTCAACTGCAACACTAATTATATAAGTGAAGATACCAGGGAGGTAGTCACTAACTACAGTCCTGTTTGATCTCAATTTTTTTTAGCAATTCCCTTGCACATTTTGATCCATGGCTTCAAACTAATGAAATTTTCTCTGTGAATGCAGGAGATAAGACAGATCTCAGGTAGGTCTATGCACCAATATTGCTACTTAGAAATTTGAAGACACCCTGACGCATTTTAGGAATGGACCACCAGAACTTCCATTGTAGGGAAAGGATCACTACAAGATCTTGAGAGCTGAGAAAATACAAAGTAAACTTACAACTTGAAAAAATATTTATAAAGTGCAAATGCTTGGAAACACCATGAGATACAAGATGCCCTGGTATAAGAATGTATAATCCATTTAAGTGTCTTTCACCAATTCCTATGCCTACAAGAAAATAAATTACATTTTTCTATCGTCAACTGCCATCTAGTGGAGAAAGCGATAACGGCATCCTCCTAGAAACTTGCTAAATAAGGCTTTTTTTTTTTTTTCTTTTTTAAATCATGCATATCTATATCTGAGCAAATCTTTCCCAAGAGGCATCTGGCAAAAATATTCAAATCTTAAACTATATGAGAATTATGTGTTTGTTTTTATTGCTGCAAATTTATGTTAATTATACAAAATGTAATGTGTAGAAATTCCAGTATTTGCGTTAAATATATTTAGCGGGAAAATGATCTTGTCTCCATAACATAATCATTTGTTGCCTGCCTTGCTATATAGTCTGAAGCAGATTGTGGATTTTATACAGAGTGATGTGCGGATAATGTGCATGGCCTTAATTTCATCATTCTCTAAGTTCAGTGGAGTCTGCAATTAGCGTAAAGGCTCAATTCCCAATTCCCTGAAGAACAAAGGAAATGTGTTAAGCGTGTATATATATATATTTATATATATTTATTTAATTATTTATTAATTTTTGCCGAGAACGCTGTGGGTCTGGTGGATGCTGTGGCTGTCAATAACAAGCAGGGATTCACAGCAGCAGGCATTAGTCCTGATTCTTCTGATATGAAGTGGACTACAAATCCCATGAGCACTTGCTTCTCCCTGCAGCCAATAGCAGGGGGGGCAGGGGGAAAGGTTAAGGAAGGAGGAGGAAGAGCAGCCATCTTAGAGACAGCAGCATGGCCAGCAGATAGAAAGACTGAGATTTCTCCCCAGACAGAAGTGCACCTGGACATTACAGCGCAGTCCTGACAACTCCAGTATGAGCAGAGAGAGCTCAGCTGCTGCATTACCCCCAGAGCACAGCCCAGACAGCTCCTGTGTTTCCATTGTAGGAAGAGAGAGCTCAGCTGCTGCATTACCCCCAGAGCACAGCCCAGACAGCTCCTGTGTTTCCATTGTAGGAAGAGAGAGCTCAGCTGCTGCATTACCCCCACAGCACAGCCCAGACAGCTCCTGTGTTTCCATTGTAGGAAGAGAGAGCTCAGCTGCTGCATTACCCCCACAGCCCAGCCCAGACAGCTCCTGTGTTTCCATTGTAGGAAGAGAGAGCTCAGCTGCTGCATTACCCCCACAGCACAGCCCAGACAGCTCCTGTGTTTCCATTGTAGGAAAAGAGAGCTCAGCTGCTGCATTACCCCCACAGCACAGCCCAGACAGCTCCTGTGTTTCCATTGTAGGAAGAGAGAGCTCAGCTGCTGCATTACCCCCACAGCACAGCCCAGACAGCTCCTGTGTTTCCATTGTAGGAAGAGAAAGCTCAGCTGCTGCATTACCCCCACAGCACAGCCCAGACAGCTCCTGTGTTTCCATTGTAGGAAGAGAGAGCTCAGCTGCTGCATTACCCCCACAGCACAGCCCAGACAGCTCCTGTGTTTCCATTGTAGGAAAGAGAAGCTCAGCTGCTGCATTACCCCCACAGCACAGCCCAGACAGCTCCTGTGTTTCCATTGTAGGAAGAGAAAGCTCAGCTGCTGCATTACCCCCACAGCACAGCCCAGACAGCTCCTGTGTTTCCATTGTAGGAAGAGAGAGCTCAGCTGCTGCATTACCACCACCGCCAAGCCTGTATGAATCCTGCTCCTGACTCCACTAGCATCCAAGCTTCTGAATGCTGCAGCCCCAGACAGGACAATTGTAAGTGCACCAACATTAGCGTGCCAATGTTTTCTGCAACCGGGCTCCGATGTTCGGACTGGGTTAGTTGCTAGACAGTAGGGAATAGTAAACTGAGTGGTAGGAGCAGATGTACCATGTAGCTGAAATGTTTCTGTCTGGTTTTATGACACACATTCTATGAAGCTCGTCCAATAAAGAATTCACTGAAGATGCTGCCATTGCCTCCTTTTGTACACTACTCGTTGGACCACTGAGGATCTGCGGTCATGGCTCGGCTGTTGCATCCCAGTGTGGTCACGAGGTCCGTGAGTGCTGCTCTACAACTGTTATTTATACTTTATCTTCCAAAGGAAATTGTGTGTGACCACCATCTCTGCTTACTGTAACGCATACCGTAGCTGTCCCCTTCATCTGGGGTTTTTCTTAGACAGAATTGCAATCTGTGCTTTTGTTCTTTTTATTTATGTTCTTCACCATTGTTCACCTTTCCCAAATAAATCTGTTAATCAGTTAACTCCTTCCTGGGGTGAGTGCGTACTAAGCTGGGCAGGGGTTTCCCAAGTCAGCCCTCGACAGACCCTCCTGCTATCCTACAGAGCTCCAAGCAGGATTTGGGTGGAGGCACTGTGTCATAGTGAGGTGAGACCCACCATACACCCTGCCAACCAAGGGCTGCCCAAAGGGATGTAACACAGGATGTGCATATGGGCGATCATGTGGCTTCAGGTGTCTTCCCTTTGTATACAAGTAGACAAGCATAGGTCAGTGATTATGTCAGCAATATACATAAGTGCTCATGCACATTAAAGGGGTAGGCAACGTGTCATCTACCCACAGGACAGGTAGTGGTCCGACCACTCAGACCCGAATTGATCATGAAAGTGGGGGCCTATCATCCACTGTTTGAGCTGAGAGCCGGTGAGTCCAGCATGCACATTGCTGCTCCACTCGAAGTCTGTGGGACTGTTGAAGGTAAGAGAACGCTATCTTTGGCAGTCCCATAGACATTGAATGCCTGCTCGCCTCTCCATTCAAACGGGGGACATGGGACTCCCATTCTTGTCATGGGGAGTTGCTGTAGATAGATGATAGATTGTGATTTTGGGACAATCCTTTGAATCTATTTGAGCTCCTTAAATGGTAGAGAGATGTAGACTTCTCTGAGGACCTAGACAAACCCTGCCATTCCATGCCAAGCTCCATTATTATATAGTGCTCTTAAAGGGGTTTTTCTGAGATTTAAATACTGATGACCTATTCTCTGGATAGGTCATCAGTATCTGGTCGGTGGTCCCTTTCACAGCTTTGCCTAGGTCAAGTGATGACACGTTCATCTGTCATGTGGCCTAGGTGTAGGCAAAGTGAGTGAAGCTGAGCGAGTGATACCACAGTAGGCAGGAACACGCTGACAGTGAGCTCTAACTGGGAATCTGCTCGCTTTCCCTGCCTACAAGCCGTAGACGGCAAGTCCAGAACTAGTTGACAGAACAACACAAAGACAACGTCGTACGGGAATAGGTCAGAACCGGAAGAACAAAACAGTACAAAATCACAAGACAGAGGGTAGTCACAATGCCAAGCCAAAGTCAGAACCAGATGGAGACCAAAACACGCGGCAGAGAGCGGTCAAAGGCAAGCTAAGGTCAATAACAATTATATCAATCCGCAGACAGAACCAGAACCGGAGAGTCTAAAGCTATCACTGGCAAAGGTGTATGGCCCGGAAGAGGTTTAAATACTGTAGAGCCTCGAGTCCCAGGATCAGAACCCGATAGATCCATGACTCGGTCAGACACGGCACACAGGAACAGAACAGCTGAATAATCAAGCCCTGGTAGACTCCTCCAGCACACGTCCGATGTGGAGAGAAACGGAGCATTGCATCCGATTGCATGGTGAAGCTGTCATATCACCAGGGGGCATGGCTTCGCAGCATCTCTCTCCCGGTACGGTCACACCAAAGCTGGACATCTCACCGCTGGAGCCTGGACAAGTACGTTTGTGACAGCATGATACCAAGCACATCTGCTATCAAATGTATGGCTCTGTGCTTGGTAAGCTGCAAGAAGGCAGCGGCGCTCACAGGAGCACCACTGCCTTCTCAAACAGCTGATTGGCGGAGTTCCCGGGTGTCATACCCTCACCAATCAGTATTAAAATCTCGGACAAGCCTTTTAATGGCTCTGTATTATGGAATTTCTGCAGAGCGTCATCCAGTGACACATAATGTGCCTACCTGTCCTGATCAGGCGCACACGCAACCTGACCGTCCATGAGGGGCACTCTGGCATTCTCTGCACCTGTGACCTTGGATGTGTCTGCAAGGGGGAACTCCTGCCCAATGAAATAGGCTGCCAAAGAGTGAAGCAACCCACAAACACATTCACACAAAACTTTCCCACCATCCATCAGTACAGCCGAAGGAACGCCCCAGGTACAGACGCACAACACTCGCAAGGAACGCACTGTGTTCTAGGATACAACAGGCAAATTTCTAGCTCACTGGTCTTCAATGGTAACACAGCAAACCGCCACTTAGATTAGCAAGGAATGACTGAAATGTTAGATTAATAATGTTTAATATACAAAAAAGTACTGTGCTAACAAGTTACAAAAAAGATGACAAAAAAGGACATACAGACAAGCAAACAGTACAGAAATAAGTGATAAAATAATGACTTGTATGCCAATTAGACCTGTGAGGGATCCATGTTGGGAGAACAGAGTAAAGTTCATCAGCGCTACAACTGGGTGCATCTCCAGGGATGTGAACCATGTGTGGTTTACAGTATGACATTTGTAAAGGGTCTTAGTAGCCCCCTCTTTACACTCCTCTTAGTCATGTGACAGGAGGCTAGCTAACTACATGCAACAATAAGTTGTATGGCATAATCCTAATCTGAGCCAAAGCTTTTTGTAGGTATTTCTGAGAAGGATAATATAATCCTCAAAATGTACAGGACCCAACCCAGACATACAAAACATTCATATGAAATATTTATTTTTCAACTAATATGTAATATGGTGGGTTTCCTAAGGCCGAAAATTCTGGCACTTGAGATGAAAGAAGCATCAAAGTTCCCTGGGAAAGCAGCCCAGTTGGGTCTTTTGTCCCCCCCCCCCGTCCCCCGTCCCCCCCCCCCAAGTCTACAATATCTTGTGTCTAATAAGTTCCCATCTGTCCCAGGAAGATGATGTCAGAACTTATAACACTACCACTCTACAGTAAAGCGTCAAAATGGGAATTTCCTACAGTAAAGTAGGAAAAACTCTTCTAACATCTCCACCAACTTACAAATCTGCCACCAGAAATGACCTGTTTTAGCTACTGACCTGTGACCGATTTTTCAGCCGTTGATTTAAGCCATGGGAAAATACCCTAAAAGAGGCGGAAAAACATTCGAAACAACAGCTCTGAAGCACAAACTGCTGATCTAACAAGTGAAATAGTGTGCAGAGGAAGGGATGAGCACCATTCACAAGAGTGGGGATACACCACAAAAATGAAGACTAAAAAAGTAAATAAGATTGCTTTAGCTAAATCATTTTTTCTCATTATGTCATTTACAGCAAAGACGCTTTCACTATTCGATACCTGACATAACACTTTGTGTAATTCTTTGAAGGTGCTAATTAACCTTTTTTTATAACAAGGAAGTGATAATTATTAGTACTGTCTGAGAATTACAGAGACGGATGAGCTTGATTTACACGACCTTGTTACCGACACCTAAAACTTCGTACTGGCAGAAGTTACCGAGTAAGTGGTGTGAAGGAAAGAAAAGCTGCGATTCACTCATATTGAAACTTTTCAGGAGGTGGACTGAGGTCTATGGGTTCTCTCTCTCCCTGCGTCTTCTGAAAGTTTTAAGAAGTTTACAAAACTTTTGCAGCGTGACTTAAATAGATACATTAAAAGTAGAGATGAGCGAATCGAAGTTGACGAAGTGGAATTTGATCCGAATTTCAGGAAACATTCAATTTGCATCGAATCCAAATTTTCTCACGCTTCGTGGTAACGAATCAAATTTTTTCCTAAAAGGAAACTGGAGCAAGGAACTCTGGGAACGAGGGATCACCCATAATGCTATGAATGCAGCCAATCAGCAGCCAGTCAGCCCTGTGATGTCACAGCCCTATAACTAGCCTCACCCATCTTGGGTTCGGCCATTTTCCAGTGTACTTAGTGCAGGGAGAGATGCCAGCAGGTGCTAGGGACAGTGCTAGGAAAGACTTCATTGTGCTAAAGAAACGATTTGCAAGTGCAGGGAAAGATTATTCAAGCTGTAGGGAAAGGATAGGGAGGAATCATTCCGCAGCATTTATGTAGAACAGGGTCCAGCAGGGGAGTTTGCAGCCTGGGTAATAGGAACAATCCTATTACACCTTGCTGCACTGACTGCGGATCCAAATTGCCATTATACAGCTCTGTAATTCCAGCAAACCGTTCTTGTTATTGGGGTGCAAGTGCTGTTTGATACGGCCATTAACAGGGGTTATTACAAGGAAATATTTTGACGTCTTATTTGCCCTTGTGCAGTGCAGCTATATGTTCTAAAGCATTTTTAGGGCATTAGCAATACTGATGGATTACTGACCAAATACTGAACGAGTGAAGGCGGATGCTCCACAGACAGGATCCGTTTTTTTTGGGGTTATTGTTCTGACAGATCAGAGGAAGGGCAAAATAATCAGTGACGTCAACACAAACTTGCTCAAATATTCACGAAATATCGCAAATTTGATTCTTGCCCCTGCCGCTCATCACTGGTTCCTATGTTCCTATGTAATTATAGCGGCCACTGCAGGAAAAAAGTGGCATTACATGGCAGCCATTTCAATGCGGGAGCTCCCACATAATGATGGCCTTACTGTTCAGCGTACTGATATGTAATTTCTCCTCCACACTGGATCCTGCACCCAGAAGATGGAAAGGGGTGGTTTTACGTGACTGAATTCAATCATTTTATAAAGAAAAACTAGCATGGCGACTCACTGCTTAGCACTGTGTCTTACATGGGGTTTGATTACAACCATGGGCAGTATCTCCACGGAGGTTGTAGGTTCTGTATTTAACATGGGTGCTTAGGATTCTCCCACACCCTAAAACAGACTGATAGGTTTATATTGTGAGCCCCAAAGGGGGCAGGGGCTTATGTGACTTCAGAATATGGTGGCCCTATATACATAAACCAAATTAAATGTTACATTGGGGGAGATTACTAGAACTATCAGATGACTCTTAATAAATTTGCACAGTAATTTAAATCTTTTCTGTGTCATAAATATGGGATGAAATGCTAAATAAACTCTGCCCTTTGTGTTTGAAGTCCTGAGGTTCAGACCTGGGGGTATCTGCAAATGTTATTATGTATTGTCATGTTATGTATTTTCATGAGTTTATGTCTTTATTCCAGCCATAGGATGAATGGTTGGCAATGGTGGCCAGGAAGAGGGCTATTCACCCTGTTCCTCCTCTCTTTGTAGGAGTTGGCTAGTCCTACTTCCTGCCAGGAAGGGGAGTTCCAGTTTTGACAGAGAAGGGAGAGGAAGCACACAGAGAATACTGCTTCTAGAAAGGTACAGTTCGACAAGACAGCAGTGTGATCAGCGAAATACAGCTTTACAGACACTGCTGCATGTGAGGGACTATGGCTCAGACACCCATCCCCAAGCTAACAACCAGGTCAGACAAACATCAAGCCTGTATCACAGTGTACACCTTTATCCAAACTTGCCTGCTAGAGCCAGTCATCATACCTTCACAGAAACTGCACTTTGTACTTAATACTGCTGAATGTGCGGCAAGGTATAGTAAAGATAGACTGTTATATGTTGACTTCTGATCTGATTCTTCGAACCACCTTTCTACTGCACCGATCCCCAGGGAGCAATGGTCTGAAGGAGTACACCGTGACACATCTCATTAGGGCCACTACCACTCCTATCCTCTACACTGGCTCCTCAGGGGCTCGCTGCACACAATTTAGAAAATATATCAATATGAAAGAGTAACAGATATTGGGTTAAATGTACGCCTATGTGGCGGCCTAGCAAGAGGCTGGGCCAGATTCGCACATGCAGTGTGGTGGGTTATAAAAGAGAATTAATGTGGTGTATCTTTCCGTAATTTGTTCCTTTCTTCTGGATCCACTCCTGACTTTGATTAATAAAAACTACATCTGAAAACTGCGGCTTCACATGCTTAGCAAGCTGAATAAAATTTAGCACGCTATGTAGGTCGTTTTGAGAAATGTGATGCAGATTTAGACATTTTTGATCATTTCTAAAAACATGCATTTTACAACACTATTAATCTATTTCCCTTGACATGTATTAGAAAGAGGGGGCTTAAAGAGGACCTGTCACCACAAATAGCAGTGCAATCTGCAGGGAACATGCTATAGAGCAGGAGGAGCTGAGCAGATTGATATGTAGTTTTGTGGGAAAAGATTGAGTATAACTTGTACTTTATCCATTTATATCTCTGCATTTCGTAACCTAAGACAGCTCTGTGCACGGGGGAGGTGTTACCATCGATTGATAGCATTATCTGTATAAGTGTGCATATAACACTGATAACACCTCCCCCAAGTACTGAGTCACCCCACTAAATCTTTATTTATTTTTTGCTTACTTACTTATAATCCCTACACTGCGATTTATGCCTACATAATATAATTAATCATTTTGGTCCTGTAGATTTTGTTTAAAACATGCTTTTAAAATATGCAAATTACCTTGCTACCAGCAAGTAGGGCGGCTACTTGCTGGTAGCAGTCGCATCCTCCGATCCTAAAGACGCCCCCTCCGCATTGTGATTGACAGGGCCAGGGAACGGAATCGTTTTCTGCTGGCCCTGCCTGTTTGCATTCAAAATCTGGCGCCTGCGCCGCGGCCGTACCTGTCTTCAATCGGCGCAGGCGCCCTGAGAGGCGGCCGCTCGCTCGGCCGCTCCATCCTCAATGCGCCTGCGCCGATGACGTCACATCTACACCCGACGCAGGCGCATTGAGGATGGAGCGGCCGAGCGAGCGGCCGCCTCTCAGTGCGCCTGCTCCGATTGAAGACAGGTATGGCCGCGACGCAGGCGCCAGATTTTGAATGCAAACAGGCAGGGCCAGCAGAGAACGATTCCGTTCCCTGGCCCTGTCAATCACAATGCGGAGGGGGCGTCTTTAGGATCGGAGGATGCGACTGCTACCAGCAAGTAGCCGCCCTACTTGCTGGTAGCAAGGTAATTTGCATATTTTAAAAGCATGTTTTAAACAAAATCTACAGGACCAAAATGATTAATTATATTATGTAGGCATAAATCGCAGTGTAGGGATTATAAGTAAGCAAAAAAAAAAAAAAGTTTAGTGGGGTGACAGAAGCTCTTTAAGTTAGAAAAAGCAGAGATCTACTCTATTAAAGTAGACGTACTGCCTGGGAGGGTTGATCATGCTGATTAAAATGATCTTTCTTTTGTTCTTAACTTGTGCCGCTGTGAAGATATCATTACTTTTATATTTATGCAAATCCGTTAGTTTAAGCACCAAGGGGCTGGCTGTAGCACTAGGTGCCCCGTGCAGCACAGATTCGCAGTGCACAGGTGACAGTATTGTCCACCCAGCAGAGTTTCTCTTCTGCCTTTTAAGCTTCTGGCGCCTCCACCTACGGGTTGAATGATGTTGTCAGCGTCTGCGCACTGTGAATCTACGCTGCTTGGCAAGCCGAGTTTGTGAGCCAGTGCAAAAGCACCAGAAGGCAGGGTGAGATGTGATGTCTTGCTTTCTCAATCAAATGGGAAGAGTGACAGGTGTTCCTTAAAGGGGTTTTCCAAGATTTTGATACTGATGACCTAGCCCTGGATAGGTCATCAGTGTCTGATCGCTTGGGGTCTGACACCCGGGACCCCTGCTAATCAGAAGGCAACTGCACTCCTGGGAGCGCCGCAGCCTTCTCCGTGCTTACCAAGCACAGTGCTGTATATTGTATAGCGGCTGTGCTTTGTATCACGCACAGCCCCATTGAAGTGAATGGGACTGACCGCGATACCAAGTACAGCTGATATACAATATACAGCACTGTGCTTGGTGAGCTGGAGAAGGCCGGAGCCATTACAGGAGCGCCGTTGCCTTCTCAATCGGCGAAGGTCCTGGGTGTCGGACTCCCACCAATGAGATACTGATGACCTATCTCAGAAAACCCCTTTAAATAAATAGACAGTGTATAGATGTATGTAAAAACAATGTTCAAAAGTTGTTAAAGTACACTGCAGCTGTGTATTTAAAGGGGGTCTGACAACGGTTTTAACCATAGTAAAGTACTGACAGAACTATGTACGGGTTGGGGACAAACAAACCTATTGTGTAGCTTTTATTATCAGAAATACTGTGAATATGAAGTTTTATTCTGCCAGGTTCTGCTCCTGCTCGTGCACAATGCTTCAGTGCTAAGTGCTCTCTGTACCGAGCTCCTTCATAGCCCCTCCTCTCTGTTCTGAGTGACAGCTGTAGTGGTCTCCTGATTGGATGCCACACTGTCACTCAGAGCAGAGGGGAGGGACTGTGGCTCCAGTGCACCTGCAGGAGCACAACCCGGCAGAATAAAACATATTCACACCGCTCCCTATAATAAAAGCTCCACAAAAAGGTAAGTTTGTACTGCTCCCCACCCCCTACCCACCGTAGCATTGTCAAACCTGCTGACAAACTCCCTTTAATGCGTTAAGTGTCAAATTAACACTTGCCACATCTGTATGTACTTATGTAGAGGTATAACTCCATACCAGGCCCTCCACCTATCATGTGACAGTTATAATCCTGGTGTTTTCTTATGTGGCAGATGGAATTTAGGCCCCTTCAGTCACATAGGTGATACAGCCTATAGGACTTGGTACAATTATAAAAATCTCTAAAAATACTTCCTGGAAAGAGCGAATATAACGCATTATGTACTGAAAGGAATAAATACAAGGCTCTAGTGACAGATTCCCTCTGAAGGCCTCTATTGACATCAGTCTGCGCCCATGGCATTTCAGTCTGAGGTCCATTCACTGCTCGGGTAATGCCACCCAATCAGCCCTGCAAGATCAGCACTGAATAATAGAAGGAATGTGCTGACGCGCTCTGAGCTCTACTATGAACGCTCATGTGTAGTGCTGGAACATGTCCATAGGATCTCACATCTCCTGACGGCAGAGCTGTAAGAACTCAGCACCTCTTCTTTGCCAGTGTCACCTATGAAACTTTAGACCGACTGATAGCCTCCATGTGGCACTGTAAAAGGGGAGCCCCCAGCTTAGGTTAGAGGAGTCCATCTTATACGCCATGGTCAGTATGGACCTGCACATGGCCAAGAGAAGGAGTACAACCCACAACAGGCGTGATGGACAGAACATATATTTAGATTATAACCGAATGGGAGGCCCATTTCTATTGTCACTTTTGGGGCCCTTTTCTTCTTTGCACATTCTTTCATTACTGGAAAATCTCATCAATGTGATGCCTCCATGCCACCTTTTTTTTCTAAGGAAATTCCATGCAGATTTCAGGATAAGCAAATACAACAGACCACCATCATGCATCACACATAGACCCAATCTATCTTATCACCATTGTTTGTCACAGATGGTCTTCTATACATGGTAGTGCCATCATAGTCATATACAAACTATATATATTGTGTGCCACTAATTAAAGGGGTTATCCCATGACTACATAATATAGTACATGATAATCTCTTTCTAACAAAGCTAGAACCAGCCCTGTACCTTACATGGATCCAGAGATCTCCACATTTATTGCTCTGATAGATTTATATCAAGCTGGAAGCTCAAGGGCGTGTCTTTTCTGCTGCAGCTCAGGGGGCGTGTCTCAGCTCTTCCTATCACAGCTCAGTAGGCGTGTCTCAGCTTTCCCTATCACAGCTCAGGAGGCGTGTCTCAGCTCTCCCTATCACAACTCAGGAGGCAAAGGATGAAGCTGAGCATGTGCGGCCATCTCAGTGAGCAGGACAAAGAAATAAGAAAAAGAACAAACTGCAGGTGGCGCTATACAGATAGATTTTATTGAATAACTCAGTGGCTATAATACATTATTAATGACATGCAAATACAAAAGAATTCAGATCCAGGTGCTGGTTCGAAAACTGTACAATATTTTTCATGGGACATCCACTTTATGCATCTTCTGCATCTTAATGAATATGGAGTCTGTTTATTAAAGAAAGATTTACCTTCAGCGCCTGAGAATCTCTAATGATTACACTGAATTAAGGGAACACTGGCTGCAATTTAGACAGTTTGTTTTTATAATTTAGGCCCATTGGAGTAGATTTATCAAAACTGTCTTTGTTGCCCATAGCAACTACTTACGATGCAGCTTACATTTTACCAGAGAAATTAAAACAGATGAAAGCTGAGCTCTGATCCATTGCCATGGGCAACAACTTTTTTCTTTAAGACAGTATTGATAAATGATGTTGATTGTGTTATGTCCTAGGCCCTAAGGCAAGGCCTGGGTGGTGGAGTATTAAGGAAGTTTTATCTTTTTTTGGAGTTTTTTTGAGCCCCCTCTGGTCCTGCATTAGGAATAACACAGTGCATTAGTTTCATACCTACTGTAGGAGAGTCCCCGGAATAATAATGGACGGACGATACGTGCCACCAGAGGTCCTGGCCTCGGTGGAGTAAGAACCGGATCATTGCGGTTACAGCGGCGAATGCTGCTGGCGCAGCGTGTCCGGGCCGGTTCTTACTGTTCCCCACGGCCAGCCCAGGTTTTTGGTGGAGCTGGGCCTTTAAGAACCCAGCCTGCTGATGATGGGGGTGGGGTGTGTCTTGCTGTGCTGGAGATTTCCACAGACAGAGTGAGTGCTGGTGAAGGAGAGTCTGGGCGCAGCACACATTGAAGGATAGCCCTGGGACCTGTGGTGCTACGAGCCGAAGGGGCTCTGGCCTGAGGGAGACAAAGGCAGATAGCCTAGAAGCCTGCAGAACTGCTGTGGTCTGTCCAAAACAAGGTGACTCAAACCTGCTGTTTATTTTCTATGGAAGGACTTTTGTTCTATGCACTATGTGGATATGCACCTGTGTGGTCTGCACATTGCCTGTTATGCCGTTGGTGTGAATAAAGTCACAGTGTATCACAAAGACTGTCTATGATTGCCTCAATACTGCCGCTGCTACCGTAGCCTACCACGAGCACATCCCCACAATTGGTGGCTTGGAGCGGGCATTCCTGCAGTGAGGCAGGCCTGAGGCAAAAGTTGTGTTGGACTGCATGTCATATATCAGGCCTGCAAGTTTTATGGTTCCTGACAAGATGGAGGAGGCCATTAAGCACCTGATTCAGAGTAATGTACAGCAGCAACAGGCATTGCAGGCTCAGAAGGAAAGACATGATGAGGCTATGTGTGCACAGCAGCAAACAAACAATCTCCTAATGCAGCAGCTGGTAGCCATGCAAGAGTCGGTGCGAACATCCCTGCAAGGAGTTTCAACTGCAACAACCCCGACTGTGTCTACCGCCAGGGACAAAGTCCGATCCGCCCTGAGGAAAATGGGTCCGGGAGATGATATAGAGGCATTCCTGATGGTATTCGAAAGAACCGCGGAGCAAGAGAGGCTGCCGTTGGAGCAGTGGGCCGAGGTGGTGGCGCCTTTTCTGGTGGGGGACGCACAAAAGGCCTATTTTGACCTCAGCTGCGATGAGGCCAAGGACTATGAGAGGCTAAAAACTGAGGTGTTGGCCAGGTTGGGGGTAAACACCTATGTGCGAGCGCACAGGGTGTATCAGTGGGTGTTTGCCGAGTCCCGACCCGCCCGGTCACAAGCCTATGACTTACTTCACCTAGTAAAAAAATGGCTTCAGCCTGAAATATTGAGCACTTCTCAGATGGTTGAAAGGGTCGTGGTCGACAGGTTCGTGCGTACCCTCCCGAGAGCCATACAGCGCTGGGTGGGACAAGGCGATCCAGGCAACCTGGAACAACTGGTTAGCCTGGTGGAGAGGTATATGGCCACTCAGGATTTGGTGCGGGACTCAGCGGTACTACCGAAGTCACGTCAGCCCCCGTTGCCGACCCGGGATCCTGAAAAAGGGATCCCACCACATAAGGAGGGGAGTGGATCTCCAGTCCGTGGGAGGAATACCCTGGGGAGGAGGGAGGCTGCGAGGATCAGATGTTGGCATTGTCAGGACTGGGGACATGTGGCATCCAACTGCCCTAGGGCATCCGAACCCATGGACTGCGGGTTCGCTCGCCGGTCCTCTTTTTATGCCCAACCGGTGTATATAGCTGACCCCCTGCTGGCGGCGGACAACCCTCCGGTGTGTGATGTCATTGTTAATGGACACTCCGTGCAGGCCCTGCTGGACTCTGGGAGCCTGGTAACTCTGGTCCATGAGTCGCTGGTAACAGAAAAACTCCCAGAAAGGCGAACCCTTACCATTGTCTGTATACATGGGGATCGCAGGGAGTATCCCACCACTAAGGTTACCCTGGCAGTGTGTGGAAAGGAGGTACCACATGTCGTCGGGGTGGGGAGACGGCTCCCTTATGCCGCAATATTGGGGAGGGACTTTCCCCTGTTCTGGACTTTGTGGAGGAACGGGTTGCCTACCTATGGGGAAGGAAAATGTCCAGGTCCCGAGCCCGAGGACCCCGAGGCAGGGACCCCAGCTGTAGGGGTCACCGTAGAGGAGGTAGAGTGTAACCCTGACCGGTTTCCCCTAGAAGTATTGGCGGGTGAGACAGTAGAAAGTTCGTCCATCCTGGATCTGGAGGTACCCCGAGAAACCTTCGGGACCGCACAGCTCCAGGATTCGACGTTATTGCGGGCTAGAGAAGGTGTGTCGGTGGTTAATGGTGTTGCCCAGCGTCCCGGCGCCGATACCGTATTTCCTCACCTGGCCTATAACCAGGACCTGTTATATAGGGTAGACAAGGTGAGGCAGGAGGTGGTGGAACAACTGGTGGTGCCCCAGCCTTACCGGTGAATGGTCTTGGATTTAGCGCATGCGCATGTGTTGGGTGGTCATCTAGGGGTTAAGAAAACGCTGGAGCGAATTCTACAACGGTTCTATTGGCCTGGGATATATGAGGAAGTCCGGCGGTTCTGTCAGTCCTGTCCAGTGTGTCAGCTGACTAGCCCCCAACCTCACTATCGCAGTCCACTGGTACCTATGCCCATTATAGAGGTGCCCTTCGAAAGGATCGCCATGGATCTGGTAGGCCCCATTATTAAGTCAGCCCGAGGTCACCAACACATCCTGGTAGTGTTAGACTATGCCACTCGCTATCCGGAGGCGGTCCCATTGCGCCATACGTCAGCCAAGGTAATAGCTAAAGAGCTCATGAGTATGTTTGCCCGGGTGGGGATACCAAAGGAGATTCTGACGGACCAGGGGACACCCTTTATGTCCAAAGTAACAAAGGAATTGTGTAAGCTATTAAATATTAAACACCTGCACACGTCCGTCTACCATCCCCAAACCGATGGGTTAGTAGAACGGTTTAATAAGACCCTGAAGTCCATGCTAAAAAGAGTTGTGGCTAAGGACGGGAGGGATTGGGACTTACTGTTGCCCTATGTTTTGTTTGCGGTACGGGAGGTGCCCCAGGCGTCCACGGGGTTCTCGCCCTTTGAGTTGTTATATGGGCGACATCCCCGTGGGCTACTGGATATCGCTAAGGAAGCATGGGAGCAACAGCCTACGCCTCATAAAAGTGTGATAGAGCACATAGGAAAAATGCAGGACCGAATAGGGGTCGTGTTGCCGATCGTCCGTGAGCACATGGAAGCGGCACAACTGGCCCAGAGTCGGGTATATAACCGAACCGCCCGGGTAAGGACATTTCACCCGGGGGACCGAGTTCTTGTACTCGTGCCCACGGTCGAGAGTAAATTCTTGGCCCGGTGGCAAGGACCCTATGAAGTTAAGGAGAAGGTGGGCCCAGTTGATTACAGGATATACCAGCCAGGGAGGCGGAAGCCCGAACAGGTATATCATGTGAATCTACTAAAACCTTGGAGAGACAGAGAGAATTTGTTTGCAGACAGCCCGCCCTCTGTCGGGACGTCAGGGAGTGACCCGGGGTCACCAGGTGTTCCGGAGAGCGCCGCTGGGGTGACGATAGGGGACGGACTGTCGACCAAACAAGCACAAGAGGTGAAAGAATTTGTTAGTCGGAATAGGGACGTATTCTCTGACCTTCCTGGACGTACCACCTTGATCGAGCATGACATTATCACCGAGCCCCGGGTGAAAGTCCGCCTAAGACCATACCGAGTACCGGAGGCTCGGCGACAGGCCATTTCGCAGGAGGTAAGATCGATGCTACGTCTAGGGGTCATAGAAGAGTGAAAGAGCGAGTGGGCTAGCCCGATTGTCCTTATTCCCAAACCGGATGGTTCATTACGGTTCTGTAATGATTTTAGGAAATTGAATGAGGTATCAAAATTTGACGCCTATCCCATGCCTCGGGTAGACGAGTTGATAGAGCGGCTGGGAAAAGCCCGGTATTTTTCGATCCTAGATCTCACGAAGGGCTACTGGCAGGTACCTCTGACGGAGGCGGCAAAGGAGAAGACGGCCTTTGTCACCCCGGAGGGGCTTTTTCAGTATAGGGTGTTGCCTTTTGGGTTACATGGCGCTCCGGCTACGTTCCAGCGTCTGATGGATGTCGTCCTCAAGCCCCATCACCAGTATACCTCCGCGTATCTGGATGATATAGTCGTGTTTAGCCCAGACTGGGAGGGTCATTTGTCAAAACTTCAGGCAGTGATAGATTCTCTAAGGAAGGCGGGGTTAACTGCCAACCCAAAAAAATGCTCGGTGGGACTAGAGGAAGCTCGCTATTTGGGGTATGTGATTGGACGCGGAGTCATTAGGCCCCAAGTAAATAAAGTTGAAGCAATCCGGAATTGGCCCAGGCCTCGTACGTCCAAGCAAGTACGGTCATTTTTGGGCCTGATTGGGTACTACATGAGGTTCATTCCCCATTTTGCCACCTTGGCAGCCCCGTTAACCGGCCTCTTGAAGGGTAGAAAGTCGGTGATGGTTCGCTGGGGGGAGAAGGAGGAGGAGGCGTTCTCCCGTTTGAAGTCGGCCCTATGTGAGTCCCCAGTTCTGGTGACGCCCGACTTCAAGCGGGAGTTTGTAGTTCAAACAGATGCCTCGGGAGTAGGACTAGGGGCTGTGCTTTCCCAAGAGCTCAACGGGGAAGAGCACCCCGTGGTTTTTCTAAGCCGCAAGCTTACCCCAGCAGAAACCCGGTATAGCATTGTGGAGAGAGAGTGCCTCGTCATCAAGTGGGCACTCGAGTCTCTCAGATATTACCTTCTGGGGAGAAGGTTCCGTCTGGTGACCGACCACTCCCCTCTCCAGTGGATGAGTCGGGCTAAGGAGGGGAGCGCTCGGGTTACCAGGTGGTTCTTGTCCCTCCAAAACTTTAAGTTCACTGTTGAGCACAGGGCCGGCCGCTTACAGGGGAACGCAGATGCCCTGTCCCGGGTACACTGCTGTGCGTGTGTTCACCCCCTCAGGCTTGAACGGTATGTTCAAGCCCTCAGGGGTGAACAAAGGGGGGGGATATGTAGGAGAGTCCCCGGAATAATAATGGACGGACGATACGTGCCACCAGAGGTCCTGGCCTCGGTGGAGTAAGAACCGGATCATTGCGGTTACAGCGGCGAATGCTGCTGGCGCAGCGTGTCCGGGCCGGTTCTTACTGTTCCCCACGGCCAGCCCAGGTTTTTGGTGGAGCTGGGCCTTTAAGAACCCAGCCTGCTGATGATGGGGGTGGGGTGTGTCTTGCTGTGCTGGAGATTTCCACAGACAGAGTGAGTGCTGGTGAAGGAGAGTCTGGGCGCAGCACACATTGAAGGATAGCCCTGGGACCTGTGGTGCTACGAGCCGAAGGGGCTCTGGCCTGAGGGAGACAAAGGCAGATAGCCTAGAAGCCTGCAGAACTGCTGTGGTCTGTCCAAAACAAGGTGACTCAAACCTGCTGTTTATTTTCTATGGAAGGACTTTTGTTCTATGCACTATGTGGATATGCACCTGTGTGGTCTGCACATTGCCTGTTATGCCGTTGGTGTGAATAAAGTCACAGTGTATCACAAAGACTGTCTATGATTGCCTCAATACTGCCGCTGCTACCGTAGCCTACCACGAGCACATCCCCACACTACCAACATATGTACAATGTATAAGCCCCGCTCATTTCAATCCAGTGCATGGACTGTCTTTGGAAATTCGGGACTGTTGGCAACTATACAGACTCCCAAAAGAGCAGGCAAATCTCCCGCATAGCTCTCGGAGGGTTGGAGGCTCCTGGAAAGAATATCTTCATGAGTTCTATGTGGTGCTATGTTATTAGACGCAGTCCCTGTGGCCATACATGCTCTGAAGGGGTGTGACATATCATGAAAAAGGGTGGGCCTTCTGTGAAAGGGGCTAGGCCTCAAAAGGGGTTTGTCCATGCCCTGAAAAGCAGTCTCCTGGAGGCCTACTACTAAAAGTTGGCAAGTGAGATTTTGAGTGAAGATTCTCTTTTATCTGACACATCCTTGATGGAGAAATAATCTGGTTATTCAGTACCCCAGACCTAGGAGTATCTGCAGTGTTATGGTTTGATATGTTTTGCTTTGTTGATATATGCATGTACAGTACACCAACAGATGGGGTATGGCTGGCATTGGTTGGCATTAGGAATGGGACTAACCATCCCATTCCTCTCCTCTTGGTAGCAGTCGGTTGGTCCCGCTTCCTGCCAGGAGGACGAGTCCTAGCTAGACTAGGGAGGAGTGAGGAAGCACATGTGATTGCTCCTGCTCTAAGGGTCTTAGGGACAAGCTTTACCGCTACTCCAGAGAGACTGCACGAATAGCTACAGCGTTACAGTCAACAGTATGATCAGCA
The DNA here is from genome assembly GCF_014858855.1 of Bufo gargarizans. Lineage (NCBI taxonomy): Eukaryota > Metazoa > Chordata > Amphibia > Anura > Bufonidae > Bufo > Bufo gargarizans. The sequence goes on along the minus strand of NC_058082.1, from coordinate 21,763,780 downwards.
AGCCACAACTTTACAGACCATGATGCAGGTGGGGGACTATGGCTCAGACACCCATCACCTAGATTACATCCAGGCCAGACATCCATAACCAAAAGTGCCAGTACACAGCTGTTAGCCAGATGTTCAGTAAAAGAGACATCAATCAGCTAGATAGCATAACAGAGGTGCCGTTACTTTGCCAGCCATTATACCTGATCATCTAGAGAGAAATTGTACTTTGTCCAAACTACTACGGGATCTAGTACAAGTTATCTTTTGCACTTAGTAATTTTTATTCTACTACTTCTGTCCTGGTTCCTCAAACCACCTTTTCACTGCACTGATCCCCAGAGAGTTACGACCCGAAGGGGTACACCGTGACATAACATCTCATCAGGGCGACTACCACTCCTATCCTTAACCACTTCTTTGGTAAGAGTTGACGACCCCTTGTTTTGAGTAGTATCCATACAGAAACCAAGCTATCTCTGCAGTGAGGGAAAACCTTTGAGTTTTAAAAGAACCTCAAGAATGTGATCAATAGTCATTTATACTGTTCTCGCTCCTTCTAAATATTTCATAGTGCTCGACTTTGCTGAATGTGTTTTCTTTAACAAATTAAAGTCAGTAGACAGATGCTGTAGAAGGTGAATCATTCGCTGCCAAGTTCGCCTCTACAAGTCTTTTGTTTGCTTACATGCTGCCAGCTCGTCGGCAGAGCGTTTGATCTAATGTATATTTATGCCTTCTCTAATCCTCACACTTATGGTCACACTGAAGGGCAGACTACGCCGTCACCTCAATATCTGTTCTTCTTACCTATCTGTCATTTTTCTATTACGTATCTATACTTTTGAAATCAGGAGCAGGGTGGGACGTATCATATGAAAAACCTATGCAGTTGCACAAGGGCCCATTGTGAAGGGGGGGGGGGGGGATCCCGCCTTAAACCTTTGAGTCCCAGAGGATTTTTCATTTTCGAGTTTTGGTTTTCTAATCCCTGTATTTCCAGAGCCATAACCATGTTTATTTTTACATTCACATAGCCATATGAGAGCTTGTAGAATGCAGGTCAAGTTGTACTTTCTAACGCCACCACTTAATATTATGCACAATGTAGTGGGAGGCTGGAAAAAAAAATGCATTCCCGCCGGTTTTATGGGTTTTATCTCCCTATGTGCTAAAACTGATCTGTTACCTTCATTCTCAGGGTCAGTACGACTAAAGCGATATCAAATACCGTGCTTCCCCGAGATTAAGCCCTAATCCGAAAATAAGACCTAACCCTATTTTGCAGGGTTTTGAGAGTAGGGCTTAAATATAAGCCCTACTCCAAAAATAAGCCCTAGATAAATTTAATATTTATGGAAGTGTGGGTGATTCAGCAGCTCAGGAGCGCTCACTAATGGCTCCTGAGCTGCCAGGACGGCGCCGGAAATCTCTGCTCTCCCAGATGATCGGAGGCGGGCAGGAGTTACAGCAGCGCAGGCTGCCAGCACTTAGCCTTCAGTGAAGCCGCTATCCCGCGCATACATCGCGGCTGGCGGCTTCACTAAATGCTAAATTATGCCGGCAGCCGCACTTCCATCTACCGTACGGGTACATCGCTGGACGGGCTGGACGGCTTCTTTATCCTGTACTGCCGCCAGCCCGCAAGTTCTAACAATGAGGCAGCAGGAGGATGTTCTTCTCCTCTCTGCTGCCTGAAGCTGGAGGTGCTGATTGGTGGTGAGCGCGTCCTGCTCCCTCCTCCGCCTCCACCAATCAGCACCCTGTCATCTCTCGCGCTGGATTTCTTAGTTTTTTTGTTCAAGCATAAATATGTGATTGTTGTTCATGGAGCCGAAATAAGCCCTACCCCGATAATAAGCCCTAACCCTTTTTTCGGAGAAAACCCTGTGTTATTTTCGTAGAAACACGGGTAGTTATTCTTGTGTTTTAACACTGCAAAAAAAATGAAAACTCTGTAAATACATTTATTTATTTATTTATTTTTTCATCACCATAATCTGAAACCTATAACTTTTTTATACTTACATCTAAGGAGCTCTGTGGAAAATGTGATCTTCAGATTGCTTCTCCCTTACACCACAATGAATTAGCATTGCAGGGTATAGCAGATTTGCTATGTTCTTATTCAGCACTGCTAACTGCAGGCTACCATAGGAACTACAGCTGTAATAGATAGCAATAGTGAGAGTAATAAGGAAGTCGGCAGCCAGTGAGCGTCCTTCCTTCACTATGCCTGCGCCGAATACTGAACGGCACGGCGCAGGCGTGAGATTTCCCATGCACTCAGGGCCGGCAGGAGGATGTGAACAATGCCTGGCCCTGTCAATCAAGACTTGGAGGGAGGGGACAGAGGTGGGAGAACTAAGCCTCTAGGAGCAGGAACCATGCCGCCCCCCCCCCCTTGCTCCTAGAGGCTAATTTGCATATTATAAAAGTTACTTTTCTGGAGTTATGGGGGCACAGATAAAACTAGGAATAGGCTAGTTAGGTTCCGCTGACATTAGCACATCGCTAACATCAGCCAGTTTAATTTAGGTATTTCTGGTGACAGAAACCCTTTAAGTGTTAAATGTTTTATGTAAACAAGAAAATGGCCACAGAAAACCGACATCTAGCCCTTTAATTACAATGTAATTGTAATTTACATTTTCTCTGTGTAGAGCTTGTGATGGATTCCCAGATGCCCGTATCCAATGTTTAATGTGAATAAAAGGGAGAGCGTCCTTACTGGCGGCTTTGATAATGCTACCATCCTTATACCCGGTGCCAAGTTGTATTCCCTGTTATTTCCACGGATCTGTCTGTTTACCTCTCGTTCTCGAGACAATTGTACATATTAGCTTACAACAAACAGTATCTGGCATCTCATTAAATGCCCAAACGTACCAGGCAGCGCATTTCGCATCCAAGTGCGACTGTTGCTAAAGAATTAATTGATGTAAAAAAGCAAAACAAACGCTTCCAAACCACCCGCGTTCATTTTTATCTTTTCCCATGGTTACAGAGCGGCTGCTGTTAGAGGAGAAGGAGCCTGGGCATTGTAGCAGCATCGTGCCAAGGAATGGGTACTGTTTACCAGCTGATGATCAGATCTCCCTCTAGGAATATCAGAGGTGCTGTTTTTATTATTGCAATCAACCAAATCTGCGGAAAATCAAGAGAAGTCCTCTATGGAGCTCATATGGTGTGTGTATATATATATATATATATATATATATATATAACGTACACAAAAGATATGACAGCCACGGTGTCCCCCCCCATAACAGTGACAGTCATGGTGCCCCCATAACAGTGACAGCCACGATGACCCCCCCATAACAGTGACAGCCACGGTGCCCCCCCCATAACAGTGACAGCCACGGTGCCCCCCCCATAACAGTGACAGCCACGGTGCCCCCCCCATAACAGTGACAGCCACGGTGCCCCCCCATAACAGTGACAGCCACGGTGACCTCCCCCCATAACAGTGACAGCCACGGTGCCCCCCCATAACAGTGACAACCACGGTGCCCCCCCATAACAGTGACAACCACGGTGCCCCCCCCATAACAGTGACAGCCAAGGTGCCCCCCCATAACAGTGACAACCACGGTGCCCACCCATAACAGTGACAACCACGGTGCCCACCCATAACAGTGACAACCACGGTGCCCCCCCCATAACAGTGACAACCACGGTGCCCCCCCATAACAGTGACAACCACGGTGCCCACCCATAACAGTGACAACCACGGTGCCCACCCATAACAGTGACAACCACGGTGCCCACCCATAACAGTGACAACCACGGTGCCCACCCATAATAGTGACAGCCACGGTGCCCCTATCACACACTCTGATCAGGGGCTCTTTTTGCCCCCAAAAAAACTCCACTCCACATCTTAAGAGTGTTTTTCAGGATTTTTTTTTTTCACCAGAGTTCCAGTCCCCATGTGTAAACTTCCTGCATGGTGGGGCATCGTTTTTTTCTCTCTTTTTTTTCTTCTATTTTTGATGTAGATGTTTTCTGGAATTTGTTATTCTCTTGACTTGAAATAAAGATAATAAAAAATAAAAAAAAAGACTTGGACGGGGTCACATACACCACTCCAATCAATGATTGGCCTCAGCGGTGACGTGTCCCAGGGCAGTACTTGGGGACACATCAGCACCAAAGACAGTCATTGGCTGCAGGAATTTTCCATGTGGGGACCAGAAGTCCAGTGAAGACAGACTGGGAGCCTGAAAAGAGCCGCAGGGAGCAGGTAAGGATAGCGCTCTTCACAGATACCACGTGGGGGGTGTGGGGGGTATGGGGCTGCACTGTGACCCCTTTATTCTTAAAGGGATTCCACGGGAATGATTTAAAATGGTCACCTGTAACCTATCCCAGAATGTGAGCATTCTAGGGGAGTGAGGGAGTGAGGCCTCACTACACACTCCACTGCTCTACAATATATGGTAATAATGGATCCTGGCTACAATATGCCATCATGGCTGAGCAGCCTGACAGGAACACTCACCAATGTGTAGTATATGCAAGTGCCAGGTCGTAGTGTGGAGTGAGGCCCCGTCCCCTCGTCCCCTTAGTCAGATCTGCAAGTGGAGGCAACTAGCCTTGCTCACATTATAGGACAGATTGCTGACAGCCATTTTAAACACCTTTAATATCAGTGGATGTACTGGAGGTTACAATACGCTAGCATTATGTCATCTCCGTACAATATGGACATAACACCATGCTTGATTTACTGTAACCCATGGCCATTAAGAACTGTTGCAAAATGTTTTCCAGCAATAGCAGACTTACCATCCAGCACCAAAACAAGTTTTTACATTTTTTTAAAGGGTTTATTTTTGAAGTTTCTAATCTACAAAGAAAAAAAAAAAAGACATAAGAAAGAAACCAAAAATTGACATAAGATATATTGGATGCCATCACAGTGACCCACTACGGTGTAATGAAATCATATAATATGCGGCATCTGTTTTTGCGCTCCAGCTATGTGAAGGGCCTGTATCTCCACTGCAATATTCTGTGAGGTAATGAGTGGCATCACAGTGACTTGTAAAATGTCGAAGTGCTGTAGGATCAGAGTGTCACGGAAGGTGTACAGGAAACTAGAAGACACAAAATGAATATCCGACTCACTGGATCCAAAACTAAGGAACAAAAAGGAGAGCCCTGCATCAGACCTGGCTCTCTCCCTGACTGCTCAGCCTATGCGAAAATCCCAATGGTAGATGATCGCATATCCTCGTACCTCGACTGTATAACACCTGAACACCCTATAATAGTGAGGGGACACGGCCACCGGCTCCCTACACTTGATACGGAGGGAGTCAGGGTCACCTGGGATCCAGCAAACAGAAAAACACAAATGAATTAACAAAACTTATCTGTAGAAGACTCAGAAGTAGGATCAGCATGCACACACTCCAGGAAGGAATATAAACCGCAAAGTGAAGCAGTCTGGGAAGGGATTTAAAGGGATGCAATCAGTGCAACTACATGACAGCTGAGAGAGGCTAACGAGATGAGAAAATGAAAGCAAAACAAAGGGAAGCTCGAGGAGGAGGTTCTGAAAGACATCTGCCAGAGCTTCTCAGATGTCTGGTGGTGACACAGAGGGCATGAAGGCAGGATTTGCAGTGCGGCTGCCTGGAGGCACATTTACTCAGCTAGAACCAACCCTGTACCTCACATGGAACCAGAGATCTCCTCCCCATACGCTGCTCCAGTTGCTTTGCTGGCAGCTCAGAGGACATGTGTCATGGCTGTTTAAGGGTAACCAGAGCATACACAGTAAGAAGAGCTACTGACCGGACCCAAACTAGGGAAGAGAAAGGGTGACCCCTGTCAGACCCTCAACACTCTCCCTATGCTGCTAAAGCACATGCCCGGATCCAAATGGTGGAACGAGGCATGCCCGCGTACCTTAGACTGATGAGCCCTGTAACCCCTACAATAGTGGAAGGGGCACGGCCACCGATGCCCTGCTCAGAATATGGAGGGAACCGTGGCCACCTCAGATCCAGTCAGGAAATCACCAGGTACACAACAAAGTCTGCACACTTAGCTGATGGAGCTGTAGCCGCAGAGAAGACGGATCCAAGGGCCGCTGGCAATATCCGGAGTGCTTGCAGCAGCAGAAGACAGGTCCAGAGAACTAGTAGCTTAAGAAGTGAAGATACTCAAGGCAGAGCTACAACTGAAAAGAGAAGTATAATCCACGCCCTGCCATAGGAGGAGGGGTGATTTAAAGGCAGGGAAATCAAACGCAGGAGAGACAGCTGGGAGTAAAGACCTCATCACAGGGGCGGAGAAACAGAACAGTGAGAACACCTCAAAACTCTAAATGACATCATCACAGGGGTGGAGACACAGAGCTGTGAGAACGTCTCAAAGCTCTGGTAGTGACAACATGTCCTTTCTAAGGGGGTGTCCCTTCTGCTGTAGCTCTCTCTATATCACAGGTCAGGGAGCTTCTACTTTCTGATACAGCTCTTTACGTATAACAGCCCAGCGAGTGTGTCCTTTCTGCTGTAGCTCTCTTCCTATCACAGGTCAGAGAGAGCATACTTTCTGCTGCAGCTCTCTACCTATCACAGCTCAGGGGGTGTGTACTTTCTGTTGCAGCTCTTTACCTATCACAGCTCAGGGGGTGTGTCTATTCTGCTGCAGCTCTCTCCCTATCACAGCTCAGTATCCTTTCTGTCTCAGCTCTCTACATATCACAGCTCAGGGGGGTGTACTTTCTGTTGCAGCTCTCTCACTTTAGCAGCTCTCTACCCATCACAGCTCAGGGGGCCTATACTTTCTGTTGCAGCTCTCTCACTGTAACTGCCACAGGTTCTACCAGAAACTATGGTTGGTGGCAGTTAAATATTTAAATTAACTGAGTGCGACCACCTCAGTGAGGTGGATGGAGAGATAAGGAACAGAACAAACAGCAGGTGGAGCTATACAGATACATTTTATTGAATAACTCAGAAGCTATAATAAAATTCTTAATAACATGCAATTACAAAAGTATTCATATCCAGGTGCTGGTTTAAAAAAATGTAAGTGACAGTTTAAACTTTTCTACAAATGTGACATTTGAAGGATAGTTTTCAGGCTTAATGACGTGTTGGAGGTTTATGTCTGCTTCTATGTTTTTCACTCCGCTTGTTAGCATCAGCAGGACAGAGTGTGCATTGGGCCAAGTGTCAACTGATCAGGACTAGCAATTATTTCTGGACTCAGAGAAGAAGGCTGCAGTCTCTATTTTTAGGTCAGGACACTGGTAGACCGCAACCACTTTTTATATTTGGTAGGACAATTGAGGGAACAGGACACTTTTCTGTTTATTGCTTGCTTCATCCAGTTGTCTTTTCTTACATATACAGGTGGATTTATTATTCTAAGAACGGAAACTACAAAATAATAAAATCCTCATACAGCTACGCTGATGGAAAAATAAAAATGTTATGACTCTTGGAATGCAGTGATGAAAAAACTAAATGTGTTTTGAAAGCTTAAACTAGCCCATGTCATAAAAGGGTTGTTTCACTTCAGCAAATGGTATTTATCATGTAGAGAAAGTTAATACCAGTGTTGGGCGCGAATTTTAATCACGACTATCGCCACTTCGAGAATTCGCAAATATTTAGAATATAGTGCTATATAATGATATTTGAGAATAGTGTTGAATATTCTAATCGTAAATATATTGCGAATATATTACATTGCCGATTTTATTCAATCAAGTAAACAATGACTGGAGATCACGAATTCTCGAATTTGCTAATTTATGGCGAATATTCGGCCAAAAGATTTGCTAAATATTGCGATTTAAAATATTGCTTATGCCGCTCATCACTAGTTAATACAAGGCACTTACTAATGTATTGTGATTGTCCATATTGTCTCCTTTGCTGGCTGGATTCATTTATCCAGCACATTATACACTGCCTGTTTCCATGGTTACGACATGGAAAATGCACTAGCCCATGTGCACTCTCATGATCCTGACCGCCAGATGTCCAGGTGCTTTTTCCTATAGTGTGCAAGCATGACCACCACTGATGGAGTGCAGGGTGGTCATAACCATGGAAACGAGCAGTGTATAATGTGATGGAAAAAATAATCAAGCAAGCAAAAGAAGCAATACGGATAATAACAATACATTAGTAAGTGCCTTGTATTAACTTTCTCTTCATGATAAATGCCGCTTGCTGAAGTGAGACAACCACCTTTAAGAGTTGCTCTTAAACACTGTCTATTCAGTGTTAAAACGGACATGATGCCCTGTAGGGCTAGCTCAGTTGAATGTAATATTAACTTTCACTTTGTTCCCTAATTTTGGAGAAAATGAGCAGACTAAGGGTGGTCCCAAGCCATTCTAGGCACCTTTAATCATCCTTTTCCAGCCCTTCCCTCTCCTTTTTAATTGACAGTGCCAGGCAAGATGACTATGCATGAACCTGTCAATCAAGTAGCAGCTGGCAAATAAAGGCTGAGAATTAAGTACAGAGATGAACAAACCTTTCAAGGGAGAGACAGAGAGAGATACATTACAGAGAACCCCCAGTAGACAAGGTACGTGTACACAATATTGTAGGTCAGGCAATGCCCCTCAGGGTTTCTGTGGAAGATATATTTAAATTAGCTTTTCTAAGCCTATCTGATGCCAGCAGATGTTAACCATGATAATTTGTATTTATTTTACCCAGAAATCAAGAGGAGAATTGTGTAGCCTACAATATTCATCATGTATATCAACTGGTCTCCATAATGGAAATAGTACAAACCCAGAGGGTCCCCCCTCAGGACATTGCAACTAGAAAAGCTGCTCCTATTGGCTTTGCTCTCATAAAAAAATTCAGGCTACTGTATGTGTGAATCTGAACTTTTTGAGAAATTTAGAATGAGAACAATACCCAAACTGGTAGAATCAATCCTTATAAAGAGAGTGGCTCAAGCTCACCCTCGGAGCACGTGAATCCCATGTACATATGGATTGTAGGTACTTTTTCTCTAGAATGAAGCAATGAATTACATTACACTCAGCTGAGCTATCCCTACAAGGCATTGAGCCTGGTCTATCAGTGATTTTCCTGGTGACAGACTCCCTTTAATTGACTGTGACAGAGACGTTCTCTTCCTACCTCTGGGTCAGGGCCATTCCGAGCTTTAATGAACTCTCTTCCATCTTGGCGGCTTGTTTATTTCTTATTTAGCAGCTTTGTTAGATTCTATGTTAATCCATCAAAACATCTTTTCTAATTGCTGCTATTATTTCGCTAAAATCATTCTTTTAACCTTTTCAGAAAACATCATTTGCTTTCTTTTAACGCTCCCTGTGAATAATACATTCAGCTGCATTAAAATCTCCACTATTGAAGGGATTAAATGAGAAAGTTAAGTTGCTACGACAAGAGCAGCATCTGCATTTTCTAAATCATACGCGAGATATTCAGCGCTATTCATAGACCGCAAAATCATTTATCCATTATGTGAATGCTGAATGCACGAGACTCTTCTATGTATATTTCATTAGTTTATAGATGTCAGTGTTTGTCAGAGCAAATTAAGGGCTTTCCTTAGTTTGCATTCAGCACTTTGAAAAACAAGCAAAAGGCTTTGTGCTGCAAATGTTACATAGGGAACATAACCCTTTTCTACCAGATGGCCATCTTATCTGCACACCTTCTGGTAACTGGACCATTTCTTCAGGCCTGCTTCATCTGGAGCACTGGCTTTTATTCAAATGTTTGAAGTTGATAGTTCTTCAAGAGACACTGAGCCTAGAAACAAATAAGAAAGAAGAGCTACTGTATGTCCTAGCCCTTTAGCAATGCAATAATCAAACTGGGTCCCTCATAAGACAGAACGAGTTTGATTCATCTTCCATGACCCTTGGACCAATTCATCACCCTAAGCTGCTGACAGCGTAGCTCCTCTTGGGAGGGGAATTCTGCATAGGTTCTTTCTATCCAATAGGTTACATAACCGTTTGCCAACCAGATGACGTTCTTATCTGCACACCTTCTGGTAACTGGACTATTTCTTCAGGCCTGCTTCATCTACGGCACTGGCTTTTATTCAAATGTTTGGGGGTAGATAGGCCTTTAGCAATGATCAAACTGGGTCCCTCATTCTGGAGCTGGGTTTTTCCACATAGGACAGAAGGAGTTTGATTCATCTTCCATTACCCTTGGACCAATTCATCACCACTAAGCTGCTGACAGCGTAGCTCCTTTGGGGAGGGGGATTCTGCATAGGTTCTCACTATCCAATGGGTAACATAAGCTTTTGCCTACCAGATGACGATCTTATCTACACACCTTCTGGTAACTGGACCATTTCTCCAGGTCTGATTCATTTACAGCACAATTTTCTTTTTTCTAAATTTTTAGGGGTAGATAGCGCTTCAAGGGACACTGAGCTTAGAAACCAAGAAGAAAAATTAACTACATCCTAGCCCCATAACAAGGATCAAACTGAGCCCTTATTCTCATACTGGGTTTTTCCAGGACAGAAAGGGTGTGTTTACCTTTCCATGACCCTTGGACCAATTACTTAACCTTACAGGGATAGGTCATCAGTATCTGATCAATGGGGGTCCAACACCCAGGACTCCTGCTTATCAGCTGTTTGAGAAGGCAGCTGCACTCCTGGGAGCGCACAGCCTTCTCCATACTTACCAAGCACAGCACCATATATTTTATAGCGGTTGATATGGGCCTGAGCACGATACCAAGCACAGCCGCTATACAATGTACTGTGCTGTGCTTAGTAATCTGCAAGAAGGCTGGGACACTCACAGGAGGGCCAGTGCCTTTGCAAACAGCTGATCAGCGGGGGTCCCAGGTGTCAGCCCCCCACCGATCAGATACTGATGACCTATCTTGAGGAAAGGTCATCAGTATCAAAATCCCAGAAAACCCCTTTACGCTGCTAACAGGTCCTTGGGGGACTGAAATTCTGCATAAGGTCTCACAATACAGAAGCAAAGGGGATTGGGTCTTTCTCTGCAAGGGTGTCATGGCAGCCACATGAGTTGCTTCTCTCTATGACAGCAGCCTAAAGAGTAAAAAAAAAAAAAAGGTAGGGCTTGTTAAAAGGTGAGGACTTAGCTCTGCTTGGGTTCCACTGCAATTGCAGGTAAGTTACCCGTCTGAGACAGACACAAAAAAGCCTTAACCCCTTGATTTTTCTAAAAAAATATATTGCTCACATGATCTAAGTTTTGTAGGGAGAGAAGAAAAGGGAGACAAAATAGAAGTATTCAAAAGAAATTCACAGAAGCAAGGTGTCTCTATCACCAGGGTACAAAACAATCAGCCTCGGAACTCATTGGGAAGGTGGGTACAGCTAAATATTATCTCGTAGATTCTGAATAGCTGCTCAGAGAAGGACATGCTCCAAGCAGCTGGGATTATCAATCTCTAAGAAGTTCAGCACAGCCTCATGCAAGCAGATGTTGAGCTGCTCCAGGAACACAGAGTCTCAAAGAGGTTTGGCCCACCACACATGGTCCAGACACTGGTCAGCCAGGACTGGCAGCAGCCATACAGATGAGGAATAAACCTAGACACAAAAGCATGTAGCTGAGACATGGCAAAACCAAAGAAAGGGGGTAAAGAACTTATCAGACAGGGTTCTTACCCAGCCGAAGACAGACATCGTTAAACATTGTGATTACGCCAATACCATCCCAGTGAAGGATATTATCTCAGCACAGAAGCCTCCATCTATAACAATAAAATTGCAAAATATGAGGCTGAACAACTCTGTCTTAAAGTATATGCAGCCTTAGCCAGCACTAAACCACCCCATCGAACCTGACTACACAAGAAAGAAAGGCCATTACATCCCTCAATAAATATCCAAACATCATCATCTGGCCCGCTGATAAAGGAAGATGAGTGGCTGTACTTAATCCGTCTGACTAATATGCTAAGGTGAGCATACATCTGAGTGATAACACATGTGAAGCCCTAAAAAGGGACCCAACAGTCCCAGTGGTTACAAGAAAAAGGTCAATAAACTCTACTAATAGCTGAAAAACAGCCAAACTATTGACGGGCCATCGCCTCTACCCTGGTGAGGCCCCTCATTGTATATATGGACTTCCTAAGATACACAAGGAAGGGACCCCTCTCAGGCCTATTGTCAGCAGTATCAACTCTGTGACCTACAATATAACTAAATACTTAGCCAACATCCTAGCTCTGCTTCTTGTAAATACGGAGCACCACATCCAGAACTCCCAGGACTTCACATCTAAAGTCCAAGGCTGAATACTGGGTACGGAGAAAACAGTGGTGTTATGTGATGTTACATCCCTTTTCACATTCATATCCACCACAGAAGCAGTTCAAACAATTGCAGCGTCCCATATATGTGTGTAAATGGGACACTTCAAACATCTTAATATATATATACATGTGTTTATTTGCATTGTATGGTATTTTCTATTATCTGGCTGGCAATGTCATTTACACCCACTCGCCCCTAGGTGGTGCTGGCACCACATAATACATATAGCTTAGGTGTGTCTAGACAGGAAGTTAGTTGAAGTTAGGTAGTTGAAGTGAAGGAGTTAGTGAGAGGAGAAGAAGCAAGTTCATGGAGGAGAGAAACAGGCATTGTCCACCATGTAGTGTGCCATTTCTACCCCTTGGTCATGGCCAGGCTAAGGGAGTGCACCTAACATTTATCTACAGCAGCAAAGCACAAGACAGTAAGTCTAAGTCTGGATATGGGGATAGAATAGTGAGAGTAACAGCTAAACTCAGCTTATGGACCTCATTAGCACAAGTGCCTGAGAGCAACTTTCCGAGTGCCAGGACACAAATTGACAGTTAGTGCGCAGAATTGTCCCTATCCATTACACAAGCCTTCCGGATCATAGTGGAAAAATCAAAACCTTTTCAGAAGAGTATCCTGCGAATAATGAAGCAGAAGTGTTTGCCTGCCGCGAGGGGAACGCCCTTATTGCATGACTCAAAATAGAAAGTAAGCAAATATCATATCCAGTAGCAGAGTGCTAGAGTTGGGACTTAAAGTAACTCTTCAGTTTGCCTGCAGAGTATCAGCAGTAGAAGAATCCCTCCATTGACAACTGCCACTACCTGATAATAGGATTACTTATGCTATGCAAAAAGCTTTCCATTGATGAACTGTACCAACTGTCCAGAGATTATTGATTCTGCAGTAAATGTTCAACTGGTTTACAACAACCGACATCTAGTTCTTACTACTGCTACTCTTACGGTGCTGGCATCACGAACCAGGGGCCCAGCCGCAAAAGCACCTAACACCAATTACCATCAAGTGCACCTCAACTTCCATCTGGCTGGTGTTCCCTGCAACAGAGATTGCCCCGGAGGATTTTGTGCTGTCTTCCTATCCACTGTACGCCGGCCCAGCGAGGCATCTGCTAACCGTGAGTACATGAACTATTGCACCCATCGGCCCACCCATGAGCCTCACGTGTTTTCCCCTGTGGTTTGGTATGCTACACAATGATAGCAAGGTTACGTGGAACCCATGAAACTTACAGGTATAACAACTGAGCTTTTAATAAAACTGAGAAAAGAAACAAAAAGAATGTCAAGACTGCCTGTGAAGGTGCGAAGCATGGCAGACAGTGATGTGATTTGTTATAAAAAATTATTTAGATTTTTTTCAGATACCCCAGCTATGTATGGAAAAAACAAGTTCTTCCAACTTGGTTTTTCCATACATAGCTGGGGTATCTGAAAAAAATCTGAAGAATTTTAATAAAAAAATCACATCACTGTCTGATTTAAACCTAGAAACACACCGAGGCAGCAACTGGTTCACCCAAAAGACCCTACACCAAAACACAAAAAGAGCAATATTGTGTATGCAATCCACTCCTTTCATCTTCCTCTTCAATACTTTTCTAAACCTTAGCCAATATCTGGCGAGCGCTGCGCAGTGCTGTTGGTCAGTGACCCTAAAATTAATTAACCCTAATCAATGCACCGTAATCAGTCCGACAAGGCATCGATCCCTCCCTCATATGAGCTGCATTTTGAAAAGGTTTCCTATTGACAGATGATAAACGGTTTGACTTTTGCAGCAGCTCCCGTATGCAGCGAGCTTATCTAGGCTTCCTCTCTATCTTGCTAGGTAGGAGACAGCCACACACTCAGAGATGATTTATAGATTTAGGATTTATTTTTTTAGGACCAGCTCTAATTGTCAGGAACCTAAACTAGGTACTTATGGTACAAGCTGCACAGTGTTTCACTGATACCGTTAAATGGGAGGAAATTCATAGACATCGGATCAGTGGGGGTCCAGCTGTTTGAAGGGTCTGCAGCACTTGCATGAACGCTGTGACCTCTTCATTGTTTATAGTGATGAGCAAAGTATTGAAAAATTTGATTCCGCTGCTTTGTCTAATTTTACAAAAAAATTTAGCTTTGTGACAAATTACTTCGTCACGTAGCACATTTCTTTGTAAGTAGTGGGTGCAATGACACGAACCAGCGATTGCGCCACCCCCCATTATTGCATCCCTCAGATGCCGCGTTCATAGCTGATTGTGGCGTCTGACAGTAATAATAAAGTGTAGAATTAAAAAAAAATATATGAAAAATTCAATCATACTTACCATCCATTTGATCGTAAAGAATCGGCCGCCGCTATCTTGATTGAATATATAGCGCAAAATCTTGCGTGGCCCGTGATGACGTTGTCACGTCGGCTGGCGTGGTGGCATCGTACGTCACCGGCGCACAAGATTTTGTGCAGGATCTGCAATGAAGATGGTGGCGGCTCTTCACGCTCAAACGGATGAGGTAAGTTTTTTTTTTTTTTAGCGCCATTCTGGGAAAATCTATTCCTTACCACGAGCCACGAGGAAATTCAGCTTCACAGCGAAATATATTTTCCCTTAAATTTGGATTGATCAGTGCTAATTGTTTACATGGGTCTTCCTACCTCCATCTAGTGATGGTGCTGTGTATTGCAGCCTTATTGCAGGTAGACGGACAGATGTAGAAGTCCTGTTTGGACAAGGTGCTGAGAGTCAGATCCCGACAATCTGATACTGACGGACCATCAATTTGATGAAACCAGAAAACCCCTTTAAAATGCGATGGGCTTGCATAAATTCTTCTTAAAGGGGCATACACGCTAGTGAAGTAAGCATTTATTTTAGGATCAGTTCACTCGTTAGGGCTTGTTCACATCACTGTTATAACGGAAAATAACGGAATCCATAAGACAGAAACCTTTAGAGGCAGTCTGTTTTGATCGGTCATAATAGAAGTATATGGACAAGCATAACGGATCCGTCTGGTTTCCATTATGCTGGTTGGAAAACAAAGTTCTGTCGACAGAAAACCAGACGGATCCGTTATGCTTGCCCATAAGGTTTCCGTCTTATGGATTCCGTTATTTTCCGTTATAACCATGTTATAACGGAAAGCCATAACGGAATACATAATGGTGATGTGAACAAGCCCTTATGTGCATAAAATACACTGCGCAATATAGATTGCGCTGCAGATTTCACCCATTGCAGTGCAGTTTTATTGTCTGTAAGTACATTTTAAATTAAACCCCATTCACTTGCACTGTACTGTACAAAATATACTGTAGTATGTGTGAACACAGCCTAAAGGATTTTTCCTACCGTTACCCAACATTATCGCTAGTGTATGTCATCACCTCCTAATCGGTGGTGGGTTACAGACCCTCAATATAAAGTGGCTTAAATACACTGCCCGTCCCAAAAATAAGTCGCTGGACCATTAGCTATGTGTGAAAATGATGTCTCATGCTCCCTGAACCACTCTTTCACAATTTGAGCCCGATGATTCCTGGCATTGTCATCTTGGAATATGCCTGTGCCATCAGGGAAGAAAAAATCCTCTGAAAGAATAATCTGGTCGTTCAGTATGTTTAGGTAGTCAGCTGGCCTCATTCTTGGAGCACATACTGAACCTAGACCTGACCAACTGCAGCAACCCCAGATCATAGCACTGCCCCCACAGGCTTGTACAGTAGGCACTAGGCATGATGGGTGCATCACTTCATCTGCCTCTCTTCTTACCCTGATGCGCCCATCACTCTGGAACAGGGTAAATCTGGACTCATCAGACCACATGACCTTCTTCCAATTGCTCCAGAGTCCAATCTTTATGCTCCCCAGCAAATTGAAGCCTTTTTTTCTTGTTTGCCTCACCGATTAGTGGTTTTCTTAAGGCTACACAGATGTGCAGTCCCAATCCCTTGAATTCCCTTCACATTGTGCGTGTGGAAATGCTCTTACTTTCACTATTAAGCATAGCCCTGAGTTCTACTGTTGTTTTTCTTCGATTGATTTCACCAAACGTTTAAGTGATCGCCGATCACGATCATTCAGGATTTTTTTCCCGCCACATTTCTTCCTCGAATACGATGGGTCCCCACTATCCTTCCAGTTTTTAATAATGCGTTGGACAGTTCTTAACCCAATTTTAGGAGTTTCTGCAATCTCCTTAGATGTTTTCTCTGCTTGATGCATGACAATGATTTGACCCTTCTCAAACAGACTAACATCTTTTCCACGACCACGAGATGTGTCTTTCGACATGGTTGTTTAAGAAATGAGAAGCAACTCATTGCACCAGTTGGGGTTAAATAACTTGTTGCCAGCTGAAAGATAATCGCCCATGCAGTAATTATCCAATAGGAGGCTCATAACTATTTGCTTAGTTAAATCCAGGTGGCGACAATTTTTTTTGGACATTTGAACATGCAGTGTACTTTCCACTTTTGTGGCATTAGTGTCTGGGAGACAATAATTTGCTGCCACTGACATTTATTCGGGTCTAGACATGCACCATTTTACAAGCCCCACCCACTTTATGTTCCCCCCCCCCTTCCCTGTGTGATTAGACGCCAGGACTGTGTTTGATGGCGAAGCCAGGAGCTGATTTCCAGAAGTGCTAGAAAGGCTTTCCCAGCACCCAGTAGATTAGCCAACTCTTCTGGGTGCCCCAAAGGTTTCCCTTTTTTGTGGGCGCCTCGCTGACATTCCGAGAGAGTTGGAAAACCTTGGACCTGTGACCTCTCCTGGCATGGTTTAGTAAATAATTGTATTCCACATGAATTGACAATTCCAGGGCATCTTTTCATATAATTCTATATTGTGCCATTCCCCTAGAATTTTATGGATAAATGTACAATCGGGAAATACCAGGTGGGGGGGGGGGGGGGTCCCTGCACAGTCGGAAACTGTCCAATGAGTGTTGCCAGTGTTATAGCGTGCAGGTGTGGGAATGGTAACACCAAGTTAGCAAATTATTAGAAATAAATGAATTCATGCATAGTAGGAATAATAGAGGAACAGCACAACATGCAGTTATAAGAAAGATGCAGCAGAATTGTTATGACATGGGGAATGCAAGTAGCTACTTAGGGCTAATGCACACGACCGTATCTATTCTGCGGTCCGCAAAAAACGTATCCGCAAGAAATACGGATGATGTCTGGGTGCATTCCGTATTTTGCGGAACGGAACAGCTGGCCCCTAATAGAACAGTCCTATCCTTGTCCATAATGCGGACAATAATAGGACATGTTCTATTTTTTGACGGGACGGAAATAAGGACATACGGAAACAGGAATGCACACAGAGTGACTTCCGTTTTTTTTTGCGGACCCATTGAAAAAATGGAACAGACACGGAAAGAAAATACGTTCATGTGCATGAGCCCTAATACAGACATGTGACGGGAGGTAATATGGCCTCTTTAAGAGTTCAGAATTTGACAGTTTTTCCCCTTCACTTCCCCTGCACCGTCTTGCCACACCCATGGACATGGTCGTGACTCCTTTGGAGCCGCATGCAGTTGCCCGCAGTCTGAGTGTTGTGTCAACCGCAGCTGGGGGCACTTAGTTGTTTGCCTCAAGTGCGGTTGCCGCGGACAACAGGTATGTGTGCGGTTGCCTCTGGCTTTGTGTGTGTGTTTGTGTGCACTTTCCTTGTCTGGTGTGCACGAGGTTTATGTAGGTGTGCACTGTGACAATTCCCTTCACTTGTGGCTGCCCGTGGCAACGTTTTGTATTGCGTACATGTGGTGGCAGTGTCTCGGCCTCCTGGCTGACTCCCAGGACATGGTTGCCACGCATGTTGTTGCCTGCGGTAACAGCTGCAGTGTAATTGTTTATGGGTGCACGTCCCCTTTAAGTTGCTGTCTTCCCTTCCCTGGTGTGAGAAGGGTTAATTCCCTTCCTAGTCTGTGAGCACTGGGTGTGTGTGTGGGTGTGGCTACATGGGCTATTTAGCCTCAGTTGAGACCTGAAGTCTGAGGGGTACTCCAGGCATGTTGCTGGAGTCATCCTCCTGGTCTTCTACCATCTGCCAGTGAGGGCCACCCTTGTGGTCATAAAAGTTTTTACGTGATGTCATTTTATGTTTATGTGGTGTTTATGATTACTGCGGCTATGGATCTGGCTTCCTGTGTTTTTATGTGTGTGTGCTGCGTCCTTTTATGTTTGGGTGTGGACACCAGCTTGTGTGCACGGGATCCAGTCAGTGTGTCTGTGGCAGGTAGGTGTGGAAGTGCTTTTCACCCTCCTGCCATATCCATAGGCTGTTTATGTTCCTATCCCCTTGCAGCGTGGCCACTTTAGACTCCTGTTTCTCCGCGTCCAGGAGGAACAAGTTGTCTACCCAGCTCCTAGCTCAGGGACCTGTGGAGGGTTAGTAGGGATCCGAGGTTCCGGAGCATGAGCCCTCCTACCATCAAGGTTGGCTCATGCAACTAGGAGTCAGGGTCAGATTAGGGATGCGCTAGGAGGTGACCTGCTCCCTAATTCTGTTGTTTCTGGCCTAGCAGCTTCCACGTACAGTAACATCACACGGATTAGAGTTACCCCCACTCTAATCCGTGACACGTCTGGGGATAGAGCTGAAGGAACCTTGGGACGAGGTAAATCTACTTAATTATCTAGTGATTCAGGGGCAAGAATATACATAAGGTCCTGTTCACACTTGCAGTTTCCCTTGTTTTTAATGGCAAGAACAGTGCAGTCCACAGTGCTGTTCCTGGGAATACTGGACCCACCACAGCTGTGGAAAGGGGTCACCACTGAGGACACCTCTTAGTTGGTGCTGCTGGACCCCCAAAGCATTGGACAGCATCCATAGTGATGGCAAAGATGCCATATTGGAAATCAGCTACAACGTGCTTTAACTAAGAACAAAGGTCTTCCTCAGGTTTACTGTCACCATTAGGGGGAGCTCACCACATGGGAATTTGTGTACACCTCTTACTGAACAATATAATAATTTCATATGTAGTGAGCTCTTCCTGGTCTTACTGACCATGCGTTTTTTTCTTCCTTTTTTCATTGTCGCCTTCCAAGAGCATAGTTCTGGTGGCCGGAACTATAGGCCGGCGCTTTTTCCTATAGTGTGCAAGCACGACCACCACTGCTGGAGTGCAGGGTGGTCGTAAGCATGGAAACAAGCAGTGTATAATGTGATGGAAAAATGAATCCAGCCAGCAAAGGAGGCAATATGGATAATAGCTATACATTAGTAAGTGCCTCGTACCAACTTTTTCTACATGATAAAGGACACTTTCTAAAGTGAGACAACCCCTTTAAGTCTCATTCAAGTGAATAGGGCTCAGCTGTGATACCAAGCACGCCCTCTATACAATGTAGAGCGCTGTGCTTTGTAAGCTGTGAGGAGCACCGTGGTCTACTCCAACATCTAATGGCGGGGGTGCTGGTTGACCGACCCCCACCAACACTTCCCCTGTCTGTAATTCTGCGCAGGAGCTAAATGCAGGAATCCTTTGTATCTGCACATGCGCTGAGCGCCTCCATTTACTGTGCAGAGCCTCCGCATAATTACTGGTATCCAGCAACAGTCAGCAGAAGCAGCGCCACCATGTGCGCAGAGGATGATGGGTGAGCATGTTTATTCCACTAATACCGGGGCAGTTGGGGGACCTTGATTAGGACAGCTGGATGACAGTATACAGTCATGTCTGCTCATATGGCGCTGACATGGCTGTATATGGAATTATGGAATTTTGGACAATTGTCCAACCCCTTAAAATCTTTAGGCCATTAGATTTGTCAGATAAGCATACTTAATACTATGAGTCTATTGGATAAGAAGATTAGCAAGAAAGTGCAATTTCTTAAAAAAATAAAATGACAACATCGCAGCGCGAGTCAGGAGATTAAATCAAGTCAAGAATAAATCTGTATTTCTTTTCTTATGAGTAAATGAAGGAGCAGAGAACTCTGGATTAATGGAGACATCCTGCAAAGCCACCACAGATCCAGAGCAGACCGCGCCAGGAATGAAGGCGAGATCTAATTATCTATCACATGTATTTCATGCAAACAAAAGACTATAAACCGAACGTAAAGGCAACTACAAAGCGGACGCGCAAATACAACGCGGAGACAAATTCTGCTTTTGTCATTTGAACAAACAGTTAATAGGATAAATCTCTTCCCATGGGGCTATTTATCGAGCATTAGCTGCGGCTCTTTCTTTCTGGATGATTAATTAAACCAAACGCGACTGGGATTAGATATCAGAGGGAATTTGCCATTAAGCTTTACTGTCATACCTTGGAGCAGTGTTACGTAGGTTACCTTATTCTGCACCATTGGACCAGTTTTTTTTTAAGTTAGTGGAATTTTCCATTGACTTAGAGGAACGAATAAAGGGGTTTACCAGGACTTAAAGGGGTTGTCAGGGTTCAGAGATGAACCTGGACATATACCCTACTTCACCTATGCAGCCCCTCTGAGATGAGCATCGGAGCATGAAATGTATTGCGTAGGACAAGGGCATCTTTGTTTACAAACTTACTCTGCTAGGTGGAGGCTTCTGCCTAGCAGTGCTCCGGGTGACATCACCGGCACTAATGTTTTACAGGCTAGGGCGGCACTAAAGACCGCCCATTAGTGCTGGTGCCATCACCAGACGGAAGCCTCCACCTAGCATAGCCTGGTACGTCACCGGATCTAATGAAAAAGCCCTTGCTCTGCACTGAATCATGCATTAAATGCTCTGATGCTCATCTCAGAGAGGCTGCCTAGGTGAAGAAGGGAATATGTCCGGGTTTAGCTCTAACACTTGATGACCCATTCCGAGAATATGTTGTAAATATCATATCGGTGCGCGTCTGACTCCCAGCACCCATGCTGAGCAGCTGTTTTCATGAGCTGCAGTGATAAAACAAGGCACCTCAACTACACAACTCTGTACACTGTGTATCCGCCGTGCCTGGTCACTGCAGTGCTGCTCCTATTAAAAGGGGTATTTCGGTTGTTTCAAGTTATCCCCTTTTAGATCGGTAGGAACCCCACCGGTCACAAGAATCAAGGACCCGTACCCTCTGCAGCTCCTTTCCCCTGAAATGAATGGAGTTGCCGATTAAGCTCCATTCATTTCTTTGGGAATTCCGGAGTCGAAAGCCCGCCTATTTGATATTGATGACCTATAATAAGGATAGGTCCTCACTTATTAAGTCCTGGAAAACCCCTTTAATCAATCTAGGTACCCATATACGATGCATGCCTTATTTAAAGCATGACTCCAACTTCAAACCTATAGATATCCCACTCAACCCAATGGTCAACCTGAAAAGAAGGGGCAGGAATATAGGGTTGTGCTGGTAGGAACATCACAACCCTGTATTAATGTCCTTCCTTTTCCGGTTGGTCATTGGGTATGTTATAACATTTTGAGACTTGTGAACCAGTTTGGACTGGTCCATCAGTGTACCATAGTGTACTCTAGTGAGGCCCATAGGTCCAGTAGAAAACAATACCATTTTGAACTGATTCTGGAGACAATTGTATTAGGGTCTATTAAAGTATTGGTTCTGGAGTCAAACCCCTTGCCTGTTGGATATTGATGACCTATCCTAAGGATAGGTCACCAATTGTTAAGACCCATTTAGGCAGTCTAAGTATGCCTACATGATAATTCGTGCCTTATTCAAAGCATGACTCCAATTTTAAACCTAATGAGGTTCCAACATTGGGCCCCATGCTGGTGTATGGTCATACCATCACAATCCTTTATTCCTACCCTTCCTTTTCAGGTTGACCAATGTGTGTGTTATAACATTGTGAAACCTATAAACAGGTCTTGACTGGCCACCAGAGTACCATATTGTCCGCCAGCAGTCCCCTAAGGTCCTTAAAAAGAAAACACCATAAAGAGCTGACTCTGGAGGCAATCAATTGTCATTAGAATCTCTTCTCTTTCCCAATAACCAGTGAGTTATTAGATTTTACCTGAAGACAAAGGGAAACCTGGCTATGATTTAGAAGAAGGCGGAGGCTAACCTGAGCAGGACCTCTCCTTTTATCTTGACCCCTATTCAGATGCCTATGTGGTACAGTATATACTCCTTGTCAGGTTATATTTAAAATTCTGCTGGTTTCCTATTGGCTCTCATGTGGCTAGATTCCACGTTGCCCTGCAGTCCCTTCTGGTTCAGTACACTTTGCTGTGGTCCAATGTAATGGTGTTCACTGCAATGTATATTATGATTCTAGCTGAGCTGTTGGGTTTAGAGATGAGCGAATTTCATATTTTTTAATTTGTTCACGCTTTGTTTACTGGTGAAAGGTGAATTGCGTTATGGATTCCGTTACCACGGACAATAACGCAATTCTATGACGGAATGCATAATCCAGTCATAATAGAAGTCTATGGGCTGCAAAACGGATCCGTCCCGTTTCCGCTAGGCTACTTTCAAACTAGCGTTTTAGTTTTCCGGTATTGAGATCCGTCATAGGGGCTCAATACCGAAAAAAACGATTCATTTTTGTCCCCATTCATTGTCAATGGGGACAAAACTGAACTAAACGGAGTGCATTGCGTTCCGTTTAGTTGAGTTTCCATACTGTAGAGCAAACCGCAACATATTGTAGTTTGCTTTCCGTCCTGGGATGCGGAGCAAGACGTCATGTTCCCCAATGAAAGTCAATGGGGATGGATCCGTTTTCTCTGGCGCAATCTGACACAATAGAAAACGGATCCGTCCTCCATTGACTTTCAATGGAGTTCATGACGGATCCTTCCTGGCAATGTTAAAGATAATACAACCGGATGCGTTCATAACAGATGCAGACGGTTGTATTATCAGTAACAGAAGCTTTTTTGCTGAACCCTGCCGGATCCAGCAAAAAAAGCTAGTCTACTAGTCCTCTAGTAGACTTCTATTATGATGGAATGAATAACGGAATGCTTCTAAAGGCATTCCGTTATGCATTCTGCCATAGAATTGCATTATGGTCCGTGGTAACGGAATCCATAACGCAATTCATCTTTTACCAGTAAATGAACCGTGAATGAATTTCATAAACTGAAATTCGCTCATCTCTAGTTGGGTTAAGACAGTGACGGGATTGAGAACATATTTGGGTAGCAGTATATTTTGTGGCAGGTGAATGAAAGTAGACAAAAACATTTTTTAGAAATGAGGAATTTGATAGATTGTATGACTAGGGATGAGCGAACTCGAACTGTATAGTTCGGGTTCGTACCGAATTTTGGGGTGTCCGTGACACGGACCCGAACCCGGACATTTTCGTAAAAGTCCGGGTTCGGGTTCGGTGTTCGTCGCTTTCTTGGCGCTTTTGTGACGCTCTCTTGGCGCTTTTTGAAAGGCTGCAAAGCAGCCAATCAACAAGCGTCATACTACTTGCCCCAAGAGGCCGACACAGCCATGCCTACTATTGGCATGGCTGTGATTGGCCAGAGCACCATGTGACCCAGCCTCTATTTAAGCTGGAGTCACATAGCGCCGCCCGTCACTCTGCTCTGATTAGCGTAGGGAGAGGTTGCGGCTGCGACAGTAGGGCGAGATTAGGCAGATTAACTCCTCCAAAGGACTTCACTTGATTAATCGATCGATCTGCAGCTGTGCATCATTGAGCTGCTGAAATTCAAATGCTCACTCACTGTTTTTAGGCTGCCCAGACCGTTTGTCAGTCACTTTTTTCTGGGGTGATCGGCGGCCATTTTGTGTCTTGTGCGGTGCTGCGACCAAGTGCATCCAAGCTGCGACCAAGTGCATTTAACCCTCAATGGTGTGGTTGTTTTTTGGCTAAAGCCTACATCAGGGTGAAGCTGTCACACCAAGTGCATTTAACCAGCAATAGTCTGTTCATTTTTTTGGCCATATACTAAATCAGGGGCAAGCTGCGCCTGTCACCAAGTGCATTTAACCCTCAATGGTGTGGTTGTTTTTTGGCTAAAGCCTACATCAGGGTGAAGCTGTCACACCAAGTGCATTTAACCAGCAATAGTCTGTTCATTTTTTGGCCATATACTACATCAGGGGCAAGCTGCGCCCGTCACCAAGTGCATTTAACCCTCAGTAGTGTGGTGCGTCAAGCTGTGACACCAAGTGCATTTAACCAGCAATAGTCTGTTCATTTTTTGGCCATATACTAAATCAGGGGCAAGCTGCGCCCGTCACCAAGTGCATTTAACCAGCAATAGTGTGGTTATTTTTTGGCCATATCCCAGTCTAATTCTGTCACTAAATCCATACCGGTCACCCAGCGCCTAAATACTAGGCCTCAAATTTATATCCCGCTAAATCTCTCGTTACCGCTGTCCTGTTGTGGCTGGGAAAGTTATTTAGTGTCCGTCAAAGCACATTTTTTGTTCTGGGTTGAAATACAATTCCCAATTTAGCAATTTCATAATTTAGTGGTTTCTGCTATATCAGAGCTATTTGAAATCTATCCCTAAAAGGGTATATAATATTCAAGGTGCACATTGGGTCATTCAGAATAACTTCACACACACCCGCTACTGTGTATTTCTAAGTCTAATTCTGTCACTAAACCCATACCTGTCACCCAGCGCCTAAATACTAGGCCTCAAATTTATATCCTGCTAAATCTCTCGTTAACGCTGTCCTGTTGTGGCTGGGAAAGTTATTTAGTGTCCGTCAAAGCACATTTTTTGTTCTGGGTTTAAATACAATTCCCAATTTAACAATTTCATAATTTAGTGGTTTCTGCTATATCAGAGCTATTTGAAATCTATCCCTAAAAGGGTATATAATATTCAAGGTGCACATAGGGTCATTCAGAATAACTTCACACACACACGCTACTGTGTATTTCCAAGTCTAATTCTGTCACTAAACCCATACCTGTCACCCAGCGCCTAAATACTAGGCCTCAAATTTATATCCTGCTAAATCTCTCGTTAACGCTGTCCTGTTGTGGCTGGGAAAGTTATTTAGTGTCCGTCAAAGCACATTTTTTGTTCTGGGTTGAAATACAATTCCCAATTTAGCAATTTCATAATTTAGTGGTTTCTGCTATATCAGAGCTATTTGAAATCTATCCCTAAAAGGGTATATAATATTCAAGGTGCACATTGGGTCATTCAGAATAACTTCACACACACCCGCTACTGTGTATTTCTAAGTCTAATTCTGTCACTAAACCCATACCTGTCACCCAGCGCCTAAATACTAGGCCTCAAATTTATATCCTGCTAAATCTCTCGTTAACGCTGTCCTGTTGTGGCTGGGAAAGTTATTTAGTGTCCGTCAAAGCACATTTTTTGTTCTGGGTTTAAATACAATTCCCAATTTAACAATTTCATAATTTAGTGGTTTCTGCTATATCAGAGCTATTTGAAATCTATCCCTAAAAGGGTATATAATATTCAAGGTGCACATTGGGTCATTCAGAATAACTTCACACACACCCGCTACTGTGTATTTTCAAGTCTAATTCTGTCACTAAACCCATACCTGTCACCCAGCGCCTAAATACTAGGCCTCAAATTTATATCCTGCTAAATCTCTCGTTAACGCTGTCCTGTTGTGGCTGGGAAAGTTATTTAGTGTCCGTCAAAGCACATTTTTTGTTCTGGGTTGAAATACAATTCCCAATTTAGCAATTTCATAATTTAGTGGTTTCTGCTATATCAGAGCTATTTGAAATCTATCCCTAAAAGGGTATATAATATTCAAGGTGCACATTGGGTCATTCAGAATAACTTCACACACACCCGCTACTGTGTATTTCTAAGTCTAATTCTGTCACTAAACCCATACCTGTCACCCAGCGCCTAAATACTAGGCCTCAAATTTATATCCCGCTGAATTTGAATACAATACATTGGGCCAAATAATATATTTGTTGTTGTGGTGAACCATAACAATGAGAAAAACATCTAGTAAGGGACGCGGACGTGGACATGGTCGTGGTGGTGTTAGTGGACCCTCTGGTGCTGGGAGAGGACGTGGCCGTTCTGCCACATCCACACGTCCTAGTGTACCAACTACCTCAGGTCCCAGTAGCCGCCAGAATTTACAGCGATATATGGTGGGGCCCAATGCCGTTCTAAGGATGGTAAGGCCTGAGCAGGTACAGGCATTAGTCAATTGGGTGGCCGACAGTGGATCCAGCACGTTCACATTATCTCCCACCCAGTCTTCTGCAGAAAGCGCACAGATGGCGCCTGAAAACCAACCCCATCAGTCTGTCACATCACCCCCATGCATACCAGGGAAACTGTCTCAGCCTCAAGTTATGCAGCAGTCTCTTATGCTGTTTGAAGACTCCGCTGGCAGGGTTTCCCAAGGGCATCCACCTAGCCCTTCCCCAGCGGTGAAAGACATAGAATGCACTGACGCACAACCACTTATGTTTCCTGATGATGAGGACATGGGAATACCACCTCAGCATGTCTCTGATGATGACGAAACACAGGTGCCAACTGCTGCGTCTTTCTGCAGTGTGCAGACCGAACAGGAGGTCAGGGATCAAGACTGGGTGGAAGACGATGCAGGGGACGATGAGGTCCTAGACCCCACATGGAATGAAGGTCGTGCCACTGACTTTCACAGTTCGGAGGAAGAGGCAGTGGTGAGACCGAGCCAACAGCGTAGCAAAAGAGGGAGCAGTGGGCAAAAGCAGAACACCCGCCGCCAAGAGACTCCGCCTGCTACTGACCGCCGCCATCTGGGACCGAGCACCCCAAAGGCAGCTTCAAGGAGTTCCCTGGCATGGCACTTCTTCAAACAATGTGCTGACGACAAGACCCGAGTGGTTTGCACGCTGTGCCATCAGAGCCTGAAGCGAGGCATTAACGTTCTGAACCTGAGCACAACCTGCATGACCAGGCACCTGCATGCAAAGCATGAACTGCAGTGGAGTAAACACCTTAAAACCAAGGAAGTCACTCAGGCTCCCCCTGCTACCTCTTCTGCTGCTGCCGCCTCGGCCTATTCTGCTGCTGCCGCCTCGGCCTCTTCCTCCGCCTCTGGAGGAACGTTGGCACCTGCCGCCCAGCAAACAGGGGATGTACCACCAACACCACCACCACCACCTCCGTCACCAAGCGTCTCAACCATGTCACACGCCAGCGTTCAGCTCTCCATCTCACAAACATTTGATAGAAAGCGTAAATTCCCACCTAGCCACCCTCGATCCCTGGTCCTGAATGCCAGCATTTCTAAACTACTGGCCTATGAAATGCTGTCATTTAGGCTGGTGGACACAGACAGCTTCAAACAGCTCATGTCGCTTGCTGTCCCACAGTATGTTGTTCCCAGCCGGCACTACTTCTCCAAGAGAGCCGTGCCTTCCCTGCACAACCAAGTATCCGATAAAATCAAGTGTGCACTGCGCAACGCCATCTGTAGCAAGGTCCACCTAACCACAGATACGTGGACCAGTAAGCACGGCCAGGGACGCTATATCTCCCTAACTGCACACTGGGTAAATGTAGTGGCAGCTGGGCCCCAGGCGGAGAGCTGTTTGGCGCACGTCCTTCCGCCGCCAAGGATCGCAGGGCAACATTCTTTGCCTCCTGTTGCCACCTCCTCCTTCTCGGCTTCCTCCTCCTCTTCTTCCACCTGCTCATCCAGTCAGCCACACACCTTCACCACCAACTTCAGCACAGCCCGGGGTAAACGTCAGCAGGCCATTCTGAAACTCATATGTTTGGGGGACAGGCCCCACACCGCACAGGAGTTGTGGCGGGGTATTGAACAACAGACCGACGAGTGGTTGCTGCCGGTGAGCCTCAAGCCCGGCCTGGTGGTGTGTGATAATGGGCGAAATCTCGTTGCAGCTCTGGGACTAGCCAATTTGACGCACATCCCTTGCTTGGCGCATGTGCTGAATTTGGTGGTGCAGAAGTTCATTCACAACTACCCCGACATGTCAGAGCTGCTGCATAAAGTGCGGGCCGTCTGTTCGCGCTTCCGGCGTTCACATCCTGCTGCTGCTCGCCTGTCTGCGCTACAGCGTAACTTCGGCCTTCCCGCTCACCGCCTCATATGCGACGTGCCCACCAGGTGGAACTCCACCTTGCACATGCTGGACAGACTGTGCGAGCAGCAGCAGGCCATAGTGGAGTTTCAGCTGCAGCACGCACGGGTCAGTCGCACTACAGAACAGCACCACTTCACCACCAATGACTGGGCCTCCATGCGAGACCTGTGTGCCCTGTTGCGCTGTTTCGAGTACTCCACCAACATGGCCAGTGGCGATGACACCGTTATCAGCGTTACAATACCACTTCTATGTCTCCTTGAGAAAACACTTAGGGCGATGATGGAAGAGGAGGTGGCCCAGGAGGAGGAGGAGGAGGAGGAGGAAGAGGGGTCATTTTTAGCACTTTCAGGCCAGTCTCTTCGAAGTGACTCAGAGGGAGGTTTTTGGCAACAGCAGAGGCCAGGTACAAATGTGGCCAGACAGGGCCCACTACTGGAGGACGAGGAGGACGAGGATGAGGAGGAGGTGGAGGAGGATGAGGATGAAGCATGGTCACAGCGGGGTGGCACCCAACGCAGCTCGGGTCCATCACTGGTGCGTGGCTGGGGGGAAAGGCAGGACGATGACGATACGCCTCCCACAGAGGACAGCTTGTCCTTACCCCTGGGCAGCCTGGCACACATGAGCGACTACATGCTGCAGTGCCTGCGCAACGACAGCAGAGTTGCCCACATTTTAACCTGTGCGGACTACTGGGTTGCCACCCTGCTGGATCCACGCTACAAAGACAATGTGCCCACCTTACTTCCTGCACTGGAGCGTGATAGGAAGATGCGCGAGTACAAGCGCACGTTGGTAGACGCGCTACTGAGAGCATTCCCAAATGTCACAGGGGAACAAGTGGAAGCCCAAGGCCAAGGCAGAGGAGGAGCAAGAGGTCGCCAAGGCAGCTGTGTCACGGCCAGCTCCTCTGAGGGCAGGGTTAGCATGGCAGAGATGTGGAAAACTTTTGTCAACACGCCACAGCTAACTGCACCACCACCTGATACGCAACGTGTTAGCAGGAGGCAACATTTCACTAACATGGTGGAACAGTACGTGTGCACACCCCTCCACGTACTGACTGATGGTTCGGCCCCATTCAACTTCTGGGTCTCTAAATTGTCCACGTGGCCAGAGCTAGCCTTTTATGCCTTGGAGGTGCTGGCCTGCCCGGCAGCCAGCGTTTTGTCTGAACGTGTATTCAGCACGGCAGGGGGCGTCATTACAGACAAACGCAGCCGCCTGTCTACAGCCAATGTGGACAAGCTGACGTTCATAAAAATGAACCAGGCATGGATCCCACAGGACCTGTCCGTCCCTTGTCCAGATTAGACATTAACTACCTCCCCATAACCATATATTATTGGACTCCAGGGCACTTCTTCATTCAATCCTATTTTAATTTTCATTTTACCATTATATTGCGAGGCTACCCAAAGTTGAATGAACCTCTCCTCTGCCTGTGTGCTAGGCCTAAATATATGCCAATGGACTGTTGCAGTGGTGGCTGACATGAAGCCTGATTCTCTGCTATGACATGCAGACTAATTCTCTGCTGACATGAAGCCAGATTGTCTGTTACGGGACCTCTCTCCTCTGCCTGGGTGCTGGGCCTAAATTTATGACAATGGACTGTTGCAGTGGTGGCTGACGTGAAGCCCGATTCTCTGCTATGACATGCAGACTGATTCTCTGCTGACATGAAGCCAGATTGTCTGTTACGGGACCTCTCTGCTCTGCCTGTGTGCTAGGCCTAAATATATGCCAATGGACTGTTGCAGTGGTGGGTGACGTGAAGCCTCATTCTCTGCTATGACATGCAGACTGATTCTCTGCTGACATGAAGCCAGATCGTCTGTTACGGGACCTCTCTGCTCTGCCTGTGTGCTAGGCCTAAATATATGCCAATGGACTGTTGCAGTGGTGGGTGACGTGAAGCCTCATTCTCTGCTATGACATGCAGACTGATTCTCTGCTGACATGAAGCCAGATCGTCTGTTACGGGACCTCTCTGCTCTGCCTGTGTGCTAGGCCTAAATATATGCCAATGGACTGTTGCAGTGGTGGGTGACGTGAAGCCTCATTCTCTGCTATGACATGCAGACTGATTCTCTGCTGACATGAAGCCAGATTGTCTGTTACGGGACCTCTCTCCTCTGCCTGTGTGCTAGGCCTAAATATATGCCAATGGACTGTTGCAGTGGTGGCTGACGTGAAGCCTCATTCTCTGCTATGACATGCAGACTGATTCTCTGCTGACATGAAGCCAGATCGTCTGTTACGGGACCTCTCTGCTCTGCCTGTGTGCTAGGCCTAAATATATGCCAATGGACTGTTGCAGTGGTGGGTGACGTGAAGCCTCATTCTCTGCTATGACATGCAGACTGATTCTCTGCTGTCATGAAGCCAGATTGTCTGTTACGGGACCTCTCTGCTCTGCCTGTGTGCTAGGCCTAAATATATGCCAATGGACTGTTGCAGTGGTGGGTGACGTGAAGCCTCATTCTCTGCTATGACATGCAGACTGATTCTCTGCTGACATGAAGCCAGATTGTCTGTTACGGGACCTCTCTCCTCTGCCTGGGTGCTGGGCCTAAATTTATGACAATGGACTGTTGCAGTGGTGGCTGACGTGAAGCCTGATTCTCTGCTATGACATGCAGACTGATTCTCTGCTGACATGAAGCCAGATCCTCTGTTACGGGACCTCTCTGCTCTGCCTGTGTGCTAGGCCTAAATATATGCCAATGGACTGTTGCAGTGGTGGGTGACGTGAAGCCTCATTCTCTGCTATGACATGCAGACTGATTCTCTGCTGTCATGAAGCCAGATTGTCTGTTACGGGACCTCTCTGCTCTGCCTGTGTGCTAGGCCTAAATATATGCCAATGGACTGTTGCAGTGGTGGGTGACGTGAAGCCTCATTCTCTGCTATGACATGCAGACTGATTCTCTGCTGACATGAAGCCAGATTGTCTGTTACGGGACCTCTCTCCTCTGCCTGGGTGCTGGGCCTAAATTTATGACAATGGACTGTTGCAGTGGTGGCTGACGTGAAGCCTGATTCTCTGCTATGACATGCAGACTGATTCTCTGCTGACATGAAGCCAGATTGTCTGTTACGGGACCTCTCTCCTCTGCCTGGGTGCTGGGCCTAAATTTATGACAATGGACTGTTGCAGTGGTGGCTGACGTGAAGCCTGATTCTCTGCTATGACATGCAGACTGATTCTCTGCTGACATGAAGCCAGATCCTCTGTTACGGGACCTCTCTCCTCTGCCTGGGTGCTGGGCCTAAATTTATGACAATGGACTGTTGCAGTGGTGGCTGACGTGAAGCCTGATTCTCTGCTATGACATGCAGACTGATTCTCTGCTGACATGAAGCCAGATCCTCTGTTACGGGACCTCTCTCCTCTGCCTGGGTGCTGGGCCTAAATTTATGAAAATGGACTCTTACAGTGGTGGGTGACGTGAAGCCTGATTCTCTGCTATGACATGAAGACTGATTCTCTGCTGACATGAAGCCAGATTGTCTGTTACGGGACCTCTCTCCTCTGCCTGGGTGCCGGGGCCTAAATATCTGAGAATGGACTGTTCCAGTGGTGGGTGACGGGAAGCCAGATTCTCTGCTATGGAACCTCTCTCCAATTGATTTTGGTTAATTTTTATTTATTTAATTTTTATTTTAATTAATTTCCCTATCCACATTTGTTTGCAGGGGATTTACCTACATGTTGCTGCCTTTTGCAGCCCTCTAGCCCTTTCCTGGGCTGTTTTACAGCCGTTTTAGTGCCGAAAAGTTCGGGTCCCCATTGACTTCAATGGGGTTCGGGTTCGGGACGAAGTTCGGATCGGGTTCGGATCCCGAACCCGAACATTTCCGGGATGTTCGGCCGAACTTCTCGAACCCGAACATCCAGGTGTTCGCTCAACTCTATGTATGACATTGAAGCTGATCGCAACTCACTATAACACCCTCACGGCATATCCTAGATTATAATCCTAAAAAGTATTAAAGGGGCTTTCCACTGTCAATAAGCCTCTTCCAATGTGCGTCAATCTACAGCTGTCTATGAAGTCGTTCGCTGTGCCCTCTGCTACTTCTTCTGGTATTCCACCAGCAAAATAGTGAGTACAGCTCTGAAGTATATTGCAGGTATAATTTAGAATCGGTACAGAATAAGTAATGTATGTACGCAGTGATTCCACCAGCAGAATAGTGAGTGCAGCTCTGAAGTATAATACAGGATGTAATTCATGATCAGTACAGTATAAGTAATGTAATATATGTACACAGTGAGGCCATTAGCAGAATAGTGAGTGCAGCTCTGGAATATAATACAGGATGTAACTCAGGATCAGTACAGGATAAGTAATGTAATGTATTTACACAATGACTCCACCAGCAGAATAGTGAGTGCAGCTCTGGAGTATAATAAAGGATGTCACTCAGGATCAGTATAGCATAAGTAATGTAATGTACAGTATTTACACAGTGACTCTATGAAAAGCCCCTTCCAGTAGTGCTGCACATGATTGCCAGAGTGTGAATGGTTACCAGGACATACTAGCTCTGAGAAAAGGGGTTGTCCCCGGGGGGAGTGCGGTGATGTGCTGGAAAGCATGGACCACTTCTTGCTTCATTGTCTGTCACGCTTCGGTGTGGGAGGGAAACCCACACTGAACGTAGGAGGGAAAGGGGTAAGGGGAAAAGGCCTGGTTACTAGGGAAAGTAACAGGTTTCCTCCTAGAGAAACCCTAATCAAAGTCCTGACTGCATGTATGAACTGACCCCAGAGGTAGGTGAGTTCATACACAGGAACATAAAGTCCTAACTCACACTGAAGGACCCTGGCACTAATGTCAGGACAAGAGACGACTTGTTCCTCCAAACGGTAGTATGAACAGGAGTCTTCCTCAGGCCTAAACACAAATGGCAGGGAAAAGACGACACAACACAAGAAAACTCCAATAATAAACAACAGGGGAAGGAGACACTTAACTTCAAATGGCTATGGAAGCACAGGAACTCCGCCAAGATCCAAAGACCAGCATTCCAAAACAAGACTGAAGCTGAAGCTATAAACTGCACAGCATGGTGGGAAAAGCCACAATAACTTGGGAAGGTAGATGACCAAATAAGCAACATCTGAGGCAAGGGGTGTGGCCATTACCAGAAACAACACAGACACGGCGGATGCTGGTACCCACATCCTCTCCTCTGGTCCATAACCCTTCCAGTGAACAAGATACTGAAAGGATCTATGGAAAACTCTTGGCGATCTGAAATTTCAAACTACCATCCACCATGACAGGAGCGGGTGGCAAGGAAGACTCCAAAGGTTCAACATATCTCTTCAACAAAGATCAATTAAAGACATTATGCGGTGATGTGCTGGAAAGCATGGACCACTTCTTGCTTCATTGTCTGTCACGCTTCGGTGTGGGAGGGAAACCCACACTGAACGTAGGAGGGAAAGGGGTAAGGGGAAAAGGCCTGGTAACTAGGGAAAGTAACAGGTTTCCTCCTAGAGAAACCCTAATCAAAGTCCTGACTGCATGTATGAACTGACCCCAGAGGTAGGTGAGTTCATACACAAGAACCTAAACCCGCCTGATGCCACACATCTGATGGCCAGTGCTCCTTATTTCACCCACCTTCGTCAGCGGGTACTGGTATTGCCACCCACCGCCCTACTCTATTACCGGGTCACTTTGTGGTCTCCTGATGCAGCTGCTGCCATCTCCAAATTATTTCACCTTGCCACTCTGTGGTATCCTCCTGATCCTGCTGCTGATACTGCCATCTCCACACTATGTCAACTTGCCACTCTGTGGTCTCCTCATGCTGCTGCCATATACACACTATGTCACTTTGCCACTCTGTGGTCTCCTGTTGCTACTGCTGCCATCTCCATATTATGTCACCTAGCCATTCTGTGGTCTCCTAATGCTGCTGCCATATCCACACTATGTCACCTTGCCACTCTGTGGCTACCTGATGCTGCTGCCACCTCCAAACTATTTCACCTTGCCACTCTGTGGTCTCCTCATGCTGCTGCCATCTCCACACTATGTCACCTTGCCCCTCTGTGGTCTCCTCATGCTGCTGCCATATCCACACTGTCACCTTGCCACTCTGTGGTCTCCTCATGCTGCTGCTGCCATCTCCACATTATGTCACCTTGCCACTCTGTGGTCTCCTCATGCTGCTGCCAACTCCACACTATGTCACCTTGCCACTCTGTGGTATCCTGCTGCTGCCATCTCCACACTATGTCATCTTGCTACTATGTGGTCTCCTGATGCTGCTGCTGCTACTGCCATCTCCACACTATGTCGCCTTGCCACTCTGTGGTAACCTTCTGATGCTCTGATGCTGCCAACTCCACACTATGTCACCTTGCCACTCTGTGGTCTCCTCATGCTGCTGCCAACTCCATACTGTCACCTTGGCACTCTGTGGTATCCTCTTGATGCTGCTGCTACTGCCATCTACACATCCATAGAAAAAGAACCTGCAAAAAGATCATATGAAATTACTGTAAGATGACACGAATGTTTTTAATACAAAAAATATAAAAACGCTGAGAAACCGCATAAAAAACGCATTTGCGTTTTTTATGATAAACACTTAGCAACTCCATCTCCCATTTATACAAAAACAACCTGGTAAAAGATCATATGGGGTTACTGTAAAATGATACGATTGCTTACAATACATAAAACACAAAAACACATTAAAACCGCACCTAAAACGCATCTGCGTTTTTCATGATAAACACTTAAGAACAAAATATATTCGCAGCAAAATATTGCAAGTACCCATGTAGACAAGATGACAAGGGAATCATTATCCACGGACTCTTACCGCTTACTATTAGAGTAAATTAATAAGACCAAATGACCGTATGAGCCCAAGATACAACACAGAATCCGGGCATTTAGTAAAATATATTAATCCTTTTAGACAGGCTAACTTTTAATGTTTTGAGACAGGCTAACTTTTAACCATTTAAGTAATTTATGTCACTACCGCTGCGTTTTATTATAGCAGCTCAAACAAAACGAAAATTCAACTAAATCCGGTCCAGATTTCCGAGATGACCTAATTGGACAAACGTACCGCCGACCTCAAGAAAACTGTTCAAATAACCCTGATCAGTTCCAGCACACTACTATAAGCCATTAAGGAAGAAGCAGTAATAGGCTCTGAAACGCGTTTGGTGAAAGGAACTTGAGGGCTATACAAGTCAAAATTATTGGACCACCACCGCTGGAATTTATTTTATGCCGCATTCCGAACAACCCGAGACCTAAAACTTAACCACGATCTCACACTCCCCAAGCAAACTTCTGCCCTGAAACCAAGGACGAATCACAACCACCTCCGAGAGTGACGTGTTGCCCCGCCCTTGTCACGTTGGATGCCACGGCATACACACGACCGACCATGTGGGACGCCGCGTAGGTCCTTGCAGGGCAAAAGGGTTCACGGACGATACAGATGAACAGAGCGGCACACAGCGGAGTGGTAAAGTACCAAAACCTAATGTTTAACCTCTTCTGGACACATGACGTATCGGTACGTCATGTGTATTTCCAATCACCACCGCCTGGTGAACGGTGATCGTGAACAAGGTGCCTGCTCATTGAGCAGGCACTTTGGGTCAATGTGCGGGGGGGTCCAGTCAATTCAGACCTGCGGTTTGCGGCTTTTTCAATGTTGCGGCGGCGGCTGACGGTGGTGCCATCGGGTCCCCGTGGAGCTGTAGGGGGGACCCGATGGCATGGAAGGCAGCGCGATGCCTTCCTGAGGCATCGGCCCTGCCTTCCTGTGACGAGCCTGTGAGATCCAGCCCCCTGGATATCACAGGCCAGAAGCTGTATGAGTAATACACACTGTATTTGGCCTCCTGTACACGACCGTTGTGTGCACCCGTGGCCGTTGTCCCGTTTAACGTGTTTTTCTGCGGTCCCATTGACTTTCAATGGGTCCGTGGAAAAATCAGAAAATGCACCGTTTGGCAGCCGCATGGATCCGTGAAAAATCACGGATGCACACAAGATTGTAATCCGTGTCCGTGATCCGTGTCCGTTTTTTCCTATCATTTCAATGGCAAACTTGACTTAGATTTAATTTTTAATTTTTCATGTCCGTGGATCCTCCAAAAATCACGGAAGACCCACTGAAGAAAAAACGGGCATGAATCACGGTACAACGGAACCAAGTTTTGCGGGACGTTAAAAAATACTGTCGTGTGCAGGAGGCCTTACTCATACAGCCAATGCATTCCAATACAGATGTATTGGAATGCATTGTAAAGGATTAGACCCCCAAAAGTTCAAGTCCCAAAGTGGGACAAAAAATTAAGTGAAAAAAAGTTGAAAAAAATAACGTTTTCCCCCCAAAAAATTAAAAGTTTCAAGTAAAAATAAACAAAAACTTCATTTTCCCCAAATAAAGTAAAAAAAAAATTGGAAAAAAATTAAACATATTAGGTATCACCGCATCCGTATCGACCGGCTATATAAACATATCACATGACCTAACCCCTCAGATGAACACCATAAAAAATTAAAAGTAAAAACTGTGCTAAATAAACAATTTTTTTGTCAGCTTACATCACAAAAAGTACAACAGCAAGCGATCAAAAAGGCGTATGCCTACCAAAATAGTACCAATCTAACTGTCACCTCATCCCGCCATAAATTTGCCCCTATCTGAGACAATCGCCCAAAAAAATAAAAAAAATATGGCTCAGAATATGAACACACTAAAACATAATTTTTTTTGTTTTAAAAAAGCTGTTATTGTGTAAAACTTACATAAAAAAAGTATACATATTAGGTATCGCCGCGTTCGCATCGACCGGCTCTGTAAAAATATCACATGACCTAACCCCTCAGATGAACACCGTAAAAAATAAAAATAATAAACTGCTAAATAAACAATTTTTTGTCACATTACATCACAAAAAGTGTAATAGCAAGCGATCAAAAAGTCATATATACCCCAAAATAGTGCCAATCAAACCGTCATCTCATCCCGCAAAAAATTAGACCCTAGCTAAGACAAATCGCCCAAAAACTGAAAAAACTATGGCTCTCAGAATATGGAGACACTAAAACATGATTTTATACGTATAATGCTGTCTTGACACCTTTTTCTGGGAAGTCTTTATCACCTACTGACTCCAATTAGGATAATGGAATCAACACCTTTGACCCAATGCTGGGTATAATTACCAGATGTGGATTCAGTTACATATTTATTCCCGGAATTTTTGTACAATCACTCAGAATTGAGAAAGTTCGTTGGAAGAACGAGTGAAACGTTTTCAAGAAATCTACAGTACGTCCAGTTGCCTTGATTTATTCTTTACAGATATATACCATGACCTGGATAAATGAGAGCCTTCACAGACACTTTATCCAGTAGTTTCTAAAATTGGGTCACTTTTTTGGAGTTTCTACTCTAGGGGTGCATAAGGGGGGCTATTTTACATTAATTCTTGTGGAACACGTAAAGGGTTAACAAAGTTTGTAAAATCAGTTTTGAACACCTTGAGGGGTGTAGTTTCTTAGATGGGGTCACTTTTGTGGAGTTTCTAATCTAGGGGTGCATCAGCGGGGCTTCAAATGGGACATGGTGTAAAAAAAAACAGTCCAGAAAAACCTGCCTTCCAAAAACCGTATGGCATTACTTTCCTTCTGCGCCCTGCCGTGTGCCCATACAGCGGTTTACGACCACATATGGGGTGTTTCTGTAAACTACAGAATCAGGGCCATAAATATGGAGTTTGGTTTGGCTGTTTACCCTTGCTTTGTAACTGGAAAAAATATATTAAAATAGAAAATCTGCCCAAAAAGTGAAATTTTAAAATTGTATCTCTATTTTCCATTAATTCTTGTGGAACACCTAAAGGGTTAACGACGTTTGTAAAATCAGTTTTGAATACCTTGAGGGGTGTAGTTTCTTAGATGGTGTCACTTTTATGGAGTTTCTACTCTAGGGGTGCATCAGGGGGGCTTCAAATAGGACATGGTGTAAAAAAAAACTGTCAAATTGTATCTCTATTTTCCATTAATTCTTATGGAACAAGAAGTTTGTAAAAATCTGTTTTGAATACCTTGAGGGGTGTAGTTTTTAGAATGGGGTCATTTTTGGGTGGTTTTTATTATGTAAGCCTCGCAAAGTGACTTCAGACCTGAACTGGTCCCTAAAAATAGTTTTTTTTTAAATTTCCGAAAAATTTCAAGATTTGCTTTTAAACTTCTAAACCTTGTAACATCCCCAAAAAATAAAATATCATTCCCAAAATGATCCAAACATGAAGTAGACATATGGGAAATGTAAAGTAATAACTAATTTTGGAGGTATTACTATGTATTATAGAAGTAGAGAAATTGAAACTTGGAAATTTGCAATTTTTAAAAAAAATTGGGTAAATTTGGTTTTTTATTTATAAATAAAAAAAATATATTTTTTTTACTTCATTTTACCAGTGTCATGAAGTGTACAATATGTTACGAAAAACAGTCTCAGAATGGCCTGGATAAGTCAAAACGTTAAAACTTAAAGTGACACTGGTCAGATTTTCAAAAAATGGCCAAGTCCTTAACCCTTTCATGACCAAGGGTCATTGATGCCCCAGTGTCCAGGTCAAAATTTACAAATCTGACATGCGTCACTTTATGTGGTAATAGCTTTGGAACACTTTTACTTATCCATGCCATTCTGAGATTGTTTTATCGTGACACATTGTACTTCATGATAGTCATATATTTGAGTCAATATATTTCACCTTTATTTATGAAAAAATCTCAAATTTACCCAAAATCTATTTCTCTGCTTCTAAAACAGAAAGTCATACCTAATAAAATATTTATTACTTAACATTCCCCATATGTCTACTTTATGTTGGCATAATTTTGGAAATGTCATTTTATTATTTTTTAGGACGTTTAGAAGGCTTAGAAGTTTAGAAGCAATTCTTAAAATTTTTAAGAAAATTTCCAAAACCCACTTTTTAAGGACCAGTTCAGGTCTGAAGTCACTTTGTGGGGCTTACATAGTGGAAACCCCCCATAAATGACCCCATTGTAGAAACTACACCCCTCAAGTTACTCAAAACTGATTTTACAAACTTTGTTAACCCTTTAGGCGTTCCACAAGAATTAAAGGAAAATGGAGATGAAATTTCTAAATTTCACATTTTTGGCAGATTTTCCATTTTCTAAAAAAAAATTCTTTAACACATTGAGGGTTAACAGCCAAACAAAACTCAATATTTATTACCCTGATTCCGCGGTTTACATAAACACCCCACATGTGGTCGTAAACTGCTGTACGGGCACACGGCAGGGCGCAGAAGGAAAGGAATGCCATACGGTTTTTGGAAGGCAGATTGTGCTGGATTGGTTTTCTGAACGCCATATGTTTTTTATTTTTCTGCCGATCGTCTTGTGCAGGGGCTCGTTTTTTGCAGAAAGTGTTGAGGTTTTTATTGGTACAATTTTTGGGTACATAGTATGTTTTGATCATTCATTATTACACTTTATGGGGCAAGGTGACCCAAAAATTGGCTGTTTTGGAACAGTTTTCATTTATTTATTTTTACAGCGTTCATCTGAGGAGTTAGGTCATGTGATAGTTTTATAGAGAAGATCGTTACGGACGTGGCAATATCTAATATGTAAATTTTATTTATTTATTTAAGTTTTACACAATAATAGCATTTCTGAAACCAAAAAATGGTTTAGTGTCTCTATAGTCTGAGAGCCATAGCTTTTTTATTTTTTGGGCGATTGTAATAAATAGGGTATCATTTTTTGCGGGACAAGGTGACGGTTTAATTGGTACTATGTTGGGGGTCATACGCCTTTTTGATCGCTTGCTGTTGCACTTTTTGTGATGTAAGGTGACAAAAATTGCTTTTTTTTACACAGTTTTTATTTTTATTTTTTATGGTGTTTATCGGACGGGGTCTATCATGTGATATCTTTATAGAGACGGTCGTTATGGACGCGGTGATACCTAATATGTGTAGTTTTTTTATTTATTTTTTTTATAGGAAAAGGCAATTTTGTTTTAAATTTTACATTTTTATTTATTTATTTTTACTTTTATTTTTTTTTCACATTTTTTTTTTATCAAGTCCCTCTTGGATCATGAAGATACAGTGGGGCTGATGGCTGTACTATACTTTGCAATGCTTTTGCATTGCAAAGTGTAATACATTCAGATGCCCTGTAGGTGGCAACAGCGGACACTTTTGCAAAGCGTCCGGTTGCCAGGGCAACCATCGGGGCTGCCATCGCAGCGCAGCAGCCCCGATGGTGGAGAGAGGGAGCTTCCTCCCTCTATCAACCCCATGGATGCCGCTGCCGATGGGGTTACAGAACTTACAGCAGAGTGTCAGCATAGAGCTGACACTCTGATGATGGCGGCGGCTCAGGAATGGAGCCGCCGCCATCAAACACAGCAGGGGGGCAGACAGGGGGCAGCTCTGGAAGGGGGGGAGGGAGGTATGTCACGCCAGCAGGGGGCGGACTCAAGGAGGGGGCAGCACTGGGAACAGATGGAGGGGGCACAGATGGGCTGCACAGATCGGGGGCGGGGGGGGCGCTGCACAGATGGGGGGACTGCATGGATCGGGGGGGGCCACGAGGACACTGTGATTTCAAGCTCTGATCTGCAGAGCGCAGATCAGAGCCTGAAACCGGCATTTTAACACTGGCACGATCCGATTGGTTAGTCTGCACAGACTAACCAATCGGATCGATTGCCGGCAAGGGACCACTCTGATTGGTCCCTTGCCGGCATTACTGCACTGTATGCTGTCCGTGACAGCATACAGGGCAGGGGCAGAAGCTTTAATACAAGCGCTTTGCAGCGCTTGGATTAAAGAGCTGCCAGAACGTATATATACGTGGTAGCTGCACGGGGTATGTGCAGCTATCACGTATATATACAGATTGCGGTCGGGAAGGGGTTAAGGTTAAATAGGGCTGAGTCCTTAAGGGGTTAAGGAGTTAAAGAGATTTGAAGTGGAACTCATTTTTGTCTATACGATTTCTATACAACGCTCAAAGAATAAGTGAATAACACTAACCTGAACTAACTCCATTTATGATATCACTTTACTTTTGGCAATATCCACTTTGGTCATATCCACTTTGGCAACCATTCTGATTACCTAATGAACTAGTTTCACATCTATCATCCAAACAGGCCGAACAGTTTTGGGAAACAGTTGATGTGCATCGTTCCCCATTTTTCAAGAAGTCAAAGTCTATATCAACTAAGATTTTAATTTACACCTAGCATTTTTTGCATTCAGCCAATACCTGGCACTCTATGTATCCAGCATAAGTTTATATATCTATGTACCCAGCACTATATTGAGCACCTGGCACTTTATGTATTCAGTGTTTATGTATTCAACGTATATATATTTGATGTATTCAGCGTTGATGGAAATGATGTATAATCGTACTTAACACACTATATAACATTTCCACACATCCAGCCAAGCCTAGCGGAAAACACGCTATATTACAGTGTACTCAGCTTATACCTAGCCAGCACTAGGCACCTTATGGTAATCAGCAAAGAAATCCTAATGCAGATTTCCAACACTTAGAGAGGACCCCCCCACCTCTAATTGTTTTTATCTTTATCTTTGTTACTCTTTACACCATTGTAATTTATACAACATATTTGACTTTTTTTAAATATTTTTTAAGATTATAAAATAAAAATACACACTTTTATTATCATTGTTTCCAAATGTATTCTGTGCAGCAACCAGTGAAAGTGTGCCTCTCATACTTACCTATAATTCTATTCCTTTGCATCTACATATTATGTCATCTTGCCACTATGTGGTCTACTGATGCTGCTGCTACTGCCATCTCCACACTATGTCACCTTGCCACTCTGTGGTCTCCTCATGCTGCTGCCATATCCACACTATGTCACCTTGCCACTCTGTGGCCTCCTGATGCTGCCGCCACCTCCAACCTATGTCACCTTGCTGCTCTGGGGTCTCCTCATGCTACTGCCATCTCCACACTATGTCACCTTGCCACTCTGTGGTCTCTTCATGCTGCAGCCACCTCCAAACTATGTCACCTTGCCACTCTGTGGTATCCTGCAGCTGCTGCCATCTCCACATTATGTCACCTTGCTACTCTGTGGTCTCCTCATTCTGCTGCCAAGTCCACACTGTCACCTTGCCACTCTGTGGTATCCTCCTGCTGCTGCTGCTGCTACTTCCATCTCCACACTATGTCAGCTTGCCACTCTGTGGTCTCCTCATGCTTCTGCCATATCCACACTATGTCACCTTGCCACTCTGTGGTATACTGCTGCCATCTCCACATTATGTCACCTTACCACTCTGTGATATCCTCCTGATGCTGCTGCTGCTACTGTCATCTACACTTTATGTCATCTTGCTACTATGTGGTCTCCTGATGCTGCTGCTGCTACTGCCATCTCCACACTATGTCACCTTGCCACTCTGTGGCCTCCTGATGCTGCCACCACCTCCAAACTATGTCACCTTGCCACTCTGTGGTCTCCTCATGCTGCTGCCTTCTTCACACTATGTCACCTTGCCACTCTGTGGTCTCCTCATGCTGCTGCTATCTCCACACTATGTCACCTTGCTTGTCTGTGTTCTCCTTATGCTGCTGCCATATTCACACTATGTCACCTTGCCACTCTGATCTCCTC
Organism: Bufo gargarizans; assembly: GCF_014858855.1. Classification (NCBI taxonomy): domain Eukaryota; kingdom Metazoa; phylum Chordata; class Amphibia; order Anura; family Bufonidae; genus Bufo; species Bufo gargarizans. Next base: position 21,720,751 of record NC_058082.1, on the reverse strand, counting down.
CTGCTGCTGCCATATTCACACTATGTCACCTTGCCACTCGGTGGTCTCCTGATGCTGCTACTACTGCCATCTCCACACTATGTCACCTTGCCACTCTGTGGTATCCTCCTGATGCTGTCAACTCCACACAATGTCACCTTGCCACTCTGTGGTATCCTGCTGCTGCTGCCATTTCCACACTATGTCACCTTGCCACTCTGATCTCTTCATGCTGCTGCCAAATCCACACTATGTCACGTTGCCACTCTGTGGTATCCTCCTGATGCTGCTGCTGCTGCTGCTACTGCCATTTCCACACTATGTCACCTTGCCACTATGTGGCATCCTGCTGCTACTGCCATCTACACATTATGTCATCTTGCTACTATGTGGTCTCCTGATGCTGCTGCTGCCACTGCCATCTCTACACGATGTCACCTTGCCACTCTGTGGTCTCCTCATGCTGCTGCCATATCCACACTGTCACCTTGCCACTCTGTGGTCTCCTCATGCTGCTGCCATATTTACACTATTTCCCCTTGCCACTCTGTGTTCTCCTGATGCTGCTGCTACTGCCATCTCCACACTACAGTCATGTGAAAAAATTAGGACACCCTTTGAAAGCATGTGGTTTTTTGTAACATTTTTAATAAAAGGTTATTTCATCTCCGTTTCAACAATACAGAGAGATTAAAGTAATCCAACTAAACAAAGAAAACTGAAGAAAAGTCTTTTCAAGATCTTCTGTAAATGTCATTCTACAAAAATGCCTATTCTAACTGAGGAAAAAGATAGGACACCCTCACATGTATTCCCTCTTAAATTGGCTCAGATCTCACACAGGTATATCACACCAGGTGCACATAATTAGTAGATCGTTACTCTGCATGTTGAATGAGGCTTGCCCTATTTAAACCTCAGACATTTAGTTTGGTGTGCTCCTGACTGTTGAAGTGAGAGTGAGCACCATGGTGAGAGCAAAAGAGCTGTCAGAGGACTTCAGAAAAAAGATTGTAGCAGCCTATGAGTCTGGGAAGGGATTTAAAAAGATCTCAAAAGATTTTGAAATCAGCCATTCCACTGTCCGGAAGATAGTCTACAAGTGGAGGGCTTTCAAAACAACTGCCAACATGCCCAGGACTGGTCGCCCCAGCAAGTTCACCCCAAGAGCAGACCGCAAGATGCTAAAAGAGGTCTCCAAAAACCCTAAAGTGTCATCTCGAGAACTACAGCAGGCTCTGGCTACTGTTGATGTAGAAGTACATGCCTCTACAATCAGAAAGAGACTGTACAAGTTTAACTTGCATGGGAGGTGTGCAAGGAGGAAACCTTTGCTTTCCAAGAGAAACATCGAGGCCAGACTGACATTTGCCAGAGATAAAGTTGACAAAGACCAGGACTTCTGGAATAATGTTCTTTGGACAGATGAGTCCAAAATTGAATTATTTGGACACAACAGCAGAGGACATGTTTGGCGTAAACCAAACACAGCATTCCAAGAAAAGAACCTCATACCAACTGTGAAGCATGGAGGTGGAAGTGTCATGGTTTGGGGCTGCTTTGCTGCAGCAGGACCTGGTCAGCTCACCATCATAGAATCCACGATGAATTCTACTGTGTATCAGAAGGTGCTTGAAGAACATGTGAGACCATCAGTTAGAAAATTAAAGCTGAAGCGGAACTGGGCCATGCAACATGACAATGACCCAAAACATACTAGTAAATCAACCAAAGATTGGCTGAAAAAGAAGAAATGGAGAGTCCTGGAATGGCCAAGTCAAAGTCCAGATTTGAATCCCATTGAGATGCTGTGGGGTGACTTGAAAAGGGCTGTACGTGCAAGAAACCCCTCAAACATCTCACAGCTGAAAAAGTTCTGCATTGAGGAGTGGGGTAAAATTTCCTCAGACCGATGTCGAAGACTGGTAGATGGCTACAAGAACCGTCTCACTGCAGTTATTTCAGCCAAAGGAGGTAACACTCGCTATTAGGGGCAAGGGTGTCCTATCTTTTTCCTCAGTTAGAATAGGCATTTTTGTAGAATGACATTTACAGAAGATCTTGAAAAGACTTTTCTTCAGTTTTCTTTGTTTAGTCGGATTACTTTAATCTCTCTGTATTGTTGAAACGGAGATGAAATAACCTTTTATTAAAAATGTTACAAAAAACCACATGCTTTCAAAGGGTGTCCTAATTTTTTCACATGACTGTATGTCACCTTGCCACTCAGTGGTCTCCTGATGCAGCTGCTGCTACTGCCATCTCCACACTATGTCACCTTGCCACTCTGTGGTATCCTCCTGATGCTGCCAACTCCACACAATGTCACATTGCCACTCTGTGGTATCCTGCTGCTGCTGCTGCCATCTCCACATTATGCCACTTTGCCACTCTGTGGTCTCTTCATGCTGCTGCCAACTCCACACTATGTCACCTTGCCACTCTGTGGCATCCTGCTGCTGCTACTGCACATTATGTCATCTTGCTACTATGTGGTCTCCCGATGCTGCTGTTACTACTGCCATCTCACATTATGTCATCTTGCCATTCTGTGGTATCCTCCTGATGCTGCCAACTCCACACTATGTCACCTTGGCACTCTGTGGTATCCTACTGATGCTGCTGCCATCTACACATTATGTAATCTTGCTATTATGTGGTCTCCTGATGCTGCTGCTGCTACTGCCATCTCCTCACTATTTCACCTTGCCACTCAGTGGTATCCTCCTGATGCTGTTACTGTCGCCACCTCCAGACTTGGTCATTGTGCCACTCTGTGAACTCCTGATGCTCCCACCACCTTGAGACTCTGTCATTGTCCCATTCTGTGGCCTCCTCATGCTGCTTCCATGTCACCACTATGTCATAGGGCCACTCTGTGGGCTTCTCATGCTGTTCCCACCCTCCCCTCTTCATGACTGGGCCACTACTTTGCCTTTCGGCTTGGCTGACATAATGATTTATTTGACCTTTCTTTTGATCTGTCATATGGAAGGAAAAATTAGACGTACAGCGGATCCTGTCTGTGTAGCAGCTGTAAGGCCTGTATGGTCCCATCAGAATTGGCTTATAAGTGGGTACAAAACACAGAAGACATGCAAATATTCCATTCACGTTTTACATCTACTCCTGTTTCTTTTTGGCATTAGCAATACTGATGGATTATTGAGCAAATACTGAGCGAGTGAAGGCGGACGCATCACAGACTGGATCTGTGTTTTGTGGGTTATTGTTCTGACGGATCAGAGGAAGGGCAAATAAATCAGTGACGTCAACACAAACTTACTGCTGACACCCTCTCCACTCTGTCGGGGGGGCTCTACTTGTATAAGCGTGTAAGTGTAAAAGGAGTGTGCTTCTTCTTGACGCTAACATCGACCTGTAGGGCTGAGTTCATACTTGAGTTATTTGTCAGTGTTGGCTCTGTGACTGCCCAAATAATCGAAGTGTGCAGTGATTCTAAGAGTGACGCCTGTCATGTGCTTGTCATACTGACTCACAGTTTTGTTTCACAACCACAGCAGACTCCCTATGCGTGTTACTGCAAGGCACAGTGTTGTACACCCCTATTGTGACGGTCGCAAGTCCTAATGACAGGGGACAACTAGACGGCAGTCCCTAACTTAGGATACGTGCTGGGAAGACAGACAAGACAAATAACGGAAAGTGAACGGACCGGGTCAATACCTAGTGAGCTACGCAGTACTAAGGAATGAGCTGAGAATAGTCAGGGAAAGCCGAGGTCAAATACCAGGAGAGAAACAAAGTACAACAGGAGTCCGCAAAGAATCGTCAGGTGGAAGCCGGGGTCAGGATACCAGGAGAGATGTGCAGTACAGGAGGAGCAGACAAAGGATCGTCAGGGAACAGGATCAGGTAGTATTCAGTAGTCCAACAAATAGCCAGGAACCTAGAATTAACAGGCAACCTGTGGCCAGCAGGCTGCCTGTATTTATAGTGGGGTCTGAGGGTCATGTGACGTGGCCAGCGTCACATGACCGACAGACAGACAAGTCGAGCACCGATTGATCAGCTCGGCGCTCAAGGCAGACCTAGGAGCAGGGATCCTCCCAACTAGCAAAGCCGCCCTGGGAACGAGGCCAAACACAGATCCTCGCTCCCGAAGCTAAGCAGCAGGTCTGTGGCTGATGGGAGACCGAGTGTGCTCTTGGCGCCCCATGACACATATAAAGGCTCTCTGATGCCCAGAAATAGCGGTTTTTTTAACGCTATTTACTGCGAATAAATTTGTATCGAAGCAAATTTTTTAAAAAATGTGGTGAACCGGCCGAATCAAATTTTAGAAAAATTCGCTCATCTCTAGTTGTGATACATCCGGCTGCACCAATATAGGGGCAGAAGCGAAACACTCCTTAACCGCAGAAAAGGCTCGCAATGCCGATCGGTCCCTTTTTTAGTCATGTCAGTTAAGGGTCTCACCACTGTCGAATAGTCCTTAATAAAGTTTCGTTAATAGTTGGTGAACCCCAAAAAATGCATCAGAGCCGTCAGATTTTTAGGTCAATCCCAGTACAATACAGCACAGACTTTCTCTGGATCCATTCGAAAATCCAAAGATGACAACAGGTAGAGCAATAACTGCACCTCCTGTATAGCAAAAACACACTTCTCCAATTTATTATCTCTTAGGATCTGTAACACCTGTCTAACGTGATCCTGATGAGTCTCCACGTCTGGAAAATAAATAAATATGTCATCCAAATACACGACAACAAATCTCCCCACCAGGTGATGAAAAATGTCATTCACAAAATGCTGGAAAACCGTGGGATGACCAGGCTCTCAAAGTGATCCTCTGGGGTATTAAAAGTCGTCTTCCATTCATCCCCTTCCTTGATCATGACCAGATTATATGCCCCCCTTAGGTCCAACTTGGAGAACATCTTGGCACCAACAATCTTGTTAAACTAATCAGGAATCAAAGGAAGGGGGTAAGGATCATGGACAGTAATCCAATTGAGCTCACGGAAATCCAGACATGGCCTAAGGGTTCCGTTCTTTTTTTTTTTAACAAAGAAAAACTCTGCTGCCACAGGAGATTTGGAAGTTCTTATGTGTCCTTTAGCCAAACTCTCGGTAATATACTCTCTCCTGGCCGTTTTTTCGGGTCCAGAAAGGTTATACAACCTAGATTTTTGCAACTCAACTCCGGGAATAAGGTTGATAGGACAATCATATTCCCGATGTGGAGGTAAATCCTGGCATCCACTTTCAGAAAATACATTGGAAAAATCAGATATAAAAGAGGTTAATGTTTTAGTGGTTAAAGCAGAAAAAGACGTATTTATACAGTTATCAACGCAATAATTACCCCAATCCAGAATCTGTCTAGCTTGCCATCAATTGATGGTTGGATTATGCTTGCTTAATCACGGTAAACTCAGAACCAACGGAGCAGGGAGACCTTTTATCACAAAACACAAGATGAACTCCTGATAAAAGCCACCCACTCTTAATTGGATGTCATGCACCATCTGAGACAAACACTTCTGAGTTAGAGGTGAAGAATCAATGGCAAAAACGGAAATGTTTTTCTCGAATGCACTCGGTGATAACCCGTGCATACGGACGAACTGACCATCAATCAGATTCACCACTGCCCCACTGTCGATAAACACCTCAATCCCCACAGTCTTGACCTCTAGTGCCTCCTCGGCAGTCAGGGGAAATCGGGTACTACCAGTCAAAGACAAATGCACATACTCTGACTCCCATTTTACCCCTCCAAGAGTCAGATGGGACTTCGACATCCCATATTTTTTTTTACGCTGAATGCATAGACATACATTGATAAAATGTCCCTTTTGTCTGCAGAAAAAACACACACCCTTCCTACGACCAATACTTTTGAAAGCAGATCTAGGAGTAGCTCCCCCTAATTGCATGGGTTCGTCCCCAGACCTAAACCCAGGAGTATCTTCACCCAAATTGTCAGAGGAAGATGGTACGATATATGATAGTACTTCCTGAGAGTGGGGGCCCCTAGATCTCTCTCTCAGGTGTCTATAAATGCGTACAGCCAAAGACTCAGGATTCTCATGAAAGGCCAAAGCGTCCTTCAGCCTCTCTGATAATCTAGTAGCTACACAACAGAAAATCCTCTCAGGGGATGATGGGTGAGGAACCTTCTGGGTCACCTGGTGAAGGTGCGCTCTCTAGAATACGACAGACTGGGGGCAGGGAGGGCCTCTTGCCTCTGGAGGGGCTTTTCTTTTCGTGTGCCCTAGTTTTGTCATCCCCTTCCTTGGTGGTGGGCTGATCCTGACATGGTATATATTTTGGTTTTGTTTTGGTCAGTATATAGGATGAAGGGCTTGCAGGCACCGAAATTGGGCTTTGTTGGGTATGGGTTTGTGTATTTTGTTCATGTTCATGCCAAAGTTTTCTTGTATATATAGGGTTTGGTGTTAGGTGGGGTGGTGACACAATGGGGGAGGAGTGTGTTCATGGGACTTTCTAAATTTTGGGATTGTGTGGATTTTGTGGACTTGGGGACACTGGGTAAAAAAAAAAAAATTGCCCACACTAGCCTGACCTGGTCTACAGACATTGGGCATGAACTGCGAGCATGAGAGTTGGGATAAGCTCTCATGCTAGTTGGGGGGAGGGGGTTGGTGGGCATGGGTGTATATAGTGTATATAGTTTAGTTCATATTCTGTATAATTAATAAAAAATAAAATAAAATTATACAGTTGCAAGAAAAAGTATGTGAACCCTTTGAAATGATATGGATTTCTGCACAAATTGGTCATTAAATGTGATCTGATCTTCAACTATGTCCCAACAATAGACAATCACAGTCTGCTTAAACTAATAACACACAAATTATTAAATGTTACCATGTTTTTATTGAACACACCATGTAAACATTCACAGTGCAGGTGGAAAAAGTATGTGAACCCTTGGATTTAATAACTGGTTGAACCTCTTTTGGCAGCAATAACTTCAACCAAACGTTTCCTGTAGTTGCAGTTCAGACGTGCACAACGGTCAGGAGTAATTCTTGACCATTCCTCTTTACAGAACTGATTCAGTTCAGCAATACTCTTGGGGTGTCTAGTGTGAATCGCTTTCTTAGGGTCATGCCACATCATCTCAATCGGGTTGAGGTCAGGACTCTGACTCGGCCACTCCAGAAGGCGGATTTTCTTCTGTTTAAGCCATTCTGTTGTTGATTTACTTCTATGCTTTGGGTCGTTGTCCTGTTGCAACACCCATCTTCTGTTGAGCTTCAGCTGGTGGACAGATGGCCTTAAGTTCTCCTGCAAAATGTCTTGATAAACTTGGGAATTCATTTTTCCTTCGATGATAGCAATCCGTCCAGGCCCTGACGCAGCAAAGCAGCCCCAAACCATGATGCCCCCACCACCATACTTCACAGTTGGGATGAGGTTTTGATGTTGGTGTGCTGTGCCTCTTTTTCTTCACACATAGTGTTGTGTGTTTCTTCCAAACAACTCAACTTTAGTTTCATCTGCCAACAGAATATTTTGCCAGTATTGCTGTGGGACATCCAGGTGCTCTTGTGCAGATTGTAAATGTGCAGCAATGGGCATTTTTGGACAACAGTGGCTTCCTCTGTGGTATCCTCCCATGAAATCCATTCTTGTTTACTGTTTTACGTATTGTAGATTCGCTAACAGGGATGTTAGCATATGCCAGAGACTTTTGTAAGTCTTTAGCTAACACTCTAGGATTCTTCTTCACCTCATTGAGCAGTCTGCGCTGTGCTCTTGCAGTCATCTTTACAGGATGGCCACTCCTAGGGAGAGTAGCAGCAGTGCTGAACTTTCTCCATTTATAGACAATTTGTCTTACCATCGACTGATGAACAGCAAGGCTTTTGGAGATACTTTTATAACCCTTTCCAGCTTTATGCAAGTCAACAATTTTTAATCGTAGGTCTTCTGAGGGCTCTTTTGTGCGAGGCATCATTCACATCAGGCAATGCTTCTTGTGAAAAGCAAACCCAGAACTGGTGTGTGTTTTTTATAGGGCAGAGCAGCTGTAACCAACACCTCCAATCTCATTTCATTGATTGGACTCCAGTTGGCTGAAACCTCACTCCAATTAGCTCTTGGAGATGTCATTAGTCTAGGGGTTCACATACTTTTTCCACCTGCACTGTGAATGTTTCATGGTGTGTTCAATAAAAACATGGTAACTTTTAATTCTTTGTGTGTTATTAGTTTAAGCAGACTGTAATTGTCTATTGTTGTGACTTAGATAAAGATCAGATCACATTTTATGACCAATTTGTGCAGAAATCCATATCATTCCAAAGAGTTCACATACTTTTTCTTGCAACTGTATATATATTGTGGTAATGTGAACAGGAAAGTATATGGTAAAGTCCTGGAAGGGGTGTATATCTCACCCAGGTTCCGCAACTGGGTGAGGTAAGTAAGATCCAGTGCTGGCTTCGGCAAATTTAGTTGCTGAAACTATTTTCTTTAGTAGTTTATGGGCTGAATTTTATTGGACTGAGGAAGGTAGGCTTGGTAGAGGGACCTCCCCAGTCCACCCCATTCCAGGGCATGTTTTCCCCTAGCCTGAGGGATCTCCAGGTGTAGCCATCTGCGATCATTAAGGGGAAATAAAAACCTGTCCCAGGCTGTCAGTCTGGGGGAAGTGATGTCTGGAGATAAGTCCAGGAGGCTGGCTGCTGTCCTGACTAAAGAAAAACCTGATGCCCTGTGTGACCTGTGTTTTATAGGTGAGGCAGATACTATTTTTATTAGTTAGTGCTCAGACGAGCAGGATTTGTTTTATGTCGTTGTTGCAGAAAGTGTAAAGGCTATTTTTTTTTTTCTGTTTGTGCCACAATAAAGTGGAACCTGATTTGAACTTTATCCTGTTGTCTGCACCAGAATCTGTCACCACCACCCTGCTTCAGAGAGCAATCCCTGACTATTGGTGGAGGATGTGGGCAATAGCAAGTTGCTAAGGGCAACGGCATGGCAGTTTGGTGCTTTATGTCCTGGGTAAAGGCTGCTGCAGCTGTGCAAAGTTCCTTGAATACAACGGAGGAAGTGATTAAGCAGCTGGTGCAGGCTAACATAAGGCATGAACAGGCCATGGCACAGCAACAAAAGAAGCATGCAGAGGCCTTATATGCCCAACAGCAGGTTCAGGCGGAGGCCCACGCTTGGCAGAAGGAAACAAATCGTTTGCTGATGGAGCATATTGCTGCAATAAGAGACTGCTGTAACTCCAGCCCCACAAGAGACAAGACCCCCCAGAGACTTTTAATGTGAGGAGGGCTGTGCAGTGGGCATTGCAAATACTGATGCCCGATGACGACATCGAGGCCTACCTGACCCTGTTTGAGCGAGTGGCAGAGAGAGAGAGAGAGAGACTGCCAGTAGCCGAGTGGGCAGAGGTCCTGGCTCCCTTTTTGTCCGGCGAACCACAAAAGGCCTACTATGACCTCAGGGACCAGGATGTCCGGGACTATACTAAATAAAAAATGGAGGTCCTTGCTCGCCTAGGCGCTACGCCGGTTGTTCGTGCACGGAGGGTACACACGTGGAGCTACACATGGACAAGCCTGCCCGCTCTCAGATGTTTGACCTCCTCTATCTCATGCGGAAGTGGCTGGAACCTGAGGCTTCTACGCCAGCCCAGATCGTGGAGAAAGTAGTGGTGGACCACTACTTCAGAGCCCTCCCTGCGGAGCTACAACGGTGGGTCAGACATGGAGACTCCAAAACTGCGGATGATCTTGTCAATCTGGTGGAAAGGTTCCTGGCGACTGAGGACTACCTCCGTTGTCCCTGCCACACCAACGCTTCCCCCGGAGTACCAGACCTGTGTCATCTGTGGGTAAGATGTTCCGGCTGTTAGGGGTGTGTGAAAGGGTGCAAGAGGGAACAAGGCTCTAGAGGTTGTGCATGGGCCTAAGACTGAGTCCCACAGGCAGTATGGTCCCAGAGAGGTCTCCCCACCAAGGAGACCTGGGATGGTCCAGTGCTAGAGGTGCTGTGAGTGGGGACACATTGCTGCCCATTGCCTGCTTACCTTAGAGCCCATGGAGTGTGCAGGTAGCCGGAGACAGACGCTGTATGTGGTGCCAGTGTGTGCGGCCTCACCAGGACTAGAGACTGAGCCCCAGATATGTACCCTGGTGATAAATGACTGCTCCATCAAGGCTCTCTTGGACTCCGGTAGTCTGGTCACCTTGGTGCATGCCAACTTCGTGGCTGGGAATTATGTGCCGGACAAAAGCATAAATGTGCTGTGCATCCATGGGGATGCAAAATCATACCTGGTGGCTCGGATTAAGCTGGAGACTCCGCCTGGGACTGTAACCTATCAACTCGGGGTAGTCAAAAGACTATTGCATGACGTAATACTGGGCCCGGACTTCCCATTATTTTGGAAGTTGTGGGGGAAGAAAAACTCTTCTGCAGCCAGTGATGAAACTCCGGAAGAAGCTGTGTCTTCCTCTTTAAATAATCATTGCTGTGAGTTGCCCATTAAACACAATGGTTTGAAGGAAGTGACCATTGAAAACAATGGTGTCGATAAGGTGAAAAATGAACAAATCATGTTAACTGAAATGTCTAATAAAAATGTGGGGCCATGTGATGATGATGGTGACGACTCCCCTTTCCCTTGCAGGTGTTAGCGGGGAAAGAGGAACCTTCCCCATCTGAGCAAAATGTATTGGACTTGGACGTATCCCGAGGTAACTTTGGTACAGAGCAATTGAGAGACCCAAATCTCGTGAATGCTTGAGCGAATGTTACTGTCATAGATGGTGTACCACAGGAACCAGAAGCTGACCAGAAATTTCCACATTTTGCCATGAATAAAAACTTTGTGTATCGTGTTATCAAATCAACGAAATTGTGGAGCAGCTCCTGGTACCAAAACCCTATAGACGAATGGTATTAGACCTAGCACATAGCCACGTACTTGGGGGTTACTTAGGGACTAGCAAAACACAGGAAAGGGTATTACAAAGGTTTGACTGGCCTGGAGTGTATGAGGAAGTAAAATCGTACTGCGGTTCGTGCTCCACCTGTCAGATAAGTGCCCCAGAGTCCCACTTTCAGAGTCGCTTGGTGCCTCTTCTCATCATTGAGGTACCTTTTGAAAATGTTGCCATGGATTTGGTGGGTCCCATTGTTAAGTCAGTTAGGGAACACCAGTATATTTTGGTTGTGTTGGACTATGCCACTCGGTACACAGAAGCGGTGTCCAAAATGGTGTCCCAAAAAATTGCCCGGGAGTTATTTTACATGTTCTCCCGCACAGGGATCCCTAAGGAAATTCTCACAGACCAGCGTACACCCTTTATGTCGAAGGTCATGAAAGAGTTATGCAAATGGTTTAAATCACCCAAATATGTACATCGGTGTTCCACCCCCAAATGGACAGCTTAGTTGTGAGATTCAACAAAACCCTGAAGCAGATGTTCAGGAAAGTGGTAGAAAAAGATGGACGTGACTAGGACTGCCTCCTACCCTACCTCATGATTTCAATCAGAGAGGTACCCCAGGCTTCTACCGGGTCTCACCCTTTGAGTTGGTATATGGCTGTCACCAAAGGGGTTTATTAGATGTGGCCAAGGAAACCTGGGAGACCGAGGCTATGCCCTTTAAAGCGTCATTGAACATGTTGCTCAAATGCAAGACTGGATAGCGACCGTGATTTCCCCGGATTTCAGAAAAGAGTTTCTGGTCCAGACGGATGCGTCTGACACAGGCTTGGGAGCGGTCCTGTCACAAGTGATAAATGGGGAGGAGCAACCAGTGATGTACCTAAGCAGAAAACTGACCCCAGCAGAAAAAAAATTACGCAATAGTGGAACGAGAGTTTCTGGCCATTAAATAGGCACTGGAGTCACTTAAATATTATCTGCTGGGTAGGAAATTTCTGTTGGTAACAGATCACGCTCCGTTAACCTGGATGAAACAAAACAGGGAGAAAAATGCAAGAGTGACCAGGTGGAAGGCCGGGGAAATTGCATTGAAACGCAGATGCGTTGTCCAGGAGACACTGCTTGTTGGCTAAAAATAATCAGACCTCCGGTCTAGAGAAGGGGGTGGGGGGGAGGGGGAACTGGTAAGGTGAACAGGAAAGTATATGGAAAAGTCCTGAAAGAGGTGTACATCTCACCCAATATCCTCAACTGGGAGAGGTAAGTAAGATCCAGAATGGTGCTGGCTTCTGCAAATATAGTTGCTGAAGCTATTTTCTTTAGTAGTTTATGGGCTGGATTTTATTGGACTGAGGAAAGTAGGCTTGGTAGAGGGACCTCCCCAGTCCACCCCATTCCAGGGCATGTTTTCCCCAAGCCTGAGGTATCTCCAAGTGTAGCCATCTGCGATCATTAAGGGGAAATAAAAACCTGTCCCAAGCTGTCAGTCTGGGGGAAGTGATGTCTGGAGATAAGTCCAGGAGGCTGGCTGCTGTCCTGACTAAAGAAAAACCTGATGCCCTGTGTGACCTGTTTTTTATAGGTGAGGCAGAAACTATGTGTATTACTATGTGCTCAGAAGAGCAGGATTTGTTTTATGTTTTTGTTGCAGAAAGTGTAAAGGCTATTTATTTCTGCTGTCTGTGCCACAATGAAGTGGAACCTGATTTGAACTTTATCCTGTTGTCTGCACCAGAATCTGTCACCACCACCCTGCTTCAGAGAGCAATCCCTGACAATATATATTTCAGAAATGTGAGCAGCACAGTATAAATGGTGGTGTAGGGGTGCCAGCAGCAGTGGAAACGATTAAGCCTCCAAAAATATAAAATACAAAATTCCACAGCACTTCCCAAATGTGTATCAAAAAGTATATTTTAAATCACCAGACAGCAATGTTTCGGTCCACTCACTGGGACCTTTCTCAAGCAGTGACAGTATATAAAGGTGCTCTTTTGCATATAATAGGGTTCTCAATATAACTCATTAATTAACATAATTGTGCAAAAAGTGTAAATACATGATTAATTACACTCATATTTGATTGTATATAGACATACATGATTGTGCATTTTTTAATGATTTTAATGATTATCATATAGTGTAATAATTTATACAGGTGTCTCCAAAATTCATATATATATATATACACAGTACAGACCAAAAGTTTCGACACACCTTCTCATTCAAAGAGTTTTTTTTTATTTTCATGACTATGAAAATTGTAGATTCACACTGAAGGCATCAAAACTATGAATTAACACATGTGGAATTATATACATAACAAAAAAGTGTGAAACAACTGAAAATATGTCATATTCTAGGTGCTTCAAAGTAGCCACCTTTTGCTTTGATTACTGCTTTGCACACTCTTGGCATTCTCTTGATGAGCTTCAAGAGGTAGTCATCCTGAAATGGTTTTCACTTCACAGGTGTGCCCTGTCAGGTTTAATAAGTGGGATTTCTTTCCTTATAAATGGGGTTGGGACCATCAGTTGCGTTGTGGAGAAGTCAGGTGGATACACAGCTGATAGTCCTACTGAATAGACTGTTAGAAATTTGTATTATGGCAAGAAAAAAGCAGCTAAGTAAAGAAAAACGAGTGGCCATCATTACTTTAAGAAATGAAGGTCAGTCAGTCCTAAAAATTGGGAAAACTTTGAAAGTGTCCCCAAGTGCAGTCACAAAAACCATCAAGCGATACAAAGAAACTGGCTCACATGTGGACCGCCCCAGGAAAGGAAGACCAAGAGTCACCTCTGCTGCGGAGGATAAGTTCATCCGAGTCACCAGCCTCAGAAATCGCAGGTTAACAGCAGCTCAGATTAGAGACCAGGTCAATGCCACACAGAGTTCTAGCAGCAGACACATCTCTAGAACAACTGTTAAGAGGAGACTGTGTGAATCAGGCCTTCATGGTAGAATATCTGCTAGGAAACCACTGCTAAGGACAGGCAACAAGCAGAAGAGACTTGTTTGGGCTAAAGAACACAAGGAATGGACATTAGACCAGTGGAAATCTGTGTTTTGGTCTGATGAGTCCAAATTTGAGATCTTTGGTTCCAACCACCGTGTCTTTGTGCGACGCAGAAAAGGTGAACGGGTGGACTCTACATGCCTGGTTCCCACCGTGAAGCATGGAGGAGGAGGTGTGATGGTGTGGGGGTGCTTTGCTGGTGACACTGTTGGGGATTTATTCAAAGTTGAAGGCATACTGAACCAGCATGGCTACCACAGTATCTTGCAGCGGCATGCTATTCCATCCGGTTTGCGTTTAGTTGGACCATCATTTATATTTCAACAGGATAATGACCCCAAACACACCTCCAGGCTGTGTAAGGGCTATTTGACCATGAAGGAGAGTGATGGGGTGCTGCGCCAGATGACCTGGCCTCCACAGTCACCGGACCTGAACCCAATCGAGATGATTTGGGGTGAGCTGGACCGTAGAGTGAAGGCAAAAGGGCCAACAAGTGCTAAGCATCTATGGGAACTCCTTCAAGACTGTTGGAAGACCATTTCAGGTGACTACCTCTTGAAGCTCATCAAGAGAATGCCAAGAGTGTACAAAGCAGTAATCAAAGCAAAAGGTGGCTACTTTGAAGAACCTAGAATATGACATATTTTCAGTTGTTTCACACTTTTATTGTTATGTATATAATTCCACATGTGTTAATTCATAGTTTTGATGCCTTCAGTGTGAATCTACAATTTTCATAGTCATTAAAATAAAGAAAACTCTTTGAATGAGAAGGTGTGTCCAAACTTTTGGTCTGTACTGTATATTAATCAGCATTTATGCATTAAGAAAGTGCACATGTGCAAGATTAAAAACATATAATTAAAAACATAGATAGTGGATCCCAGGGTAACAGATGGTTCCCTGCGTGCGCGAAAAAAATGCGCACAGTTAGCATAGCAATCAACTGCGCATGTGTGAAGAGCGCGCACACTTCCGTCTTCCAGACGGAGCGCATCGGTGGAGCGCACACATGACCAAAGGTCCGATCGCATGACTCTCCTCCCTATCGCTACAATCAAGAAGAACATCCGTGGTGCGCTCATGTGATATAATAAATCACATGATCCATAGTGTTATAGCAGAGGATTTACATCAATTACAAATATAGTAGGTTGTGCTGGACATCGGGCATATAAGAATATGTAGGTTAAATGATCAAAAGACTGGGGAGAACTGCTAACAGTTCTTCTACTGTATCGTTAGTATCAAAGACATATTATATGGAATAAATCTAAGCAGACACACCATTAGATGCTATCCAATGTGACAAGTTTATTTCAGAGTCATATATGTGCAATACATGGAATTAACCACATACAGGTCACAAAGAAAAACAGAAGTAGAAGTAAGGCTACTTTCACACTGGCGTTTTGGCTTTTCGTTTGTGAGATCCGTTCAGGGCTATCAACAGCGGTCCAAAACGGATCAGTTTTGCCCTAATTCATTCTGAATGGAAAAGTATCCGCTTAGAATGCATCAGTTTGCCTCCGTTCCGTCTCCATTCCACTTTGGAGGCGACACCAAAACACTGAGCCGGCTGATAAGTGGAGTCATCCACATCTAGTCACACCATCGGTTTGTGGTCAGTGTTTCAGAAGGTAGCAACAGCCACTCTTCATCTGACCAGATGTGGAACATAGCTGTGCAAACCCTACTTCCACTTAATTTTCACCTATATTATGTATAGAAAGTGAATGTTTATGTGACCAGTGTATCACACCATATTCGCACCACAACAGACTCCACAGGTCCAAGTCATCATTGGATCATGTATCAAAAAGAATATTATTAATAACGCAGATATTGTATAACAGATTTAACAGTTTGTTGTTGTATTCTCACCCTGTCTAAAGTAAAAAAAAAAGGCAAATATGCCAAATAAATCCTGCAGTCCACTAATGTCAAGCACAACATATTGTAAAGACACCTCTATTAGAATTAGTAATTGATGTTGTACAGGGGTCCATGTTGGTTGCACATTTATTTGTCCACGTACATTATTCATTCTGCAAGAGATAGAAAAAATGTTCCTCTGTGTGTCCCACCACTTTAAACATGTGTTGAGGTGGTGGAGATACATAGACAACGTTTTTTTTCATTCAGACTTACACTGAGTCGGGCCTTTTGGAATTTTTTGCTTTTCTGAACACGATTGATGACTGGCATAAAATTTACTATACACTATTCTAAGAAAGAGATTCAGTTTTAAGATACAAACGTTAGTTTGGTGGATAATCAAATTGTGACAAGTGTCTACACTAAACCTACTGACAGAAACACTTTACTTCAATTTAACAGCGCTCATCCTCGATCTATGATAAAATCATTGCCATATAGTCAATTCCTCAGGGCTGAATGCATAGTGAGTAACGAAGAAGAATGACAAGATACACTTTTGAATATGAACGTGAATATCCAAATATGATTTTGGATAAACATCTAGAACAGGTTAATAAATATAAAAGAGAACAGCTATTTGAACCAAAGATATCCTGCAATAAAACAAAAATAACTAAATAGGATTCCATTAGTGACGACGTAAGCTGAAAGTAGTTACAAGGTGAGAGATACCATTAAAAAAAAACATTGGTCCATCTTAAAATGTGGAGGAATGTAAATCTCTCCTTTAATGTCATACAGAAAATCAACAAACCTAAGAGACAAATTAGTCAAGGCAGATATAGGCCCACAAAAGAAAATTGGCCAAAGTTTTTTATGTTCTCCCAAGTTGGGAAGCTACCCCTGCCTGAAATGCATTAACATCTAAACAGAGGTAACATCTTCACACACCCTATAAAATGTATTTTTATTTAACGTGTGATTCAACTTACGTTATCTATGTATTATGGTGTCCATGCCTATTATTATATATGGGTGAAAATACTTTAGATTTTAAAACACGCTTCAACCAACACAGATACACTATACGTAAAAAAAAATTATCTAAAACATTTTTCAGAACATGGTCATACAGAGCGGGACATTCAATTTATGCTAATCGACCATATTCCTGTTTCTCGCAAAGGGGGGGGAAATAGGACTATGGCTTTAAAAAGACGGGAGATTGAATGGATTGTGAAACTTAACACATTAAAACCAAATGGTTGGAACGTTGATTTCAAACCTTGGAGTTGCACATAACTGCCTTTCTCTGCTTTCTCTTTTTTTGTTCTATTTTTTTCCTGAGTTCAACATTTTGGTGTTCTATAGATTGACTTTGTCTTTTTTCTATCTCTTGCAGAATAAATAATCTACGTGGACACATGAATGTACAACCAACATAGACCCCTGTACAACATCAATTACTAATTCTAATAGAGGTGTCTTTACAATGTGTTGTGCTTGACATTAGTGGACTGCAGGATTTATTGGGCATACTTGACTTTTTTTTTTTCCCTTTAGACAGGGTGAGAATACAACAAACTGTTTCTATATATTGTAGGAAGGCACAAGGGTCCGTCATTGACGGAAAGTATGTGTCACCGAGGTTCCTGGCCTCGGTGAGGTAAGAAACGGTAGTTTTCGAGTGTCGGCGGCAGCTACTGCTGATTGACACTGTTTGCTGTTAGTATGGTTGTAAAGCCGATCCGGGCCGGCTCTTACTGGGAGTAGCCAAAGTGCTGGGTGGGCGGCTACTCTCCACGTTCCAGGCCGGGTCTTTACTGGCCTTTATTAAACCCGGCCAGCAGTCTCAGCTGGGTATGGTTTTCTCCTCTCTGACAGTGGAGCTCTGTCAGTCTCTGTGTCTTTGGGAACTGAGAACTTTCCTGGCAGTGAAAAGAAGCCACATCTCACTGAGAGACACCTGCTGGTAAACGGGCCCTAAAGCCTGCTGTGGACTGCGGGTGGAAAAACTGCTGACCAGGTGAAGGCTTTTGTTCTGTGAACTTTTTATGGTGTGAACAAACACCAAGACTGCAAACCGTAACTTTTTGTTTTTACTTATGTGTGACTAAAAAACTGAACTGTTTAAGTTAAAGACGTTGTGATTGCCTCTGTACTGCGTCCGCTAGCCTGTCTACCAGAGCAAAACCCCACAATATATACGCATACACAGTGGGTAGACAATATCTGCGTTATTAATAATATTCTTTTTGATACATGATCCAGTGATGACTTGGACCTGTGGAGTCTGTTGTGGTGCGAATATGGTGTGATACACTGGTCACATGAACATTCACTTTCTATACATAATATAGGTGAAAATTAAGTGGAAGTGGGGTTTGCACAGCTATGTTCTACATCTGGTCAGATGAAGAGTGGCTGTTGCTACCCTCTGAAACACTGGACACACACCGATGGTGTGACTAGATGTGGATGACTCCACTTATCACCGGCTTACTTTTAATTCTGTTCTTCTTTGTGACTGTATGTGGTGAATTCCATGTATTGCACATATATGACTCTGAAATAAACTTGTCACATTGGATAGTATCTAATAATGTGTCTGCTTAGATTTATTCCATATACTATGTCTTTGATACTAACGATACAGTAGAAGAACTGTTTGCAGTTCTCCCCAGTATTTTGATAATTAAAGGGACACTGACAGGCACAATTAGCATATTTTGTTATATATATGGCAGTACAGGTCTTATAAAGTATATTAAAATCATCTAAGTAGCCCCCCTGTCCACCTTATAAATAGGGAAATATAAAGTTTTATAACCTGCTTGTCCGGTCACCAATCTGCCCAAGGGGCGGCGTTTCATCTGAAAATGCGCCCAGCCACCCGCTCCCAACTGCCGTTCTGAAGCCCCGCCCAGCTCATCAATATTCACTTCGCTGGGCGGCGGCTACAACTCCCTCCATGGTCACGATCCTGCGCATGGGCACCTATCATTAACCCCTTTTGAGATGTGAGTGAGCAGCGCTCTGAAGTGCTGCTATGAACAGTGCCTGGCGCATGCGCATGAGGCAGAGGATGCAGCGGCCTCAGGGACGCAGGCAGGGTGTGTACGCAGGCGCGATCTAACTACGGCGGGGCGCAGAAGATTAGACATGAACGATGCCAGGAGGATTCGATTGCCCATGCGCAGGATCGTGACCATGGAGAGTTGTAGCCGCTGCCCAGCGAAGTGAATATTGATGAGCTGGGCGGGGCTTCAGAACAGCAGTTGGGAGCGGCTGGCTGGGCGCATTTTCAGATGAAACGCCGCCCCTTGGGCAGATTGGTGACCGGACAAGCAGGTTATAAAACTTTATATTTCCCTATTTATAAGGTGGACAGGGGGGATACTTAGATGATTTTAATAGACTTTATAAGACCTGTACTGCCATATATATAACTAAATATGCTAATTGGGCCTGTCAGTGTCCCTTTAAACCTACATATTGTTATATGCCCGATGTCCAGCACAACCTACTATAATTTGTAATTGATGTAAATCCTCTGCTATAACACTATTGATCATGTGATTTATTATATGACATGAGCGCACCACGGATGTGCTTCTTGATTGTAGCGATAGGGAGGAGAGTCATGTGATCAGACCTTTGGTCACGTGTGCGCTCTACAGATGCGCTCCGTCTGCAAGACGGAAGTGTGCGCGATATTCACACATGCGCAGTTGGTTGATTGCTATGCTAAATGTGCACATTTTTTCACACACTATTCTGATTACCACGTTGGGAACCATCTGTTACACCAGGATCAATGCTGGCTAAGTGTCCACTTCTATGTTTTTAATTATATGTTTTTAATCTTGCACATGTACACTTTCCTAATGCATAATTGCTGATTAGTATATATATACAGTTGCAAGAAAAAGTATGTGAACCCTTGGATTTAATAACTGGCTGAACCTCCTTTGGCAGCAATAACTTCAACCAAACGTTTCCTGTAGTTGCAGATCAGACGCGCACAACAGTCAGGAGTAATTCTTGACCATTCCTCTTTACAGAACTGTTTCAGTTCAGCAATATTCTTGGGATGTCTGGTGTGAATCCCTTTCTTTAGGTCATGCCACAACATCTCAATCGGGTTGAGGTCAGGACTCTGACTGGGCCACTCCAGAAGGCGTATTTTCTTCTGTTTAAGCCATTCTGTTGTTGATTTACTTCTATGCTTTGGGTCGTTGTCCTGTTGCAACACCCATCTTCTGTTGAGCTTCAGCTGGTGGACAGATGGCCTTAAGTTCTCCTGCAAAATGTCTTAATAAACTTGGGAATTCATTTTTCCTTTGATGATAGCAATCCGTCCAGGCCCTGACGCAGCAAAGCAGCCCCAAACCATGATACCCCCACCACCAGTTGGGATGAGGTTTTGATGTTGGTGTGCTGTGCCTCTTTTTCTCCACACATAGTGTTGTGTGTTTCTTCCAAACAACTCAACTTTGGTTTCTTCTGTCCACAGAATATTTTGCCAGTACTGCTGTGGAACATCCAGGTGCTCTTGTGCAAACTGTAAAAGTGCAGCAATGTTTTTTTTTGGACAGCAGTGGCTTCCTCTGTGGTATCCTCCCATGAAATCCATTCTTGTTTAGTGTTTTACGTATCGTAGATTCGCTAACAGGGATGTTAGCATATGCCAGAGACTTTTGTAAGTCTTTAGCTGACACTCTAGGATTCTTCTTCACCTCATTGAGCAGTCTGCGCTGTGCTCTTGCAGTCATTTTTACAGGACAGCCACTCCTAGGGAGAGTAGCAGCAGTGCTGAACTTCCTCCATTTATAGACAATTTGTCTTCCCGTGGACTGATGAACAGCAAGGCTTTTGGAGATACTTTTATAACCCTTTCCAGCTTTATGCAAGTCAACAATTCTTAATTGTAGGTCTTCCTGAGAGCTCTTTTGTGCAAGGCATCATTCACATCAGGCAATGCTTCTTGTGAAAAGCAAACCCAGAACTGGTGTGTGTTTTTTTATAGGGCAGGGCAGCTGTAACCAACACCTCCAATCTCATCTCATTGATTGGACTCCAGTTGGCTGAAACCTCACTCCAATTAGCTCTTGGAGATGTCATTAGTCCAGGGGTTCACATACTTTTAACACCTGCACTGTGAATGTTTACATGGTGTGTTCAATAAAAACATGGTAACATTTAATTCTTTGTGTGTTATTACTTTAAGCAGACTGTGATTGTCTATTGTTGTGACTTAGATGAAGATCAGATCACATTCTATGACCACGTTGTGCAGAAATCCATATAATTCCAAAAGGGTTCACTTACTTTTACTTGCAACTGTACTGTATATATGAATTTATGAATTTTGCACATATATGACTCTGAAATAAATTTGTCACATTGAATTGTATCTAATGGTGTGCCTGCTTAGATTTATTCCTTATACTATGACACCTGTATGAATTATTACACTATATGATAATCATGAGAATCATAAAAAATGCACAATCATGTATGTCTATATACAATCAAATATGAGTATAATTAATCATGTATTCACACTTTTTTGCACAATTATGTTAATTAATGAGTTATATTGAGAACCCTATTTATATGCACAGAGCACCTATGTATACTGTCACTGCTTGAGAAAGGTCCCAGTGAGTGGACCGAAATATACTTTTTGATACACGTTTGGGAAGTGCTGTGGAATTTTTTCATATATTTATTACATAAAGCTGAGTGTATGTGTGTATGTCCACCAAAAGGAATCTGCACCGTCGCATTTACAATCACAAAATTAGGCACACAGGTACATCAGGTGTCCGGGAAGGTTTTAGACCGGGTCTCAGCTCTCTAGCATGTACTGATATATTCCCCAAAAATGCATTAGCCAATACAAGCCTAGTCAAATGACCCTTATCAGCCAATAGAAGCTCACAGGCCCTTAGTCTCCACATACACACAGTTTTACACCAGGTTTCCATAACAACCCAGCCATTTTTCTTCACTGCTGTAGGTCAGCTTTAAAAAATGAAGGTTAAAAATAAACTTCTGTCAGCTCCAGGGGTGGGAGGGAGGGTGACCTTCTCCCTGGAGCTCACGCTCAGACAGCACAGTGCTGCTCAAAAGGACATCCCTGTGTCCATCCAGGCCCTGCGCCCGATAGAGGACAGGGAGTCTGAAAGCCAGACTGTCCGGCCTAAAACCGGAACTCTGGCCACCCTAGGGGCAGGCTGCTGTGGAGATTAGTTAAAGGGACGGTCCGCTATGGAGGTTAGTGTTAAGGGACCGATTGCTGTAGAGGCCACTGTTAAGGGGATGGGGTGTTGTGGAAATCACTGGTAAGGAGATGGGGTACTGTGGAGGTCACTAATTAAGGGGCAGGCTACTGTGGAGGTCACTGTTAAGGAAGTGGGATGAGAATAGAGGATACATTTTTTAAACCAGGCATCCTCAAATTGCGGCCCTCCAGCTGTTGCAAAAACTACAACTCCCAGCATGCCCGAACAGCCTACAGGTATCGGCCTACAGCAGGGCATTGTGAGAGTTGTAGTTTTACAACAGCTGGAGAGCCGCAGTTTGAGGATGCCTGGTTTAAAAAATGTATCCTCAATTCTCATCCTGCTCCCTTAACAGTGACCTCCACAGCAGCCTGCCCCTTAATTAGTGACCTCCACAGTACCCCATCTCCTTACCAGTGATTTCCACAACACCCCATCCCCTTAACAGTGGACTCTACCACAATCTGCCCCTTAACACTAACCTCCATAGCGGACCGTCCCTTTAACTAATCTCCACAGCAGCCTGGGCATGAGATGTCTGTTTTATTGGCACTATTCTGGGGTGCGTGTGACTTTTTGATCGCTTGCTATTACACTTTTTTTGATGTAAGGTGACAAAAAATGGTTTATTTAGCACAGTTTTTATTTTTGATTTTTTACAATGTTTATCTGAGAGGTTAGGTCATGTGATATTTTTATAGAGCCAGTTGATACGGACGCGGCGATACCAAATATGTATACTTTTTATTTATTTATGTAAGTTTTACAAACAAAAAAAACTAAAAAAAATGATGTTTTAGTGTTTCCATATTCTGAGCCATAGTTTTTTAATTTTTTGGGCGATTGCCTCAGGTAGGGGCTCATTTTTTGCGGGATGAGGTGACGGTTAGATTGGTGTTATTTTGGTGGGCAAACGCCTTTTTGATCGCTTGCTGTTGTACTTTTTGTGATGTAAGGTGACAAAAAATTTATTATTTAGCACAGTTTTTATTTTTGACGGTGTTCATCTGAGGGGTTAGGTCATGTGATATGTTTATAGAGCCGGTCGATACGGATGCGGCGATACCTAATATGTATACTTCCCCCACCCCCCCCTATTTTTTACCAATTTTTTTTAACTTTATTTGGGGAAAATGACGTTTTGGTTTATTTTTACTTACGTTATTTTTTCAACTTTTTTTCACTTTATTTTTTGTCCCACTTTGGGACTTGAACTTTGGGGGGTAGATTCCTTTACAATGCATTCCAATACTTCTGCGCCCAATTACATGTGGGTTGGTGTTCCCACGCCGCTTTGGCGAAGTCCAACAGACCGCGAGGGAGTATGCCGTATAGCAGTTCAAAGGGCGAGAACCAAGTAGAGGCCTGGGGCACTTCTCGCACTGTGAACATGCGATAGGGCAGAAGAAGGTCCTAGTCCCTCCCATCCTTAGACATCACTCTTTTTAACATATTTTTTTTATGTTTGATTAAACCTTTCTACCAGGCCATCCGTTTGCGGATGATACATGGACGTCCGTAACTGTTTTATGTGGAGCAACTTACAGATTTCCCTCATGACCTTGGACATAACTGGGTCCCTTGGTCAGTCAGAACCTCCTTAGGCAGACCCACTCGAGAAAACATCTCCATTAACTCCTTAGCTATGAGTTTGGCTGTTGTATGACGCAGTGGCACCGCTTCCGGGTACCGAGTGGCATAGTTGAGGATGACCAAGATGTGTTGGTGGCCTCTAGCAGACTTCGGTACTGGGCCTATGAGATCCATAGCGATCCGCTCGAATGGAACCTCAATAATCAGGAGAGGGACCAAAGGACTACGGAAATGTGGCTGGGGGCTGGTTATCTGGTGGTTGGGCAAGACTTGCAATACTCTTCCACCTCTCTGAACACACTGGGCCAGTAGAACTGCTGTAGAATCCGGTCCTGCGTTTTCTGCTGGCCCAGGTGTCCCCCAAGAACATGTTGGTGGGCTAACTCCAACACGAGCTTGCGATATGCCTTGGGCACCACCAGCTGTTCAATATGCTCACCCCGTAATTGATTTACCCTGTACAGCATCCCTTGTTGATCCACAAAATGGGGGAACATAGACTCGGCCCCCAGTTGTTGCGGCTCACCCTCAACTATCACCACATTCTCCCAGGCTCGGGATAGAGTCGGGTCCTGGTGCTGTGCTGTAACAAAATTATCTCCAGAAACGTTGAGGCCTGCCAACTCCGGACCCGGCGGCAAGTCCTCCACGTCTCCCACCATCACACTTAGAGGGGTTGTCTCCCCCTCTTCCATTGAAGTGGCAGTCACCCCTACCGCTGGATCTTTGGACTCAGGTTCCCAGGGTTCTGGTCTCCCCCCTGAGCCACATGTAGTAGAAAGAAAGAAAATCCCAGCAGACGTGTCTTCAATGCTAATAGAATTTATTTTGCAAATAGCAATGTGTCCATGAATAGGACGCGTTTCGGCTCAGTAGCCTTTCTCAACAGATAAATATACAAGATCAACAGCTCATATATATACACACAAACATTAATGATAAGAACCTCCCAGTCGTGAAAACGCCCAAAAAGGGGCGGTACATATGTAATCATGTGATAACATCACCAAGGTAATCAATCAAGGAATCAAAAAGCGCAATGGGTGTCTGAATACATGTCAGTAATAATGTTGTTAAATATTATGGTTAAGTACCGATACGCTTGAGGGACTCCTTCGTTTATATAACCGATGTCTAGAAAAAATATATAATAAAAGAAATTACGACCATAGAATAATACAGTGAACAGGAAATAACATTAATAGAGATCAGATGTGCATAATTTCATAGTCGCGGTTCAGTCCTCTTGGATGAAGGGTATCAAGGGTGTGAATCCAGTAAGCCTCCCGACGTAAAAGGAGTTTTTTAATGTCGCCTCCTCGCCTAGGTCTAGAAATCTGTTCTATGACCTGGAATTTTAATTGGGCAATTGTATGGTTAAATTTGTCAAAGTGGGAGGGAACCGGTAAAAGTAAATTTTTTGTCCTAATCGTGGATTTATGTTTTCCAATCCTATCTTTCACACTCTGCATGGTTTCCCCAATGTATAGCAACCCACAAGGACATTTTATTAAATAAATGACATTTGCTGATTCACATGTAAAAAAGCCATTAACTGCATATGTCCGTCCAGTGTGTGGGTGGTATACATTGGTGCCTTTGATGACATTAGAACATTGAAAACAATGGAGACACGGAAAGGTGCCCTTCCGTTGTGTAGCCAGTACCCCCTGTTTGAGAGTACCACGGGTGCTCCCAATGTCCGCTCGCACTAACTTATCTCTATAACTAGAGTTTTTTTTGTTGCAAATAAGGGGCGGATTTTGGAATTCCCTAATTTGGGGGTATGCTTTACCCAACAAACACCAGTGTTTCTTCACCACATTGTCTAATTTAGAATTAAATGGGTGGTACTTATGAACCAATGCCACTCGTGGGCTTTTATCATGGTCTTTTCTAGAACTCTGGGAGGTCTCTAACTCGTTCAAGGTGTTAGTTAGGATAGATGGTGGATACCCTCTTTCCTCAAATCTTGTGGTCATCTCTTCTATTCTAGGTCCCAGCACTGATGGACTAGAGACAATGCGTCTAATCCTCTGGTACTGGGACTTTGGAATAGCTTTTTTGAGAGCAGGTGGATGGGCGCTAGTGAAATGGAGGATACTGTTTCTATCTGTCTCCTTCCGGAATAAATCCGTTGAAAGGTTACCATGCAGATCCTTGATAACCCTTGTATCCAAGAAGCTGACCGTCTGGCTATCACTTGTAACTGTGAATTCTAGACCGATACAAGCTTGGTTCAGGTGTGAAATAAATGCCGTTAGGGTCTCCTGTGGCCCCGCCCATATGCAAAAAATGTCGTCAATAAATCTCTTCCACAACAAGATGTGATTACAGTACCATTGGCTGTTATAAACTAAATTGTCCTCAAATTGCGACATATATGCATTTGCATAGGGCGGGGCCACATTAGACCCCATCGCGGTCCCCCGCTTCTGTAAGTAATAAGAATCCTCAAACATGAAATAGTTCTCATATAAGACGAGGTGAAGCAGCTCTACAAAAAATTCCCGCTGTATAGGGGAATAATCACTCCTCTCTAGGAACGACTGGACAGCCTGCACACCTCCACTGTGTTCTATGGAAGTGTACAGGCTGACCACGTCAATCGTTACCAGTAAGCTGTCCGATGGAACTGGACCCAATTGTGCAATAGTGCTTAAGAAGTCCTGTGTGTCTACCAGGTATGAAGGAATATTTTTTATCAAAGGTGTAAGGACCTTCTCAAGCACCATTGCCAAGGGAGACAAGATGGATCCAACCGAGGCCACAATCGGGCGACCTGGAGGATCAATTAGGGTTTTATGTACTTTAGGGAGCACATAGAAAACAGGTGTTATCGGTGTTTGGTTGACCAAAAAGGTACGCAAATGACTATCTAAGACACCCAATGCAGCGAAGTGATCCACCACCTTCAATATTTTGTGTTTTATACAAAAGACTGGATCAGTATTCAATAATTCATATGTGGTACGATCTGAAAGTTGTCTAATCACCTCCGCTACATATTTGGCCCTATCCATGAGAACAATAGCGCCCCCTTTGTCTGCAGGCTTCAAAACGATCCTCTTGTCTTCCATTAGTGATTTGATAGCCATCTTTTCCTCTGATGTTACATTAGATGTGAACCGCATCTCACCCCTCTTAATACTATCCATATGTATCTTTATGTCCTTACAGACCAATTCAATGTAGGTCTCAACGGGTTACGTTTGTCTCCCGGATATCGGCAACTTTCGTATCCGGCCATAGTGCCGGAAAACCGGGGAAGTCTCTCCCAATTATAAGTTCATACAGTAATTTTGTGGCGAAAGCCACCTCATGAGTCTACCTGCCGGCCACCGTTGATAGAGAGACCAGGGCGGTGGGATAGTCCTTTAAGTCTCCATGAATATACACTACGGTGACCTTTTGGCAAGTATACCCGACGGGCCATACCAGGGCAGCTCTTACCAGGAACACCAGGCTCCCTGAATCCAGCACAGCCACCGCCAGAGTGCCCCCCACTTCCACCGGGCAAAGGTGGCTATTGTCTATATTTTCGGAGGTTCCTATGTCAGACAACTTCCTGGCATATAATGAGTGGTGGTAGCCATAGTTGGTGTCCATAGGTTTACCCCAATGGGGACAGTCGGCCCTTATGTGTCCAGGCTCCTGACATCGCCAGCAGACCACCGGGGCTGGGTCTACAGTGGGTACGGCTCGGGCAGGTTTGGCTGGCACCGGCCGTCGGGTCTGGGGGGGAGATTTCCAGGGTTTGACTGGCCCCCTCCCAAAATGATCCCCCAGTAGATTTGTGGTGGCCTCGTAGTACTCCATTAGGTGGACCATCTCCAAGGCATTACCCGGAGACACCTGGCTGATCCAGTGCTGGAGGGGGTACGGCAAAGTCCTCCAGAACACATCCGCCAAGAGACAGTCCAGCATAGCAGTGGGGGACAGTACGTCAGGCTGCAGCCATTTTTGAAAACGGTGTAACAGGTTATAATACTGCGGTCTGGCGGGTTCAGCCAAGTTAAATTCCCACTGATGCACTCGCTGGGCCTGGACCAACACATTCACCCCCAGTCTCACCAGGATCTCACCTTTTACGGTCAGGTAGTTGGCCGCTTGATCATCGGGGAGATTGAAAAAAACTTGCTGGGGTCCAGACGCCAGGAACGGAGCAACGACCACAGCCCACTGGTCTCGAAGTAACTATTCCCTCATGGCCATCTTTTTGAACACCGCCAGATAGGTCTCGACGTCATCCGAGGGGTCATCTTAGGGATTGTCGCACGGACAGCTTTTTGGGCATCGTGGACGTTCAGGGATGCTCCTGCAGCTTGCAATGCCTTTACATGTTGCAATAGCAGCTGGTTAGTTTCCTGCTGCTGCTTGTTAGCCTCCCGCTGCTGCAAGTTAGCCTCCACGAGGACCTTCACGATCGCCTCCATTTTGTCAGGGAACATGGGTAGTAACATTGCCGGCTTAATGTAGGACATGCACTTGTGCGGGGAAAAACAAAAACTTTTCGGCCTTCAGGCCTGCCTCACTGCGTTTGCCCGCATCCGACACCAATTGTGGGGATTTGCTCTGGTAGACAGACTTGCGGACGCAGTATAGAGGCAACGAAAACGTCTTTAACCTAAATAGTTAAGTGTTTATTCACACATAAGTAGCTTCAGAGGAGTAAATTCCTACCACCTGACAGTGCGCCTGTGTCTTATAGCCCAAGCCAAGACCCGGCCTGGAACGTTGGGAGAAGCCACCCACCCTGCACTTTGGCTGCTCCCAGTAAGAGCCGGCCCGGATTGGCTTTACAGCCATACTAAATAGCAAAACCATGTCAGCCAGCACTAGCTGCTGCTGACACATGAAATTACCATCTCTTACCTCACCGAGGCCAGTAATCTCGGTGACACATATCTTCACTCAATGACGGACCCTTGTGCCTTCCTACAGGTGGTAGTATGTATATAATATGATGGAGTGGGTATTGTGTATGTATAATTGTATATATTTGGTGTACAGTGGGTGTATATATGTATAGTTGGTGTATGTACAGTACAGACCAAAAGTTTGGACACACCTTCTCATTCAAAGAGTTTTCTTTATTTTCATGACTATGAAAATTGTAGATTCACACTGAAGGCATCAAAACTATAAATTAACACATGTGGAATTATATACATAACAAAAAAAGTATGAAACAACTGAAAATATGTCATATTCTAGGTTCTTCAAAGTAGACACCTTTTGCTTTGATTACTGCTTTGCACACTCTTGGCATTCTCTTGATGAGCTTCAAGAGGTAGTCACCTGAAATGGTCTTCCAACAGTCTTGAAGGAGTTCCCAGAGATGCTTAGCACTTGTTGGCCCTTTTGCCTTCACTCTGCGGTCCAGCTCACTCCAAACCATCTCTATTGGGTTCAGGTCCGGTGACTGTGGAGGCCAGGTCATCTGGCGCAGCACCCCATCACTCTCCTTCATGGTCAAATAGCCCTTACACAGCCTGGAAGTGTGTTTGGGGTCATTGTCCTGTTGAAAAATAAATGATGGTCCAATTAAACGCAAAACGGATGGAAAATGCTGTGGTAGCCATGCTGGTTCAGTATGCCTTCAATTTTGAATAAATCCCCAACAGTGTCACCATCAAAGCACCCCCCACACCATCACACCTCCTCCTCCATGCTTCAGGGTGGGAACCAGGCATGTAGAGTCCACCCGTTCACCTTTTCTGCGTCGCACAAAGACACGGTGGTTGGAACCAAAGATTTCAAATTTGGACTCATCAGACCAAAGCACAGATTTCCACTGGTCTAATGTCCATTCCTTGTGTTCTTTAGCCCAAACAAGTCTCTTCTGCTTGTTGCCTGTCCTTACCAGTGGTTTCCTAGCAGATATTCTACCATGAAGGCCTGATTCACACAGTCTCCTCTTAACAGTTGTTCTAGAGATGTGTCTGCTGCTAGAACTCTGTGTGGCATTGACCTGGTCTCTAATCTGAGCTGCTGTTAACCTGCGATTTCTGAGGCTGGTGACTCGGAGGAACTTATCCTCCGCAGCAGAGGTGACTCTTGGTCTTCCTTTCCTGGGGCGGTCCGCATGTGAGCCAGTTTCTTTGTAGCGCTTGATGGTTTTTGTGACTGCACTTGGGGACACTTTCAAAGTTTTCCCAATTTTCCGGACTGACTGAACTTTATTTCTTAAAGTAATGATGGCCACTCGTTTTTCTTTACTTAGCTGCTTTTTTTTTTTGCCATAATACAAATTCTAACAGTTTATTCAGTAGGACTATCAGCTGTGTATCCACCTGACTTCTCCACAACGCAACTGATGGTCCCAACCCCATTTATAAGGCAAGAAATCCCACTTATTAAACCTGACAGGGCACACCTGTGAAGTGAAAACCATTTCAGATGACTACCTCTTGAAGCTCATCAAGAGAATGCAAAGAGTGTGCAAAGCAGTAATCAAAGCAAAAGGTGGCTACTTTGAAGAACCTAGAATATAACATATTTTCAGTTGTTTCACACTTTTTTGTTATGTATATAATTCCATATGTGTTAATTCATAGTTTTGATGCCTTCAGTGTGAATCTACAATTTTCATAGTCATGAAAATAAAGAAAACTCTTTGAATGAGAAGGTGTGTCTAAACTTTTGGTCTGTACTGTACATAGTACAATATTAACTCCTTCAGGACACAGCCTTATTTCACCTTAAGGACCAGGCCATTTTTTGCAAATCTGACCAGTGTCACTTTAAGTGGTGATAACTTTAAAACGCTTTGACTTATCCAGGCCATTCTGAGATAGTTTTTTTGTCACATATTGTACTTCATGACACTGGTAAAATGAAGTAAAAAAAAATCTTTTTTATTTATAAAAAAATACCAAATTTAGCAAGAATTTGTAAAAAATTGCAAATTTCCAAGTTTCAATTTCTCTACTTCTATAATACATAGTAATACATCAAAAATAGTTATTACTTTACTACTTCATGTTTGGATCATTTTGGGAATGATATTTTATTTTTTAGGGATGTTACAAGGCTTAGAAGTTTAAAAGCAAATCTTGAAATTTTTCAGAAATTTTCAAAAAAACTATTTTTAGGGACCAGTTTAGGTCTGAAGTCACTTTGCGAGGCTTACATAATAGAAACCACCCAAAAATGACACCATTCTAGAAACTACACCCTTCAAGGTATTCAAAACTGATTTTACAAACGTCGTTTACCCTTTAGGTGTTCCACAAGAACTAATGGAAAATAGAAATATAATTTCAAAATTTCACTTTTTTGGCACATTTTCCATTTTAATAATTTTTTTTCAGTTACAAAGCAAGGGTTAACAGCCAAACCAAGCTCAATATTTATGGCCCTGATTCTGTTGTTTACAGAAACACCCCATATGTGGTCGTAAACCGCTGTATGGGCACACGGCAGGGCGCAGAAGGAAAGCAATGCCATACGGTTTTTGGAAGGCAGGTTTTGCTGGACTGGTTTTTTTGACACCATGTCCTATTTGAAGCCCCCCTGATGCACCCCTAGAGTAGAAACTCCATAAAAGTGACCCCATCTAAGAAACTACACCCCTTAAGGTATTCAAAACTGATTTTACAAACGTCGTTAAGCCTTTAGGTGTTCCACAAGAATTAATGGAAAATAGAGATACAATTTCAGAATTTCATTTTTTTGGCAGATTTTCCATTTTAATATTTTTTTTACTTTTACAAAGCAAGGATTAACAACCAAACAAAACTCAATATTTATGGCCCTGATTCTGTAGTTTACATAAACACCCCATATGTGGTTGTAAACTGCTGTACGGGCACACGGCAGGGCGCAGAAGGAAAGGAATGCCATACGGTTTTTGGAAGGCAGATTTTGCTGGACTGTTTTTTTTTTTACACCATGTCCCATTTGAAGCCCCCTGATGCACCCCTAGAGTAGAAACTCCAAAAAAGTTACCTCATTTTAGAAAATACGGGATAGGGTGGATGTTTTTTTGGTACTAGTTTAGGGTACATATCATTTTTGGTTGCTCTATATTACACTTTTTGTGAGGCAAGATAACAAGAAATAGCGGTATTGGCACCGTTTTTATTTTGTTATTTACAACATACTTCTGACAGGTTAGATCATGTGGTATTTTTATAGACCAGGTTGTCACGGACGCGGCGATACCTAATATGTATACTTTTTTTTATTTATGTAAGTTTTACACAATTTCATTTTTGAAGCAAAAAAAAAACATGTTTTAGTGTTTCCATAGTCTGAGAGCCATAATTTTTTCAGTTTTTGGGAGATTACCTTGGGTAGGGTACGATTTTTGCGGGATGAGATGACGATTTTATTGGCACTATTTTGGGGTGCGTGTGACTTTTTGATTGCTTGCTATTACACTTTTTGTGATGTAAGGTGGTTTATTTAGCACAGTTTTTATTTTACATTTTTTACGGTGTTCCTCTGAGAGGTTAGGTCATGTGATATTTTTAAAGAGCCGGTCGATACGGACGTGGCGATACCTAATATGTATACTTTTTTTTATTTATGTAAGTTTTACACAATAATATCATTTTTGAAACCAAAAAAAATCATGTTTTAGTTTTGAAGCAAAAAAAAAAAACATGTTTTAGTGTTTCCATAGTCTGAGAGCCATAATTTTTCAGTTTTTGGGAGATCACCTTGGGTAGGGTACGATTTTTGCGGGATGAGATGACGATTTAATTGGCACTATTTTGGGGTGCATATGACTTTTTGATCGCTATTACACTTTTTGTGATGTAAGGTGACAAAAAATGGTTTATTTATCACAGTTTTTATTTTTTACGGTGTTCATCTGAGGGGTTAGGTCATGTGATATGTTTATAGAGCCGGTCGATGCGAACGCAGAGATACCAAATATGTATACTTTTTTTTATTTATGTAAGTTTTACACAATAACAGCTTTTTTAAAACAAAAAAAAATCGTTAATTTCTAACGATAATTTGTTTTCCCTTAGTCCTAACAGCAGCACAGATGGGGGTTAACTGCCCCTGTGGACTGGTAGGACCGGCGGAATTTTTAATGAGCCCAAGAACCAATAAACGATCTTCAGCTCCCTGAAAGGGAGGAGATCGTCCCCCAGCCCACCGTGTTTTTAACAAGCATAATGTACTTAGGGTGGGATATTTGTGTGCTGCTGTTAGGACTAAGGGAAAACAAATTATTGTTAGAAATTAACGATTCCCTTACGTCCTACCAGCAGCACAGATGGGGAGATAGCAAGAAGAATCCCCTAGGGAGGGTCCTCATGCCTGGCAGAACTAAGAACTGTCTGCCCAAAGGCCGAAAACTCTGCCATCCTAGCATCTATCCTATAATGGGAGATGAAGGTTGACTCAGAACTCCAGGAAGCCGCCTTACAGATCAACTCTAAGGGGAGAAGTCTTCTCTCCGCAACAGAGGTGGAGACAGCCCTAGTAGAATGGGCTCTCACAAACTCCAGAGGATCTAGGGATTGGGAGGGGATGGCTTCCTTAATCCAGCGACTAATGGTAGCTTCAGACGCTTTACGGCCTTTAGACTTACCGGCAAACAGGATGAGGAGATTCTCGTCTATCCTGAACTCTCTGGATCTATCCACATAGACCTGGAGGCATCTAGAAATGTCCAGCGGGTCTCTAGCTGGAGTATCCGAGGAGGAGGCTGAAAACAAAACTGGTAAAGAGATTACCTGGTTGATATTTTGGAAGGTTGGGACCTTAGGCCTGAAGTAGGGTAAAAACTTCAGGAGTACTCTGTCCTGCAGAAAAATTATATAGGGGTGAATTGCGGAAAAAGCCTGCAATTCAGAGATTCTTTTGGCTGAAGCTACAGCCAGAAGAAAAACCATCTTTAAAGTCAAAAATCTGAATTCCACCTCCTCCAATGGCTCGAAGGGGGGAGATGCTAGCCCCCTGAGCACTACTGAAAGATCCCACTGGGGAATAGGTTTCAGTATAGTAGGCTTTAGTCTTTCAGCTCCCTTAAGGAAGCGTTTGATGAGTGGGTCCCGAGAATGTGGCCTGTTAAGACAGGCCGAGATGGCACAAATCTGTACCTTCAAGGTAGCTGGAGAAAGACCTTTATCTAATCCATCTGGAAGAAATTGTAATATCGCAGGAAAGGGCGGATCTGCAGACGCCACCTGTTTGGAATCACACCATGACATGAAGATTCTCATGATCCTGGAGTAGGCCTTCTTCGAAGACTCTGCTCGGGAATGCGACAAAGTTCTCAGGACCGACTCGGAAAGCCCTTCTATGTTGGGAAGGGACTGATCAACCTCCAGGCTGTCAGGTTGAACCTGTGCAGATCTGGGCAGAGGTGAGTGTCCCACGACACCAGGGTCTGCTCCGGGGGGAGTCTCCAGTATTGTCCCCGACTCATCTGAATGAGCTGGGTAAACCAGGATCTCTTGGGCCAGAACGGTATGATGGCAATTACCGAGGCCTGATCCTGACGGATTTTCATCAATACCCTTGGTATCATGGAAAACGGAGGGAAGATGTAAGCCAGCCTGAACCTCCACGGTATCGACAGAGCATCTATCGCCAGGGGGTTGTCTTCCCTGTATAGGGAACAGAACCTCAGAACCTTGGCGTTGAACCTGGTTGCCATGAGATCCACCTCTGGCATACCCCATCTGTGAACTAACTGCCTGAAGATCTCCAGGTGCAGAGACCACTCCATGGTCGGTCCGCTATCATATTGAGGGAGCCTCGAATATGAGTGGCAGATAGATGGGAAAGGTTCGACTCTGCCCACCGAAGAATTACCCCGATCTCTGAAAGAAGGGGCAATGATCTTGTGCCTCCCTGCTTGTTTATATAGAGAACCGCAGTCATATTGTCTGACTGGACTTTCACAGCTTTGCTCCGCATCTGAGGGGGGAAGTGAAGGAGGGCTAGCCGGATAGCTCGCATCTCGCGAAGATTGGAGGAGAGACGCCGCTCCAGGGGAGACCAAGATCCCTGTACTGGGGATCCGTCTAGGTGAGCGCCCCAGCCTACAAGGGACGCGTCCGTAGTCAATATGAGCCAAGCTGGTTGGGTCATAGACTTCCCTGCTGGCAGATGGAACCACCATCTGAGGGAATTCCGGGTTTGACCGGACAGGGAGCACAGAGAATCTAGCCCCGCAGGGCTGCCGTTCCATAAGCGTAAGACCTCCGACTGAAGAGGACGGAGGTGCCATAGTGCCCAAGGGACTGCGTCCGCAGCCGCTGACATGAGCCCCAGCATCTTCATAAGAGTCCGGATGGAGACTCGACGAGGGACATAAAGGACCTTTGCCAGGTCCTGAATCCGCACTCTCCTTTCTAGAGTCAACCGGAGGGACATCTCCACAGAGTCGACCACGAATCCTAGATAATGGATTGAAGTCGATGGGCTCATATTCGACTTCTGCCAGTTGATGATCCAGCCCAGGCGGAGGAGAAAGGAGATTGCGATCTGAAGATGGTGGGTAAGGATCGGAACTGAAGAGGCTATGAAAAGCCAATCGTCCAGATAGGGAATGTAACGGACCCGTTTCCGCAGACAAGGGGTTAAAATCCGTTTAGGCGATATGCCCCTTTCCGAGAGACAGGCACAGCTACTGCAGAACACCAACCTCCCGAACTGGATACAAAATAGCACTCCAAACTGGAACCTCGCGAATAGCTGTCAGGAGAAGAACAGGAAAAGCGTATATCAGTCAGCTTACACTCCTGGCAATCAGTCTCCAACAGCATACAGGGAATCCCCCCAATAACGAGACAAGGCTCCGTGTTGAGGGTCAAGCAGTGATCTGATGTGCTGGCACACCCAGCCTGGTTTTTATTACAGTTTTGCAAATACAGAACAGATACAACATATCCCCACAATGCATCATGGTTTCCTCCCCTCTGTCCCGGAGACGACCGAAGACAATCCAATTATCTCTCAGGACAAAGGGGAGATCGCCAATACACATGTGGAGACAACAGCACAGACATCACCATTTAAACACACAATGGCACACCCCCACAGCAAACACAGACGTTTAACATATCCCCAGATAGCTCAAGTCTGAGTGCATATCATTAGGTGAATGGCACTCAGAATACACGAATACAATAATATTAGCTATCTGGGTGCCCTCACATAACATACAATTTTATAAAACATATCACAGGAACCCCAAAACATGCAATAACCCCATAACCAATATATTCTCGGAACCGGGGGATCTTGGTGAACCACATGTCCAAAATTCACCCACATCCGTTCAGTAGTTTGGAAGATACAGTTACACTGAAAATATACAAGTTATACCAAAAATAGTCACTAATAAATGTGTCCCCTGTTTGGTAGTTTCAAACTACTGAATGATGTCTCTGTGCACCAAATACAGGCAAGATAGCACCGTGTGGAAAGTCAGAACAGTGTCTGTGAGGTAAAATGGCCGCTATCTATTGTTCTCACCATGTGCTTCATCCAAGCTAGTAAGGCAAATGATGCAATCCAGGGACAGAGGGCTCCGTCCCAAGTGCCTTAAGACCCAATTACTTATGGGGCCATAATCCCAGGGCAGGAGGCTGGTAAACAGCCCCCTCCAAAACACCGTGGCGAGGTTGGTTTCGCCACAGGGAATAATAGTCAGTCCTTGAAGTCTCAAAGCTGCCACCACCGACACCACCACCTTGGTGAAGATAAGGGGGGCGGAAGAGATTCCGAAGGGAAGCGCGGCGAACTGAAAGTGCCTGCGAACCCCTAAAATCTGGACTGTGATCCTGAGGAACTTCCGGGAAGTGGAATGGATCGGGATGTGAAGATACGCATCCTTGAGGTCCAGAGTAGCCATGACGTCCCCAGAGTTGAGGATATGGCTGACTGACCTTATGGTTTCCATACGAAACCTGGTTTTCCTTATAACTCGATTGAGGAATCTCAAGTCGATGATCATCCGGAGATCTCCCGTCTTCTTGGGAACAAGGAACACTCCCTTGGAGATATAGTCCTGAATATAAGACTCTAGGATCTTCTGTTTTGGCCGACCCGAAGTTTCGCGTGGCTATGAATCTCTCTGGGGGGGGGGGGAGATGAGATCTACCCCGGTAACCGGCAGAAATTATATCCTGAACCCAGGGGTCTGCAATTTGCTGGGCCCAAAAGTCTTTGAAGTGGGAGAGACGGCCCCCCACGGGAATCTGGGGGAGGGGTACGGAAAAGTCTAGAGGAGATACTGCAGGGATAGCAGGGCTTATCCAAGAGCCTCGAGGAGGCCCATAGTCAGGAGGGTCTCCTCCTCCGTATCTACGAGACGCCCCCCCCCCCCAATCTCTGCGCTTAGCCTGCTGCCCTGAACGGTCTCCGCCTTTTTTATCCTGTCTGGGGCGTCCCCGAAAGGGCTGCTGGGGGAGACTCTTCCCTTTCTTATCGGAGAGTCCCTCCATGATTTTGTCCAATTCGGACCCGAACAGCCTATCCGGCTCGAAGGGGAGCCCACATAGATTAAATTTGGACGCGTTGTCCGCGATCCACGGCTTCAGCCATAGTGGTCTGCGGGCAGCCGAAACTAGAGCCATTGTTTTGGCGGCCAGTTTCAACTGTATCTGGGAGGAATCGCACAAGAAATCCACGGCCAGATTGACTGATTTAAACGCTGTCAAGATGTCGCCTCTAGAAACGCTCTGGTCCACGTCTGTCTGGATCTGATTACGTTTGGAGCGTAAGAAGGGTGCACTCTGCCCTCCGGTCTAGAGGGTCCTGCAGGCTAGACCCATCGTCTGCAGGGACCAGAGTGCGCCTGGACAACTTGGCTATTGCCATGTCCACCTTGGGAACGGAACCCCACGATTCCACCAAGGTTTTAGCCATTGGGTACATGAGCTTAAATTTCCTGGTGAGGACTGGACCTTTTTCAGGCTTTCTCCACTCTGTACGCATCACAGAGAGAAGGGTCTCATCCGCTCTAAAGACACGCTGTGTCCGTCCGGCGGGATCGGAGGACTCCCCCATGTCAACATCCTGGTCCCCCGACCTGATGGACTTCAGCAACTTCTGCGTTTTCTCTGGAGGAAAAAAGCAAGAAGTTGATTCTTCCTCCTCAGAAGAAAACCCCACCGAACAGGGGGTAGGTCTCTCGACCGGTGCAGCCACTTCCATGGGAGTCTGAGAGGATCCTGGTAGCCTCTCATTAAGCAGGCGCACTACTCCTTTAATGGAATCATCCACGTAAGTTTTCGTCCACTGGAACATCTCTTGCATTGTGGGTTCTGTGGATGCCTGTGTGCGACAACC
Organism: Bufo gargarizans; assembly: GCF_014858855.1. Taxonomy (NCBI): domain Eukaryota; kingdom Metazoa; phylum Chordata; class Amphibia; order Anura; family Bufonidae; genus Bufo; species Bufo gargarizans. The sequence goes on along the minus strand of NC_058082.1, from coordinate 21,682,808 downwards.
TTCACACCTTGAGTAAGGGCAGTTGTCGTCCAAAGGTGTGTTACACTCGTAACAGGCCAAATGCTTCCTTTTGGCAGTGGACTTCCGCTGATCAGAATCTCTGGGGAAGCCATAACTGTAAAGAAAAATAAAAAAAACTGGTCATAACACCTACAAGCACCAAGTGGAGGTGAAACGAGACCATATGGGTGCCCACCAGCACTGAAGCAAAATAGAGCTGTGAAGAAAATACCCAAGCGAATCAATATATCTATGATAATATATCAAGCACAGGGAACTCTGGAGCTAGCTTGTGAAAGCGATGCAACCAGAGCACTGAATGACAGGCTCTGGGCGTTTAAAAAAGGGAGGCTCCGCCCCCTGGGCGGGGCCTCGATCGGAGCAAGCCCAGAGAAGTAAAAGAGCCTAAATGAGGCTCAGCTGGACCCTATGTGTCTCCCCAAGCTATCCTGACAATTCAGGATGTATAAAAGGAGAAAACAACCGAGCATTGAGAAGAAAACCCCACCGTATCGGAGATAGCAAAAAAAACTGAAGTGACGAAGCGCAGCTGGTGAGCGTCACTTCCGGAAGATGGCGGCGCCCATGGCGCCGCACACATGCGGCAGGGAGAGAACGGGACACCGCAGAGACAGAAGAGGGGAGGGGAGCCACCCCCCCCTGACGGTACCCTGTACAAAAAATAGCCGCGATTATGCCTAGAATAAAGGCAAACAGCAACAAAAAAAAAAAAGGGGGGCGATTTCCTTAGTGTTTAAGAAAACCAGAGCCCCTGCATACTTCAGCTCCCTGAGGGGAGCGACACGCCAGTCCACCTGTCCACAGGGTGCAGTTAACCCCCATCTGTGCTGCTGGTAGGACGTAAGGGAATGATTTAGTGTCTCCATATTCTGAGCCATAGTTTTTTTGGGGCGATTGTCTCAGGTAGGGGCTCATTTTTTGCGGGATGAGGTGACGGTTAGATTAGTATTATTTTGGTGGGCAAATGACTTTTTGATCGCTTGCTGTTGTACTTTTTGTGATGTAAGGTGACAAAAAAATGGTTTATGGGTTAGGTAATGTGATATGTTTATATAGCCAGTCGATACGGATGCGGCGATACCTAATATGTATACTTCCCCCCCCCTATTTTTTACCAATTTTTTTAAACTTTATTTGGGGAAAATTACGTTTTTGTTTATTTTTACTTGAAACTTTGAATTTTTGGGGGGGGCTGGATCTCACAGGCACGTCACCGGAAGGCAGCGCGATGCCTTCCTTAGACATCGCGTTGCATTCCATGCCATCGGGTCCCCCCTACAGCCGCATGGGGACCCGATAGCACCGCCCACCGCCGCAACTTAGAAACGCTGCAAGTCTGAATTGACCACGGGAACCCCCCGGGCATTTAGCCGAGGTGCCTGCTCAATGATTTGAGCAGGCACCGGCTTCCGATCACCGCCCGCTGTGTGGCGGTGATCAGAAATACACAGGGCGTACAGGTACGCCCTGTGTCCTGAAGAGGTTAATATTGGAATGAGTGGCTGGACCAATGTTAGTTTTATTCACTGTTTGTTTGTGTTTGATATTTTATGTTGATTATGTTTGTTACATTCTGTTATTGTTATGTTTTATAATTTTATAATAAAAGAAATGCAGGGTGTAACTCAGGATCAGTACAGAATAAGTAATGTAATTTATGTACAATAAAGGAACTGCTCATGATCCTAAGCATACCACCTCATCAGTGAAGCATGGTGGTGGTAGTGTCATGGCGTGGTCATGTATGGCTGCCAGTGGAACTGGGTCTCTTGTATTTATTGATGATGTGACTGCTGACAAAAGCAGCAGGATGAATTCTGAAGTGTTTCAGGCAATATTATCTGCTCATATTCAGCCAAGTGCTTCAGAACTCATTGGACGGCGCTTCACAGTGCAGATGGACAATGACCCAAAGCATACTGCAAAAGCAACCAAAGAGTTTTTTAAGGGAAAGAAGTGGAATGTTATGCAATGGCCAAGTCAATCACCGGACCTGAATCTGATTGAGCATGCATTTCACTTGCTGAAGATTAAACTGAAGGGAAAATGCCCCAAGAACAAGCAGGAACTGAAGACAGTTGCAGTAGAGGCCTGGCAGAGCATCACCAGGGATGAAACCCAGCGTCTGCTGATGTCTATGCATTCCAGACTTCAGGCTGTAATTGACTGTAAAGGATTTGCAAACAAGTATTAAAAAGTGAAAGTTTGATTTATGATGATTATTCTGTCCCATTACTTTTGGTCCCTTAACAAGTGGGAGGCACATATGCAAACTGTTGTAATTCCTACACCGTTCACCTGATTTGGATGTAAATACCCTCAAATTAAAGCTGACAGTCTGCAGTTAAAGCACATCTTGTTTGTTTCATTTCAAATCAATTGTGGTGGTGTATAGAGCCAAAAATTTTAGAATTGTGTTGATGTCCCAATATTTATGGACCTGACTGTAAGTAATGTAAGGTGTTTACAATGGCACTCCACTTTTCTATACAATGAAATAGTGGGAAACACAAGCCCAATATGCACTGGAGTGAAATGTGCTACATTTACTATGAGGTGCATGTGTCTCAATACATTTAGCATATCTTCTGGCAGTCTATGTGCGCTAGAAAATCAAATTTAGGCCACCAGTGAGCTGTGTCGATTTGCAGTATAATTTAAATAAGTTTCTAGTATAAATTATAGAAACTTTATCAGACAGGGGGTGGACCAATTTTTTTATTTTATTTTTTGAAAAGTCAAAAAAATAAATAAAAATGTTAATGCAAATTGTGGCTTGCATGAAAAATGTGTGACTTTTCCCGGCATAAATGGAGCATTAAATTCTCCCCCGTCTTAATGTGCGAAATATACAATACATATCTCAAAGAGAGGCAAGGTAAAAACCAAAGACAAAAATGCATGTAAAATCATGACACCGCAAAAAACAACAGTGCGCAATTACCTTATATTAAGCGTGCATTACTACAGTTTTTCCTTTAGGTGGCACTATTACAGTTACTATCGCTAGGGCATTATTATGTAACATTCATTTTATACCACAAACATTATAATTTATTTTGCTTATATAACAGCAGCATATTCCGCAGTGCTATACAGACATTGTTACCACCGCAGTCCATGTATCTAATGGGGTTTTCCTAAAACATAAACCTAGGACCAAATTTACCTACCAGTAAACACATCAAATTGGGCAACTTTTTTTCTGACTTAAACTGGTGCTAGGGTTTTCCAGAGCACTTACAGTGAGAGGTAGGCAAGTAGCACCATATATACTTACAGGGTGGCAGCATCATTTGAACAGAAAGATCAGGAGGCAATCTGTTGGTGCCTACATTATATAAAGGGAGAGACTGAGACATAATTGATTGGGAGAAACAAGGAGACAGTATTATTTATTAGTACTTAAAGGGGTTATCCAAAACTAAACTTTTTTAACAGACCTCTTTAGAGTGGCAGGACTCACGGTGGTGTTCATACTTACCTTGTCCCCGCTGCTGCATTCTGGCTTCATTGCTCCACGGCCACCAGTGCAGGTCCTAGGTCTCTGGAAATCAACATCCTGTTGATAGGCCTCACGTGACCGCTGCAGCCAATCACTGGCCTCAGCAGACACCTGTCATCCCTGTGCTGTACGTGACCCAGTGACATACCACATGGTTGAAAGGACACCACTGTGGCCAGTGATTGGCTGCATCGGTCACATGACGTCAACAAGGTGTTCATTTTCAGAAACCCAACACCTGCAGAGGAGGATGTGGAGAGATGTAGCCAGAACCCAATTGCGGGAGCCAGGTAAGTGTGAACCGCAACATGGGTCTAGCTCTGAAGAGGTCTGTTAAAAAAGTTTAACTTTAATACAATAGAATCATGTGCAGATTAGTGCTATTTCTGCCTAAATATCTTACATTTATAAGCTTATTAATATAAATGTACATGTCTAAGTATTTGATTGGAGGGGTCTGTCCAATTAGACCCCCCACTGATCATGAGAATGGGGGTCTAATGACTAGTGATGAGCGGCAGGGGCAATATTCAAATTCGTGATATTTCGCGAACATTATGTAAAATAATCGGCATATATTCTCATATTCTCAAATTCGCGATTATTTTCTTGATTGCGAAAATCAGCAATGTAATATTTGCATAAAGCACGCGCAATACAGGCGTGGGTCACTTTTGCTACATTTTCCAAGCTGCTAGAAGTTTCCTGAGACAGGAGAAAATGGTTGGCACGGCAGAACATTAAAAATTGCTCCATATACAGATAGAGTGCTCCAATATATTTGCGATTGCGCTAATCGGCACTAATAATGCGAATATTTTGGCGCGATACATAAAACTTCACATTTTAGAAGGTCTGACTACATATTACTGATTGGTGCACTAAGTATTGTTGTGACATCACAGCACTATGTCTGTAGCATGTATGTATGGACAGCAGAACCTGTCAGCTCCACTATATCAGGATATGACCTACACTGACTATCTCCCACTAACTATCTGATGTAATGAGTGTAAAGAAGAGAGCACAGCAATGTCACTGCCACCACTAGTCCACACTGCAAGTTCAAGCTCTACACCCAGGATCATAAATATAGATGAGCGAATCGAAGTTGACGAAGTGGAATTCGATCTAAATTTCAGGAATTATTTGATTTGCACCGAATCCGAATTTACTCACGCTTTGTGGTAACGAATCACATATTTTTTTCTAAAATGGCTGCTGCACGTGTTAGGACATGGAGCAAGGAACTCTAGGAACGAGGGATCACCCACAATGCCATGCATGCAGCCAATCAGCAGCCAGCCAGCCCTGTGATGTCACAGCCCTATAAATAGCCTCAGCTATCTTGGATTCAGTCATTTTCTAGTGTACTTAGTGCAAGGAGAGACGTCAGCAGGCACTAGGGACAGTGCTAGGAAAGACTTGAAAACTAATATTCTGCTCAATAGAAGTTCAGGGAAAGAGCATTAGAAGTGTAGGGAAAGGATAGGGAGGAATTATTGCACAGTATTGAAGCAGAACAGGGTTCAATAGGGGTGTTTACAGCCTGGGTAAAGGGAACAATCCTATTACACCTTGCTGCACTGACTGCGGATCCCAACTTCCTTTATACTGCTGCTTATGGCAGGTTTGCAATACCTCTGTAATTCCAGCAAACCGTTCTTGTTATTGGGGTCTTATTAGCCCTTGTGCGGTGCAGTGATATATATGTTCTAAAGCCTTTTTTTGTCGTGTATTAGTGGGGGGAAAAGGGTGCTTATTAGCCGTTGAGTGTTGAAGTGAGAAAATTACAGCTTTCTTTGGCTTGTATTAGTGGCAAAAAAAGTATTATTTGCAGTTCACGGCCGCAGTTATATGTTCTAAAGCCTTTTTTTTGGGCGTATATTATTGTGGAAAACGAAAAAGGGCTTATTAGCCGTTGTGTGGTGAAGTGGGAAAATTACAGCCCTTTTTGTTGTGTAGTAGTGGCAAAAAAAAGTATTATTTGCCGTTCACGGCCGCAGTTATATGTTCTAAAGCCTTTTTTTGTTGTGTTTTAGTGGGGAAAAAAAAGGGTGCTTATTAGTGTGGTGAAGTGAGAAAATGAAAGACCTTTTTTGCGTGTATTAGTGAGAAAAAAAAATATTATTTGCCGTTCAGCAGTGAAGTTCCATTGTACGACAGCCATTTACGGGGTGTATTAATAGGATAGATATGTACGTCCTGTTAGCCGTTCTGCAGTGAATTGTGATTGTTATATCTATTTTTTGGGGGTATATTAATAGGAAAAAGAATGCGTCTTATTAGGCTGTCTGCAGTGAACCGACATTGTTATACAGCCATTGTTGGAGTGTATTAATGGGAAAATGAAGTACGTGTTATTAGCCGTTCTGCGGTGAATTTGCATTGTCATACAGCCATTATTAGTGTTTATTAATAGGAAAAATAAATGCTTCTTATTAGCCGTTCTGTGGGGAATTTACATTGTCATTCAGTGGTGGATTTTTTTTTTTGTGATACAGCCTTTTTGGGAAAATTTGGTCGGTGAATGTAGACTTTCTTCTGAAGGGACTGAGTAATTGCATCGATTAGCCATTCAGTGGTGAATTTTTTTTTGTCAAACATCCTTTTTTGGGAAAATTGATGGGTGATTGTAGAGTATCTTCCATAGGGACTAACAATTCGTCTATTAGCCATTCAGTGGTTAAATTTGTTTGTGATACAGCCTTTCTTGGGAAATTGGTCAGTAGCTGTAACTATGGTCAAGGACAATATATGTCCTTTACAACCCACTGGGTAAATGTGGTTCCTGCCCAGCCACACCAGTAACTTGGCCAAGTGATGCCGCTTCCGCCTGCACGTTCTCACGCCCTTGGTCCTGTGACAATGTCCGCCTCTGCCTCCTCATCCTCCACCATGTCCTCAGCCTCTGCTGCAGGGACAATTCACAGTGCTCCTCCAGCATACCACATGTGCAGGGCACGGCGGTGTCACGCTGTTCTACACCTCATTTGCATGGACGAACAGAGTCACACAGGGGAGCAACTGCTCTGTGTCCTTCAACAAGAAATCAAATCCCGTTTTTTTGGGCGACAATTCAACTTTGGAACCATGGTGACAGACAACGGGAAGAACATGGTGTTGGCGCTGCGTCAAGGAGGACTGAGCCATGCGCCATGCATGGTGCGCATGTTCAATCTAGTTGTAAGGCGGTTCCTGAAGTCTTTCACCCATCTGCAAGACATCCTAAAAATGGCCAGTAAATTTGCATGCACTTCAGCGACTCGTACACCGCCAAGCACATCTTCCTTGAGCTGCAGGAGCAGAACGGCATCCCCCAACATAGGCTGATATGCGACGCTTCCACCAGTTGGAATTCTACCCTCCATATGTTGGACCAACAGAGAAAGGCAATAAATGATTTCTTTATGATCCAAACGGACAGAGGTACTCACCTGTGCAACTTCGATGTCAGCCAGTGGCAGCTCATGCTTTACACCTGCCGTTTGCTCATGTCTTTTGAGGAGGCCACTTTATTTGTCAGTCGCCAGGACTACGGGATGAACAACGTAATTCCACTGATTCATATCCTGGAAAAGATGCTGGTAAATCTGGCTGGTCAGAGGACTGGAGACGTGGCAAATATATCTCATGGCCACATGAGCCCGGTGGGGGCTGAACTGGAGGAGGAGGAGAAGGAGGACATTGGAGCACAAGCAATGTGTAGCGAAATGGGTGGTTTTTCTACACAGTTGACAGGAGAGGAGGAGCAGAAGCAGTGGAGGGAGATGAGGAAGACGAATGCAGTGGAGATGGAGACAGGGAGTCCCTCCGAGTCACTTGCGCAAATAGCCCGATACATGCTCACTTGTTTGCGTAGTGACAGCCAAATTTTCACCATTTGCCAGAGAAATGAGTACTGGCTCTCCACCATGTTAGACCCTCGTGACCGGCGTATTGTCGAGTCGCTTACCTCTTAAACTCCACTCCCCCTCCCAATAATGACAGACTCAGCAAGTGGATTATATGGCCACAGCAGCCTTTTATTAATAACATAAATACAAATAAATATCATAAATACATAACTTAACTCTTGGCCTTCCCACCTGAAGGCCCCGCCCTAAAACCTTACCAAGAACCCATGAATGCCAACACGGGGAGGGTCCTTGAAGCCCCATAAATGATGCATAACTGGCCTCGCCCTCAGTTAAATTACCTCTAGCCGATGAACGCCAGCTCAGAGGCAGGAACCGGTAACCAAGGGCAACCAACTTGGGCCGCTACCCGCCATATCACACCTTAAACCAGTACCTGGGGAGTCCAGAGCCTCCTTTGGCTCCCTCCCCACCACGCCAGAGCCACCATAACCACCAACTCCAAGGACCCCCCACCGCCCCAGGCCGCTATGACAAAGCTTACCCTCCAATCACTGCCGGACCATCCGTAATACACTCGCAACCCCCCGGCCTAACCCCAACACTAAGCGACACTCGAGGACCCCAACCTAACCCAGGCAAATAGCAGCCAAAAATAACAACAAAAATGGGGTGGGTGGGAGGGGGCTACTGCCACACTGCCGTCCTCACAAAATGGCCCCTTTTCCCGCCCCTTGCTAACCCTTTTAACCCCTTAGCCACACCTCCATCCCGTACTATCCTTCCTCCTTAACCCTTTGTAACCCCGAATCCTCTCCCTCCAAGCCCCAGTCATGCCAGGCCTCCATCCAGCCTTGCAGCCCTGATTCCGGCCTGCACTTTACCGGTCCAAAATGGGGCCTTTTTTAAACCCGCTGAAAAGGAGGACAAACTGAACTACTATAGAGACATCCTATGTAGTCAGTTGGCCTATCTGCGCCATCGGCAATCCTCTTGCAGGTCTGACCGGGGGAGGGGGGTGCTCTGCGCTCATGTTTCACTGCCATGGCTGTTAGGGGGGCAGTAGGAGCAGTACCAGCTCCATCAGCAACAGCCAGTCGCTGATGAGCAGCTTTCTTTACCCGCATAGTGAAGAAACTACTCGCCAGTAGCTAGACATAGAGCAGAACCTCAACCAGCAGGTGGTGGCATACTTGGAATGCAGCCTGCCACCTAAACTGACTTTTGTGGCCGCAACTGGCCGAGTTTGCCCTGGAAAAGCTGTCCTTCCTGGCCAGTAGTGTGGCATCAGAGCGGTTGTTCAGTGCGGAGGGGGCCATAGTTACCCCAAAGAGAACTCGCCTGTCCACCCAAAATGTGGAGAGACTGACCAGATGTCAAGATGAATCAGGCATGGACCAGCCAGGATTTCCAACCACCAATGCCTGATGCATCAAATTAGATCATCCATGATGGCAAAAAGAAAGTATAGGCGTGCTCAAACCCTGTCACACCAAGCACGGACCATGCCAAGAACCACGGCGTTACTTGAGTAAAAAGAGAAAAGGGTCCAGCTCGGTTAAAATGTTACCTTTAATTTTCAGTGCAGATAAAAGCCAGTTACAGAGGACTGTAACTGGCTTTTATCTGCACTGAAAAATAAAGGTAACATTTTAACCGAGCTGGACCCTTTTCTCTTTTTACTCTAGATTATCCATGATGCATCACCCAAACCTTGACAAAAGAGACCGGTTTCTTCTAGCTACCTGCCTCAGCTGATGCTGCCACCCGCCTGATGCCACACATCTGATGCCAAGTGCTCCTTCTTACACCCACCATCATCAGCGGGTACTGTTATTGCCACTCACCTCCCCACTATGTCACCGGGTCATTCTGTGGTCTCCTCATGCTGCTGCTGCCACCACCTCCACACTATTTCACCTTAACACTGTGTGGTCTCCTGATGCTGCTGCCAACTCTACACTGTCACCTTGCCACTCTGTGGTCCCTCATACTGCTGCTGCCACCTGCACACTCTGTCATTGTGCCACTCTGTGGCCTCCTCATGCTGCTGCTGCTGCTACCTCAGTATGTCACCTTGCCACTCTGTGGCCTCCTAAAGCTGCTGCTGCCACCTCCACGCTCTGTCATTGTGCCACTCTGTGGCCCTTTCATGCTGCTGCTACCTCAACACTATGTCACTGGGCCACTCTGTGGCCTCCTCATCCTGCTTCCACCTAAGCACTATGTCATTGGGTCACTCTGTGGACTTCTCAAGCTGTCCTCCTACCCTCACCACTCCATGATTTGGCCACTATTTTGCCTTTTTGGCCTGGATGACATCACTATTTATTTGACGATTACAGTAATACTAAATACTTATAAAATTTTTTTTAAGTTTTACTACTTTTTTTCCAATAAAACCCCTTTTATTAACCCCAAAATTATTTTGCATTGCCACTTCACAAGACCCATAATTATTTTATTTTTTTCTATGGAGTTGTGTGAGGGCTTGATTTTTGAGGGACATTTTGTATTTTTCATTGGTATCATTTTGGAGTAAATGCCGCTTTTTGATCGCTTGTTATTACGTTTTTTTCTGTGGAAACTAAGAATAAATGAGAAATTCTGTCTTTTTTTTTTTTTTACGGCGTTCACCATAGGGGATAATTTATGTAATATTTATGAAGTCCGGGTCGTTACGGACGCGGAAATACCAAACATATGGGGGATACTTTCTTTTTGCTATTTTTTTCATTGAAAAGCGTATTTTCAATGGAAAAAAAAGCATATTTTTTTATTTTATGGAAAATTTTTTATTTAATAAATGTGCACTTTTTTTTACTACTTAAAAGTCCCACAAGGGGACTATAATATACAGTATTTTGATTGCTTTTAAAATGTAATGCATTATCTCTATAATGCATTACATTTCAATTGCAATGCTATTCAAAGATTGACCAGCAGGCTGCGCCAGAGAGGCACAGCCTGCTGGAGAGAACTGAAGACAGGCTCGGGGCCCTGATCTGAGCGAGGTAAGCTTCACAACACACCAGCACCCCGCGATCGCATTTTCGGGGTGCTGATGGGAGACAGAGGGAGTCCGCTCCTTCTGTTCACCACTTTACATGCAGCGGGCGCCATTGCGACCGGCATGTAAACGGTTAAACAGCCCGGATCGGCACTTCTGCCAGTCAGGGCTGTTAGAGCAGGGCCCCGGCTCTCATGTGAGAGCTGGGTCCGTGCTCCCTGCTGCACGGGGGAGCCGTGCAGCGCTTAGACTGGGCCGCCATAAAAACGCGGCGGCCCAGCCTAAGGCTCCTTAGTGACCACCGTAAAAAGGCGTATGGGTGGTCACTAAGGGGTTAAAGGGGTTGTCCGAAGTAATTTTTTTGTTCTTTGTATGTTTCTAACTAATCAAATGTCAGTGGTTTACAATTGACTTACTTCATCTGCAGTGGTTCCTTTCTTAGATTTCACTGATGGTCATATGACCTGTGATGTCAGCTTCTCTCCCTGCTCTGATGATGTCACATACACAAGCCTGAGAGAGCAGTTCTGTGTCTGTGCATGAGTCGTCACTGTGCTGGTCACACACCCTGCACTGCCGTCTGCTGCTGTCTGCCCTGTGTCTTCCTCCCACTGGATTCTTCAGGAAACTTTAACCCCTTCTACCATCAGCAGCACAGACTCAGGACTAGGAGGCTTTGCTGAGCAGCTGCAGGCAGTGAAGATACACAGGATCCTCCTCCTGCAGACACAGAGCTGACAGAATGGAGGAGTTCTGCAGAGCATTACACAAGAAAAGGTAGGGGGAAGATCCTGAAGTTTAATTGTACAGCTGGGGCTTGTAGTCCTATATATACAACATGCTGCTGAGTATCCTAGCAGTCAGACATTACACTTAGGACATTCACTCCTTTTGCAGAGCAGGGGAAGGGGCACAAATATTCATGAGGAAAACCTCAGAGATTGTTGTTATTGCAGGTAAACAAAGACCTTAAGAAAACCAGGGAAATGACAAATTATTATTTTTTGCCTAAAACTTCCTTAGCTTATGTATATACTAGACATTAAGCCCGTTACAATAACGGATGACACTGTTATGGGGGTACCTGTGGATGACACTGTTATGGGGGGTACCTGTGGATGACACTGTTATGGGGGGGTACCTGTGGATGACACTGTTATGGGGGGGTACCTGTGAATGACACTGTTATGGGGGTACCTGTGAATGACTGTTATGGGGGGTACCTGTGGATGACACTGTTATGGGGGGGTACCTGTGGATGACACTGTTATGGGGGGGTACCTGTGGATGACACTGTTATGGGGGGGACCTGTGGATGACACTGTTATGGGGGGGAGGACCTGTGGATGACACTGTTATGGGGGGTATCTGTGGATGACACTGTTATGGGGGGGCATCTGTGGATGGCACCGTTATGGGGGGCAGCCTGTGTGTGTGTGTCCGTCCGCTGCGCATGCGCACTTCTAGAATCGGCACACACGCACGGACACCAGCCCTGAGCATGTACACAGGGCTTTTATTAGTAAAGATATATATCCTCTAAAATAAAGCCCCTGTGTGCATGTGCGACCGTGCGTGTGTGACGATTAGTTAAGTGTGCATGCGCGGCGGCCAATCAACACACGGCGCTCCGCGCGCACCGCCCACCCCTACGCATCGGCCCACTGCTGTGCCCAGCTCCACCGTGCCTCCTCCTCCCCCTCCGGCTTCCTCTGCAGCTGACTGACACCCCGGGATCTGGGCCCGGCAACCGCCGCCTGCCACAACGTATCCTTCACCGACACCCTTATGCACTGCCCACACCTGCACACCGGGCAGAGAGTGGCCCTGTACCTGTTGCAGCATTGCATACTGGAGTTCATAGAACTCCCAAAGAGCCTGGGAGGACAAAGCTGGGAGCACTGGGAATGGGGACCTCCTATTCTGGACCCCGGGTATCTGTCAGCACAGGGGGCACATGTTAGTCTCCGCAGCGCCGCATCCTACTCGCTCCTATCTCACCCTAACCCCGTCCACCAAAGTCAGGAAATGGCCGCACAGTAGCATGTGAGGGAAGCTATCACATGCAGAGAGCATTACACATGTATTACACTCCAACCCCATCATTACACTACAACCCTCATTGGAGTGTAATGATGGGGATTGGAGTGTAATATGTGTGTAATGATGGGGGTTGGAGTGTAATATGTGTATAATGATGTGGGTTGGAGTGTACTATGTGTATAATGTTGGGGATCCTGGGGTGTAAGGCGTCTGCAGATGAAGCTGGAGGGGGAGGAGGAGTCACGGCGGAGCTGGGCGCAGGTGCGGGCGGCGTGTGGAGCGCTGTGTGCTGATAGGTCCCCGCGCCACGCATGCCCAGTATAACAAACGGCGCGTACACACACACACACGGACACAGGGCACTCACACAGGGATTTTATTATGTAGGATTACACTCCAGCCCCATCACATAAAATCGTCTGTGTGCCGTTTGTTATAGTGGGCATGCAGGGACCCATCAGCAGCGCCCTCTGGTAACTCAAACCCACCGCCCCTCCCCAGTATTAATCATTGGTGGCAGTGGCCACAGGGTCCCCCTTCTCCCCCCATCATTGGTGGCAGTGGCCACAGGGTCCCCCTCCTCCCCCCCATCATTGGTGGCAGTGGGCAGTTCCGATCGGAGTCCCAGCAGTGTAATGCTGGGGCTCCGATCGGTTACCATGGCAGCCAGGAGTCACGCTACTGAAGTCCTGGCTGCCATGGTATGTTAGTGAGCAGCATTATACTCGCATGCGCCGTGGCCGCCGGGCACTCCTTCTTCTCATAGGTCTGTGCGGAGCATTGCTAATGCTATAAGCATTAACAATGCGCCGCACAGACAGAAGAAGGAGCGACCGGCGGCCACGGCGCACGCGAGTATAATGCTGCTCACTAACATACCATGGCAGCCAGGACTTCAGTAGCGTGACTCCTGGCTGCCATGGTAACCGATCGGAGCCCCAGCATTACACTGCTGGGACTCCTATCGGAACTGCCCACTGATATGGCCTCTCACCCTTCTAAGCTCCTGACCCAGAGGAGAAGAGCCTGCCTCCTCCCCCTTAGCAGGGCACAATAACTACACAGTTCTCCCATTTTGGTCACATAGAAAAAGTGCATTAACAATGGACATTAACCCATTATGTAGCAAATTAACTATTTGCAGTGACCCTCGGGGTACTGCACTTCTACCACTAGAGTGGTTGGGCTTGGGCCCTTTGAAAGGTTATGATAAAACTTCAAAAAATTCCAGATTAGTTTTAATATTTTTTCCTCAGCTCTACTGTGATGCTTTAATATTTTTGCAATTGTACTGGAACACATTTATTCCCTTACAGTCATAAATCCCTAAACCATTGGAGAGAAGTAGAGAAGGCTGCACAGAAACATAAAAGGAATATTTGAGAAGAACATTATTAACATGCAAAGTCTATTCATCCCAACCAGAGATCAATCTCAGCATACAGAAATACCACACTGCTGAAATGACATTATAATTTGGGTGCTATGAAATTCTTCTATTGCGGGATTAGTCCTAGATTGCTTTGTGGTGCATCACACTACGAATTTAGAAAGACTATAAAATAGCGCCGTCAATACGTGTTATTCAATTACCAGTAAATAAGACGAGCCAGAAAAGCTGACAAAAACATTCTTGGCAAATAGAGTTATATAATACATTTAACCAAGTGCACGTGTGTAAATTAAGCTCTGTGCGCTGCCCAAGATGTACTCCAACTAAACAACCGTCCTGAAGTAATGAATTATTAAAATGATTACATTTCTTCCAGATCTTTTTATAACACATTGAGGTTCATCTTTCGTTGGATGGATGGATAGATGGATACATTGCATTTAGAAAGTCTTCAGACACTTTAGACATTTTTGTCATATTTTGTTATATTATTGTCTTGTACTAAAATAAAATTAAAAAAAATCTAATTTTCAACATCAATCTGCTCTCAATACCCCTTCTGACAAAGAATTTTAGAAATTTTTGCAAATGTAATCAAAAGGTAAAACTAAAATTTTGCATAGACATAAGTATTCAGAGCCTTTTCTATGACACTTGACATTTAGCTCTGGGAGCTTCCCATTTCTCTTAATCATTTTTAAAATGCTTCTTCACCTTGTCTGGATTCACCTGTGGTAAATTCAGTTGATTGGACATGATTTGGAAAGACACAGCCCTATTTATAATAGATCTCACAGCTGACAATGCATATCAGAGCAAAAACCAAGTCATGAAGAGAAAAGAACTGCCTGTAGAGCTCAGAGACAGGATTATGTGGAGGCACTGAACTGGAGAAGGGGACAAAAAATGTCTGCTCCACTGAAAGTTCTCAAGAGCAAAGTGGTCACCAGAATTCTTAAATGGAAGATGTTTGAAAAAACCAGGACTCCTTCCTAGAGCTGGCCGCACCTCCGAACTAAGTAAGGGCCCTGGTAAGAGACTTGACCAAGATCCTAATGCTCACTGTGGCTGAGCTCTAAAGATTCTGTGTGCAGATGGGAGAAACTTCCAGCACGTCAACCATCACTGCAGCACTCTATAAATCTGTGCTTTAAGGCAGAATGGCCAGAAAAAAGCCTCCAAACATCTCTGGAGAGACCTGAAAATGGCTGTCCACCTACAGTCCCCACCTAACCTGATAGAGCTCGAGAGGATCTGCAAAGAAAAATGCCTGAAAATCCGCAAAACCAGGTGTGTAAACCTCGTGACATCATACCCGAGAAGCCTCGAAGCTGTAATCATTGCCAAAGGGGCTTCAACTAAGTCCCGAGTAAAGTGTCTGAATTATTATGACAATGCAAGACTTTATTTTCTCATTTTCAATAAATTAGCAAAAGTTTCTAACATTCTGTTTTTAATTTGTCATTATGGGGCATTTTAGCGCAAGGCCGCAACAGAGATAGATGGATAGATGGAGGGATAGTTAGATAGATAGATAGTTCCCCAATGCAAAATCTGCCCCCACATCATGTGCAATTTATAATACTGGTGACTTTGGGCTCCCCCAGGGTGAAGGATTGGAAATGACAGTTACATCTGCCCCCGATAATCATGAATGTCTAATCAGTAAGGATCCCATCTCTTGGACCCTGTGTCACGGCAGACAGGATACAAGATACACAGGATATAAACAAACAAGTGTCTAGGCAAGAAGCTGGGAATAGAGGTCACCTCCTGACAAATCCCTACCAGCTCTCCCTAGACTTCTATGCCCACGTTCAGACCCTGAATGTGGGAATAAACGTGTCCTCATGCCTAGGCTGAAGATTCCCTAGAATCCCTAAGATGGTGAAAGGGGTAAAGAGGCAGCCTGCTCCCTCAGGACCTGGAGGGGGCAGGCATCTCTCTAACAGCCTAGACAGACAACCACAAGAAAACAAAACCAACTTATCTTTTACTGAGCAGGAACAGCAAATCCTTCCTTCCTTCCTCTGAGCCAGACAGAAGCTATAACCCGCACTGGGAGTGGGCGTAATTTAAACTCAAACCAACGACCCGACCCAGTGCACCTGAAGGGAGGCGGATATAGCTCAACTCCAAAACCAAAACAAAAAGGCTACACACAAGCTGCTAACCTGGCAGACCTCCGCACATAGCCTGAGCAGGGCATGGCACCCTGCCCATAAGGATAACAGGGCAGGGGTGTAGCTAGGCTGGTGTCATTAAGAAATGTGTCCTGGCTGTCTAGTCAAAATGCTAGGGCAGCAATGTGAACCTTTTGCCCTGGTTTTAGAAAAGCCTAGCTATGGCTCTAAACATGGGGCACTAACCCCAATTCGGCAAGCCACAACAGTTGATGCCAACATTACATAGGATGAGCCCAAAAAGTGTTTTATTGGTTGTTTCCAGAACTTTTATAAATTTCATTAAAGATAGTTGAGCATATTGACAGCCCCTCTGTTTGGTGCCTTCTTATATGGAGCTGCCACTCGCCCCTTGGCCTGAAGAAAAGGAGTTTGGGGACACCTGTTCTTCAGATGAAGGTCCCAGGAGCTTGTTACAATTTCCAATTATTTGTTTGTTAATTGTACATTGCCATATTTAGAAATGGAAGAAGACCGATCATGAATGGGCACCCTCTGTTCAGGGCCCAATAGCTGCCTTACGGACACCTCTATGCCTTTGTTCACAAAATATACGGTAAATGTTTGAAACCAAACTGAGGAAAGGAAACTAAAAATGCTGAACTGCTTATGTAAATATGTGTTCGGCATTAAGCATATCCCATATGTCGCATCACTTCTGTCAGATGAACGGTTCTGGAATAAAATATTTCAGAAATAAATAAATTTTCTAAAACAAAAACAAAACAAGTATTTCCACATCCCCTCAACCTGTTACAGCTTTTACATAGAAAATAACCATTTGGCGCTTGTCCAGGTCTATTCCATAACGTATTCCTATTTAGTATAGTTTAAAGTAGTTTTCAAGTACTTTCATATTGATAGTCCAATCTTCAGGATAGACCATCAACATTAGAGGGGTCCTCCGAGAGAGACAGTAAATCCCTTTTGATATTGCCAAGTCGGGTGCAGGAATAAAAAAAACAACAACAAAAAACTGACTCACTTGTTGCTGAACTTCCTTCTTTGCTTCTAGCCCCAGCTGGACTAGAATTATGACGTGCGGGGACGGAGATAATACCACAGCATGCTACGGTTTTATCTCCGGCCCAAAAAAACTGAACACTTGCCTGAATGCCGCATGCGGCATTTATTTCCATAGGAATGTATTAGTGTCGGATCCAGCATTCAAAATACCGGAATGCCGGATCCGTCCTTCCGTTCTGCACATGCGGAGACTGAAAAAATGTGTAAAAAATAAATGCTGGATCCGTTTTTCCGGATGACACCGGAAAGACGGATGCGGCATTTCAATGCATTTGTAAGACGGATCAGTCTTGCAAATGCCATCAGTTGGCATATATTTTGCCGGATCCAGATCACTCTGCCGCAAGTGTGAAAGTATCCTTAACCAGTAAGAAGCAATCAAAATAGACAATAGGGAGTGGAGTGGGGGGGGGGGGCATCAAAGGGAGGCCATCCATTTCAGATTGGTAGCAGTCCACCAGGCGATGCATCTCCTTCCAGGCCCAATGCCATACTTTTTGTAGTGGTGGTGTGTTGCAGCCCAGTCCCATGTGGACTCTCACTGATCTGATCAAGATGGTCTAATGATAGGGTATTAACTGTGTAACCCCCAGAAATAAAACCATTATATTTATGTCTTAAAAATCAGATATCTGTACTTCTTTTTCATATACTTATGTCCCAGGCTGCCAGCTATGTTATATGGCCAAAAAAATGTGACCTCCCCTCCTAATTATTGAATTCAGGTGTTTTATCCATGCCCATTGCAAACAGATGCATAAAATCAAGCACATAGCCATGTCATCTCAATAGACAAATATCGTTCGTAATATGGGTCATACTGAAGAGCTCAGTGGCTTTAAATATGCCACCTTTGCCACTAGTCATCTTGCCACATCTAATATATAAATCTGAGTATGTGTGTGTGTGTGTCCGCTAACTTTAGCACACAGGTACATCAGGTGTCCGGGAAGGTTTTAGACCGGGTCTCAGCTCCCTAGTATGTACCATTCCTGAGATATTCCCAAAAAATGCATTAGCCAATACAAGTCTGGTCACATGACCCTTATCAGCCAATAGAAGCTGGCAGGCCCTTAGTCTCCACATATACACAGCTTTACACCAGGTTTCCATAACAGCCCAGCCATTTTTCTTCACTGCTGTAGGTCAGGTTTAAAGGGACAGGGCGCTGTGGATGACACTGTTAAGAGAGCGTAGTAGAGTGACCACTCAGACCACTCGCAAAAGCCAGAATTTTAAATCCGCCCTGGCTCCGACTAGGCTACACACACACACTCCACAGCCGGCAGAGATTTTAAAAATTAAGGTAAAATCAACCTCAGATCAGGTGCAGAGGTTAGAGAGAGGAGTAATTTCTCCCTGCAGCTCACATTCAGACAGCACAGTGCTGCTGTCTGAGAGTGAGCTGTTCAAAAGGACATCCTTGCATCCGTCCAGGCCCTGCGCCGGACTGAGGACAGGGAGTCTGAAAGCTAGACTGTCCAGCCTAAAACTGGACCTCTGGCCACCCTGGTGTGCTGTAGAGCTCACTGTTAAGGAGACAGGTTATTGTGGCAATTCGGTTAAGGAGATGGGGTACTGTGGAGGTCACTTAAAAATGCGCAGTTGCTATGGAGGTCATTTTTAAAGAGGCGGGCGCTGTGGAGATCACTGCTAAAGGGGTGGGATGCTGTGGAGGTCACTGTTAGGGGGCAAGGGACTGTGGAGGTCACTATTAAAGGGGCTGTCGCTGTGGCAGTCACTGTTAAAGGGGCGGGCGCTGTGGAGGTCTCTGTTAAGGGGGCAGGGAATGGTGGAGGTCACAGTTAAGGGGATGGTCTGCTATGGAGGTCAGTATTAAGGGGTGGGGTGCTGTTGAAATCACTGTTAAGGAGACAGGGTACTGTGGAGATGACTGTTAAAGGGGTGGGTGCTGTGGAGGTTACTGTCAAGGAGGCAGGGGGACTGTGGAGTTCACTATTGAAGGGACAGCTGCTGTGGAGGTAACTGTTAAAGGGGCAGGTGCTGTTGTGGATGTTACTGTTAAAGGAGCAGGCCGCTGAGGAGGTCACTGTTAAAATGGCGGGCACTGTGAAGGTCACTGTTAAGGGGGCAGGGGACTGTGGAGGCCACTATTAAATGGGCAGGCACTGTGCAGGTCACTGTTAAGGCCACTATAAAAGGGGCAGGATGCTGTAGAGGTTACTGTTAAGGCAGCAGGGTACTGTGGAGGTCACTGTTAAGGCAGCAGGGTACTGTGGAGGTCACTGTTAAGGCAGCAGGGTACTGTGGAGGTCACTGTTAAGGCAGCAGGGTACTGTGGAGGTCACTGTTAAGGGAGCAGGGTACTGTGGAGGTCACTGTTAAGGGAGCGGGGTACTGTGGAAGTCACTGTTAAAGGGGCAGGCTGCTGTAGAGGTCACTGTGATGGAGAACATTGTGGATATCTTTTAACCTCACACACAAACATTAAATGAAATATATCCGTGCGAAGCCGCGTCCTTCTGCTAGTTCAACTATAAATGCTAAAATTGTAAAGGGCTTAGGAGTGACGACAGTTTAACCAAGAAGGGGGTACATCACACAAACTCACAAAGAGGAGTACCAAAATGCTTGGGTGTAAAAATCATCTATCCTTTGTTGCATCCTTCACTGCAGAGCTTCAAAAAATGAGTTTCTGGTTGAGCAGCTGTAAATAAAGCTAAGATCACCATGCACAATGCCAGGTGTCGGCACTGGACTCCGGAGAAGAGGTAATGTGTTCTCTGGACTGAAGAAGCCTTATCTAATATTCAGCTTCCAACCACATAACTATAGAATGAAATGGTAAAATTCTGTCTCAGGGGAACGTAGACACTTATTATATCGGATTATAAATTGAATATATTAATATAAGTTGAATACACAGTATGCAGTAGACTACTGAGCCCCACCTAGTGGTGACTGCACTCAGCCAGAACTTTATTATTTTAGTGTCCGTGCATAGGATTTGGAGCTCTGTATCAATAAAATGGCACAGAATTAATCAGCAGAGATTTTTGGACCTAAAAACAATGGGACAAATTTACTAAGACAAGCGTTTCATATGACTTAGTAAAGAGACCACCGAATAAAGATGCACCAAATCTTTTAAGGTGCACATGCTTCTTAAAGGGGTCGTGCCATTAAGACACCTTATCCTCTATCCACAGGATAGGTGATGTATCTGATCAGCGGGGATACGACCACTGGGGCCCCCACCAATAAAAAGAATGGAGGCCCATGATCCACATTTAAATGGAGCAGCAGACAAGTATACAAGCCCCTCACTCCATTAAACTCTATGAGATTGACGAAGATTTCCGAGTACAAGTGCTCAGCTATCTCCAGCAGCCCCATAGAGCTGAAAGGAGAGGAATGCATGACCACTGCTCCATTCAAACTGGGTAGTATGACAGGCAGGGACCTCCGCCAATCAGATACTTATCCCCTATCCTGATTGTGTTAATGGGACAACCCCTTAAAAAATTTGGCACATCTTCCATCTGTCCGTGCATCAGAAATTCATATCAACACCAGTTATGAGCTGGCATAGATTTATTATATAATTGCATGTGGCCCTAACCCTTTGCTAAGCCTCGGCCCCTTTCCTTGACATTTTTAAAAAGTGTTATTGCGAGCCCTTTAGACATCTCCATCTGTAATGTTACATGGAATGTGCAATCACTTACTGTAAAGAAGAATGCATTGAGGCCCCATGTCTGATCTCCAGAAACTGACATAAAATTTATGTTCCATCCCAAATTAACTTTAGAATTAATGAGCCGTAGAGCAATTAAAAAAAATAACAAGTAAGGACAATGGTTTGTAGCAGTTGCTATAACATGAACTTTTGCTAATCATTTGTTTAAAAAAAAATTTTCTAGAATTATCAGAGCAGGACAGGCATTGGGCTATGCGACCCTGAGGTTCTTCTGCTTCAAATATACAAAGCAGTGATAATGAGATGATTATTTGGAAACCGGGGTTAAAGGGTTATCCCATGAAAAGCCCAGGAATGCATGATCTCTGGGGCCCTACAGATCACTACAATATGGGTTCCAAGCAGTAGCGATGTTGACCACTCTGCAGACCACACAATTGCATGGCAGCAGCATCTATTTCAACTGCAACCATGTCCCCAGGAGACAGATATAGTTGAATTCAATGGTGAAGCAGGCCACCGCAGGACAACATGCTAGGGAGAAGCCAGATTGTGTAATGAGGTGCTTTTGCATTGATCCACTGCATGACAGTGGTACACTGCTAAAGGGGGTTCCGAATGTGTTTTGCTATATATTATTACATTGTCATGTAAAAAATAGTAAAGAGTGAAAAGGTCTTTATTGTCAACATAAGGTGGGACCGCGCTATCCTCCTCATAAGGAGTGATAAGACCTCAGTCTAAAAGTAGGGATGAGCGAACTCGAACTGTATAGTTCGGGTTCGTACCGAATTTTGGGGTGTCCGTGACACGGACCCGAACCCGGACATTTTCGTAAAAGTCCGGGTTCGGGTTCGGTGTTCGTCGCTTTCTTGGCGCTTTTTGACGCTTTCTTGGCGCTTTTTGAAAGGCTGCAAAGCAGCCAATCAACAAGCGTCATACTACTTGCCCCAAGAGGCCATCACAGCCATGCCTACTATTGGCATGGATGTGATTGGCCAGAGCACCATGTGACCCAGCCTCTATTTAAGCTGGAGTCACATAGCGCCGCCCGTCACTCTGCTCTGATTAGCGTAGGGAGAGGTTGCGGATGCGACAGTAGGGCGAGATTAGGCAGATTAACTCCTCCAAAGGACTTGATTATTGATTGATCTGCAGCTGTGGGTCATTGAGCTGCTGATACTCAATTGCTCACTGTTTTTAGGCTGCCCAGACCGTTTGTCAGTCACTTTTTTCTGGGGTGATCGGCGGCCATTTCGTGTCTTGTGGTGCGCCAGCACAAGCTGCGACCAAGTGCATTTAACCCTCAATGGTGTGGTTGTTTTTTTGGCTAAAGCCTACATCAGGGTGAAGCTGTCACACCAAGTGCATTTAACCAGCAATAGTCTGTTTATTTTTTGGCCATATACTACATCAGGGGCAAGCTGTGCCCGTCACCAAGTGCATTTAACCCTCAGTAGTGTGGTTGGTCAAGCTGTCACACCAAGTGCATTTAACCAGCAATAGTCTGTTCATTTTTTGGCCATATACTACATCAGGGGCAAGCTGCGCCTGTCACCAAGTGCATTTAACCCTCAATGGTGTGGTTGTTTTTTGACTAAAGCCTACATCAGGGTGAAGCTGTCACACCAAGTGCATTTAACCAGCAATAGTCTGTTTATTTTTTGGCCATATACTACATCAGGGGCAAGCTGCGCCCGTCACCAAGTGCATTTAACCCTCAGTAGTGTGGTTGGTCAAGCTGTCACACCAAGTGCATTTAACCAGCAATAGTCTGTTCATTTTTTGGCCATATACTACATCAGGGGCAAGCTGCACCTGTCACCAAGTGCATTTAACCCTCAGTAGTGTGGTTGGTCAAGCTGTCACACCAAGTGCATTTAACCAGCAATAGTGTGGTTATTTTTTGGCCATATCCCAGTCTAATTCTGTCAGTAAATCTATACCTGTCACCCAGCGCCTAAATACTAGGCCTCAAATTTATATCCCGCTAAATCTGTCGTTACTGCTGTACTGTTCTGGCTGGGCAAGTTATTTAGTGTCCGTCAAAGCACATTTTTTGTTCTGGGATGAAATACAATTCCCAATTTAGCAATTTCCTAATTTAGTGGTTTCTGCTGTATCAGAGCTATTTGAAATCTATCCCTAAAAGGGTATATAATATTCAAGGTGCACATAGGGTCATTCAGAATAACTTCACACACACGCTACTGTGCATTTCCAAGTCTAATTCTGTCAGTAAATCTATACCTGTCACCCAGCGCCTAAATACTAGGCCTCAAATTTATATCCCGCTAAATCTCTTGTTACTGCTGTACTGTTCTGGCTGGGCAAGTTATTTAGTGTCCGTCAAAGCACATTTTTTGTTCTGGGTTGAAATACAATTCCCAATTTAGCAATTTCCTAATTTAGTGGTTTCTGCTGTATCAGGCCTACTTTAAATACATCCCTAAAAGGGTATATCAGAATCAAGGTGTTGATAGGGTCATTCTGAATAACTTCACACACACGCTACTGTGCATTTCCAAGTCTAATTCCGTCAGTAAATCTATACCTGTCACCCAGCGCCTAAATACTAGGCCTCAAATTTATATCCCGCTAAATCTGTCGTTACTGCTGTACTGTTCTGGCTGGGCAAGTTATTTAGTGTCCGTCAAAGCACATTTTTTGTTCTGGGTTGAAATACAATTCCCAATTTAGCAATTTCCTAATTTAGTGGTTTCTGCTGTATCAGAGCTATTTGAAATCTATCCCTAAAAGGGTATATAATATTCAAGGTGCACATAGGGTCATTCAGAATAACTTCACACACACGCTACTGTGCATTTCCAAGTCTAATTCCGTCAGTAAATCTATACCTGTCACCCAGCGCCTAAATACTAGGCCTCAAATTTATATCCCGCTAAATCTGTCGTTACTGGTGTACTGTTCTGGCTGGGCAAGTTATTTAGTGTCCGTCAAAGCACATTTTTTGTTCTGGGTTGAAATACAATTCCCAATTTAGCAATTTCATAATTTAGTGGTTCCTGCTATATCAGAGCTATTTGAAATCTATCCCTAAAAGGGTATATAATATTCAAGGTGCACATAGGGTCATTCAGAATAACTTCACACACACGCTACTGTGCATTTCCAAGTCTAATTCTGTCAGTAAACCCATACCTGTCACCCAGCGCCTAAATACTAGGCCTCAAATTTATATTCAGCTGAATTTGAATACAATACATTGAGCCAAATAATATTTTTGTTGTTGTGGTGAACGATAACAATGAGGAAAACATCTAGTAAGGGACGCGGACGTGGACATGGTCGTGGTGGTGTTAGTGGACCCTCTGGTGCTGGGAGAGGACGTGGCCGTTCTGCCACATCCACACGTCCTAGTGTACCAACTACCTCAGGTCCCAGTAGCCGCCAGAATTTACAGCGATATATGGTGGGGCCCAATGCCGTTCTAAGGATGGTAAGGCCTGAGCAGGTACAGGCATTAGTCAATTGGGTGGCCGACAGTGGATCCAGCACGTTCACATTATCTCCCACCCAGTCTTCTGCAGAAAGCGCACAGATGGCGCCTGAAAACCAAGCCCATCAGTCTGTCACATCACCCCCATGAATACCAGGGAAACTGTCTCAGCCTCAAGTTATGCAGCAGTCTCTTATGCTGTTTGAAGACTCCGCTGGCAGGGTTTCCCAAGGGCATCCACCTAGCCCTTCCCCAGCGGTGAAAGACATAGAATGCACTGACGCACAACCACTTATGTTTCCTGATGATGAGGACATGGGAATACCACCTCAGCATGTCTCTGATGATGACGAAACACAGGTGCCAACTGCTGCGTCTTTCTGCAGTGTGCAGACTGAACAGGAGGTCAGGGATCAAGACTGGGTGGAAGACGATGCAGGGGACGATGAGGTCCTAGACCCCACATGGAATGAAGATCGTGCCACTGACTTTCACAGTTCGGAGGAAGAGGCAGTGGTGAGACCGAGCCAACAGCGTAGCAAAAGAGGGAGCAGTGGGCAAAAGCAGAACACCCGCCGCCAAGAGACTCCGCCTGCTACTGACCGCCGCCACCTGGGACCGAGCACCCCAAAGGCAGCTTCAAGGAGTTCCCTGGCATGGCACTTCTTCAAACAATGTGCTGACGACAAGACCCAAGTGGTTTGCACGCTGTGCCATCAGAGCCTGAAGCGAGGCATTAACGTTCTGAACCTTAGCACAACCTGCATGCAAAGCATGAACTGCAGTGGAGTAAACACCTTAAAAACAAGGAAGTCACTCAGGCTCCCCCTGCTACCTCTTCTGCTGCTGCCGCCTCGGCCTCTTCTGCTGCTGCCGCCTCGGCCTATTCCTCCGCCTCTGGAGGAACGTTGGCACCTGCCGCCCAGCAAACAGGGGATGTACCACCAACACCACCACCACCTCCGTCACCAAGCATCTCAACCATGTCACACGGCAGCGTTCAGCTCTCCATCTCACAAACATTTGAGAGAAAGTGTAAATTCCCACCTAGCCACCCTCGATCCCTGGCCCTGAATGCCAGCATTTCTAAACTACTGGCCTATGAAATGCTGTCATTTAGGCTGGTTGACACAGACAGCTTCAAACAGCTCATGTCGCTTGCTGTCCCACAGTATGTTGTTCCTAGCCTGCACTACTTCTCCAAGAGAGCCGTGCCTTCCCTGCACAACCAAGTATCCGATAAAATCAAGTGTGCACTGCGCAACGCCATCTGTGGAAAGGTCCACCTAACCACAGATACGTGGACCAGTAAGCACGGCCAGGGACGCTATATCTCCCTAACTGCAGACTGGGTAAATGTAGTGGCAGCTGGGCCCCAGGCGGAGAGCTGTTTGGCGCACGTCCTTCCGCCGCCAAGGATCGCAGGGCAACATTCTTTGCCTCCTGTTGCCACCTCCTCCTTCTCGGCTTCCTCCTCCTCTTCTTCCACCTGCTCATCCAGTCAGCCACACACCTTCACCACCAACTTCAGCACAGCCCGGGGTAAACGTCAGCAGGCCATTCTGAAACTCATATGTTTGGGGGACAGGCCCCACACCGCACAGGAGTTGTGGCGGGGTATAGAACAACAGACCGACGAGTGGTTGCTGCCGGTGAGCCTCAAGCCCGGCCTGGTGGTGTGTGATAATGGGCGAAATCTCGTTGCAGCTCTGGGACTAGCCGGTTTGACGCACATCCCTTGCTTGGCGCATGTGCTGAATTTGGTGGTGCAGAAGTTCATTCACAACTACCCCGACATGTCAGAGCTGCTGCATAAAGTGCGGGCCGTCTGTTCGTGCTTCCGGCTTTCACATCCTGCCGCTGCTCGCCTGTCTGCGCTACAGCGTAACTTCGGCCTTCCCGCTCACCGCCTCATATGCGACGTGCCCACCAGGTGGAACTCCACCTTGCACATGCTGGACAGACTGTGCGAGCAGCAGCAGGCCATAGTGGAGTTTCAGCTGCAGCACGCACGGGTCAGTCGCACTACGGAACAGCACCACTTCACCACCAATGACTGGGCCTCCATGCGAGACCTGTGTGCCCTGTTGCGCTGTTTCGAGTACTCCACCAACATGGCCAGTGGCGATGACGCCGTTATCAGCGTTACAATACCACTTCTATGTCTCCTTGAGAAAACACTTAGGGCGATGATGGAAGAGGAGGTGGCCCAGGAGGAGGAGGAGGAGGAAGAGGGGTCATTTTTAGCACTTTCAGGCCAGTCTCTTCGAAGTGACTCAGAGGGAGGTTTTTTGCAACAGCAGAGGCCAGGTACAAATGTGGCCAGCCAGGGCCCACTACTGGAGGACGAGGAGGACGAGGATGAGTAGGAGGTGGAGGAGGATGAGGATGAAGCATGGTCACAGCGGGGTGGCACCCAACGCAGCTCGGGCCCATCACTGGAGCGTGGCAGGGGGGAAAGGCAGGACGATGACGATACGCCTCCCACAGAGGACAGCTTGTCCTTACCCCTGGGCAGCCTGGCACACATGAGCGACTACATGCTGCAGTGCCTGCGCAACGACAGCAGAGTTGCCCACATTTTAACGTGTGCGGACTACTGGGTTGCCACCCTGCTGTATCCACGGTACAAAGACAATGTGCCCACCTTACTTCCTGCACTGGAGCGTGATAGGAAGATGCGCGAGTACAAGCACACGTTGGTAGACGCGCTACTGAGAGCATTCCCAAATGTCACAGGGGAACAAGTGGAAGCCCAAGGCCAAGGCAGAGGAGGAGCAAGAGGTCGCCAAGGCAGCTGTGTCACGGCCAGCTCCTCTGAGGGCAGGGTTAGCATGGCAGAGATGTGGAAAAGTTTTGTCAACACGCCACAGCTAACGGCACCACCACCTGATACGCAACGTGTTAGCAGGAGGCAACATTTCACTAACATGGTGGAACAGTACGTGTGCACACCCCTCCACGTACTGACTGATGGTTCGGCCCCATTCAACTTCTGGGTCTCTAAATTGTCCACGTGGCCAGAGCTAGCCTTTTATGCCTTGGAGGTGCTTGCCTGCCCGGCGGCCAGCGTTTTGTCTGAACGTGTATTCAGCACGGCAGGGGGCGTCATTACAGACAAACGCAGCCGCCTGTCTACAGCCAATGTGGACAAGCTGACGTTCATAAAAATGAACCAGGCATGGATCCCACAGGACCTGTCCGTCCCTTGTCCAGATTAGACATTAACTACCTCCCCTTAACCATATATTATTGTACTCCAGGGCACTTCCTCATTCAATCCTATTTTTATTTTCATTTTACCATTATATTGCGAGGCTACCCAAAGTTGAATGAACCTCTCCTCTGTCTGGGTGACCGGGCCTAAATATATGCCAATGGACTGTTCCAATGTTGGGTGACGTGAAGCCTGATTCTCTGCTATGACATGCAGACTAATTCTCTGCTGACATGAAGCCAGATCCTCTGTTACGGGACCTCTCTCCTCTGCCTGGGTGCTGGGCCTAAATATCTGACAATGGACTGTTGCAGTGGTGGCTGACGTGAAGCATGATTTTCTGCTATGACATGCAGACTAATTCTCTGCTGACATGAAGCCAGATTGTCTGTTACGGGACCTCTCTCCTCTGCCTGGGTGCTGGGCCTAAATTTATGAAAATGGACTGTTGCAGTGGTGGGTGACGTGAAGCCTGATTCTCTGCTATGACATGAAGACTGATTCTCTGCTGACATGAAGCCAGATTCTCTGTTACGGGACCTCTCTCCTCTGCCTGTGTGCTGGGCCTAAATTTATGAAAATGGACTGTTACAGTGGTGGGTGACGTGAAGCCTGATTCTCTGCTATGACATGAAGACTGATTCTCTGCTGGCATGAAGCCAGATTGTCTGTTACGGGACCTCTCTCCTCTGCCTGGGTGCTGGGCCTAAATTTATGAAAATGGACTGTTGCATTGGTGGCTGACGTGAAGCCTGATTCTCTGCTATGACATGCAGACTGATTCTCTGCTGACATAAAGCCAGATTGTCTGTTACAGGACCTCTCTCCTCTGCCTGGGTGCTGGGCCTAAATATCTGACAATGGACTGTTGCATTGGTGGCTGACGTGAAGCCTGATTCTCTGCTATGATATGAAGACTGATTCTCTGCTGACATGAAGCCAGATTGTCTGTTACGGTACCTCTCTCCTCTGCCTGGGTGCTGGGCCTAAATTTATGAAAATGGACTGTTGCAGTGGTGGGTGACGTGAAGCCTGATTCTCTGCTATGACATGAAGACTGATTCTCTGCTGACATGAAGCCAGATTATCTGTTACGGGACCTCTCTCCTCTGCCTGGATGCTGGGCCTAAATTTATGAAAATGGACTGTTACAGTGGTGGGTGACGTGAAGCCTGATTCTCTGCTATGACATGAAGACTGATTCTCTGCTGACATGAAGCCAGATTGTCTGTTACGGGACCTCTCTCCTCTGCCTGGGTGCTGGGCCTAAATATCTGACAATGGACTGTTGCATTGGTGGCTGACGTGAAGCCTGATTCTCTGCTATGATATGAAGACTGATTCTCTGCTGACATGAAGCCAGATTGTCTGTTACGGGACCTCTCTCCTCTGCCTGGGTGCTGGGCCTAAATTTATGAAAATAGACTGTTGCAGTGGTGGGTGACGTGAAGCCTGATTCTCTGCTATGACATGAAGACTGATTCTCTGCTGACATGAAGCCAGATTGTCTGTTACGGGACCTCTCTCGTCTGCCTGGGTGCTGGGCCTAAATTTATGAAAATGGACTGTTGCAGTGGTGGGTGACGTGAAGCCTGATTCTCTGCTATGACATGAAGACTGATTCTCTGCTGACATGAAGCCAGATTGTCTGTTACGGGACCTCTCTCTTCTGCCTGGGTGCTGGGCCTAAATATCTGACAATGGACTGTTACAGTGGTGGCTGACGTGAAGCCTGATTCTCTGCTATGACATGAAGACTAATTCTCTGCTGACATGAAGCCAGATTGTCTGTTACGGGACCTCTCTCCTCTGCCTGGGTGCTGGGCCTAAATATCTGACAATGGACTGTTGTATTGGTGGCTGACGTGAAGCCTGATTCTCTGCTATGACATGAAGACTGATTCTCTGCTGACATGAAGCCAGATTCTCTGTTACGGGACCTCTCTCCTCTGCCTGGGTGCCGGGGCCTAAATATCTGAGAATGGACTGTTCCAGTGGTGGGTGACGTGAAGCCAGATTCTCTGCTATGGGACCTCTCTCCAATTGATTTTGGTTAATTTTTATTTATTTATTTTTTATTTTAATTTATTTCCCTATCCACATTTGTTTGCAGAGGATTTACCTACAAGTTGCTGCCTTTTGCAGCCCTCTAGCCCTTTCCTGGGCTGTTTTACAGCCTTTTTAGTGCTGAAAAGTTCGGGTCCCCATTGACTTCAATGGGGTTCGGGTTCGGGACGAAGTTCGGATCGGGTTCGGATCCC
Organism: Bufo gargarizans; assembly: GCF_014858855.1. Classification (NCBI taxonomy): domain Eukaryota; kingdom Metazoa; phylum Chordata; class Amphibia; order Anura; family Bufonidae; genus Bufo; species Bufo gargarizans. The sequence continues at coordinate 21,653,171 of NC_058082.1, read as the reverse complement.
GAACCCGAACATTTTCGGGAAGTTCGGCCGAACTTCTCGAACCCGAACATCCAGGTGTCCGCTCAACTCTATCTAAAAGTAGAATTTGAAATAAATCAAAATTAGGCCACACTGCTACGTGAGGTTCCCCGGATGGGTGCTCTCAGCCAACAGATTCACCCAATCTACAGTATAAGCTAAATCAATATAACAAAGAAAGGGCTGGGCACTCTCTATACCTGGAGTGAGTGGTGCTTTATTTCATAAAATCTTAAAATGTATACTCCTAAAAATACAATTTAATCAATGACAGGTCTGGCCAGACTAAAACGTAATAAACAATAACTTAGACAATGCTAATAATAATAATGCAATCCTAAATTAAGAACAAGGTGCTCCTATAAAACTTGTCTGTTAGTTTTTGATCCAATGTGCAGAATTTCACATAAATAATCGCATATTTTAGAGCGACATTAAATATTCGAGATTTTCCTATAAAACTTGTTTGTTAGTTTTTGATCCAATGTCCAGAATGTTACATAAATAATAGTGAAATTTTCGAAATTGCTCCGAATTTGTCAATATAGTTTATAGTCTGTTAGTGGACAAATTGAGAAAATGTCATACAGTATATTCGAATAGGACTGTGTGTCGATTATACCCCCATCTCAAATACTTATTCCATCTCTAAATATAGTGTCTACTCACGAAACAGATCTACGTAGGCGGATCCAAGAAGTGGTGATTTAAGTCCGATCTTCCGCTGCTGCTTATTCACGTGAGTATCGACTTCAACAAGGAATTGTAATATACGATTTTGCTGAAATATCGAGGGTATCTTGAAAAAATGTCCTTTGCTGTTCACTTTAGCAGATTGGATTTTCACTTACTGCTGCCAGTAGCTCCTTTGCGTGTTTCCGGTTTCCGGTTCCACAGGCTTATGCGGTCTATTCTCAATACTTTATTTTCAGAACATTCAAGACTCCACGGATATCCAGGTAGGAACACCGTGACACGTGTACATAACATCTACAAAGACTGTAGGCCACCCTGCACCACTCTGGCAATCCTACCTCTGGGTACCAACATTACCATCTACAAAGGGAGCCTTGAGCTTCTGCTGCTTAACCGCAGCTGGTGTCACGTTTACTTGCTCTATAAGAGGGACATATTTTGTAGAAACCTCCAATGCCATTTGCTGAAGTGAGACAACCCCTTTAAGTACTCCAACTTATTAAAAAAATGTATACAATCTTTTGGCAAACATTTAAAAAAATCCATTAAATGTATACTTTTTTTTCAACATGAATGCCTATAGGCACCCGACCGAAGCGCTCATCTCAGATATTAGTTTTGCGACATGGAATCCCACAGAATGCAATCTTGTGCCACTCATCTCAGGTTAGAGTACGTAGTTTCAAGACAAAATTTAAGGGAGGACACATCTGTAAGTCAACCGCTGCAGTCAAGCAAAAGTTTAAGACCAGAGAAGTCCTTTAACCCAGACTTCTACTTTCTTCTTGACTTTAACGCCAATCCATAGCTTTTGTGTGTCAATAAGAAAAGAAATCATCGATTGTCTCTAATTTTAACATTAAAGATGAGCGAATTTCCGCTTATGACATTTGTTCACGCTTTGTTTGTTGGTAAATGGTGAATTGCGATATGGAGTCCATTACCACGGACCATAACGCAGTTCTATGACGGCATGCATAACGGAATGCCTTTAGAGGCTTTCCATTATGCATTCCGTCATAATAGAAGTCTATGGGCTGCAAAACAGATCCGTCCCGTTTCCGTTATGCAGGGGAGGACTCCATAACGGAAACGGGACAGATCCATTTTGCAGCCTATAGACTTCTATTATGCCTCTAAAGGCATTCCGTTATGCATTCCGTCATAGAATTGCGCTATGGTCTGTGGTAACGGAATCCATAACGCAATTCACCTTTTACCACTAAACTAAGTGTGAACGAATTTCAAAATATGAAATTCGCTCATCTCTAATTAACATCAATGGAAGAAAATGTGGATCAGTAAGTAAACAAACTGAATGCAAGTAATAAAATGGCCTGAGCGGTAATCAATGAGATACACAAGGTCTCCCTGAGATGATGATGAATTGCTTCTTTGAAGAACACCAGTGGAGAACACAGAAGGTCTATCTGAATCAATAACCAAATTGACTCATTTTGGACCTTCGGTAATTGACAGCTGAAACCTAAACAACAGTGAAATGGGGACGGGTGGGCAGGCAGTTTGCAGTGAGGTCTCATTATGGCTTTAATCAGAGCGTGATTGCGCAAATTGCTCATTTACCAGCGCAATCAATACCGTAGATGTGTAATTTGACATTGTGGGAGAAATTCAAATATTGCGGGATGTTAATTTTTTATTTATTTGGGGCTGACTGTGCCAAATGAAAGGAGAGTGGAGTCATTATACGTTTGTCAATGGGAGAAGGTCAATTTATATTCCTATGTTTTTGCCCTTTTTCGGATGAGACGGTAAATTCTTAGAAATTGTTTACGTGAAATCTAAAATTAAATTTTTGGGCTGTTTGAATGGCTTTTACAATCAAAAGGTAGAAAACGATGAGTGAAGTGTTCAAGGCGATGGAATCTGCTAATCGCAAAAATTGTACACATGAAAGAGTATAAGGCTATCTGCACATTATGCAAGGGTTTTCCATTCGGATTCTCGTGCGGAAAAACCGCAGCATAATACAGTCCCAGCAAAGTGTATGAGATTTCACAAATCTCATGTACACTTTGCATTTCTATTAGGTCTGGAAATTGATCTGCCGTGTGGATTTCGAAATACGCAGCGTGTGAATTCTTTGTCAGGTTCTTTTGTGCAGATTTCACCCTTTTCAATGCAAGGGGGAGATCTGCAGCAAAACCGCAACATGTCCGCACCAAAACCCGCAAGTAACATTAGGTTTTTGGTGCTTATTTGGTGCGAAAGTGCACAGTAATCTGTACAGGAGTTTGTGTGGATTTTCTGTTTATAAACCTGCAGCCGAGTGCAGGTAGCCTAAAGGAGAAAAATAATTCCCTAAGGCCCCTTTCACACGGGCGAGTATTCTGCACCGGTGCAATGCGTGAGGTGAACGCATTGCACCCGCACTGAATCCGGACCCATTCATTTCTATGGGGCCGTGCACATGAGCGTTGGTTTTTACACATCACTTCTGCGTTGCGTGTAAATCGCAGCATGCTCTATATTGTGCGATTTCCACGCAACGCAGGCCCCATAGAAGTGAATTGGGCTGCGTGAAAATCGCAAGCATCCGCAAGCAAGTGCGGATGCGGTGCGATTTTCACGCACGGTTGCTAGGAGACGATCGGGATGGGGACCCGATCATTTTATTATTTTCCCTTATAACATGGTTATAAGAGAAAATAATAGCATTCTGAATACAGAATGCATAGTACAATAGCGCTGGAGGGGTTAAAAAAAATAAAAAAAATAACTCACCTTAATCCACTTGATCGCGCAGCCCGGCTTCTCTTCTGTCTTCTTCTTTGCTGATTGCAGGAAAAGGACCTGCGGTGACGTCACTCCGGTCATCACATGATCCATCACCATGGTAAAAGATCATGTGATGGACCATGTGATGACTGGAGTGATGTCACCACAGGTCCTTTTCCTGCACACAGCACAGAAGACAGACAGAAGAGAAGTCGGGCTGCGCGATCAAGTGGATTAAGGTGAGTTAAATAATTTTTTATTTTTTTTTAACCCCTCCAGCACTATTGTACTATGCATTCTGTATTCAGAATGGTATTATTTTCTCTTATAACCATGTTAGAAGGGACAATAATACAATCTACAAAACCCCGATCCCAAACCCGAACTTCTGTGAAGAAGTTCGGGTTTGGGTACCAAACATGGCGACTTTTCTCACGCGCGTGCAAAACGCATTACAAGGTTTTGCACTCGAGCGGAAAAATCGTGTCTCTTATCCGGGCCAAAAATATGATGCCTGTGTGAAAGAGGCCTACGTTCTCATGCCCACAAACATGTGCCGGCCGTTCCATGTATTGGGGACCGCAATTTGAGGTCCCCAATGCACGGGCAACATCCGTGCTGTTTCTGCAGATGACTGCAGACCGATTAAACTTGAATGGGTTTGTGATCCGTCCGAACATGTTCTATTTTTTCGGATTGTGAACCCATTCAAGTGAATGGTTCCAAATCCATGATGCAGTGGCTAAATGGCCGAGACCTGTATATTGCAGACCTGCTGTTTACGGCCACAATACGGGTACGGCGGACACACGTTCATGTGAATGAGCCCTAAAGATGAGTTTGTAGACACTGATTGTGGCATACAAAGGAAGGGACTGGTCGGGGAACCCAATAAAGGAAATGCCTGTGACACATTTTGTGCATACTTTGTGTGGACAGAAAGCCCAGGGTCCAATGAAGAAACCCAACAATAATCCCTGTTGTTACTACATAGTATAATTAGGTATGTAAGTAAAATATAATGTAAAGGCTAATAGATGTAACACACTATATTACAGCAGAAAAAGAAATTTAAAAATTCCCATATGGGATTAAAGAAACACACACACATATCCAATATTTCCAATAAGTAGTTTCCTGTAGCTGCCACAGCTTCTAACAGTAAATATGGCTGGTGGTAGTTGAAGGATAGAACTGAGCATGTGTGACCACCTCAGAGATGATGGACAAAGAAATATGGAAAAGAACAAACAGCAGGTGGCGTAATACAGATTGATGACCACATGACCGCTAAGGTATTTACCTCCCTGACTGCTTCCTTAATGATCCGGCAGAGCACTCACATACAGCGCTCTGCTGGATCAGTGAGAAAGGTGTGCCTCTCTCCCTGCCTGACATCAATCTGTATAATCGGTGTAGGCAGGAGGGTGCGCGATCTTACAGACGATCTTTATGCTGAAACGTCCTAAAGTACAGTGAAAGAAGATGAAAACTCTGATCACTGGAAGCTAAAAGACTGTTGATGATGTCACTAGGGCAGGGGGGACCAGAACAGGAAAAGAATTGCCACGGAAAGGGGAGAGCGTGCACAGCCCTGAGCTTAACCCACACCTCTGTCCCTGCCTACTTGCACGGTCCGCCCTAGGCGACGGTGTACAACTGGACGACGTCCCCTAAACTGAGTGCTGGGCCTTAAAGGGAACAATGAAACTGGAGAAAATAATAAATAAAGTGACAGGCAGGCACGGAGGGGAAAATACACAAACAATGCAAATATAAGCAGCGGTCAAAATACAGAAAGAGACATATAAAAGAGTAAGCAAGGTCAAAACAAGCCGAGGTTAGTACCAGGAGGTCACGTCACAAATGAATAACCAAATCACAACAAACACAAGCCGAGGTCCGAATGCCAGGAGGTCACGTCAATTCAGAGGAAATAGCAGAAGCGGGGTCAAGGAAACAGAGCCGAGGTCAAGGTACAATGCAAACCAATACAGAGGACTTTGTAAATGAAAAGACCTTATTCACAGGCAACCAACAAAAGAAAACCAATAACCCCATAAAAATGAGAGAACACACATATAAAATATATATGTAATTTATTGAGACACAATTAAATAATATAAATATGACACAGAAGGCACAAGGTAAGGGAGGGTGGGACGCCCCATGTGGTGGAAAATCCCAGCAGACGTGGCTTGGATGCTCATAGAATTTTATTGTCATATAACAATATGTCCCATATTTTAGGACGCGTTTCGGCTAGACTGCCTTTTTCAACACTTGTTGAAAAAGGCAGTCTAGCCGAAACGCGTCCTAAAATATGGGACATATTGTTATATGACAATAAAATTCTATGAGCATCCAAGCCACGTCTGCTGGGATTTTCCATTCAACTACACGTGGAACCGGTCCTATCCCGCTCGGCGTGCATTACAGCGAGTGCTGGCCGACTCATCTTCAAGCCCCATGTGGTGGGACCATGAGCAACCACCCTCACATATACCCGACTAACAGGGAAAGGGGGTCACAAATCCTGGGTATGAAGCCGCATGAAAGTTGACCTCTTTTGTTACTATTGGTGGGCAAGACTGCTATGTGTGACCGTATTTATCTTCTTTTAGCATGCAGCATACATATGGTTATAAGTTACTTTGGGCAAATTTACAACTTTCCCAACTTTCATGTGGCTTCATATCCAGGGTTTGTGACCCCCTTTCCCTGTTAGTCGGGTATATGTGAGGCTGGTTGCTCATGGTCCCACCACATGGGGCGTCCCACCCTCCCTTACCTTGTGCCTTCTGTGTCATATTTATATTATTTAATTGTGTCTCAATAAATTACATATATATTTTATATGTGTGTTCTCTCATTTTTATTGGGTTATTGGTTTTCTTTTGTTGGTTGGCTCAGTATATTATACTAGACCCCAGTGTATTTTGTACACCCAATATGAGTTTTGCTTTATAGGTTGGTCCAACCTGTGGCCAGCAGGCTGTCTGTTTAAATAGTCCTGGCTGGTGAGTCACATGATGTGACGTACCCCAAAAATACATGTTTCTTTCTTAGCAAATAATAGATTCTCCCTAAGGACTTCCAGCACTTGTCTGATATGGATGACATGGGATTCCCAACTAGGTGAGATCAGGATATCATCCAGGTGCACAATCATAAATTTGCCAATAGACTGCCTGAAAAAGTCATTAACGAAATTTTGAAATACCACCGGCGCATTACAGAGACCAAATGGCATGACTAAATATTCAAAGTGACCCTCAGGAGTGTTAAAGGCTGTCTACCACTCGTCTCCTTCACTAATACGAATCAAGTTGTAAGCTCCTCTTAAATCCAGCTTAGAAAACCAATAAGCCCCAAGCACCTGATTGAACAAGTCTGGAATCAACAGTAAGGAATATTGATTCTTAAAGAGGTTGTCCAGTCCCAAAATTATTTTTATGTGCTCCTAACACCCCTCACCATGCATATATACGCCCCCAATACCTGTTTTTCATGTCTTAGCTTTCTTCCCCCCTGAAAGACATCACATTATCCTGTTTACTTTCTCCCCTTCTTGTTTTGCTGAATACATAACTTTATTGATACACAAGCCTGGCTGCACTGCACAGAGATGAGTCACAGGCTGGACACGCCCCCACTCTGCTCTCTCTGCAGCAGCTACTCCACCTGTGTCTTTCTACACCCAGACAGGAATCTACTTTTCACTCAGTATCTAAATCCCATCACTGACCGTCCACAGGCTCTGCCCTCACATGTGTATCTAATCCTATCCTGTGGGATACAGCCTGCTGAGCTGTGTATCTAATCCCATCACTGACCGTCCACAGGCTCTGCCCTCACATGTGTATCTAATCCTATCCTGTGTGATACATCCTGCTGAGCTGCGTATCTAATCCCATCACTGACCGTCCAGAGGCTCTGCCCTCACATGTGTATCTAATCCTATCCTGTGTGATACATCCTGCTGAGCTGCGTATCTAATCCCATCACTGACCGTCCATAGGCTCTGCCCTCACATGTGTATCTAATCCTATCCTGTGGGATAATCCTATCCTGTGGGATACAGCCTGCTGAGCTGTGTATCTAATCCCATCACTGACCGTCTGCAGGCTCTTCCCTCACCATCTTCAGAGTGTGAAAAACAGCTGGAATCAAGCAAGCATATCCAATCACATCTTTATCTAATCCTATCCTGTGTGATACAGCTTGCTGGGCGGTGTATCTAATCCCATCACTGACCATCCACAGGCTCTGCCCTCACATGTGTATCTAATCCTATCCTGTGTGATACAGCCTGCTGATCTGTGTATCTAATCCCATCACTGACCATCCACAGGCTCTTCCCTCACCATCTCCAGAGTGTGCACACAACCGTATCCATTTTGCGATCCACATTTTTTGCACTCCCACTGAGTTCCATGGATTTGAGGTCCTCATTCTGAGGACCAGAATAGGACATGTTCTGTCTTTACTGGAACTGACATATGGATGTAAAAAACACACTGATGACGTCCATGTGCTTTCCACATCCGTAATGTCAGTTCTGCGAAAAATAGAACATGTCCTATTCTGGTCCTCATAATGCAGATCTAAAACCCAAAGACTCAATGCAAAAAAATGTGAATCACACACGGACAGTAACCTTATTTAGTGGATCCGTGACTTGCAGATCGCAAAACAGATACGGTTCTGTGCACGAGCCCTATCACTTATACTCAGTGCCCATAACAGTGACATCCACAGTGCCCCCATAACAGTGACGTCCACAGTGCCCCCATAACAGTGACATCCATAGTGCCCCCATAACAGTGACATCCATAGTGCCCCCATAACAGTGACGTCCACAGTGCCCCCATAACAGTGACGTCCACAGTGCCCCCATAACAGTGTCATCCACAGTGCGTCCATAACAATGACATCCACAGTGCCCCCATAACAGTGACATCCACAGTGTTCCCATAACAGTGACATCCACAGTGCCCCCATGACAGTGACATCCACAGTGCCCCCATGACAGTGACATCCACAGTGCCCCCATGACAGTAACATCCACAGTGCCCCCATAACAGTGACATCCACAGTGCCCCCATAAAAGTGTGACATCCACAGTTCCCCCATAACAGTGATATCCACAGCCTAGTGCGCTGTGAAGACTGCCGGCCGCCGCTTTCTCCAGCAGGAGGCGGTGGCGTTACTAGTGACGATCCGTCTCCTGCTGGAGAAAGGAAGTGAAGACAGGGTCTCAAACCTCCATCCTTTTTTTTCACAAAAAAGAACCCTGCCCCGATGGGTGACACCGAGGGTCTGATATGACCATTGATCCAACTCTCCTTGATATACTCCTTCATAGAAATCCTCTCCAGATGGATAGATTATAAATACGGCCTTTAGGAAATTTAGACCCTGCAACGATATGAATAGCACAATCATATGATCTGTGGGGAGGCAGACTTTTATTATCAGATGTGGAAAAAACATCATTAAAGGAAATCATTAATGTACAGAGGGAGAGTTTTGGACTCAATCGTGATTCCAGCTTGAACAATCGGTAGACAATCAGAGAAACATTTAGGACCCCATTTCTCAATTTCGCCCGTAGCCCAATTAATAACAGGGTTATGAAGTTGGAGCCATGGCATGCCCAAAACCATCTCCACCGGTAAATTCTCTAAAATAAGAAAATCTCCGTGTGACAAGCCCCCACAGTCAAGGTCATCTCAGTAGTACAAAACTTAACCGTCCCGCCCACCAAAGGAGTAGAGTCAATGGCAATAATGTGGATAGGACTAGGGAGACCCAACATAGGTATTGCCATGGAGAGAATAAACTTATAATCTACAAAATTAGAAGCGTAACCCGAATCAATAAAGGCTTCTCCAGAACCCTTATTTGAGCCCAAAGAGATTGTCACTGGTACCAATAATTTTTTTCCTTACCAGTTACCACCTCTGGAAGTACCTTATTCTTTAAGATATCCGGTTTAGGTGACCTTCTGGGAGGAGGAACCTTGGGGCATTGTCGTACCCAATGGTCAGGGTCGCCACAGTAGAAGCAAGTACTGCGCTGATGACGTTGGTCTCTCCTAGTCATTCCAAATTGCATGGGCTCCTCCAGAGGGGTTTCTGCCTTGACTCCCATAGGAAAGGAGTCTGGTTTCGTCATAGCCTGTGAAAAGAACAGATGATCCCTCTGACGTTTCCTAATGCATCTGTCCAGTCTCATAGCTAGAGTCATAGTTTGTTCTAAAGTGTCAGGACAGGGGTAGCTAACTAACATGTCCTTAAGATTTTTGGAGCGTCCTGACCTAAATTGACATTTCAAAGCCGGCTCATTCCAGCCTGAGGGAACGCACCACTTCCGAAATAGAGTACAATACTCCTCTACTGGTCGGTTCCCCTGAATAAGGGATTTCAACTGGGATTCAGCCACGGTCACCCTATACGGTTAGTCATAAAGAACCCATAGGGCCTGAAAAAATGTTTGCGACAGATATAAGACACAGAGAGTCAGAAGGCAGGGAAAATGCCCATTCCTGTGGGTCACCTTGTAATAGAGATCTCACGATCCCAAGCTTCTGCTGATCATAACCAGAAGAATAGGGGCGTTAGCGGAAATACAGCTTACAGCTCTCCTTAAATGCAAGGAAGCATTTGTGGTCACCAGAAAACCGATCCGGCAACTTAACATGGGGTTCAATGTGCTGTGCAGATATATTAGGTGCAGGTAGGGTCTGAACTGACTCCTGTTGCTGTAATCTTTCCCCCAATTCCTGTACTATTTGTGCGAGGTGATGGACCTGATCAGTGAGCACTCGTATCAGGTCCATAATGGAGTAAGGCCTGTGAATCGGTCACGGAAAGGGGAGAGCGTGCACAGCCCTGAGCTCAACCCACACCTCTGTCCCTGCCTACTTGCACGGTCCGCCCTAGGCAACGGTGTACAACTGGACGACGTTCCCTAAACTGAATACGTGCTGGGTCTTAAAGGGAACAATGAAACTGGAGAAAATAATAAACAAAATGACAGGCAGGCACGGAGGGGAAAATAGATAAACAATGCAAATATAAGCAGCGGTCAAAATACAGGACGAAAGAAACATAAAAGAGTAAGCAAGGTCAAAACAAGCCGAGATCAGTACCAGGAGGTAACGTCAATACAAAGGAATAACCAAATCACAACAAACACGAGCCGAGGTCCGAATGCCAGGAGGTCAAGTCAATTCAGAGGAAACAGCAGAAGCGAGGTTAAGGAAACAGAGCCGAGGTCAAGGTACAATGCAAACCAATACAGAGGACTTTGTAAATGAAAAGACCTTATTCAAAGGCAACCTGTGGCCAGCAGGCTGCCTGTTTAAATAGTCCTGGCTGGCCGGCGTCACGTGACTCACAGAAGCCAAACTCAGCCGAGCACCGAACATCAATATCGGCGCTCGGATCTCCTGCAGCTCGCCTGCTGTCATGGAGACGAGGACGCAGGCTATGTCCCTGTCCTTCTCCTCACGCAGGGTTCCCCTTCTCCTCGCGCAGGGTTCCGGCGGTGCTGCGAAGGAAGCGCGCATCGCCAGCCCCTCGTTACAAGAATACTATGTTGTAAGTGTAAAAAAATGTGATCTTTTAAGATACTTTTAGGTCTAGAAATAATTAAACAGTGACACTGTCTTCATGATTTGGGCTCTGTATGCCACCATGTTGGATTTGAAATGAAACAACTGAGATGCAATTTAAGTGTAAACTTTCAGATTGAATTCAAGGGGTTGAACAAAAATATCCTGTGAAACATCTAGGAATTGCAACCATTTTTCTACAAAGCCTCCTCAGTTCAGGGGCTCAAAAGTAATTGGACAAGTTAACATTACAACAACTAAAATTTTATTTTTAATACTGTGTAGAGAATCCTTTGCAGGCAATGACTGACTGAAGTCTGGAACCCATGGACATCACCAAACGCCTTCTCCATACTATCTTCTTCCTATCATTCTGGTAACAGGTTGATCTTAGTTTCATCTGTCCAAAGAATGCCGTTCCCGAACTGAGCTGGCTTCTTTAGATGTCTTTTGGCAAAGTCTACTCTGGCCTTTCTATTTTTGAGGCAGATTAATGGTTTGCACCTTGTGGTGAACCCTCTGTATTTGCTTTCATGAAGTCTTCTCTTTATGGTAGACTTAGATATTGAAACACTTACTTCCTGCAAAGTGTTCTTCATTTGGGTGGATGTTATTAAGGGGTTTTTCTTCACCATGGAAAGAATTCAGCGGTCATCCACCAATGTTGTCTTCCGTAGACGTCCAGGCCTTTTTGAATCTCAAGCTCACCAGAGCTTTACCAGAATGTACCAAACTGTTGATTTGGCCACTCCTAACATTTCCGTTATCTTTCTGATGGATTTCTTCTTTTTTTCCACCTGATGGTCTGTTTTACTTCTATTGAGAGCTCCTTTGACCGCATGTTGTGGATTTATAGCAACAGCTTCGAAATGCAAATACCACACCTGGAATCAACTCCAGACCTTTTACCTGCTTAATTGGTGATGGATTAACGAGGGAAAAGCCCATGCAACCCATTAAATAACTTTTGAGATAATTGTCCAATTACCTTTGGTCCATTGAAAAACAGGCAGCTACATATTAAAGAGCTGTAATTCCTAAACCCTTCCTCCAATTAGGATATGAATACCCTCAAATTAAAACTGAGAGAATGCACTTTAAAGAGGACCCTTCATCTGGCAAAAAATTCTGAACTAAGTCTCATGATATGTACAGCGGCGCCCAGGGATCTCACTGCACTTACTATTATTCCTGGGCACCACTCCATTCTCCTGCTATGTCCTCCGGTATCTCCGGGGACTTGGTTATACTGGGCGGAGACTTCAGGGACTTGGTTATACTGGGCGGAGACTGCCCTTGTTCTCCTGGATGTCTCCTTCTCCCAAAGCCTGGGAGGGTTTTTTGGGGGAGAAGAAGACGCCCAGGAGAACAAGGGCAGTCTCAGCCTAGTATAACCGTCCCCAAAGATACCAGAGGACATAGCGGGAGAACGGAGCGGCGCCCAGGGATAATAGTAAGTGCAGTGAGATCCCTGGGTGCCGCTGTACATATCATGATACTTAGTTCAGAATTTTTTGCCAGGTGAAAGGTCCTCTTTAAGCCCATATTGATTATATAACTGTATCTTGAATATGTTTAGGCAAACAGCTAAAATCCCAAAACTTGTGTCACTGTCCCAATATTTCTGGACCTAACTGTAATAATGTGTGTGTGTGTGTGTGTGTGTGTGTGTGTGTGTGATGTATATGTAGCGGAGCTGTTTGTTAGGTGTACATGGCAGTGCTTTGTGAATATATGTCAGCTGTGTAGCAAAGCTGTGTTTGTCAGGTGTGTATGCAGCGGTGCTGTGTGTGTGTCAGTTACTGAACTTGACCCCTCCACTTCATTAAACCACCAGGGAAGGTTTAATAAGTAGAAATGGTTTATTTATTATTTATACTAATTAAGTAGAAAATATTGTTTTTCTAATTTTCTGCAGAAAAGCCTAGGGGGGTGAGGGGGAGAGACATCACTACACACTACACTGCTCTACAATAGATGTGATCCTACCTATAATACGCCATCATGGCTGAGCAGCCTGACAACTCACCAATATGTAGTGTATGCAAGAACCAGAGGGTAATGTGTAGTGAAGATCTGCCTCCTCAACCCTCTAGACAGCTCTGCAAGTGGCTGCAACTAGTCCTGGTTACATTTTAGGACAGGTTGACAGTGTGGCCATTTTAAATAATTCCTAGAGAACCCCTTAAAGTTACAACTGTGTTCTTCTGATTCTTTCTGCCATCCTATTGGCCGTAAAGAACTCTGTGAGGAGATTGTTCGAGAAAATTTAGTTTAGGTGATATTTTTGTTCTTATTTCCCCTCATAGTTGATAAAGTTCCTCTTCGAGTGCTGTGCAGTGACCACATACAGCCAGGAACTCAACTGAGATATCAGAAAATATCTTAAAATGCTGTAAAATATCTTATTGGCATCCTTCAGATCCCACGTACACGCTTATAGACACTCTGAATATGTTAAGAAACCTCCTCAGTCTGCAATATCTATCACAATATGGAGGGGGGTTGCTCAGATATGGAAAAGTTGCATTTTGACACCAGTGCTGGTTTCCATCAAAATTTGTGGCTTTTTAGCTTTTTCTGACACTCTTGCCACTTTTCCAAAAATTGCTCCTCTTAAAGGGGTTGTGCCGCTAATATAAATATCCCACCCAACTGATATCACTGTTATATCAATTTACCCAGATACCATCATTTATCAAAACTGCCTCATTCTAAAGTAGCCTACCATTGCACTGTTTTGATAGTCAGTTGCTGTAGGTTACATCCTGCATTGGAGCCTTGTAATATAGGACATGGATGTGTCATTGGTAAGAACAATGGGCGTGATCAGTGTCACAAGATCTGGACACGTCTCAAAAACCTAACCAAATTTGAGTTTCCTCTTATCCCCCATGCTTAAAGGGGTTGTCTTGGTTCAGAGCTGAACCCGGATGTATCCCCGTTTTCACTGAGGCAGTCCCCCTGATATGAGCATTAGAGCATTTCATGCTACAATGCTCTCTTTTGCCCTGCGCTGAATTGCACAGGACAAAGGCTTTTTCTGGAGATCCGGTGATGTACCAGGGCTCTCCATGGGGAAAGCTAGGCAGAGGCTTCCACCTAGCAGTGATGTCACCAGCGTTAATGGGTGGACTTTAGCACTGACCTGGCCTGTAAAACTGATAGGGCAGCGCTAAAGCCCGTCCAACAAGGACAAGGGAGAGCATCAGAGCATGAAATGCTCCGATGCTCATATCAGAGGGCTTGCCTGGATGAGATGGGGAAATGTCCAGGTTCAACTCTGAGCCTGGACAACCCCATTAAATCCTACTTACTGGTTTATCATATGTCTGCTGTCCCATCAAGCCTTTGGGCAGAGGCATGATGGGACAGCAGACACATGGTCAATCAGGAAGTAGGATTCAAGCAGGGGGGATAAGAGGAAAGTCAAATTTGAAAAAAATAAACAAATCGAGGAAGAATGGGAAGTAGTTCATGGCACAAACCCTTTTATAAATTGGATGGATCTTCCTCCGGCAGGGTTCTTATCTAGAATGGCATGTGAAATGTCGACCTTTAGTAAATGCCCCCTAATAACTGAAGAAATACAGGAAAGGAAAGCAAGAGGAAGGAGGAAGGGCATGCTGGGGCCTCTTAAACTATTCGTGAGACTACTGCTGTGAGAGGGTCGGGGGAGGTAAATATAAATTTACAGAAATGATGGCGTTATACACATTTTTGGCAGCACTAAGCTTAAAACACATCTACAGCTGTCTAAGGAGGGACAAGGATTTTGTAAAGACAGGTACTGCCTTTCACGTCTACAGTACTTACAGTACGTTAGTAACTGGATCCTAAGAAAAGCGCTTTATATAAGGATTTTTGCAGCTGGAGTTCCTCATAATTATTAACACCTATGCAGTACACTACTGGGTCTGTTGTTCCACTTGTTTATAGCCCAGCTATATCCTCAATCAGGACAGAAGGTGGTTCGTTAATAAGGAGAAATAAAAACTCATCTCAGGAAATAAGGGAGACGTCAATATCTTATTTTATCTAAAAACATAAAAGTAAGGAAAAAGTATATTGTGCAATGTAATGAAACACATAGTTTACATGACTCCGGTCTCTCGGCTGCCATTATAAATGGATCGGTTGTATATTCTGCCGACACAGAGGAGTAGCCTGAAAATCTGACTGCTTTGTGGCCGCCATGGGCGACTCTAGAGAACAAGAGCGTTGTAAAGTTATGACCGCCAGTTTTTACGTTCCTTACTTTGATCCCGTGTGATTAGATTGTGTCTTGAATAATCAAGTTTATTAGTATTGTTATCATTACTGCTATTACTATTATTGTTACTATTATTTATAATAAATGGATTGTCCATAAGATAAAATATCAGAATAAAGATTACTTCTGGAAAATCTGCTGCCATTTCCAACCTACTGCCAGTCAGTGATGATGGGACTACCCTCATGTGAGCCCCACAGCTGTGCCATACAGGTAGCTACAATGTCATCACTGAGGGCTGCACCGGACCAGGAGTAATAATTATTTAAATATTTTAGCACATCCTCTGTATGCAACGTAATTTTTTAAACCTCACAGACAATCTGTGGTCTAAAGAGCTCAGTGAATTCCAGAGCTGTCCTGTAATAGGATGTCACTGCTGCCACAAGTCAGTTCATGAAATTTCTTCCCCCCCTAGATATTCCACCATCACCTGTTAGCGGTATTATTGTAAAGTGGAAGGAACCACAGCAACTCAGCCATGGAGTGGAGACCAGGTAAAGTTACAGAGTGGGGTCTGGCAGATGTCATCTCCAGCAGGCTACTCCCTGACAGAACAGCCTTCCACTGCTACCAAGGGGAGGAGGAATAGGATGGCTAGCCCTGTTCTTGCCAACTATTGCCAACTATACCACATCTGCTGGCATAACATAAAACATAATACATAATACAAGAAAACATGGCGACCATATGCTTATACCCTCAGGTCTGAGGTATTGCAGATCCCTTCTCTAATTTGGTGCAGAGCCACATGGGAACCATTGCAGCCGCAACGCAACACCTGCTGGCAGTGAGACCCAACAGCCCAACAACCGTCAAGTCAGTTCATGAAATTTCTTTCCCCCTAGATATTCCACCATCACCTATTAGTGGTATTATTGTAAAGGGTCAGAGTCAGATGGACGAAAAACCACGTCTGGCCTATTCTCTGCATATATGAGGGGTTGCGGCTGGATCTCCACTGGTCCTCATTATAGTGAATGTGGTGCAGACGGAATTCCAGCAGCGCCTGGCCGGGATGAATTCAGTTGGCTGCATAACGCAGATGTGAAACAGGCCCCACATCACCAAGCACAATGCCAAGCATCGGATGAAGTGGTGTAAAGCACGCCATCGCTGATCTCTGGAGCAGTGGAAATGTTTCTGTGTAGTCATGAATCACACTTTTTTTATCTGGTAGACATGTGGATGTAACAATACAGCCTGGACCGCAGCGGCTCCCTGTGACGATACGCTGGCTTGCGCTCCAGCGTGGAACGCACCGGCCGTCTGCGATGATACGCTGGCTTGCGTTCCAGCGTGGAACGCAGCGACCGCCTGTGTTGTTACGCTGGCTCGCGCTCCAGCGTGGAACGCAGTGGCCGCCGGGCCTTCTGTGACTCCGCCCACTTACCATTCAGCCCTTAAATTGAAGACAGGTGCTAAGCAGGGTGTTCCACTAATGGAGTGCGCACCCTGCTAGCTCCATGGTATCTGAAGACTCTGTCCACATATCCAAACCTGGATGCCTAACTACATCGTGAATGACTGTCTACCTTCTTGCCACTGGCTTCTAGCCAGGACCAACTAACCGCAAGTATATGCCTGTTACCTGCTCTGATTAATGTCCTGGAACTCAGAGTGAACCTACTGCATAGTATATATCAAACTATGGACATGCTATACAAACTCTGAGCCTACTGCATAGTATATATCAAACTGTGGACATGCTATACTAACTCTGAACCTACTGCATAGTGTATACCAAACTGTGGATATGCTATACTAACTCTGAATCTACTGCATAGTATATATCAAACTGTGGACATGCTATACTAACTCTGAACCTGCTGCATAGTGTATACCAAACTGTGGACATGCTATACTAACTCTGAACCTACTGCATAGTATATATCAAACTGTGGATATGCTATACTAACTCTGAATCTACTGCATAGTATATATCAAACTGTGGACATGCTATACTAACTCTGAACCTGCTGCATAGTGTATACCAAACTGTGGACATGCTATACTAACTCTGAACCTACTGCATAGTATATATCAAACTGTGGACATGCTATACTAACTCTGAACCTGCTGCATAGTATATATCAAACTGTGGACATGCTATACTAACTCTGAACCTACTGCATAGTGTATACTAAACTATGGACATGCTATACTAACTCTGAACCTATGGCATACTATATACTAAACTGAGGACATGCTATATACTAACCTTGAACCTATGGCATACTATATACTAAACTGAGGACATGCTATATACTAACTCTGAAGCTATTGCATACTAGATGCTAACTCTAAACGTTGCACAAGCTTATACTAACTCGTGACTCCTGTAATTCTGAGAGTCCCTCCTTGCCATCAGTAAAACTAATTAGATGGATAGCGGTAAATGATTTTGTTACCCCAAACTCTCCGCCTATGGCCTCATGCACACGGACGTTTTTTTTCACGGTCCGCAAAACGGGGTTCCGTTGGTCCGTGATCCGTGACCGTTTTTCCATCCGTGGGTCTTCCTTGATTTTTGGAGGATCCACGGACATGAAAAAAAAGTCATTTTGGTGTCCGCCTGGCCGTGCGGAGCCAAACGGATCCGTCCTGAATTACAATGCAAGTCAATGGGGACGGATCCGTTTGATGTTGACACAATATGGTGCCATTTCAAACGGATCCGTCCCCATTGACTTTCAATGTAAAGTCTGGAGTTCTGTTATACCATCGGATTGGAGTTTTCTCCAATCCGATGGTATATTTTAACTTGTAGCGTCCCCATCACCATGGGAACGCCTCTATGTTAGAATATACTGTCGGATATGAGCTACATCGTGAAACTCATTTCCGACAGTATATTCTAACACAGAGGCGTTCCCATGGTGATGGAGACGCTTCAGGTTAGAATATACAAAAAAACTGTGTACATGACTGTCCCCTGCTGCCTGGCAGACCCCCCCCCCCCCCCTGTTTTTAACTCATTGGTGGCCAGTGGGCCCCCCCTCCCCTGTTGTTAACTCGTTGGTGGCCAGTGCGCGCCCCCCCAACCCCCCCCCCTCCCTCCCTCTATTGTAATAATAGCATTGGGGCCAGTGTGCGCGCCCCCCCAACCCCCCCCCCCTCCCTCGCTCTATTGTAATAATAGCATTGGGGCCAGTGTGCCCCCCCCCCCCCCCGATCATCGGTGGCAGCGGAGTAGAAGATTCATACTTACCTGGCTGCTGGCTGCTGCGATCTCTGTGTCCGGCCGGGAGCTCCTCCTACTGGTAAGTGACAGGTCTGTGCGGCGCATTGCTGTCACTTACCAGTAGGAGGAGCTCCCGGCCGGACGCAGACATCGCAGCAGCCAGCAGCCAGGTAAGTATGAAAATCTTCTACTCCGCTGCCACCGATGATGATTACAATAGAGGGAGGGAGGGGGGGGGGGGGGGTTGGGGGGGTGCGCACACTGGCCCCAATGTATTAAAACAATAGAGGGAGGGAGGGGGGTTTGGGGGGGCGCGCGCACACTGGCCCCAATGTATTAAAACAATAGAGGGAGGGGGGTGCGCACACTGGCCACCAACGAGTTAACAACAGGGGAGGGGGGGGCCGCACAATGATATTCAAACTGGGGAGGGGGGGGGGGTCTGAGGGGGGGGTCTGCCCCCTGCTGCCTGGCAGCCCTGATCTCTTACAGGGGGATATGATGGGGTTAATTGTACTATCATATCCCCCTGTAAGAGATCGGGTGCTGCCAGGCAGCAGGGGGCAGTCTTGTACACAGTTTGTAGTGTATTCTAACTAGAAGCGTCCCATCACCATGGGAACGCTTCTGTGTTAGAATATACTGTCGGATCTGAGTTTTCACGAAGTGAAAACTCAGCTCTGAAAAAGCTTTTATGCAGACGGATCTTCGGATCCGTCTGTATGAAACTAAAACCTACGGCCACGGATCACGGACACGGATGCCAATCTTGTGTGCATCCGTGTTCTTTCACGGACCCATTGACTTGAATGGGCCCGTGAACCGTTGGCCGTGAAAAAAATAGGACAGGTCATATTTTTTTCACGGCCAGGAAACACGGCTCACGGATGCGGCTGCCAAACGGTGCATTTTCCGATTTTTCCACGGACCCATTGAAAGTCAATGGGTCCGTGAAAAAAAACGGAAAACGGCACAACGGCCACGGATGCACACAACGGTCGTGTGCATGAGGCCTAAGACTGAGAGTGACGCCTGGGGTACATACTGAGTAACCGCGAATCCCACAGCCAAACACAAGGGTGGTGGGATAATAGTGGATGTCCATTGCTTCCGCAGTTGAGATCCTAACTGATCAACTAGGTGCGTTACATATTAGTGGAACCCAGATGGATCCAACGGAGGTTGCAGGTCACCTCGTCACCCTCACTAAGAGGGTGGAGACCCTCAATGTAACTGTACAACATCTCCAGCTAGAAAACCAGGCACTACGGCAACTTGTCACTCAGGGGCCAGGACACCACCATGATGGACCTGAACCCAAAGTAAGCCCACCTGAGTTATTCTCGGGTGACCGAAGACAGTTCAGGGATTTCCTGAACGCATGCAAATTAATGTTTGAGATGCAGCCCCGGACATACCCAACTGACAGATCAAAAGTACTTACCATGATCTCATACCTCAGGGGGGGAGCCCAGAGCATGGGCCAATACTTATTTAGAAAAAGAAGACCCAGTCCTGGAATCCTTTCCTCTGTTCCTTGAAAAAATGGCCCTTCTCTACGAGGACCATAGTAAACAGCTGACCGCTGAGACCGCTATACGCAGCCTTAAACAAGGGAAACGACCTGTAGAGGACTTTATTGCGGAATACACTCGCTGGGCCCGGGAGACTGAATGGAATGATATCACTCTCAGGAATCAGTTCCGCCTAGGTCTTTCTGAGGCCCTGAAGGACGAATTAGCCCGAGGAGAATTACCACTTACACTTAATGCCTTGATGCAGAAGGCCACCACCATTGACAGACGGCTGAGGGAACGCAGAGCCGAGAGAGTCTCAGGCTTCACACCCAACCCAAGACCGTTCTGCCAGGGTCCTGCTGTAGAGATAATGGAGATTGCGGCGATCCGAGGACCTCTGACCGTGAGAGAGAAAGCCCGGAGATGTAACCTCAAGCTCTGTCTATACTGTGCGTCTGCTGACCATACCGTTGACGGATGTCCCGCGATACGTAAGAAGTGCGAAGGTAAGAGCGGCACGTCTTGTACCATAGGCAGTACAAAAAATAGTACTGGTGGTTACATTTACACGTCTCTCACCTTACAGTGGGACCAAAACCGGATTACCGTTGAAGCCATGGTGGACACGGGAGCTTCGGGGAATTTTATCGACACGCATCTGGTCGAGCGAAATAAAATTCCCCACATGAGAAAAAACGTTCCGATATCCGTGAGTTTCATTGACGGTACCACTTCTAGTTCTATCCATAGTCAGACTCAACCCCTTATGGTGACATGTGAAAATAACCACACAGAATTCTTATCCCTTGATATCATACACTCTCCATTGTTTCCCGTGATTCTTGGGTTGCCATGGTTGCAAATACACCAGCCAACCCTCCTATGGAAACAGGGGAGAGTTCAGTTCACGTCACCTTATTGTATGGAGACCTGTTTCCCCTTAAATCTCTCATGCACTTGGGAGTGAACCAGGTCCCCAGCCAATACGCAGACTTTGCTGAGGTGTTCAGCGCAAAGAAGGCGGAATCTCTTCCGCCCCATAGATCTTACGATTGCCCCATCGACTTGCTGCCGGGTAGTGAGATACCCACGGGTAGAATTTATCCATTGGCACAACCAGAACTTGTTCACCTCAAACAGTACCTAGAAGAGAACTTACGAAAAGGTTTTATTCAGCCTTCAACCTCCCCGGCAGCAGCAGGGATGTTCTTCGTGAGAAACAAAGATTCAAGTTTAAGGCCCATTATAGATTACAGAGCCTTGAACAAAGTAACAATCAAAAATCGCTACCCCTTGCCGCTAATATCCGAACTCATAGAAAGATTACAAACAGCAACAATATACACCAAGCTGGATTTGAGAGGCGCATACAACTTAATTAGGATCAGAAAAGGGGATGAATGGAAGACAGCTTTCCGCACTCGGTATGGACTCTTCGAGTATACAGTGATGCCCTTCGGGTTGTGCAATGCCCCTGCCACATTCCAAAATGTTATTAACGACATCTTTAGGGATCTACTGGACGTATGTGTAATCATCTATCTTGATGATATACTAGTGTATTCTGATAACTTACACGATCACAGGAAACATGTCCGTTGGGTTCTCGCACGGTTAAGTGTTCATCGTTTATACATCAAACAGGAAAAATGTGTATTCGAGACTACCTCTCTTCCTTTTCTCGGATACATAATTTCACCCAAAGGTATCCAGATGGATCCCTCAAAAATCACTTGCATCCAAAATTGGCCGATTCCGGATTCCAGGAAAGCTCTTCAACGGTTCCTGGGGTTCTCAAACTTCTATAGGAAATTTATTAAGGATTTCTCCGCTACCACTAAGCCACTAACCCGTTTAACTAGTGTCAACACGAAGTTCGTTTGGTCCAAGGATGCCCAATCAGCGTTTGAGTTATTAAAGAACAGGTTCACTACGGCACCGATACTGACTCTCCCAAATCCGAACCATCACTACGTGCTGGAAGTAGACGCATCCCAGGCAGCCATAGGAGCTGTTCTGTCCCAGCGAAGCTCTTTTTCAACTCCGTTACATCCTATCGGCTTCTACTCCCGGACGCTAAATACCGCCGAATTCAATTACCCCATAGGCGAAAAGGAACTCCTCGCCATAAAATGCTCCCTGGAAAATTGGAGGCATTTACTAGAAGGATCAATACACCCCATCACAATTTATACGGATCACCGTAATCTACAATACCTGAAAACCAATAAAACATTATCAGGCCGTCAAGTACGGTGGAGTTTTTTTTTTGACAGGTTTAACTTCCAAATTACATACCGACCAGGCTCAAAAAATGGGAAGGCCGACGCCTTGTCACGACTGGCTGAAATTCGCACCTCAGACACGGCCCCCACATGGATCATTCCACCGAAGAAACTCGTCCTTGCCACCATAACGTTGGAAACCCAGCTCAAGGATGCTCTAATTAATGACCATGCTAATACCCCCCCTGGTCTTTCGCAGAATCAACAGGGTCTCCTTTACAAGGACAGCCAACTGTATATACCACCCTCCCTCACCAATCAGGTGATCAAACTTTGCCATGATTTACCCTTCGCGGGACATCCCGGCATTGCTAAAACCACAACCCT
This sequence comes from Bufo gargarizans, assembly GCF_014858855.1. Taxonomy (NCBI): domain Eukaryota; kingdom Metazoa; phylum Chordata; class Amphibia; order Anura; family Bufonidae; genus Bufo; species Bufo gargarizans. The sequence continues at coordinate 21,630,511 of NC_058082.1, read as the reverse complement.
GATACGCAGGAACTTCTGGTGGCCAAAGATGACCAAACAAATTGAGGAATACGTTTCCACGTGCGAGACCTGTGCCTCATGTAAAACTGACAGGAACCGACCTTATGGTCTCCTAATGAGTCTTCCCATCGCCAACAGACCCTGGGAATGGGTCTCGATGGATTTCATAGTTGAACTTCCCCTTTCCAGAGGAAACAACACCATCATGGTGGTAGTGGATTTGCTGACTAAAATGGCACACTTCGTGCCCCTCAAGAAGTTACCCTCCTCCAAGGACACGGCCGTGGTATTCCTGTCTAATATTATTAAGTTACATGGAATTCCTAGCCAGGTCATATCAGACAGGGGTTCGCAATTCGTATCCAAATTCTGGAGAGCACTTTGTTCCAGACTTCAAATCGACCACAGAATGTCTACCACCTATCACCCCCAAACTAATGGGCAGACTGAAAGGGTGAATCAGTGTCTGGAACAGTTTCTCAGATGTCACTGCTCATTTCTCCAGGATGACTGGGAGGGCCTACTTCCTCTCGCTGAATTCGCCTATAATAATTCTACGAATTCCTCCACATTACATACTCCATTCTTTGCTAATTACGGATTTCACCCTAGGTCTCTTCCTCAAACCAGCCTTCCCACAAACGTTCCAGCCACAGACGATTATCTGACCACTTTGCAAACTACCCTTAAGACGCTAAAAGACAACCTTCAACAGGCAAAAGAAAGACAGAAGCGTTACTACGACCTGTCATAGGAGAGAAAGTCCTCCCTACCAGGTCGGGGACTCGGTTTGGTTATCAACAAAAAACCTTCGGTTGGGGGTACCTTCCAAGAAATTGGGAAGACAATTCCTGGGTCCTTTTCCGATAGAAAGGATTATTAACCCCAACACGGTGAGACTCACCCTTCCTCCTCGATTACAGGTACATCCCACATTTCACGTGTCACTACTGAAGCCGTTTAGACCTAGACCGTTCCCATCAAATGACCCTCGACCTTTGCCTCCGATAGAGGTCCAAGGAGAAGAAGAGTTTGAAGTTGAGCAGCTCATTGATTCCAGAAGAAGACGGGGGAAGATCCAGGATCTCGTTAGATGGAAGGGGTATGGTCCCCAGGATGACTCTTGGGAAGATGTGCAAAACATTCATGCTCCCAGACTCCAAAGATTGTTCCATAGAAGATTTCCCAACCGACCCTCTCCTAGCGGGGTACCCCGGAGGGGTCCCTTAAAGGGGGGGGTACTGTAACAATACAGCCTGGACCGCAGCGGCTCCCTGTGACGATACGCTGGCTTGCGCTCCAGCGTGGAACGCACCGGCCATCTGCGATGATACGCTGGCTTGCGTTCCAGCGTGGAACGCAGCGACCGCTTGTGGTGTTACGCTGGCTTGCGCTCCAGCGTGGAACGCAGTGGCCGCCGGGCCTTCTGTGACTCCGCCCACTTACCATTCAGCCCTTAAATTGAAGACAGGTGCTAAGCAGGGTGTTCCACTAATGGAGTGCGCACCCTGCTAGCTCCATGGTATCTGAAGAATGTCCACATATCCAAACCTGGATGCCTAACTACATCGTGAAGGACTGTCTACCTTCTTGCCACTGGCTTCTAGCCAGGACCAACTAACCGCAAGTATATGCCTGTTACCTGCTCTGATTAATGTCCTGGAACTCAGAGTGAACCTACTGCATAGTATGTATCAAACTGTGGACATGCTATACAAACTCTGAACCTACTGCATAGTATATATCAAACTGTGGACATGCTATACTAACTCTGAACCTACTGCATAGTATATATCAAACTGTGGACATGCTATACTAACTCTGAACCTGCTGCATAGTGTATACCAAACTGTGGACATGCTATACTAACTCTGAACCTACTGCATAGTATATATCAAACTGTGGACATGCTATACTAACTCTGAACCTACTGCATAGTATATATCAAACTGTGGACATGCTATACTAACTCTGAACCTACTGCATAGTATATATCAAACTGTGGACATGCTATACAAACTCTGAACCTACTGCATAGTATATATCAAACTGTGGACATGCTATACTAACTCTGAACCTACTGCATAGTGTATACTAAACTATGGACATGCTATACTAACTCTGAACCTATGGCATACTATATACTAAACTGAGGACATGCTATATACTAACCTTGAACCTATGGCATACTATATACTAAACTGAGGACATGCTATATACTAACTCTGAAGCTATTGCATATTAGATGCTAACTCTAAACGTTGCACAAGCTTATACTAACTCGTGACTCCTGTAATTCTGAGAGTCCCTCCTTACCATCAGTAAAACTAATTAGATGGATAGCGGTAAATGATTTTGTTACCCCAAACTCTCCGCCTAAGACTGAGAGTGACGCCTGGGGTACATACTGAGTAACCGCGAATCCCACAGCCAAACACAAGGGTGGTGGGATAATAGTGGATGTCCATTGCTTCCGCAGTTGAGATCCTAACTGATCAGCTAGGTGCGTTACAGTGGATGAGTCTGGGTTTGGTGAATGCCAAGGGAACGTTACCTGTCTGACTGCATTGTGCCAACCGTAAAGTTTGGTGCAAAAGGGATAATGCTATGGGGGTGTTTTCAGGGGTGGTCTAGGTATTAGTTCCAGTAAAGGGAAATCTTAATGCCTCAGCATACTCTTTGCACAATCAAATGCTACTACTTTGTAGAAACAGTTTGGGGGAGGCCTTTTTCTGTTTCAGCATGTCTGTGCCCTAGTGCACAGAGTGAGGTCCATAAGGGCATGGTTGGGAGAGTTTGGTGTAGAAGAACTTGACTGGCCCTCGTTGAGCAAATTCTCCCTTTGCATGTTCTGATGTCTTCACAGCTATTTTAAAGGGGTTGGCCACTTTATTTCAACGGTATACCTATGAACACTGTCTATTATATAGCTCTTACCAATACAACTTTATTTCATCTTTTGGGCCATTTCTTCTGGTTCTTGCTTGACCAGCCCTCCCATCCATAAAATGGCTCAAGATTGGGGGGCATATGGCCAAATATGCCATTGTGCCTCCTCTTTCAAAACACAGTGCACTAGACTCCTGACGTCTAGGACCTGCAGATGGCAGGCGCGCTGTGTTTCAATGGATGAGGCATGATGACATGTTTGGACATTAGGATAAAAGTGTCCAACCCTTTTAATGACCTTCTGCATTGGATGAGAGTGAAAGCTTTCATGTCACAACCAGTTTGGTGCTTACGAACCAGGTTCAGAGTCTAATTCATCCTCCCAGTCTTCACTTTTTACAATTAACCACCTAAAGTGACTCTCCATCTTTTATTATCATGTTGTTCTTAGGTGTAAAATTCTGTGCTGGTTCATTGAATACACAACTCAAAATCGTGGAGACAAACATTAACCTACAGCACCTCTAGCCATGGGGAACATATACCTCAAAGCCACAATGCCTTTTGTGACCAAAAATAATAATTAAAATAAAAAATAAATACAAAGACTTCCTGTTCGAGAAGAACACCACTTTCCCCCACCATCTGTGTCCAAAGTCCTAGTCTCAATGCAGTGACCCCATGGTATCAAAATAAGGGGTGGACTGGAGATTTTCTGGTGGGCCAATTACCAACTCATGGCTGTCGGCTGGGCACATAACCATCTAACGTGCTAAGCATTAATTAATGCTAGGAGCATCAGGTATTTATGGCCCTAGCCAGCATCCACAGATGCCCTCTTGAATTCCTGTCCTCAGGATGGTGATACAGTCGGATACTATAGTGAAGGCAGCAGTATTTTATTGTCCACTGTGGTATTTGGTTCTGCTGGGGCGGTATTTTGTGCTGCTCTACAGTCCTACTTGTATTACCCCTCCTTCTAGCAATTTGGACCTGCCTACAACATGGGTACACTTTTAGTTTTTTTTCCAGGGCCACTTTAATTTCTCAGTCTGCCCATGATCAAAATAGGCAGAGTACAATAATGGAGAGAAATGTAAAACCTATTTTTTATGTGATTAAACAAAAAATATAGAATTGAGATTTTTTATTAATTTCACATAGTAAAAGTAAAGTTGTTTTCACTTCAGTAACCTGAAAGCAAATTCTAGCCACCTACCAGCTCATGTATAAATCTATATTCTATATTTATTTTCAATTCTGGGATGAGTTTTCTCCAGGTTTTACATACACACTATTACCTGATTATTACTAGTTGTCACTCAGATTCCAACTGACCACGTTATAGAGTATCTTTCATAGAGACAGACTATACTACTGCTATGGGGCCCATTGTAGAACAGGTGAACAGGACTGAACTGATTCTCCTTCTCATAGTCATAGGCATTGCTACAGTCACCGCTAGGGGGAGTTCACTGCATAGAGATTTATACAGAGCCCATTAAGTTGAATTGTATCAGTAGCAATCTACGGCATATGCACTAAGCTCCCCCTAGTGGCGGTTGATGGCTTTTAATTATATAATTTTATGCTGTAAGGGTTGGTAACGATGAATTTGAAGATTAAGTGTAAAAACTGGAATACCTTAACTATTAAAAAAACTACTTGAATATGGAGAAAAAGTTATGGATCGCACATCCACATGCCATGTTGCTTCTCTCAGCACAATTTATAAACAGCTCTATGGAGGTACTTCGTAGATGTTTTGATCAAAATGCATAGGCCTACTCACCGCATCAAGATAACAGTCTCTTTTTACTTAGTGCAAAATATTACTTGTGGCACTTCCAGCAATAGTAGGTACAAAGTGCAGGTTCGATCACTTTATGATGGGGTATGGTGGCTGGTTAGGTGAAAATTAAATGGCACTAGCTGGCACTTGTGGATATAGGTGTCCACAATATGATACAGGCTGGGTGTTTGACTGGCCTGAAAAAGGTCTAGGTGATGGGGTGTCTGAGCTGTAGTCTTTCCCCTGCAGCAGGGTTTGTAAAGCTATGGTTTTGCTGATCACTCTGCTGTCTTGACACACTGAGGCTTTTTTGGAAGCAGTGTTCTCAATTTTTATACTCTTCCTGGAGTGAAGGTCTCACAGGAGAACTGGTTATGGTCCCTTGGAGTAGTAGTTATGGCGTGTGTTTTCTATCTTCTCTATTTTCTGGACTCAACCTCCTTCTCCTGGCAGGAAGAAGGAACAGCTCACTGCTACTAAGGGGAGGAGAGCGGAGGAATAGGGTGGCTAGCCCTGTTCTTGACAACCATACCACATCTGCTGGAGTACCTAACATAACATAATACATAATACAACAAAACTTGACAACCAATTGCAGATACCCCCCAGTCTGTGGTACTGCAGATCCCTACTCTAATTTGGCACAGCATGGGAACCATCGAAGCCGCAACTCTAGACCTGCAGGCGGTGAGACCCATCAGCCCAAAAACACCCCTGCTATCAATCTAAATCCCCACAGTACTGGGCCCCACCAACCCACAGGCACAGGATCAGAATATCAAAAAACTAAAATGGACATTTACATAAATTTAAAAAATGTACCAGAGATCTGAGAAAGGGATAAAGCACATTCTAAAGCTTGCTATATGACACTCTCCTGGCCAGGGTTAGACTGGCCCACCATAGTACCAGAGGATACTCCAGTGGGCCCAGGCTTTAATACCATAGTGGATCCCAAAGGTTCAGGGGAAAAAAAAATGAATTGGCTGCCTTTGGTGACAATCACTTGCCACTAGGGTCTACTAAAGTTTGCAATGTGGCCCACTCCTGGCCATAGTGGTGCAGGCCCACCAGGGTACCAGAGGATTCTCTGTTGGATCCAGGCTCTAATAGCATAGTGTGTCTCAAAGGTCCAGGAATAAATAAAAAAACTAATTGGCTGTTTTTGGTGATAATCACTTACCACAAGGGTCTACTGTATTTCTAAGGTTTGCAATATGGCACACTCCTGGCCATGGTTGTACTGGCTCACAGAATACCAGAGGATCCTCTGTTGAGTCCAGGCTCTAATACTATAGTGTGCCTCAAAGGTCCAGAAAAATTACTTGCCACTAGGATCTATTTCTTTGAATAAAAACCTATTAGACATTATTGATGATATAGGGGTTGGCCCCCAAGTATAATTACCTTTGGTGGGCCCAAGGAACTTCAGTCCAAGATTGCCCTTGGCTTTACATTTGGAGCCAGGGCGTTGATCTGAAAGGGTAGGAGAGGTTTCATAATAGTCTGAAATGAAGCTCTAAAGGCCAGCAAAACAAGAGCTCTGTGATATTACACAGCAACGCCAACTCTTTAATTTCTTATGACAACCGTATAAAACCTGGCCCAGTTAAAATTTTGCAATCAGCTAGGCCGGAGTATGTTACAGAATAGGTTTATATCCAAGGACTTTCTTTGTCGTTTTTTTAAAGGGTTTTGCAGACTTCCTGCTCTTGGGAACCATCACACAAAAGACGTCACTTGTAAATGCAAACATGTGGAGATAATAAAAGGAGTAAACAATCAGATTGCTGGGAGATTTTATCACAAGCCCAGCGAAATACCAGGGGGTGGTGGTGGGAGAGGTTTACTGGTATTTTGCTTTTGTCGCTGCAGCAGACGTGCCATTCAAGTACAGCGGCTATATACCTACATGCCGAGGAGTCGCTGACATTATCTGCATGAAAAGGGAAGAGTCACCGGGACTGTTCTACAGGAATATAATATATAAGAGCTCTACGGGGAAGACTTTATCATTAATGCGTGTGTTTGCAGTTTTATGCCAGACATTGGTGGCATATCCCTCGGAGAAGATACAACAGCTTAAGGCCTCATGCACACGACCGTTGTGTGCATCCGTGGCCGTTGTGCCGTTTTCCGTTTTTTTTCGCGGACCCATTGACTTTCAATGGGTCCGTGGAAAAATCGGAAAATGCACCGTTTTGCAGCCGAGGCCGTGATCCGTGTATCCTGTCCGTCAAAAAAATATGACCTGTCCTATTTTTTTGACGGACAACGGTTCACGGACCCATTCAAGTCAATGGGTCCGTGAAAGAACACGGATGCACACAAGATTGGCATCCGTGTCCGTGATCCGTGGCCTTAGGTTGCTTTCATACAGACGGATCCGAAGATCCGTCTGCATAAAAGCTTTTTCAGAGGTGAGTTTTCACTTCGTGAAAACTCAGATCCGACAGTATATTCTAACACAGAGGCGTTCCCATGGTGATGGGGACGCTTCAGGTTAGAATATACTGAAAAACTGTGTACATGACTGCCCCCTGCTGCCTGGCAGGTGCTGCCAGGCAGCAGGGGGCAGACCCCCCCCCCCTGTTTTTAACTCATTTGTGGCCAGTGCGGCCGCCCCCCCCCCTCCCTCCCCTGTAGTTAACTTCTTGGTAGCCAGCCCCCCCTCCCTCCCCTGTAGTTAACTAATTGGTGTCCAGTGGGCCCCCCCTCCGTCCGCTATAGATAACTCATTGGTGGCCAGTGGGCCCTCTCCCCTCCCACCCCCTCCTAATTAAAATCGCCCCCCTATCATTGGTGGCAGTGGTGAGTACCGATCGGAGTCCCAGTGTAATCGCTGGGGCTCCGATCGGTAACCATGGCAACCGGGACGCTACTGCAGTCCCGGTTGCCATGGTAGCTTAGCAATTTGTAGAAGCTTTATACTTACCTGAAGAGCAGCGATGTCTGTGACCGGCCGGGAGCTCCTCCTACTGGTAAGTGACAGGTCTGTGCTATAAGCAATGCGCCGCACAGACCTTTCACTTACCAGTAGGAGGAGCTCCCGGCCGGTCACAGACATCGCAGCTCTTCAGGTAAGTATGAAGCTTCTACAAATTGCTAAGCTACCATGGCAACCGGGACTGCAGTAGCGTCCCGGTTGCCATGGTTACCGATCGGAGCCCCAGCGATTACACTGGGACTCCGATCGGTACTCACCACTGCCACCAATGATAGGGGGGCGATTTTAATTAGGAGGGGGAGGGAGGGGAGAGGGCCCACTGGCCACCAACGAGTTATCTACAGCGGAGGGAGGGGGGGCCCACTGGACACCAATGAGTTATCTATAGCGGACGGAGGGGGGGGCCCACTGGCCACCAACGAGTTAACTACAGGGGAGGGAGGGGGGGCCCACTGGACACCAACGAGTTTACTACAGGGGAGGGAGGGGGGGCGGCCGCACTGGCCACCAATGAGTTAACTACAGGGGAGGGAGGGGGGGCGGCCGCACTGGCCACCAATGAGTTAAAAACAGGGGGGGGGGGGTCTGCCCCCTGCTGCCTGGCAGCACCTGCCAGGCAGCAGGGGGCAGTCATGTACACAGTTTTTCAGTATATTCTAACCTGAAGCGTCCCCATCACCATGGGAACGCCTCTGTGTTAGAATATACTGTCGGATCTGATTTTCACGATGTAGCTCATATCCGACAGTATATTCTAACATAGAGGCGTTCCCATGGTGATGGGGACGCTTCAAGTTAAAATATACCATCGGATTGGAGAAAACTCCAATCCGATGGTATAAAAGAACTCCAGACTTTACATTGAAAGTCAATGGGGACGGATCCGTTTGAAATGGCACCATATTGTGTCAACTTCAAACGGATCCGTCCCTATTGACTTGCATTGTAATTCAGGACGGATCCGTTTGGCTCCGCACGGCCAGGCGGACACCAAAACGACTTTTTTTTCATGTCCGTGGATCCTCCAAAAATCAAGGAAGACCCACGGACGAAAAAACGGTCACGGATCACAGACCCACGGACCCCGTTTTTGCGGACCGTGTAAAAAAACGTTCGTGTGCAGGAGGCCTTAAAGGCGATGTGCAGTTTTGGGGGAGTGTTGGCAAACCCCCCGCTGGAGGTGACCTGCTTCCTGACACTAGCGCTCTTCTGCTCCTACTCTCCCTTGCCTTGACTTCTCCTTTCAGATCGCCGGATGTAAACTTCCGTTTTAACACCGATGCAGCCAATGGCCGGCTGGAGCGGTGGCCTGCTCCTCTTGAGTCATGTGAAATAGTTACATGATGCAGATGGAGCAGGTAACCGCTGCAGCCAACGACTGGCTGCAGCAGTGTCAAAAAGGAAGTTAACATCTTGGGAGTCCAGTGGAGCAGCTTAGGCCAGGGAGAGAAGGAGTGCGGAGCCAGAGTCGGGAAGCAGGTAGCTAAGCTTTCCTTCACAAGTCTGCCCAAGAGAAAAAAAGGGGGGGAGGGATGGTTGCCAAACTTCGCCCCCCCAAAAGTGGCAGTGAGTCAAGAGGACACTTTAGTCTACCCCCAAACAATCTTTCCTGCCCCATGATGGCATACTTCCAGAGCCACAATGCTTCCATACCAGCAACCCAGTCACCCCCATGACAGACACAAGGACCATTATGGCAGTCACAATGCCCCATGACAGCCACAGTGCCTTCCATGTTAGCCACAATTGCCATTGTTCTGCTTTCTGTAAAGACACCAAGGACCTAAAAGTCATATCTTCCCTGCTAGTGTTAAATCACCAGCCAAAGAAAAATAAGGCATGTGCCCAGGCCTGACAACAGTCCCGGGTGGACATATGTCTTATTTCTACAACAATGACAACATCATGGGGAGAATTTAAGATCAGCGTTTCTTATGCTAGTCTTAATTTTAAAAAAAGATGCGTCAAATAACGCCTCTCGGGAGCTGAAATCTAGATTTCTGGTGTAAGTAATGTTAAATTTGTAGGGGTGCATAGACTCTACCCCATCCTGTTAACTCTTTTAGAAAAGTGGGCATAGCTAAAGGCTTATGGTCCCTGGTGCAAGAGCGCACCTTGGGCCCCCCTTCCCTCAGTGCTTCGTGGCAAGGGGTATCGGTGAACCTAGCCTTTCTGCTGCCTGAGGCAAAAATTTTAACGGCACCTACCCCTTCCCCCATGCCAAATTCTTAACTTAATTTCTCATCTTCTCCATTCACACCAGACCGCCATGATGACTTCTTTCAGCCTTCTCTTGTCTCTGCAGAGTTTGACAAACAGACATCTTAGTTTCCTACTTTTCCATCATCCTCCCACCTTCCGAACACCCCATCCTGCCACCCCCAATACTGTGCCCGTGCAACGGGACTACCTGCAGGGACCTGGGGTATCCTTTGCCCCTTAGGAGGTTTTTACGATATATGCCGAAAACTGAAGGAGAGCGCACTGCACATGCACGGCATGCTCTCCATTCACTTCTATCAGAGTTCAGAAAATAGCCAAGCAAGCGCGTTTGGCTAATTTTCATAAAACCCTGTAGAAATGAATGGAGAGCAGCGCACCGAGCAAGCTCTGGTGAACGCTCTGCTATTTTTGTCAGTCCCATGGAAATAAATGGTGGCTTTCTGCTCGCTTCAGGGCTCCCTTTATGTAGATAGTTGTGGGTCCCAGAGGTGGGACCTGCACCTACCTGACATTGGTGGCATATCCTAGTGATGTGCAATCAATGTCTAAGATAAGAGAACTTCTTTTAATGCCTGCTCCACTGGCTTGAGATGCGCCACAATTATTAAAGGGGATGTGCATGAAAAATATTCTATATTTTTCAAACTAGCACCTGGATCTGAATTCTTTTGCAATTGCATGTAATAAAAAATGTATTATAGCTACGAGGTTATTAAATAAAATCTATCTGTATAGCGCCACCTGCTGTTTGCTCTTTTTCGTATTTTTTTGTCTACCTTACTGAGCTGGTCGCACGCGCTCAAATTAAATCTTCAACTGTCACCAGCCTTATCTTCCGTTAGAAGCGGGGGCAGTTACAGGGAAACAGTTGCAGCAGAAAGCACACGCCCCTGAGCTGGCAGCCTAAGGCTACTTTAACATCTGTGTTTTCAATTCCGCTATTGAGATCCGTCATAGGATCTCAATAGCGGAATAAAACGCTTCGGTTTTGTCCCCGTTCATTGTCAATGGGGACAAAACTGAACTGAACGAAACGGAGTGCACCAAAATGCATTCCCTTCCGTTTGGTTGCATCCCCATCGCGGACAGAAAAACGCTGCAAGTGCCGTTTTTCTGTCCGTGATGTGGTGCGGAGCAAGACGGATCCGTTCTGACACACAATGTAAGTCAATGGGGATGGATCCGTTTTCTCTGACACAATAGAAAACTGATCCGTCCCCCACTGACTTTCAATGGTGTTCAAGACGGATCCGTCATGGCTGGACATAATAAAATCCATTCATGATGGATGCTTGCAGTTGTATTATTGCAATGGAAGTGTTTTTGCAGATCCATGACGGGTCTGCAAAAAACGCTAGTGTAAAAGTAGCCTAAAATAAATCTTGCAGAATAATTGGAACAATGAATGAGGCGATCTCTGGATCCATGTGTTAGAAAGAGATTGGCATGTTCTATATGATGTCTGATTTTCATTTTTTATATAAATCATGGCCTAACCCTTTAAGGGGCACCTTTTGTGGCACTTCTCTGCAGGTCCATGCGCCAGCACTGAAATCTACTTCAAAGGCTCTGGCGTAAGTTTCAGATATAATTTACAGCAGTTTCCTGGGATAAATTATAATGCATGTGCTTGGCCCACTTTTTGGAGAACTCGTTGGGACGCAAAACTTCTGAAAAGTTGCACATTTTTGTGCAAGACGGGCATGCACCAAAATTTACACCTTTCTGATGCCATGGTCTATTAGAAAGTTACAAACTATTTCATTGCACGTTGATTCAGCATTGTCCACCTAAAGCCGGAAACCCCCTTTAAGCCGCTTACAGAAAATATGTGAACAGGGGCGCGCCTCCAATGAGGCCGGGTGAGGCGGGGACCTAGAGACAAGCGGGCACAGTGGCAGGGCCATGAGAAATGAGCGCTTCCATTGTGGAAGTGCTCATCTCTCTATATTCACCTGTATTACAGTATGCTTTTAACAGTAGGTCTGGAGGGGGGGGACGCCCTTTCAATTTTCGCCTCAGGCAGCAGAAAGGCTAGGTGCGCCCCTGTATGTGCAGCATATAATGATATTCGCGCTATATGTGTAAGGCCGATTCATTGGCCTGTATTTGTGGGAGGGGCTTGGCCACCTACTTAAACGGCCGGCGCCCTCCCACAAACGTACGTAGTGCAGAGTCCTTTGGAAGCGCGCTCGTACCTGGCTGTTCCTTCGTGGATTGGGTAAGTGCAGGCGTGCGTGCAGTGGTCGGCCCTTTGGTGCGTAGGGGCCGCCATACGCTGCGCCGGTTTCATCTCTCCTGGCACCTTGTCATCCTCTGGGAGGGGTGGGGATGTAGCCAACACGGCACCCCCCTCCTCCACTGGCCAGGCTCGCGCACGGCACCGCTCTCCGGCGGGGGGCGGAGCCAGTGGTCACATGACGACCAAACCCCCCGCCCGCCTCCCCACCCGCTCCCGCCCCCCTCTTCTCGGCCGGCACACAGCCTGTGCCTGCCTCGCTCCCTCGCCGGGTCGGCAGCACCACCAGCTGTGGGCCGGCAACCCCCACTCCCCTAAATCGCCAGGGGGCACATTTTCTCCCCACGCGGTGGAGGTGCCCAGCCGGCGGGGGGCGGCCCCTCGTCCAGTAGGGGGGCACCCCCGCACTGGGCACCCCATCAGGGAGTGGTGGCCCCCCACGTGGCACGTCCTACACAAGGGGGGAGGCATGTCTGATTAGGCCTTCCCCTATGCCAGGGGGCAGCTCCGTTTCCCCACGCGGTGGAGGTGCCCAGCCGGCGGGAGGCGCCCCCCCGTGGAATAAGGGGGGCACCCCCGCACTGGGCGCCCCATCAGGGACCGGTGAAGCCCCCCACGCGGCACGCTTAGCCTCGGCAAGATGGGGCCCTCGTCGCCAGGGGCCCCCCTGGGCCGACCTCATGCCTGAGGGCTGCGCTGCTCCCCACGCGGCAGAAGTGCTCAGCCGGCGGACGGCGCCACCCAGGGACAGAGAGGGCCCCGCACTGAGCACCCTGTCAGGGACATGCGTCAGCTCTCCACGTGGCACTCGTCTCATGTTTGCAGGGATTGTCAGCCGTTGCCAATATCTATCCCCACGTGGTTCATGGTACCAGGGAACTCCGCGTTCCCCACGCGGTTACCATGGAGCACGGCGGTGCAGGCAACGGCTCGCTCCCCGCCCACATTAAAGTCTGGCACGGGCCGCCGTGCCGCCTAGATAGGTAGGGGTTTTTTCCATCATCAACGCAATGCACTGGGAAAAAAAAAAAAAAACCCTCTCCCACCAGTCACCATACCTCCGCTCACGAACACGTCTTGGTATTGAGCCTCACGCATTGACTGGTTCTTTTGCATTTGTTCCGTTGTTGTTTTCCAGGTTCTATACAGTGGTTAGTCTGAGAGAAGTTGGTGGGATCTCAATTGATTTTTCCTTGGCTACCAAGGTAGTGAGGTACACGTCGGGGGATAGGAAGTGGTTAGCCTCAGGCTGGGGTCTCATGTTTTTTTTGTTAACGCACAGGTCATTTTCATTTCATTACACTTCCGTGAGGTCAGTGCATAGGGATTCTCAGTTGGTAAGTACGTCGGGTCTCCTTGCATGGACTCCCGGGTGGCGGTTCCTGGCTATTCCTTCACGGCTCTTCTGGTTCAGTGTGCATACCTCACGGCAATTGTTCACTTTTCTGTACGTGGTTAGACAGCTGCACGGGTGCCAGCGACCATCAGGCTAGTCGGTCATGTTACGTTACTCTTTCCACAGCCGCTATGTCACGTGCTTCGGACATTGTCGACGCGTCGGTGGACGAGGTCGTAGCACAGACATCCGAGAGGGGCAGCACACCGTCCCTACGTGCTTGGACAATTCCTAGGCTGATGGCGGAGTTGACAAAGCGGGGCGTTCCTTTCCCGGCAACCGCTAGGAAAGCAGAACTATATCGGCTGTGGAGAGACTCCCTGGCACCCAGCGCCAATGATCCCCCTGCAACTACGATGCAGACATCGCTGACTCAGATACACGTCATGCTAAACAGTCTGACGTCGGCCGTCACATCCATGCAGGCGAGGTTGGAGTCCATCGAGGCTCGCAGCACAGTCGCACCAGTTTCCTCCCTCGAGGTTCCGGTCGCCTCCACCTCTGCCACAGCAGACATTCGTTCTGCCCAGTCCGTCCCTAACGTGACTCCCTCCCACTATGTCCCGCTCAACATCAGGAAGGACATCCTGGAGGGTAGGGATGTCAATCTTGCGTCTCTACTCATAGCATCCAGGGACCTCTCTGATAACAGGGTTATAGCTTGTGGAGAAGTGTCGGTGGTACTAAGGAGCCGCGACCACCGGCTCAACCGCAAATTGTCCATCCCGGAATTTGTCATGGCATTTAGTCTTTTCAGGGATGTCATTTGCACTGCCAGGCCGGACAGGAGGGAGGAACTAGACCATTATCTCTTCAGGGTCACAGAGTTGGGTCATAGGTATGGAGGAACCGCGTTCTACGACTTCCACTGCTTATTTGCAGGTAAGGCGGCAGCGGCTCTCTCCCAGTTTCAGCACGTCACTGACTGGTCCAACCTGGACACTGAGCTTTTCTGCAGACACTTTGCAGGTCTGAAGGCTCCCTCCTGTTCCGCCTGTCAATCTATCTTCCACTCGGTTGAGTGGTGCGACAAGTCCGCCGTCAGCACGGCGTCCTACCCCTCCAGCTCGGCAGCTGGTCCTCTTGAGGTCTTCAGGCCCCCCAGCTCAGTAGACAAGCTGGGCCGGCCCATCATTCAGCTAGGAAGGGCACAGATATGCAACAACTTTAATTACGCCTCCTGTAATTTTGGGCAGTGCCGGTTGTTGCATATCTGTACCAATTGTTTCAGGGCCCACCCCCGAGTAGCATGCTCATTAAAATCCGTAAAAAGCTACATGAGTGTGGTCAATATCAGCCGTCTACAAGAATTCTTGCGAGGCCACCACAACCCTGGGTTTGTTCAGTTCCTGGTGACAGGATTTCACGAGGGTTTCCACACGGGACTGATCACGACTCCAGAGTCCACACACGAGTGCAAAAACCTTCAGTCAGCCGAAAGAAATCCCGCCTCGGTAGACGCACTGATAGAAGCCGAGTTGAGCAAGGGGTTCTTAATCGGTCCCTTTGGTGTGCCCCCTTTTCAACGCTGGAGAGTCAGTCCCGTGGGGGTAGTCACAGGCAAGTTCAGCGGGAAGGAGAGACTCATCATCGACTTGTCGGCCCCACACGGCTCCCAGGTCCCCAGCCTCAACTCCCTCATTCCTTCGGAGGAAGTGGGCATGAGATATGCCTCGATAGACCAGGCTATCGCTATCATCATGAAAACAGGCCCAGGGTCCTGGCTGTCCAAAGCCGACATATCGGATGCCTTCAAGTTGCTTCCCATCATGCCAGCCCTCTGGCAGTGGCACGGCATCAAGTGGAAAGGCCTGTACTATTTCTCCACTAAGCTCACCTTCGGTTCCAAGAGTAGCCCCTGGCTCTTCGATCAGTTGGCTCAGGCACTCCACTGGATCCTGGAACACGTAGTCCTCTGTGAATTTGTCATCCACTACCTGGATGACTTCCTGCTGATTGAGAGGCCAGGGGCACTCCCCCTAGGGCTGGGCAAGTTACTCAGGTGCTTTTCCCAATTAGATGTCCCGGTGTCCCCCAAGAAAGTAGAAGGCCCGGCCACAGTCATCACCTTTCTTGGCATCGAATTAGACTCCCAGCGCATGCTAGCTAGGATTGCCGGCGGACAAGTTAACAAGGATTAGAGGAGTCATTCACAGGTTCGCAGTCACGACCGTGGTCACTAAGGCGGACCTTCAGTCTCTTCTGGGCATGTTGAACTTCGCCATGCGCATCAGTCCCACAGGGCAGAGCTTTCATATCCCGCCTACTCGCGCTCTTGAGTTCCGCCCCAGAAGCAGGACAGCCCAGTGTGCTTGGACAGTCAAGCCCTAGCGGACCTCCACATGTGGGATCATTTCCTGAGCCAGTGGAACGGGGTCTCCTTATTTGTACCCGAGCTGTCGTGTCAGTCGCCTACAGTCTTTTCAGATGCAGCTGCGGGCTCAGGGTTTGCCGCCATTTTCGGCACCCACTGGGTGGCAGACGCATGGCCTGCCGAGGTGGGACAAATCCCAGGCTTCCTCCAGACCTCGGCGCTGTTCGAGCTGTACCCCATTGTGGTAGCCGCCCACATTTGGGGCAAGTTTTGGGCACGTCAGTCTGTTCTGTTCGTGACTGACAACACAGCCGTAGTGGACATTCTCAATAGTGGACTGTCGAAATCTAGCCAAGTCATGTGTTTTCTCAGACGGTTAGTGCAGCTCTCCCTGCAACACCACTTTCATGTTTTTAGTGCGCATGTGCCAGGTGCGCAGAACGGGGCTGCTGACGCCTTGTCGAGGGCTAACTTCTCCCGTTTCTTCCAGATAATGCCAGAGGCAGATGCGACAGGCGCCACCATCCCTCCTCTCGAGTCCTTAAGGCTAGTGTAGCCGACCACCTTGGGACGGCCCACGCTCTAATACGCCATTCCCTCTCGCCTAACACGACCAGGGCGTACAACACCGGGTGGAAGACGTTCTGCAGGTTTCGAGGAGAATGTCCTCAGGAGGACTCCAGTTTTCCAGAGTACATCCTGGCGTTCATCGGGTATTGCCACTCTGTACGCAAGCTCTCCCACGCTACAGTGAGGTCATACCTGGCGGGAGTACAACACTTTCTCTCTCTTAGCCACCCCGAGCTAGCATCAGTGTTCACCTTACACACTGTCAAAGCCGCCCTCAAGGGTTTAAGCAAGTGCGGGCCTCAAAGCCAAGTACGCAGGCAGCCGGTCACCGGCCCTCTTTTCCGCAAACTGTCTGATGCCTTGGACGGTAATCCTTTTTCGGGGTTTTGGCCAGCCTGGTACTTAAATCCGCCATCTACTTGGCCTTCTACGGCTTCCTGAGACCTGGGGAGTTCACCTGTTCACCAGGCAGCGACAATTTCCTCAAGGTCAGCCAACTGGTCCAGAACTCCGACGGGTTCACATTGCTGCTCAAGACGTCTAAAACCTCCCAGTTGGGACCCCCTGTCCAGATATCCTACTTTCCCACAGCACATCAATGGTGTCCCGTCACGGTGCTTCGTCAGGTTACGGTCCGCCTTGTCCGGGGCCGGACCGAACAGTCCTCTGTTACCCTTCGGGGTGGTGCCGCTCACCACCCAGCAGTTCATATCCCACGTTAGGTCACTAGTGGCCAGCACGGGCGGCGACCCTGCCACCATTTCGGGCCATTCATTCCGCATAGGCGCGGCATCCGCGGCCTCCAAGAACCGAGTGCCTGCGCATGTCATTCAGAAACTGGGGCGTTGGCACTCAGTCTTGTTTCAACCGTTACATACCACACCCTGAAGCCGAAATGTCGGCAGCCTTTCAAACTTTAGCTTTGTAACGTCTTTGCAATAAAATACTTCTGCCTACCAGTATGTCTTTTGCCCTCTTTCAGGCGTCCCTCCACGACACGGTCACGGCACAACTCTGACCGCTTAGGGGTAGGGTAGCTCAGGTAGGACAGACACGTACTTGGTTGCCACGACCACAAGTGTAAGGCCGATTCATTGGCCTGTATTTGTGGGAGGGGCTTGGCCACCTACTTAAACGGCCGGCGCCCTCCCACAAACGTACGTAGTGCAGAGTCCTCCCTCCCACCCACCCTTTTCTCCTGTTACTCTCAAAGGGGATGCCCTCTTTCAGGCGTCCCTCCACGACACGGTCACGGCACAACTCTGACCGCTTAGGGGTAGGGTAGCTCAGGTAGGACAGACACGTACTTGGTTGCCACGACCACAAACTTAGTTTATTTTTGTAGAACACAAACTTGTTCCTGTTGTTCTGCAGGAGGGAACTTCACAATAATTTGCTCATCACATAAACCAGATTCTGCCTGTGACATCTGTATTTACTTTTAACTCCTTATATAGTTTTTTTTTATTTTTATTTTTTTAGGTCGCGGCGTTCTCAGAATGCCATTCCCAGTACTGCAGTGACATGCTTGGCCTGTGACATAAGTAAGGCAGCTAAGTCTATGCACAGCCTATCTGCCATGACCGCTGTATACATCCAGCTATCGTTAAAGAAAGGATGATGAAATACGCCACTAGTTTATTTTCCCAAAAGAATATGGGAAAGTGTAGCGGCTGCCATCTGGCCAATCCCGTATAGAACTGGAAATATTTGAGTATTTCCTGTCTCTGTGGTCCTATTCCCTTAGGACTGCAATCCTTCCACATTCTTGTGAACAGCACATGGGGGAGGACCGTGCCTCCAAAGTCACATCTGGGCGGCATACAGCAGAAAGAGGAGAAATAGATTTGTGTGGAATCTAAAAACTACGGTAAAGATATTTATCAGTAATGGCATAATTTGCTCCCAAAAAAATATTAACATTACAAATCAAAAGTGGTGATTTGTTTCACCTCATATATCACAAGGCGCACGCTACTTTTAAAATGTGACTTTTTGAAATATAAACTCGATTATTCGCCTATTTCTCTTGATTTGCGACATTTTACCGCCAATAGCACTAAAATGCTAATTTTTTTTAACTGAGATGCGCCATTTCAGCCAATCCTGCCAGACCGCACTTGCGACTTTTAAAGCATATTTGCGACATTTCCACTGGTAAATTGCGACTTTTTTCTCGGACTCTGGATGTATTTGTTATTTTTTTGGGATGTCAATTTATTGAAAGAACGCTGTTATTTAGCTCATTTATATTAGATAAAAATAAACGCCTCCTGTTTTAATACTTACCGACCACTTGTTCCCACGACGAGTTGTTTTTCCTTTTCATAAAGTTGCATCTTTCTGCTATAAATGCAACTTTTTACACAAAACACCACCACAGAAGCCGGCCTAATTGTCCGCAACAATCTGCCGATAAAAGATGATAAATGAGGCGCAATATGCGCCAACCTGATAGCCTCGCCCACGTTGACCTTTATAACAAATTTCTTGCGTGATGTATTCTTTACGGTGAAAATTCTGGAGAAAACAGTTAATATATCTGTGGCATAAATCAAAACACTATTTTTTTGGGCACATATTAGGACATAATTCTGGCACAACATGCTTAGTAAATGTCCCCCATTATATTATACAGTTTCATATATTGTATACTTTGAAACATTTAGGGGGTCATTTATTGTCCTCAAATACACCTATATTAGGCGTATTTTATTACAACAGTTAGTTGCGCCGCAATCTTTTCCCCACTCATGCCCGGTCTAAAAAAGTGGGTGTGGCATGGGCAGGGAAGGGGACGGGCAAGCGTAGAAAATTGTCTGTTGTTGGTGTAGAAAATGGTCTAAATGTAAGCCCTTGCTGGCTTACATTTAGACTGGCGCTAGATGCGCTGAAGTTATGTAGAGGTCGACGCCTCTTCATAACTTCGGTGGATCCACTGTCTAAGATGTCAGTCTTAATAAATGACTCCCTTAGTTTATAGCTGCAATGAATCTAAAAGAATAAATAAAGCAACTTTGCAAATATTCTAAATTAGCAAATCTACTGTTTTGTGTATACGGTTCCTATACAGACCTACAGGGAGTGCAGAATTATTAGGCAAATGAGTATTTTGACCACATCATCCTCTTTATGCATGTTGTCTTACTCCAAGCTGTATAGGCTCGAAAGCCTACTACCAATTAAGCATATTAGGTGATGTGCATCTCTGTAATGAGAAGGGGTGTGGTCTAATGACATCAACACCCTATATCAGGTGTGCATAATTATTAGGCAACTTCCTTTCCTTTGGCAAAATGGGTCAAAAGAAGGACTTGACAGGCTCAGAAAAGTCAAAAATAGTGAGATATCTTGCAGAGGGATGCAGCACTCTTAAAATTGCAAAGCTTCTGAAGCGTGATCATCGAACAATCAAGCGTTTCATTCAAAATAGTCAACAGGGTCGCAAGAAGCGTGTGGAAAAACCAAGGCGCAAAATAACTGCCCATGAACTGAGAAAAGTCAAGCGTGCAGCTGCCAAGATGCCACTTGCCACCAGTTTGGCCATATTTCAGAGCTGCAACATCACTGGAGTGCCCAAAAGCACAAGGTGTGCAATACTCATGAGACATGGCCAAGGTAAGAAAGGCTGAAAGACGACCACCACTGAACAAGACACACAAGCTGAAACGTCAAGACTGGGCCAAGAAATATCTCAAGACTGATTTTTCTAAGGTTTTATGGACTGATGAAATGAGAGTGAGTCTTGATGGGCCAGATGGATGGGCCCGTGGCTGGATTGGTAAAGGGCAGCGAGCTCCAGTCCGACTCAGACGCCAGCAAGGTGGAGGTGGAGTACTGGTTTGGGCTGGTATCATCAAAGATGAGCTTGTGGGGGCCTTTTCGGGTTGAGGATGGAGTCAAGCTCAACTCCCAGTCCTACTGCCAGTTTCTGGAAGACACCTTCTTCAAGCAGTGGTACAGGAAGAAGTCTGCATCCTTCAAGAAAAACATGATTTTCATGCAGGACAATGCTGCATCACACGCGTCCAAGTACTCCACAGCGTGGCTGGCAAGAAAGGGTATAAAAGAAGAAAATCTAATGACATGGCCTCCTTGTTCACCTGATCTGAACCCCATTGAGAACCTGTGGTCCATCATCAAATGTGAGATTTACAAGGAGGGAAAACAGTCCACCTCTCTGAACAGTGTCTGGGAGGCTGTGGTTGCTGCTGCACGCAATGTTGATGGTGAACAGATCAAAACACTGACAGAATCCATGGATGGCAGGCTTTTGAGTGTCCTTGCAAAGAAAGGTGGCTATATTGGTCACTGATTTGTTTTTGGTTTGTTTTTGAATGTCAGAAATGTATATTTGTGAATGTTGAGATGTTATATTGGTTTCACTGGTAAAAATAAATAATTTAAATGGGTATATATTTGTTTTTTGTTAAGTTGCCTAATAATTATGCACAGTAATAGTCACCTGCACACACAGATATCCCCCTAAAATAGCTAAAACTAAAAACAAACTAAAAACTACTTCCAAAAATATTCAGCTTTTATATTAATGAGTTTTTTGGGTTCATTGAGAACATGGTTGTTGTTCAATAATAAAATTAATCCTCAAAAATGCAACTTGCCTAATAATTCTGCACTCCCTGTATATGTCTCCATAATTACAGACTACAAACAGGTCCTGTCATGTAGTGATGTGTTACTCCTTTCCCTCTTTCTGTTTTTCTGGATAAACTACAGATAGGAGAAGTGGAGGGAGATGGAAGGGAGTAAGGCTGGACACCAGTCGTACATGTAAAAGGCTATACACCAGTCATAGACGGCTGGACACCAGTTGTAGAAGGCTGGACACCAGTCGTAGAAGACTATACACCAGTCGTAGAAGGCTGGACACCAGTCGTACATGTAGAAGGCTATACACCAGTCATAGAAGGCTGGACACCAGTTGTAGAAGGCTGGACACCAGTTGTAGAAGGCTGGACACCAGTCGTAGAAGGCTGGACACCAGTCATAGAAGGCTGGACACCAGTTGTAGAAGGCTGGACACCAGTCGTAGAAGGCTATACACCAGTCGTAGAAGACTATACACCAGTCGTAGAAGGCTGGACACTATACCTTATGTTAGAGGAGTAAACTCTGCTGTAGCTCCACTACTGTAATTGCCCAGTTAGGCTACAGGCACATCACCGTATCCGCTTGGCAATCCGCAAACCAAGCCACAATATACAGAGAGCTTCCGTGTGCACTCCGCATTTTATCAGTAACATCAATAAAAATGGACAAGAAAAGGATATGTTGTGGGACAGACATATGGATGCTGACAGCTAGAGATGAGCGAGTTCCAAAAATTAGATTTGGCTTCTTCCCTGAATTTCACAGAACGCACTAAAAACTTTAAACTGTGTACATTCTGATTTGAATAAATTACTTCACAGCCTGATAGAACGTTTAAACAAAAACAAAAAATATTTTATTGAAGAACCACTGTATAAAATGGGCTAATCCACCCTTCTCAGTGTTCGACAGGCTTGCAGGGATAGAGCGTGTACAGAGGGACTTTAAATATATGTACACGCTCCGATTCCTGTCAAGAGTCACCTGCAATGTATAGGGATTTGATGGTTGGCACACTATTGTTTAGGGCAGGATATTATCTGTAGGCGAAGTCTCAAAGCCACCAGTGCATTAGTTGAGGGTTAAGCCATACATTGCCCAGCTTTTACCCCCAGTGTGTCCTGATCAACCACCACTTAGGTACACCTGGGAGGAAGGGAGCAAGTGCTGGCATGAATCACCCAGAAAGACTCAGCTCACTTCTCAGTCTGTTAAATGCCCTGTCTCTTGTATCACTACAAATGATAGTATCGCGTTCGCCCAACACATTTCTGCGTGGTGATCTCACACCACGCTTCCTCAGGAGCGAGTTGTATATACACGTGGGGCAGGTTGCTGCTTAATACCGCACTGTTGTGTGCGGGTAGCGGCGCTGTGATGGCCGTACGCGGCCGCCGAAATGCCGGGTAGATAAAGTCAAAGCCCCTCCCCCCAGGGCGTGCGCGCCAGTGCAGTCAGCCAATAGGGGAGGTAGGTGTGTCTAACTAATACACCCCCCGATGGGCTGACTGACAAAACATGGCTTTGCAGCCCGGGAGGCAAGCGTAAGCGCGTTACCAGGTCAGAGGGAACCGATGATGCGACGCTATAAAATCCAGCACTTATTAATGTCAGTGTTGGCAAGTGGGATAAGACAGGGGGGAGGGGGGATTACTTAATCACAAAGCGCATTTCTTTGTAAGTAGTGGAGGCAATTTTCGCCACCCTTCCCCCATCATTAAACCCCTCAGATGCTGCGTTCATCACTGATCATGGCATCTGAGATAAAAAATGAGGGCTTTAGGGGTTAATTGGTTAAAAGAAAATAAAAAAAATCATACTTATCTCATCGACTTGAGCAAATAAAAAAATCACACTTATCTCATCCACTTGACCTTGAAGAGGCCACCGCGGTCATCTTTCTTAAAGATCCCGCGCAAATTCTCATCATCATGCGCCACACGAGCTGGATCTTCAAGCAAGGTGGCCACGGCGGCCTTTGTGCTCAAATGGATGAGGTAAGTACAATTTCATTAAAAAAATTAAAAAATTAGGAGCAACCCATAAAATTCTTTAATATTGATCTCAGATGCCGCAACGAGCGATGAACGCAGCATCTAATGGGTTCAATGACAGGGGTGGAGCAATTGCCGTTTCTTGTCAATTTGTCATAAAGCAGCTAAATAGAATTTTGAAGAACTTTCCTCATCTCTAGACGTCATATGTCACCACGCATGAGATTTTGTGTGGGATCTTCACTCAAGATTTGCCCTCAACTGGATGAGATGAGAATGAATTTTTTTTTTAACTGCCATTTCAGTCAAAATTTATTAGTTACCACGAAGCACGAGGAAATTCAGCTTTGCAGCAAATCAAACTTTAACCGAAAAAAATAGCTGCAAAAGATTCATTTCAATGAGGTCACAAAAGATGAGGACAGCACACTGTGTGCTATCCGTGCCCATATGTCCATTCCATGGCCCCGAAAATAGTATAGAACATGTCCTATTCTTGTCTGTTTTGCGGACAAGAATAGGACATTTCTACAGGAGTAAAAAAAAAATTGTCAGCATGCACACAGTCGGGACCTGTGTTTTGTGGATCTGCGATCTGCGGACACCAAAACGGATACGGTCATGTGCATGAGGCTTAACTCTGAGAGGACTGACTTCCACCCCTGCATTTTCGTTGACTTGCATAAGGGGGTTAAAGGGATTGTTTCAGCAGAAAATGACTTGTTTTTTAAATCAGGTTTTTTGTGTTAAACGCTTTTTGAGAATTTTTGGTGATTTTTTTTTCCTGTCACTATTTATATTTAAAAAATTTATAAAATACTGCAATTTTGGCACTGGCCGATAGGCTAAAAAATAGGTAATGATTTCCTGTTCCGAGCATCTAACTTTTCTGTAGCGATCTCATTATCATCACAGGCAGGATTACAATGACAAGTAACACCTCTGTATAGATAACACAGCATCCGCCATTCACAATAGGTGATATCACAGCTTCTCTGCTCCCTCCTGACCTCTGGGTCACAGAGCATGCCTAGAGAACTCTCCCAAAGACATCAATGAGGTCATCTCCTGTCCATTGTCTTTGGCTCATGTAGATGCTCTCAAAAGACAGAAAGTCTTAAAGGGGTTCTCCGGGCTTTTAATATTGATAACCTACTGTATACTCAGGATAAGTAGTGACATGGAAAAAAGTCACAAAAAAAACATGATTTTCTAATGACACTTTCCCTTTCAATTATTTGTAAGCAATAACTTTAGGTGCTGCAGTCTATACTGTATATGCTCTACTATAATTGCTCTAGGACTATGATAGGCCAAGCAGTATATCTAATTATTTAGAAAAGTTACTGTAATTCCCCAAAATTTCCTTTTTGCATTAAAGTCACTACTAGAGATGAGTGAATTTTTAAAAAATTATATTAGGCCGCTTTGCCAAATTTTTAGAAAAAATTCTGTTCGATCCAAATTTATTTGCGGTGAATCGCGTTAAAAAGAGCTATTTCCTGGCTGCAGAGCCTTTATAGTGGTGTAGAACACTGTGCCTTGCAGTAACATGCATAGGGAGTCTGCTGTGGTAGTGAAACAATACTGTGAGTCCGTATGACATGCAGATGACAGGCGTCGCTCTTAGAATCACTGCAGACTTCACCTATTTGGGCAGTCAGAGGGCCAAAACTGACCAACTAACTCAAGTGTGAACTCAGCCTTACAGGTCAATGTTAGCGCCAAGAAGAAGCACAATCTTTTTACACCGTCGTCAGCTGATTCCACATAGATGTGTACAGAACCTGTTCTATTACACACCTTTACAAGTAGAGCCCCCCGACAGAGTGGAGAGGGTGTCAGCAGTAAGTTTGTGTTGGCGTTACTGATTATTTTGCCCTTCTTCTGATCCATCAGAACAATAACCCCCAAAAAACGGATCCTGTCTGTGGAGCATCTGCCTTCACTCGGTCAGCATTTGGTCAGTAATCCATCAGTATTGCTAAAGCTAAAAAACACAGGAGTGGATTCAAAACAGAGATGACACATGAATAGAATATTTGCATGTCTTCTGTGTTTTGTACCCACTCCTGCTTTTGGCTACCAAATCATAAGCCAATTCTGATGCAAAATAGGGACCATGTCATGCAGGCCTTACAGCTGCTACATAGACAGGATCCATTGTGCGTCTCATTTTTCCTTCCTTCTGACAGATCAGAAGGGTCAAATAAATGATGATGTCAGCCAGGCCAAAAGGCAAAATAGTGGCCCAGTCATGAAGTGGAGAGGGTGGGAACAGCATGAGAAGTCCACAGAGTGGACCTATGACAGAGTCTGGAGGTGGCAGCAGCATGAGAAGGCCACAGAGTGCCCATTGACATAGTGAGATACTGATAAAATAATTAAATTAATACACCCCCAAAAAAGACTGTAATACAATGTAACTGCACCGCAGAACAGCAAATAAGACATACTTTTTTTTACACTTATACACCCCCAAAAAAGCTGTAGTACTAAGTAACTGCACCGCAGAACGGTTAATATGATGTACGTATATTAAGAATAACAGAATAAAGCAGTCTTAGAAGGCAGAAAATGCTCAAAACCCCAAATGCTGTTGCGCATTTCTAACTGGGGGAGCAAATCCTGCACATATGATCCGTTGCTAACAGCAATCCCCAGCAAAAATGCATACAATGGAGGATGCCCGCAGCGGACCACATGTACCACAAAGACATCCTACATAGGACAGCCAAATGTGTGGATGTGATTGGCTATTTAAAACAGACATTTACAAAAAATGGTGCACTACAATGGTAGATGCAATTGACAATATATGGCTAAACCCTCGCACTGATATTAAAATGAGACTTTTGCCAATATATTCTTATATCAAGAACATACATTAGCCTGCGCACCCCATCAAGGTATCTCAAAGTGGCACGGGACCTAACGCTAAACTACCTGTGCTGTATGGGCAATTACAGGGGCATAAGGTCCGACACACAATGAACAACTCCCAGTTACCTCCCATTGTATGTGTGATTTCACATTGGAGGTAACTGGGAGTTGTTTGCTGTGTGTCGGACCTTATGCCCCTGTAATTGTCCATACGGCCCCTATAATTGCCTATACAGCACAGGTAGGTAATCATGTCTAACAAAGACTCCATCTCAAGTCTAACACTAAACTATACCAAGCTTAACAATGACCCCATACCAATACTAACAATGACCTTATACCAAGTTCAGAACTCATACCATGTTCAACAATGACAACATACCAAATCTGACATTGATCCCATAACGAGTCTACAAAACTACAAATAACTCCATACCAAGTTTAACAATAACCCCATACCAAGTCTAACAATGATCCCATATGAAGTCTAATGATTACCACATATCAAGTCTATCAATGATCCCATATCAAGTCTATCAATGACCCCATGCCAAGTCTATCAATACTAAGTCTATAAATGTCCACATACCAAGTATATACAGTTGCAAGAAAAAGTATGTGAACCCTTTGGAATGATATGGATTTCTGCACAAATTGGGCATAAAATAAGATCTGATCTTCATCTAAGTCACAACAATAGACAATCACAGTCTGCTTAAACTAATAACACACAAAGAATTAAATGTTTTTATTGAACACACCATGTAAACATTCACAGTGCAGGTGGAAAAAGTATGTGAACCCTTGGATTTAATAACTGGTTGAACCTCCTTTGGCAGCAATAACTTCAACCAAACGTTTGCTGTAGTTGCAGATCAGACGCGCACAATGGTCAGGAGTAATTCTTGACCATTCCTCTTTACAGAACTGTTTCAGTTCAGCAATATTCTTGGGATGTCTGGTGTGCATCGCTTTCTTGAGGTCATGCCACAGCAACCCAATCGGGTTGAGGTCAGGACTCTGACTGGGCCACTCCAGAAGGCGTATTTTCTGCTGTTTAAGACATTCTGTTGTTGATTTACTTCTATGCTTTGGGTCGTTGTCCTGTTGCAACATCCATCTTCTGTTGAGCTTCAGCAGTTGATACTTCACAGTTGGGATGAGGTTTTTATGTTGGTGTGCTGTGCCTGTTTTTCTCCACACATAGTGTTGTGTGTTTCTTCCAAACAACTCAACTTTGGTTTCATCTGTCTACAGAATATGTTGCCAGTACTGCTGTGGAACATCCAGGTGCTCTTGTGCAAACTGTAAACATGCAGCAACTTTTTTTTTGGACAGCAGTGGCTTCCTCTGTGGTATCCTCCCATGAAATCCATTCTTGTTTAGTGTTGTACGTATCGTAGATTCGCTAACAGGGATGTTAGCATATGCCAGAGACTTTTGTAAGTCTTTAGCTGACACTCTAGGATTCTTCTTCACCTCATTGAGCAGTCTGCGCTGTGCTCTTGCAGTCATCTTTACAGGATAGCCACTCCTAGGGAGATAGGCAGCAGTGCTGAACGTTCTCCATGTATAGACAATTTGTATTACCGTGGACTGATGAACAGCAAGGCTTTTGGAGATACTTTTATAACCCTTTCCAGCTTTATGCAAGTCAACAAATCTTAATCGTAGGTCTTCTGAGAGCTCTTTTGTGCGAGGCATCATTCACATCAGGCAATGCTTCTTGTGAAAAGCAAACCCAGAACTGGTGTGTGTTTTTTATAGGGCAGGGCAGCTGTAACCAACACCTCCAATCTCATCTCATTGATTGGACTCCAGTTGGCTGACAACTCACTCCAATTAGCTGTTGGAGATGTCATTAGTCTAGGGGGTCACATACTTTTTCCACCTGCACTGTGAATGTTTACATGGTGTGTTCAATAAAAACATGGTAACATTTAATTATCTGCGTGTTATTACTTTAAGCAGACTGTGATTGTCTATTATTGTGACTTATATGAAGATCAGATCACATTTTATGATCAATTTGTGCAGAAATCCATATAATTCCAAAGGGTTCACATACTTTTTCTTGCCACTGTAAATGACCACATACCATGTCTAACAATGACCACATACCAAGTCTGTCAATGACCCCATACTAGGTCTATCAATGACTACATACTAAGTCTAACAATGACCACATACCAAGTTTAACAATGATCCAATACCAAGTCTATCAATGGTCCCATACCAAGGCTATCAATGACCCCATACCAAGTTTATCAATGACCACATACCAAATCTAACAATGATTCCATACCCAGTCTGACAATGATCCCATACCAAGTCTAACAATGACCCCATGCCAAGTATAACAATAAGTACATACCAAATCTAACAATGCCCCCATACTAAGTCTAACAATTACCCCATATGTAGTCTAACATTGACCCCATACCAAGTCTAAAAATAGCCCCATACCAAGTCTATTAATGACCCCATGCCAAGTCTAATAATGACCTCATACTAAGTCTAACAGTGATCCCATACAAAATGTATCAATGACCCCATACCAAGTCTATCGATGGCCCTACACTAAGTCTAATAATGACCCATACCAAGTCTAACACTGACCTCATACCAAGTCCAACAATGATGGCCATAGTCGTTTTTACCTAGCTTCCCCATTACGACATATAAAATATGAATCTAATTTTTAACACCTTAGCAGAAGTGGACACCCCCATAAATTTATACTGCCTGACTCTTAGGTGGGAATACTCCTTTACCATGCCTTTAAGTAGCAGTGAATATAGATGCCAAATCTAATTAGGAGATCTTTCAATTTCCATTGTCACCAATGGAAAAAATAAAGCTTTAAATATCACGATACATTGTACAATTTGCCAACAAAGAATTTAACATCTGTAACTGGGTTTCTTAGTGCCAAAAGTTGTGTCATCTGCGATAAAAAAATAATTATTGCCTTCTTCACACCCACATTTCTGGAACTAATATCATGCTTGGCTTGGCCCACGCTACCTCCATGTGGTGGTCTCATTTCCACACGGAGCAAAGTAGATGTCATCTAAATATGATACATACATACCTAGCTTGCCCCCGTCAGTTGCTGTTAACATTCAAGACAAAGAAAAACACCATAAAAAGAAAGGAAATTATTTTTGAAAGCAATACGCGTTTGTAAATAATAATAAAAAAATCTAGAATTTATCAATCTCAATTAATGAATTTCTATTTATTCTGCAGTTTTATTGTGCATAGATGCTTATCTTTGGCAGAGGATCAGCACATTCCCACCCTGCAAGCAATGAGAAGATCTCAAAGAATAGATGAAAGACAGATGCATCTGCAATGGGCTTCTCAGCACTTGTTTGTGCTCCAGATAATTTATGATGTGTTACATTTTTTTGGATTGTATACCGGAGTTGGAAAACTTTTACTGTTTCATCCTCAGATCTTTTTAGCTCTATCAGGTCTGTGCTCAGATCAAATGAAATAAGAATTCTTGGTTCATAAAGAGGATTCAGCCTTTCTCATAGGGTTGGAATAATAACCTGTAAACCTTAAAAAAAGGATATTTTTGGAAATTATCAAAATGGTGGCAATTTAACCATACGTGTGCCAAATTTGTAAAAATGGAGCATGGATGTCAGACAATAAGGACCTCACTTGACTAGAATAAACTGTCACATTTGCATAATTTTCTCTATATAATGAAACAGGTGTTGGCCTACTCTATCACCTGAACAGATTTGACTTGGTGCCACAGGGTATTATCTAAGAAGTACAACTGGTGTTCCCCCTTTAATCCCTATACAAGGATCTGAACTTCACTGCAGAAGAACCACCAGGCTGTTACCACTAGTAGACTCTGTTCAAGTGACTGCTGACCCATGGGGGTTAGGAGGCAAAGGGATAAAACAACATCCGTAGTCAGGGACAGGCTGAAGTCAGGTAGAGTAAAAGCAATGCGATAAACAGGCTGAGGTCAGGGCAGAAAGCTCAGGGTCAGAACAGAGAAGAGCCGAAGGTCAGGTACATGGAACTGGCAAACCAGCATGGCATACCTTAGCAATACATTAGTGAACTAGAACCTATTGCTTAGGCACATTCCCATAGGCGAAGGTGCCTAATGTACCACAGGGTAACTAGTCATTGGCTGGGGAAGATTAGGGCGCATGCTAGCCATTTAAGAGTCATAGGGAGTGATGCCCTATGCATGCCTTATGGCCAGAAGGAGGCATTGCTGGCACAAAGCAGACCTCAGCCTGCGTGGAAGGAGCTTCTCTATTGCAATGGTCAGGAACACTGGGCAGGAAGAGGATGACGGTGTCAAGACTGAGCTGCTAGAACCCTGCAGCTATGGAGTAAGTGAGCAAGGCAGTGGCTGTGCCAATCAGCAGGAGAGGAGCAGTGGTGGACAAAGGCCGGTGGCCTAACGCTTAATTAGAAAAACCTATCTACAAAGAATGTCTAATCTGACCTGCCATTGACTCAACAGTTGATATTTAGACTTCATAAGTGCTATGTTTATAGGGTTGTCTTATCACAGACAATGGTGGCATATCGCTAGGATATGCCCCTATTGTCTTATAGGTTCGGGTCCCACTGCTGAGACCCACACCTATATTGAGAACGGAGCCCCGAAAGTGTTGGAGGGAGAGCTGTGCTTGCACAGCCGCCCTCCATTCATTTTCGATGGTGGCGCCAAAAAAAGCCGAGCCGGTCATGCGTAGTGCGCTCCCATTTACTTCTATTGGTGGTGGCCAGACCAGAGTCCACCAGCGACCACCTTGCGGGGCTCCATTCCTGATATAGGTGTCCCAATATGGGACCCGCACCTATAAGACAATGGGGGCATTTTTCTATTGTGAGACACTGCAAATCCGAGATGTTTTTCTAGGAATGACTGGTTTAACTAGTTTTCTAGGAATGACTGGGTTTAAGGCCTTAAATAAGGCATATACACTGGGAAAAGCTCCTGTCATATATGTCAAATGTATCCATAGGGCTCCATTTACCCAACTGATCCAAAAAGTATATCTTTTTGGCCTTCCTCTTGGTTGTATGCATCAGTCTACCTAGCAGCAGAATGTGCTTTCCTATAAAAAGGGAAAAAAAAAAACCACATACACAGTTCAAGATACTAGGGGTCATTTACAGAGACTGGTGCCTAACACGCTGGTCTTAGTAGCCCCCCCCCCCCTTCCCTCGGAAGAATGTATTGGTTTCATAGTCTTATGACAAGACGATTACTCTTGTCATAAGACTTTGAAACCAATAGATGGCGCTGTTCATCTTGTTGGGGCGCTAGTAAGTGGGGCACAGTGCTCAACAGAGTCCACACACCGTGTAGCACTCAGCCCATAATAGCCTGCGCTAACACGGAGATGTATATCGGATTGCTGCGATCATTCACACATCTTCTAGCACTTTATCTGCGGTAATATAAGCTTGCTAGGGTGTATCTAAGGACTATTGCCCTGCTTGTAATGACTCATGAACAGCGCCATCTATTGGTTTCATAGACTTATGACAAGACAATGAATCCAATAGATGGCGCTGTTCATGAGTAGTGTAGATCGCGAATATTTTAATCGTGAATTTTCAATGCAAAAGGCTACACTAATAATCTTGTCATAAGACTATGAAACCAATAGATGGCGCTGTTCATGAGTAGTGTAGATCGTGAATTTTCCATGCAAATGGTTTTTCAGCTAAAAAAACAAGGCAGATCCCTGCTCATTTGCATGTCTTTCCCATATGCCCATGTTTATGCAAATTAGTTTTTACATGACAAAACTGTATGGAAAGGTTATTGAATATTATGTTAGGACAATCAGAAAACTTTTTGTCTCCCTAATGATATTGATCTAGGTGCGCAGGTCCACCCAAGCCCTCCAACAGATGTAAAGTAATTTTGAGAGCTGGTTTGGAATGTCTCATAGTGCACAAGGCTGCCATGGTAAGGTATGCTGACTAAGCCTGTTATCTGTCTCATGGATAGATTGATGGTTTGCATATACCTGGATTTTGGCATATAGCCTTTGTGTGGTTGTCTACTGTATGTCATAGATAATAGGAGTACAAGATGCATCCAGCTATCCTCTTAATGCTGTTTCCAAACCATTTTGTATGGGTTTTCCATCAATTTCTAACCTTTTTTTGTGAACCAGACACCCTCTTCTCTTCCGAGCAGGGGGTGCCTGGGGTTCTCCCTCTGACTCCCATTGTGCTCGGTAGAGCACACGAGCACTTTGGTGCTCGATCAACACTAGTAATGAGGCCAGTTTGGTTCTTTTTTATAAGAGAGGCCAATATAGATTCTATAGAGGGTGATGTCATGCTATCGAGCAGAACCCAAACTTATCTTCTAGGAGGTATAGGACCCAGATATGGATTTTGCACTATGCATCATATGAATGAGGCATACAGTACTTCATGATATGAGGAGAATGACTTAAGTATAAAAAACACATTGAGCCAAATATAAAAACATAAAAGCCATTAGAAGATGCAGACATCAGATTGTCTCTCCAATCAGCATTCCTTAACATATTACTTTCATTTCAGTCTAAGTGATTATTATGGGTTCATAAAAAGTTTACAGAAGACATTTTTCACCCTCCCTAAATTTTACTCATCAAATATTTTTTTTATAATCTCTTTGCCGAAGACAATAATGTAATCAAATAAATGCTAATGCAAGGAGAGAAATCACACAGCTCAGCCATAGTTATTTAATTACAGAATATTATACGTGTGTGATGATTCCGACTAAATTATACCGCTAGATTAAATGAAAATTGCACCATTATATTTTTCTATGGTAAGTAGTGCATATCAGCTGGAGGGAATGGAAAAGACACCAATTACTAATAACGGTACGTACAGATATGCATAATGTTATGGTGTACTCTGAAATTGTCAGAGACCCCTGAGAAGGGCTCACCTTACAATGGAGAATCACCAGTGCAGTACTTATAAAGACCCCCTCCATATTATATCATTGACCAGATGTTCACACTATGTACAAATAATTATCCCTAATACTTGCCTACTCTCCTGGTAACTTCACCAAAGATTCCCCGAAAAGCAGACAAGTATCTAACTAAATATTCACCTGTGGTTAGACTGTCCCCTTCATCCCTGCTGCCTAAATAGCCCCGCTATATTGGGTATCTAGCTCCTCTGCATTGGGCCTTCAGCTCTGCAACAATGGGCCTCCAGATCTGCTACATTTACTCTCAAACTCTGCTACATCTACCCTCCAGCCTGCTACATGAGACCTCCAGCTCTAGTACATCTGCCCTCCAGCACCGAAACCTCTGATCTCCATCTCCTCTAAATCAGTCATCCAGCTCTGCTACACTGACCATCCTGCACTGCTATACCTGCTGTCCAGCTCTGCTAGACTGGTCGTGCTGCTCTGCTATACTGGATGTACTACATTCATGAGTTCAGCTCTGTCCAAGCCTATATTTTGGTTACTCCAGTACTTCCAACAGCTCTCCAATACCAGCTACACCAGAGGCGCCTACTACATGATCTGCTCTATCCGATAAGTGGCTTAGCAGATCTACAGGGGAGAATGTAACAGTGTTATTTTAGGGTGTCTGGGGTAGGTACTTATATAAACGATCTTGCCTCAGGAACTTTATTTGCTTGGAAGGTTTGATGTTCGATCTGTGTTTAGCAGATCTGGTTCTGAACTAGCTCAAAATCTCCTTGATCGCAAGTCTGAATTCAGCTCCAACATTGTCGGACAGTAGACCATAAATTACTGCCAAATCAATAAACCAGGTAAACCAAGTGAAGTTAAGCCTAGTGCAAACAAGAACTGAAGAAGCTTCCCGTATCAACCAGCTTTCCATGTTGATTAAAACAGTGATCTGATTGCTATAGGCCGCTGATTTGCTCTTACATGCTTTTTTCATACATGTCACCTAGAAAGTTTTTTTTTTGGTACAGTTAAAAAAGCTCTTTGCTTTGGACTAGTAGAAGAGTCCCTTGACCGTAAGCTGATCACTAATGATCAGTCTGTTGGTAGACCTTGGAGTAACTGTTCAGTTTCTCTGCAGCGCCACCACAGGAGGGACTGAGCATTAAACAGTGCTCATTCACATCAATGGATTGTCTGTACAACAGGGGTCAAGACAGGTCCTCCAAAGTGAAGCACGCTCTTTGTAACCATTTCCTCTCTGGTCAAGAGATCCTGAACAGAGGTTTTATAAACATACTGTACATCATATAGTACATGACAATCTCTTCATAACAAACCTAGAACGAGCCCTGTACCTGACATGGATCCAGAGAGCTTCCCATTCAATAGTTAGATTCTCTCCAGGCTGACAATTCAGGGGGCATGTCCTTTCTTAAAAAACCTTGGCGCGGTGCTTGGGCTCAGACCTGTCCTCCAAGCAGGATATGTTGGCTAATCTCTCAATTTTACACCAGCATGAGGGTTAGTAAGACGGCAGAGTGCACCTGTCTTTGTTTTTGTTATATTATTTTTACTGTTAATCACATCCACACATTTGCTCTCCTGTGTAGGATGTCCATTGTGGTACTTGTGGTCCGCTGCAAGCATCCTCCATTGTATGCATTTTTGCTGGGGATTGCCATTAGCAGCGGACCACAAGTGCAGGATCTGCCCCCCCCCCCCCTTCCTCTGTAGATGCACCACTGCATATGGGGTTGAGCACTTCCTGCTTTTTAATACCACACCAATCTGTAGTTGGCATGTCCTTTCTGCTGCAGCTCTATACCTATAAGAGCTCAGTGGGCATGTTATTTCTGTTGAAGCCTATCACAGCTCGGGAGGGTTTATCCTTCTTGCTGCAGCTCTCTCCCAATCACATGTCCTGTCTGTTGCAGCATATCACAGCTCCGGAGGGTGTGTCCTTCCTGCTGCAGCTCTCTCTCTGTCACAGCTCGGGGTGTGTCTTTTCTGCTGCATTTTTTTACCTGCCACAGTTATGCACACATGTCCTTTCTGGTGAAGTTCTCTGTCTATCACAGCACAGGGGGTGTTTCTTTTATGCTGTGGCTCTCTAACTATCACAGCTCAGGAAGCATGTCCTCTATGCTGCAGCTCTCTAACTATCACAGCTCAGGAAGCATGTCCTCTATGCTGCAGCTCTCTATCGATCACAGCTCAGGGAATGCATCCTTTCTGCTGCATCTCTCTTCCTGGCACAGCTTCTAAGAGACAATAGGGCTGTTGGTAGTTGACGGGTGGAACTGCACACGAGCGTCCATCTCTGTGAGGTGGTCAGAGTAATACAGAAAGAACAAACAGCAGGTGGCGCTATACAGATACTTTTCATTGAATTACTCAGTGGCGTTACTACATTTTTTAATTATATGCAAATATAGAAATGTTTAGATTTAGGGACAACCCCTTCAAGATATAATGAGAGATAAATCTACATTTTAGAACATTTGCAATTTAATTTAATTTTTTTGAAAAAACATGCGGCACATGTGGGGCTTTGGCCGAGCAGCAGGGTTTCCTGATATAAAATAAATCTGATATGAGTGAGAGTAAATGATCCTGCGCTGAGGTGTACTTGAACATCAGGTTCAGAAGTTGAAGCTATAAACTCGCTGCATGACGACTCTTAATGCGGCTCTTTAGTCATAGTTCATTTCTATCAGCTGTAATTTGCGTTATCAGGAGCAGGTTTTACATCTCAGGATCGCTTGATTGAGACTTGCGCGAGTAATGCCGTTTGTCATATTCAGGTTGTGAACCCAAAAGTGACTTCTACCTTGCTATGTACCGTAATTGCTTCTATAGTCATTATACACTTACAAAGTTTAAAGGACCCTGGGAATAAAACTTTGGATGACCTAAGGCCCCTTTTTATAATAAAACTAATTTAGAAATTCATAAAAAATTTTTTTTAAAGAGCCCAGTCATTTTTTTAACATAAATTTTAGAAGGAACGCTGCATTGGCTTTCATTATTCAAAAGAGAATACTGTATATTGTGTATGTGGTTGTATACGGTTGCTTCAATCTGTGGAGAGTAGTGGTGGGGTCGCCTCTACTGTACCGAGTATGCCTCTGATTTTGTATACATTAGAAAGTAGAAATAAATTGACCTGATCTCTGTGCACATGGAGACAGGTTGTAAGGTGTGGACTCCCCCTTACGAAATAAGTGAGACTGTTGCTGTCCTATTTGACGCTTGTGTGAGATACTGTATATGTTTCTGATGTGTATTGTATTTAGCATAAGAGGTATATTTACATTGCTATGCTGTCAAATAGCAGCCAAACTGTATTAGTAATAGAGATGTCCCGAACTATTCGCCGGCAAACATAGCTTGTTCGCGTTCGCCGCTGTAGGCGAACATTATCAATGTTCAGTCCGCCCCCTATAAGTCATCATTGAACAAACTTTGACCCTGTACCTCACAGTCAGCAGACACATTCCAGCCAATCAGCAGCAGACCCTCCCTCCCAGACCCTCCCACCTCCTGAACAGCATCCATTTTAGATTCATTTGGAAGCTGTAGTCTTAGTGAGAGGAGGGAGAGTGTAGCTGCTGCTGATTCAATAGGGAAAGCGTTAGCTAGGGCAGTGTTCTGTGTCCACTACAGTCCTGAAGGACTCATCTGATCTCTGCTGTAAGGACAGCGTCCTGACGGCACCCCAAAAAGCCCTTTTTAGGGCTAGTACATCAGTATGCATTTTTTTTCTCTCTCTCTGTAATATAATTGCAGTTGCCTGCCAGCGTGTGTGTCAGGCTCACAGCGTATACTGTGCCCACTACTGCCAGTGCCCAGTGCCACCACTCATATCTGGTGTCACAGTAGCTTGCACGCATAGTACCACTAATCGAAAACAAAATGACAGGCAGAGGCAGGCCACCCCGCAGGGGCCGTCGTGGTCGTGGTGCTGTGATTTCCTTTGGCCCTAGAATAATGCCCAGTGTTCAGAGGCCACGTATCCTGAACTCGAAAAGTTCTGAGGACATAGTTGACTGGCTTACACAGGACACCCAATCTTCTACAGCTTCCGCTCGGAACCTTGACGCACCATCCTCCTCCAGCTCAGCTTCGGGCACCTCTCAAGTAACCACTCGCCCGCCTGCTGCCACCACCAACACTTGCACCACAGCTGCTTCACTTGATCTGTCAGAGGAGTTATTTACACATCAGTTGGAAGAAATGAGTGATGTGCAACCATTATTGCCAGAGGATGTAGATAACAGGGATATGTCTCAGTCAGGCAGCATTACACACATGGACGTACAGTGTGATGATGATGATGTTGCACCCGCTGCTGCTTCCTTTGCTGAGTTGTCAGATACAAGTGAAGCGGTTGATGATGACGATGTGTCCGTGGATGTCACGTGGGTGCCCGCTCGAAGAGAAGAAGAACAGGGGGAAAGATCAGATGGGGAGACAGAGAGGAGGAGGAGACGAGTTGGAAGCAGAGGGAGGTTGTCGCAAGGAGCTAGTGGCACAGTCAGACAGCATGTATCGGCACCCGGGGTCAGCCAGACAGCACGCCAATCAACACATGCTGTTGCCACCACCAGAATGCCGTCATTGAAAAGCTCAGCAGTGTGGCATTTTTTTTGTGTGTCTGCCTCTGATAACAGCGATGCCATTTGCAACCTGTGCCAAAAGAAACTGAGTCGTGGGAAGTCCAACACCCACCTAGGTACAACTGCTTTGCGAAGGCACATGATCTCACATCACAAACGCCTATGGGATCAACACATGATGATGAGTACAAGCAGCACACAAACTCAAAGCCACCATCCTCCTCCTGGTCCAGCATCTTCAGCCACGTCAACCACTGCTGTCCTCCTTGCCCCCGCTCAACCACCCGCCACTCCGCCTCTCACCTTGAGCAGTTCCTGCTCATCTGCCCACAGTCATGTGTCTGTCAAGGAAATGTTTGAGCGTAAGAAGCCAATGTCACAGAGTCACCCCCTTGCCCGGCATCTGACAGCTGGCTTGTCTGAACTCTTAGCCTGCCAGCTTTTACCATACAAGCTGGTGGAGTCTGAGGCCTTCAAAAATTTGTAGCTATAGGGACACCTTTTTTTTCACAAAAGGCAATCCCCAACCTGTACTCTATTGTGGAAAAGGAAGTCATGGCATGTCTGGCACACAGTGTTGGGGCAAGGGTCCATCTGACCACTGATACCTGGTCTGCAAAGCACGGTCAGGGCAGGTATATCACATACACTACGCATTGGATAAACCTGCTGACGGCTACCAAGCATGGAATGCGTGGCTCTGCAGAGGAGTTGGTGACACCGCCACGACTTGCAGGCAGGCCTGCTGCCACCTCCTCTACTCCTCCTACTCCATCCTCTTCCATAACCTCCTCGGCTGAGTCCTCTTCTGCTGCTGTGTCTTGCTCCACATCAACTGCACCCCCCCAGCTCCCCAGGGGCTATTCCACATCCCGGATACGACAGTGTCACGCCGTCCTGGGGTTGACTTGTCTGAAAGCAGAGAGTCACACCGGACCAGCACTCCTGTCCGCCCTGAACGCACAAGTGGATCAGTGGCTGACTCCGCACCAACTGGAGATCGGCAAAGTGGTAAGTGACAACGGAAACAATTTGTTGGCGGCATTGAATTTGGGCAAGTTGACACATGTGCCGTGCATGGCACATGTGTTGAATCTGATCGTACAACGCTTTGTGCATAAGTACCCAGGCTTACAGGACGTCCTCAAGCTGGGTATTTATTGGCCGCGTTACTGAACGCTCATGCACAATGGCTGTAGGCTCATGCGTCCATTTGCGGAGGTGACAAACCTGGTCAGTCAAACCCAAGGCAACATCATCGACCTCATTCCATATGCGTTTTTTCTGGAGCGTGCCCTGCGAAGAGTGCTGGATCTGGCCGTAGATGAGCATGAAGAGGAAGAGTTGTGGTCACCATCACCACCAGAAGCAGCCTTGTTGTCGTCGATTGCTGGACCTGCGGCAACGCAGAGAGAGGAGTCTGAATAAGAGGAGTCAGAGGAGGAAGGTGGCTTTGAGGAGGTGGAAGACCAACCACAGCAGGCATCCCAGGGAGCTTGTTGTCACCTTTCGGGGACCTTTGGTGTTGTACGTGGCTGGGTGGAG
Source organism: Bufo gargarizans (assembly GCF_014858855.1). Classification (NCBI taxonomy): domain Eukaryota; kingdom Metazoa; phylum Chordata; class Amphibia; order Anura; family Bufonidae; genus Bufo; species Bufo gargarizans. The sequence goes on along the minus strand of NC_058082.1, from coordinate 21,591,540 downwards.
GAAGAGACCTTCAATGACGTCAGTGAGGACAAGGAACGGGACATGGCTAGCTTGGTATCCAACCTTGTGCAAATGGGGAGTTTGCGGTTGTGCAAATGGACTGTTTGCGGTTGTTTGTGGTGCGTTAAACGGGGAGTTTGGTCTGTCATAGTTTGGTCTGTCATTGTGAAGCGGGCGTAACCCTTACACTACCTGATCGATACAACATCATACCTGATGTTTTAAAGCACATTATTCCAAACAATTTTGGAATGTTAAGTGATTTATGCCCTTTATGGATTAAAACCCGACTCTACGTCAACTAAGTAATTTTCCATAGGAGTTTTGACATGGATCTTCCTCCGGCATGCCACTGTCCAGGTGTTAATCCCCTTGAAACAACTTTTCCATCACTATTGTGGCCAGAAAGAGTCCCTGCCTATTGAAGTCTATGGCGGTTCACCCGGTTTGCCCGTTCGCGAACATTCGCCGTTCTCAAAAGGAAAATTTTATGTTCGCGACATCTCTAATTAGTAACTGTAATTGCATTGTAGGAACTTTTGGTCACATAACCTCCTGTGAAGGTCCTCAAGACAGTATAGTGTTGTGCTTTGCTGTTAAGGTCACTGACTGTAAAGCTCGTATTACACTGGCTAATGGTCGGACAGATCATCGTTAACGAATGTTCGCAGAAACGCTCATTAGCAGTGATCTGGCAGTGTTATATTGCCGCTGATTACCCGAAGAATGAGCAAATGCTTGTTCATTGGGTAATTGCATTGTAGGACCTTTTGGTCACATAATCTCCTGTGAAGGTCCTCAAGACACTATAGTGATGTGCATTGCTGTTGATGTCACTGACTGTAAAGATTGTATTACACTGGCCAATGGTCAGCCACTTCATCATTAACAAGCATTTGCAGGAATGCTCTTTAGTAGGGATGAGCGAACTCGAACTGTATAGTTCGAGTTCGTACCGAATTTTGGGGTGTCCGTGACACGGACCCGAACCCGGACATTTTCGTAAAAGTCCGGGTTCGGGTTCGGTGTTCGTTGCTTTCTTGGCGCTTTTGTGACGCTTTCTTGGCGCTTTTTGAAAGGCTGCAAAGCAGCCAATCAACAAGCGTCATACTACTTGCCCCAAGAGGCCGTCACAGCCATGCCTACTATTGGCATGGCTGTGATTGGCCAGAGCACCATGTGACCCAGCCTCTATTTAAGCTGGAGTCACATAGCGCCGCCCGTCACTCTGCTCTGATTAGCGTAGGGAGAGGTTGCGGATGCGACAGTAGGGCGAGATTAGGCAGATTAACTCCTCCAAAGGACTTCACTTGATTAATCGATCGATCTGCAGCTGTGCATCATTGAGCTGCTGAAATTCAAATGCTCACTCACTGTTTTTAGGCTGCCCAGACCGTTTGTCAGTCACTTTTTTCTGGGGTGATCGGCGGCCATTTTGTGTCTTGTGCGGTGCTGCGACCAAGTGCATCCAAGCTGCGACCAAGTGCATTTAACCCTCAATGGTGTGGTTGTTTTTTGGCTAAAGCCTACATCAGGGTGAAGCTGTCACACCAAGTGCATTTAACCAGCAATAGTCTGTTCATTTTTTGGCCATATACTAAATCAGGGGCAAACTGCGCCTGTCACCAAGTGCATTTAACCCTCAATGGTGTGGTTGTTTTTTGGCTAAAGCCTACATCAGGGTGAAGCTGTCACACCAAGTGCATTTAACCAGCAATAGTCTGTTCATTTTTTGGCCATATACTAAATCAGGGGCAAGCTGCGCCTGTCACCAAGTGCATTTAACCCTCAATGGTGTGGTTGTTTTTTGGCTAAAGCCTACATCAGGGTGAAGCTGTCACACCAAGTGCATTTAACCAGCAATAGTCTGTTTATTTTTTGGCCATATACTACATCAGGGGCAAGCTGCGCCCGTCACCAAGTGCATTTAACCCTCAGTAGTGTGGTTCGTCAAGCTGTGACACCAAGTGCATTTAACCAGCAATAGTCTGTTCATTTTTTGGCCATATACTACATCAGGGGCAAGCTGCGCCCGTCACCAAGTGCATTTAACCCTCAGTAGTGTGGTTGGTCAAGCTATCACACCAAGTGCATTTAACCAGCAATAGTCTGTTCATTTTTTGGCCATATACTAAATCAGGGGCAAGCTGCGCCCGTCACCAAGTGCATTTAACCAGCAATAGTCTGTTCATTTTTTGGCCATATACTACATCAGGGGCAAGCTGCGCCCGTCACCAAGTGCATTTAACCCTCAGTAGTGTGGTTCGTCAAGCTGTGACACCAAGTGCATTTAACCAGCAATAGTCTGTTCATTTTTTGGCCATATACTACATCAGGGGCAAGCTGCGCCCGTCACCAAGTGCATTTAACCAGCAATAGTGTGGTTATTTTTTGGCCATATCCCAGTCTAATTCTGTCACTAAATCCATACCGGTCACCCAGCGCCTAAATACTAGGCCTCAAATTTATATCCCGCTAAATCTCTCGTTACCGCTGTCCTGTTGTGGCTGGGAAAGTTATTTAGTGTCCGTCAAAGCACATTTTTTGTTCTGGGTTGAAGTACAATTCCCAATTTAGCAATTTCATAATTTAGTGGTTCCTGCTATATCAGAGCTATTTGAAATCTATCCCTAAAAGGGTATATAATATTCAAGGTGCACATAGGGTCATTCAGAATAACTTCACACACACGCTACTGTGCATTTCCAAGTCTAATTCTGTCGCTAAATCCATACCGGTCACCCAGCGCCTAAATACTAGGCCTCAAATTTATATCCCGCTAAATCTCTCGTTACCGCTGTACTGTTGTGGCTGGGAAAGTTATTTAGTGTCCGTCAAAGCACATTTTTTGTTCTGGGTTGAAATACAATTCCCAATTTAGCAATTTCATAATTTAGTGGTTTCTGCTATATCAGAGCTATTTGAAATCTATCCCTAAAAGGGTATATAATATTCAAGGTGCACATAGGGTCATTCAGAATAACTTCACACACACGCTACTGTGCATTTCCAAGTCTAATTCTGTTAGTAAATCCATACCGGTCACCCAGCGCCTAAATACTAGGCCTCAAATTTATATCCCGCTGAATTTGAATACAATACATTGGGCCAAATAATATTTTTGTTGTTGTGGTGAACCATAACAATGAGAAAAACATCTAGTAAGGGACGCGGACGTGGACATGGTCGTGGTGGTGTTAGTGGACCCTCTGGTGCTGGGAGAGGACGTGGCCGTTCTGCCACATCCACACGTCCTAGTGTACCAACTACCTCAGGTCCCAGTAGCCGCCAGAATTTACAGCGATATATGGTGGGGCCCAATGCCGTTCTAAGGATGGTAAGGCCTGAGCAGGTACAGGCATTAGTCAATTGGGTGGCCGACAGTGGATCCAGCACGTTCACATTATCTCCCACCCAGTCTTCTGCAGAAAGCGCACAGATGGTGCCTGAAAACCAACCCCATCAGTCTGTCACATCACCCCCATGCATACCAGGGAAACTGTCTGAGCCTCAAGTTATGCAGCAGTCTCTTATGCTGTTTGAAGACTCCGCTGGCAGGGTTTCCCAAGGGCATCCACCCAGCCCTTCCCCAGCGGTGGAAGACATAGAATGCACTGACGCACAACCACTTATGTTTCCTGATGATGAGGACATGGGAATACCACCTCAGCATGTCTCTGATGATGACAAAACACAGGTGCCAACTGCTGCGTCTTTCTGCAGTGTGCAGACTGAACAGGAGGTCAGGGATCAAGACTGGGTGGAAGACGATGCAGGGGACGATGAGGTCCTAGACCCCACATGGAATGAAGGTCGTGCCACTGACTTTCACAGTTCGGAGGAAGAGGCAGTGGTGAGACCGAGCCAACAGCGTAGCAAAAGAGGGAGCAGTGGGCAAAAGCAGAACACCCGCCGCCAAGAGACTCCGCCTGCTACTGACCGCCGCCATCTGGGACCGAGCACCCCAAAGGCAGCTTCAAGGAGTTCCCTGGCATGGCACTTCTTCAAGCAATGTGCTGACGACAAGACCCGAGTGGTTTGCACGCTATGCCATCAGAGCCTGAAGCGAGGCATTAACGTTCTGAACCTTAGCACAACCTGCATGACCAGGCACCTGCATGCAAAGCATGAACTGCAGTGGAGTAAACACCTTAAAACCAAGGAAGTCACTCAGGCTCCCCCTGCTACCTCTTCTGCTGCTGCCGCCTCGGCCTCTTCCTCCGCCTCTGGAGGAACGTTGGCACCTGCCGCCCAGCAAACAGGGGATGTACCACCAACACCACCACCACCTCCGTCACCAAGCATCTCAACTATGTCACACGGCAGCGTTCAGCTCTCCATCTCACAAACATTTGAGAGAAAGCGTAAATTCCCACCTAGCCACCCTCGATCCCTGGCCCTGAATGCCAGCATTTCTAAACTACTGGCCTATGAAATGCTGTCATTTAGGCTGGTGGACACAGACAGCTTCAAACAGCTCATGTCGCTTGCTGTCCCACAGTATGTTGTTCCCAGCCGGCACTACTTCTCCAAGAGAGCCGTGCCTTCCCTGCACAACCAAGTATCCGATAAAATCAAGTGTGCACTGCGCAACGCCATCTGTGGCAAGGTCCACCTAACCACAGATACGTGGACCAGTAAGCACGGCCAGGGACACCATATCTCCCTAACTGCACACTGGGTAAATGTAGTAGCAGCTGGGCCCCAGGCGGAGAGCTGTTTGGCGCACGTCCTTCCGCCGCCAAGGATCACAGGGCAACATTCTTTGCCTCCTGTTGCCACCTCCTCCTACTCAGCTTCCTCCTCCTCTTCTTCCACCTGCTCATCCAGTCAGCCACACACCTTCACCACCAACTTCAGCACAGCCCGGGGTAAACGTCAGCAGGCCATTCTGAAACTCATATGTTTGGGGGACAGGCCCCACACCGCACAGGAATTGTGGCGGGGTATAGAACAACAGACCGACGAGTGGTGGCTGCCGGTGAGCCTCAAGCCCGGCCTGGTGGTGTGCGATAATGGGCGAAATCTCGTTGCAGCTCTGGGACTAGCCGGTTTGACGCACATCCCTTGCTTGGCGCATGTGCTGAATTTGGTGGTGCAGAAGTTCATTCACAACTACCCCGACATGTCAGAGCTGCTGCATAAAGTGCGGGCCGTCTGTTCGCGCTTCCGGCGTTCACATCCTGCTGCTGCTCGCCTGTCTGCGCTACAGCGTAACTTCGGCCTTCCCGCTCACCGCCTCATATGCGACGTGCCCACCAGGTGGAACTCCACCTTGCACATGCTGGACAGACTGTGCGAGCAGCAGCAGGCCATAGTGGAGTTTCAGCTGCAGCACGCACGGGTCAGTCGCACTACGGAACAGCACCACTTCACCACCAATGACTGGGCCTCCATGCGAGACCTGTGTGCCCTATTGCGCTGTTTCGAGTACTCCACCAACATGGCCAGTGGCGATGACGCCATTATCAGCGTTACAATACCACTTCTATGTCTCCTTGAGAAAACACTTAGGGTGATGATGGAAGAGGAGGTGGCCCAGGAGGAGGAGGAGGAGAAGGAAGAGGGGTCATTTTTAGCACTTTCAGGCCAGTCTCTTCGAAGTGACTCAGAGGGAGGTTTTTGGCAACAGCAGAGGCCAGGTACAAATGTGGCCAGCCAGGGCCCACTACTGGAGGACGAGGAGGACGAGGATGAGGAGGAGGTGGAGGAGGATGAGGATGAAGCATGGTCACAGCGGGGTGGCACCCAACGCAGCTCGGGCCCATCACTGGTGCGTGGCTGGGGGGAAAGGCAGGACGATGACGATACGCCTCCCACAGAGGACAGCTTGTCCTTACCCCTGGGCAGCCTGGCACACATGAGCGACTACATGCTGCAGTGCCTGCGCAACGACAGCAGAGTTGCCCACATTTTAACGTGTGCGGACTACTGGGTTGCCACCTTGCTGGATCCACGGTACAAAGACAATGTGCCCACCTTACTTCCTGCACTGGAGCGTGATAGGAAGATGCGCGAGTACAAGCGCACTTTGGTAGACGCGCTACTGAGAGCATTCCCAAATGTCACAGGGGAACAAGTGGAAGCCCAAGACCAAGGCAGAGGAGGAGCAAGAGGTCGCCAAGGCAGCTGTGTCACGGCCAGCTCCTCTGAGGGCAGGATTAGCATGGCAGAGATGTGGAAAAGTTTTGTCAACACGCCACAGCTAACTGCACCACCACCTGATACGCAACGTGTTAGCAGGAGGCAACAGTTCACTAACATGGTGGAACAGTACGTGTGCACACCCCTCCACGTACTGACTGATGGTTCGGCCCCATTCAACTTCTGGGTCTCTAAATTGTCCACGTCGCCAGAGCTAGCCTTTTATGCCTTGGAGGTGCTGGCCTGCCCGGCGGCCAGCGTTTTGTCTGAACGTGTATTCAACACGGCAGGGGGCGTCATTACAGACAAACGCAGACGCCTGTCTACAGCAAATGTGGACAAGCTGACGTTCATAAAAATGAACCAGGCATGGATCCCACAGGACCTGTCCATCCCTTGTGCAGAGTAGACATTAACTACCTCCCCTTAACCATATATTATTGTACTTCAGGGCACTTCCTCATTCAATCCTATTTTTATTTTCATTTTACCATTATATTGCGAGGCTACCCAAAGTTGAATGAACCTCTCCTCTGCCTGGGTGCTGGGCCTAAATATATGCCAATGGACTGTTGCAGTGGTGGCTGACATGAAGCCTGATTCTCTGCTATGACATGCAGACTGATTCTCTGCTGACATGAAGCCAGATCCTCTGTTACGGGACCTCTCTCCTCTGCCTGGGTGCTGGGCCTAAATATATGCCAATGGACTGTTGCAGTGGTGGCTGACGTGAAGCCTGATTCTCTGCTATGACATGCAGACTGATTCTCTGCTGACATGAAGCCAGATCCTCTGTTACGGGACCTCTCTCCTCTGCCTGTGTGCTAGGCCTAAATATATGCCAATGGACTGTTGCAGTGGTGGCTGACGTGAAGCCTCATTCTCTGCTATGACATGCAGACTAATTCTCTGCTGACATGAAGCCAGATTGTCTGTTACGGGACCTCTCTCCTCTGCCTGTGTGCTGGGCCTAAATATATGCCAATGGACTGTTGCAGTGGTGGCTGATGTGAAGCCTCATTCTCTGCTATGACATGCAGACTGATTCTCTGCTGACATGAAGCCAGATTCTCTGTTACGGGACCTCCCTCCTCTGCCTGGGTGCTGGGCCTAAATATATGACAATGGACTGTTGCAGTGGTGGCTGACATGAAGCCTGATTCTCTGCTATGACATGCAGACTGATTCTCTGCTGACATGAAGCCAGATCCTCTGTAGTGTTGAGCAGCATGTCCCATATTCAAATTCGCGAAATTTCGCGAATATTCGAAAGAATATTCGTAAAATATTCGCGAATATTCGAATTCGTTATTATTTCGCATATGAGATAATTCGAATTTTCGCATCGCATAATACATATTATGCTATGCAAAATTTGCATGTGCGCTAATGAAATCGCCTTACGAAGATTCGCAACTCAATTCAATCACTAATGTATGAATGCAAAGCCCTTTGCCTCTGTTCTGGGACAAGTGTAGATATTCGCATGTGCGCTAATAAAATCGCCTTACGAAGATTCGCGCCTCAATCACTTTCTAGGCAATGTGAGTAAGATCTGAGCTTTTGGACTTTTGGGAATCAATCGAGATACAGTGGGGGGTGATGACAGTAGTTGACAGAGTACAGATCAATGTAATCTGTAAGGTGGAAAGTAAAATAAAAAATATGAATATTCGTAAATCGAATTTTACGAAGTTCTAAGTATTCGCGAATATGGTGCTATACTATATGAATGCACAGGCCTTTGCCTTCTCTGTTCTGGGGACAAGTGTAGATATTCGCATGTGCGCTAATAAAATCGCCTTAGGAAGATTCGCAACTCAATTCAATCACTAATGTATGAATGCAAAGCCCTTTGCCTCTGTTCTGGGAAAAGTGCCGATATTCGCATGTGCGCTAATAAAATCGCCTTACGAAGAATCGCGCCTCAATCACTTTCTAGGCAATGTGAGTAAGATCTGAACTTTTGGACCTTTGGGAAACAATCATTTATATGTGTACTGTAATTTTGTGAAAAAAACAAAAACGAATATTCGTTTTTACGAATATATAGTACTATATTCGAAATATTCGCGAAATCGCGAAGTTGCGATATTCGCGAAAAAAAATCGCTTTTCGAATATTGGCGCTCAACACTAATCCTCTGTTACGGGACCTCTCTCCTCTGCCTGGGTGCTGGGCCTAAATATATGCCAATGGACTGTTGCAGTGGTGGCTGACATGAAGCCTGATTCTCTGCTATGACATGCAGACTGATTCTCTGCTGACATGAAGCCAGATCCTCTGTTACGGGACCTCTCTCCTCTGCCTGGGTGCTGGGCCTAAATATATGACAATGGACTGTTGCAGTGGTGGCTGATGTGAAGCCTGATTTTCTGCTATGACATGCAGACTGATTCTCTGCTGACATGAAGCCAGATTCTCTGTTACGGGACCTTTCTCCTCTGCCTGGGTGCCGGGGCCTAAATATCTGAGAATGGACTGTTCCAGTGGTGGGTGACGTGAAGCCAGATTCTCTGCTATAGGACCTCTCTCCAATTGATATTGGTTAATTTTTATTTATTTTATTTTTATTTTTATTCATTTCCCTATCCACATTTGTTTGCATGGGATTTACCTACATGTTGCTGCCTTTTGCAGCCCTCTAGCCCTTTCCTGGGCTGTTTTACAGCCTTTTTAGTGCCGAAAAGTTCGGGTCCCCATTGACTTCAATGGGGTTCGGGTTCGGGACGAAGTTCGGATCGGGTTCGGATCCCGAACCCGAACATTTCCGGGAAGTTCGGCCGAACTTCTCGAACCCGAACATCCAGGTGTCCGCTCAACTCTACTCTTTAGTAATGATCTGACAATGTTATACTGCCACCGATTACCCGAAGAATGAGCAAATGCTCATTCATTGGGTAATTGGAATCTTTCAACAGGTTTAAAAATCATCGTTTACCGGCGGCAGATTGTGCTGTCTAATCACGATCTGCTGCCGGCAAACAATGATTCAGTATGGGGATGAATGATGGATCTAGCGATCACTCGTCCTCATACAGTGGGGGAGATCGTGCCATTTCTTCGCAGTGGTCTCCACCGCTAACGAGCAGATGATTGCCGGGAAGGAATGGTTTCCTCCCAACAATCGTCTGCTGGATCGTTTCATCTAATACAGCCTTTAGATACGGTGATTCTACTGTAAACAAGAATAATTGAGCATGTGATCTGTAGATATTCCATGAATGAAGTAAAAGCGTGATGAGAGGATATATCAGTCCCTCCAGCTGAGTCATCCCTGGGGGTATCCCCAAACACTGTCAGTCCTCTGACAATGTATCAGGATACATGATAAGGGGTGCAAACTTTTGCCAGTCATGCTGATTGGTATAGTTCTGGGGAACACTGGGATATGGGTTTGTGAGGTCATTTTCATATTTTTGATTTGTCCTTTCATTGACATTTAATGGAACAAACATGGAAAGTAGCACATACAGATTATACAATTCATTAAGTACCATACTAAAACTGAATGTAGACTTACAGGTTTCCCCCCACTAGAGTATCCGCCATATAGGGCATAAATTCAGCACAGTGTCATATATGCAGTATATTGGAAGTTGTGCTTCTAATAGACAGTACCTCAGTAACGTGGTGTCCAGTAGAGCACGTTGCATTGTTTTTCAGTACAGTTCATGTGAATTCATATGTATGTAATACCATGGTATGAACCTTCCGCCATATACAGTACTGTTCAAGGTTATACAGAGTCAAAAAGGTTGGAAAGTTACAGTAGAAAACAACCCCATTTGAGTTGATTTTGGACCCGATCACTTGCCCCGGGGTTTGTTTCTTATGGGTTGATTCTGTACTGTTATGTGATATGTACAGTATTCAACAATTTCTCAGAAGGAACGTAAGGAAGATTCCAAATAGAGTAGAAGGCGGTGCATTCAGCAGGCAGTGCAACTTTCTCCTCATGCCCCACCCATATCCACAAGCTATGACAAATGCATGACAAATAGTGATATCACTCCTTCAACAGACCCTGAAATTATTAGATAAGACCCAATGGACAAATGCAGAGTCTACATACCACACACTAGATTCCCTAAATAAAGATATAGACTCAGATCAGAACCCCCTATAAACAGAGCCCAGACCAGACTCCCTTCTTACAGACCCCAGATGATATCTGTGTACACACCCCATAGATCCCCTGTGTACAGACCCCACACCTGCCATGTGTACAGACCCCAGATTGTCCTTAAATCAGACCCTAGATTAGATGAGTCCTGCGTACAGACCCCAGATCAGAGCAGCCCTGTGTACAGACCCCAGATGGCCTTTATTCAGACCCTAGATTAGAGAAATTCAGTGTACCGACCCCAAACTTGCCCTTTATACAGACCCCAGATCAGAGCAGCTCTGTGTACAGACCCCAGATGAGACCTATGCACACTTCAGATCAGATAAGCCCTGTGTAATGACCGGCAACACACACAGGGAGGAAAACAGGGAAAGCCCTGCACAAGGGAGAGGGAAAGGTGGTGACCCCTAACTCACCTTGCAGCTGGTACCTGACTGCCCTGTCGTCCCTAGACGGGTTCCTAAACCCTGGCTTTCCCTGAAATGAGCCCTAGATAATGAACGGGCCGGTGGGATCGCTAGTCCTCACCACTGCACTAAGAGGGAAACACCAGGGAGAGGACAGACAAACACAGACAAACACAAACACCCAGGTGGACGGCAACAATTGTCCACAAAGGTCCAACAGGGATCCGGAGGGTAGCGTTCTAAGGCAACACTCAGAGAACGCAGCAACACAGCTCCAGTGGGTCAGAATAGATGTCCAGGCAGGAAGCTCTATATCTGGCAACCAGAGAAGTGTGAGAGGGGAATATAAGGAGGATTGGGAGTGCTGGACAAGGAACAGCTGAGAGAAGGAGCTACGGATCCCTGAGTGAGCCAAAAGGGTTTGTAAAGCAAACCCAGAAAGCTACAATAAGGAAACTTCCCTATCTGACATAGAGCGTGCAGCCAACCGCTGCGACCTCCTGACCCCGGGTACAACGGAGTCAGGCGTGGCTCTTGACACCCTCGTGACACCCTGTGTACATACCCCAGACCAGACCTTACACAGACTCCAAACCAGCCCATTATACATACTCCAGACCAGCCATGTGTCAAGACCCCAGATGGCCCTTTATTTAGACCCCAGATTAGATGAGTCCTGTGTAGAGACCCCAGACCAGACTTTACACAGACACCACACCAGCCCATTATGCTGACTTCAAACCAGCCATGTGTATACAGTCCCCAGATCAGATAAGCCCTTTTAACAGACCCCAGACTAGCCCTTTATACAGACCCCAGATCCGAAATTATTCACACTCCCGACCAGCCCTATACGCAGACCTCAGACCAGATTTCTGGATTCAGACCTCAGACCTGTCCGTTATATAGACCACAGATCATACGTACAGATACACACCTTCCTCCATTTCGGCAGTCGTCTTCACTACTAGACATCAATGCAGACATTTTCTTAACAATTTTCTTTTCTCAGTAAAAATCAAGGATGGTTATTATTTTTCCCCAGATAACATGCAGGGTTGTCAACCTGAATTGTTCTTCTTTTCTAGATAAGCCAAAGACTATTACATAGATACACATGACACCTATAATTCAAATCAATACTGTAAAAGTAATCCATGAATAATGTCAATGTAGATAAAACTTAACTTTTACTATTAGAATCAATAAAAAAAGATGGTCGTTAAGAGAAACAAAAATAGCACGATGCACGGCGGCACCCATAAATCGGTAAATATAGAAAACGGTTTGTCCTACCACAACCCAGGTATATTCCAAAGTTCATCGATTGTCCAACAGGTAACAGGCAAAACTATCCCTGAACAGTATGGTAGTGATGTGAACATTTAGACAGGGTTGGGATATACTGTCCCTTATAATGCCCTAAACAGGGGGTGCTAAATCTGGCCCTGAGAACCTAGCCACAGAGCACCCGCTCTGACCAAGGGCGACCCCATCCGGAACCTTACCCTAGATAAACAAGCCATAGATAGCCCTATCCTTCTCTTTCCTAGGACTCGGCATACACTAAATAGTACAAAGATAAGTACTGTGAAGTGGAAACGTAGCTGCAATAAACTGACTCAGCCCACTTGTATCCATGAATCAAGACAGAACTACAACTAGGATGAAGATATAGTTACAATCTGCCCGCAGGATACATCAGGCCTCTGTGAATGGAGAAGTGAGACATGGACCCGCTGCCACCGTCCTTCCAATAGAACTATATCTTCACCCTAGTTGTAGTTCTGTCTTGATATATGGATACAAGTGGGCCGATTCAGTTTATTGTAGCTACGTTTCCACTTCACAGTACTTATCTTTGTACTATTTAGTGTATGCCGAGTCCTAGGAAAGAGAAGGATAGGGCTATCTATGGCTTGTTTATCTAGGGTAAGGTTCCGGATGGGGTCGCCCTTGGTCAGAGCGGGTGCTCTGTGACTAGGTTCTCAGGGCCAGATTTAGCACCCCCTGTTTAGGGCATTATCAGGGACAGTATATCCCAACCCTGTCTAAATGTTCACATCACTACCATACTGTTCAGGGATAGTTTTGCCTGTTACCTGTTGGACAATCGATGAACGTTGTAACATACCTGGGTTGTGGTAGGACAAACGGTTTTCTATGTTTACCGATTTATGGGTGCCGCCGTGCACCATCATTCTTACCACATTTCTTCTTCTTTTATATATATTTTTTTGTTTATCTTAAGATCCATCTTTTTTTTTATTCTAATAGTAAAAGTTATGTTTTATCTACATTGACATTATTCCTGGATTACTTCTACAGAATTTCTTTTCTAGATAACTTATTTAAAAATCACAGACAGCCAACATTTTTTAAGGACAAATTGGAAACACATTGAATAAGTAATACAGGTCTACAGCTCAATATACTGATATGAATTCATTAGTATTAGTGTTTATTTTCATTTTACGCACTTATATAGCGCTACTATATTCTGCAGCGCTTTACAGACATCAGCATCCAACTGTCCCAAATGGGGCTCACAATCTAAGGTCCCTATCAGTATGTCTTTGGAGTGTGGGAAGAAACCGGAGAACCCGGAGGAAACCCACGCAAACACAGGGAAACGTACAAACTCCATGCAGATGTTGTCCTAGGTCGGATTCAAACCTAACCACTGAGCCACCGTGCTGCCCGCCATTAGTCTTTAGTGTGAGCCAATCACAATCATCTGCTCAGGTACTATCATCCTCAAAACAATCACGGACACATCTATGGTATTTGTTTCTTCACGAACACTGTAAAAAGTGCCTTATTTTTTACAGACTGTCCAAGAATTTCTTTCTGTAATTTCTGGATGGTTGGCAACCCTGACTGCATATGTCTTTTGACAGGCTATAATAGTAAACCCCTATGAGGTAATGCAGTCAAAGGTCCTACCATTCCCCGAGCCACCTACAGATGGCACTCTAGAGACAAACTTCTCAAGTTTCCTATTCTTTAACAAAAAGTTTCTGATTTGCAGCTCTCTTTCCTAATGTTGTAAGTTTCCCATGTAATAAGTGCAGCCGCAGCTCATTGTGATGTCATCAACATTTTCCCAGCTTCAAGGATCCTTGCAATCTCCTTCAAATTTAGCTGCTATTTCACTGCAGCTAAGGAGGAATCCAGAACAAAAGGGGGCATGCAGCTTATTTTCAGTGAAGTTTATCTAGGAATGTAAGGTGACCTGAGTGTGACCTTGCTTGGAGTCCCTCTGTAGCAGGAGAACAGGGGGTGGGGGATCTATTGGAATCAGAGTTTAACTTGTATTGGCTTTAGCAGGATTGATCAGCCTGGAAGCTCTGTGCAGAAGGGAGGGGATAGAAGCTAAGAAAGAGTCTGATCTGCCGGAAATGTCTGAAAAGTAGAGTTTCCTCTGTGCAGCAGCAGCAGCCTCCTGTCCTGATCATAGGGACAATGCAGCAGGGTGACACTGACCGCAGATCTCCTCCAGCACTGCTGCTGTGCATGCTCTGATTCTCCTCTGTGCTGGGAGAAGGCATCACAACTTCTCAAAAAAAAAAAAAAACTTTGCAAGAAGAAAGATTTCTTCTCTTCAAGGATCTAAGGATTATTCTTTACAATGGGACTCCCCACTCTGGAGTTCAGTGATTCTTACTTGGATAGCCCAGACTTCAGGGAAAGGCTCAAGTGTCATGAGATTGAGCTGGAGAGGACCAATAAGTTTATTAAGGAGTTAATTAAAGACGGGAACATGCTGGTGGGAGCCTTGAGAAGTAAGTACCCTGAGCTGACGTGTTGCAGCAAACCATTTGCTGTGTCTTGTAGACTTTGCATTTCAGAAGTTGCAGGGGGAAAAAGTTCTTCGCTTGGGTGTCTGCAGAATGGGGCATCGCTCTTTGGGTGCAAACAAGTTCAGTTTCATATTTGTCTGCTCTGTGTTTCTTGTGGAGCTCCTGCAGAATCTCTTGAAATCTAAAGCTAGTCATAGACGTGAAGGTTGTGCCTGAGTTTTAGAGATTGAACGTTTGCCGGGGAAAAAGGCAAACAAATATTTCCCATGATAGGAATATGGGAAATTTTTGGGACACATTTTTGGGTCATACCCGACCAGTAGGTGATCTCTGTGCCAGGGTGTACCTCATACAGTTTATCGCCACTTTTCCAGGTCTTGAGATTGATAAATGCATCCGATTGTTTCTTCACTTTGCCCCATTTGTGCTTTTATGATTGTGAAATTTATGGATGTGGAGCAAGAAATGTTTTTATTGATAAGTGAGAAGTTATGGGGCACAGATACCGAGCAGTATGTCAGTAGGTATTCACTACATCAGGTTATACATTGTGCAGTTCATGTCCACTTTGCCATGTCTTTCCCATTCCAGGTCTTGAGAATTATGACAGATGATAAATGTTCCCAATTGTGTCTTCACATGGCTCCATTTGTCCGTTTGTGATTGGAAAATTTATGAAGGTGGAACAAGAACATTTTTGATTGATATGTGAGAGGTTGTTGGGTAGATTTTTGGGGTCCTACCTAAGCAGTATGTGAGAAGGTATTCAGTACGTCAGGTTCTACCTTGTGCAGTTCACGGGCACTTTTAAATTTCTTCCCCATTCCAGGTCTTGAGATTTATGACAGATTGATGAATGTGCCCCATTGTGTCTTCACGTTGCCCAACTTGTGCGTTTCTGATTTTAAAATCTATGGGTGTTGGGTGAGAACATTTTTGATTGATAAGTGATGTACCGTCAATGATAATGATGATAATTCCCAGTAATTATTATCATGGTTAGGCCTCTTTCACATGTCTGTATCTGTGATGACATCCGTGACATGATGGTTAGTGGTTCATCTGTGAAGATGTCTGTGAAGAATCAGTGTTTGGTCTGTGGGTCCACTTTTTGGTCTCCATGTGTCATCCGTGTTCCAGGTACACTGCTAGACTTAAAATTGTTTTTTGGTCCTAAAAACCCATGGACTAAACATGGATGGTATCCATGCTGTGTCCGTGGTTCATCCGTGGTTCATCTGTGAAGATGTCTGTGAAGAATCTGTGTTTGGTCTGTGGGTCCGCTTTTTGCTCTCCATGTGTCATCCGTGTTCCACGTACACTGCTAGACTTAAAATTGGTTTTTGGTCCTAAAAACCCATGGACCAAACATGGATGGTATCCATGCTGTGTCCGTGGTTCATCCATGGTTCATCTGTGAAGATGTCTGTGAAGAATCCGTGTTTGGTCTGTGGGTCCGCTTTTTGCTCTCCATTTGTCATCTGTGTTCCACGTACACTTCTAGACTTAAGATTGGTTTTTGGTCCGTAAAAACTATGGACCAAACATGGATGGTATCCATGCTGTGTCCGTGGTTTTTATGGACCCATAGATGATAATGTTCATGAGAAATCTGTAGTCACAGACAAACCATGGTCCGTGGAAAACCACTGATATGTGAGTACACACATTAAAGATAATGGATACGTAACCGTTCCGTGGAGACCTGAGACAGCAAAGAGACCAAATGGTGACCCTCATGTCTCTAGTTCATAAATTTGTCACTTTTCAGCAACAGAAATCTGTCACAATTATTATAGTCATATCTGCTGTAAATAAGTCTTCAGCTTCATGTTTCATATGAGGTTCTGAAGATTGAGGTAATGTTGGTTAATGTGGTTCTTCACGTGGCTGTGTTACCATATTTCAGATATTTGTATTGGCACCAGCATGTCATGAAAAAATATGAAGCCGTTTACATTGGTCAATATTAAGATCTGGATTTACTGATATTTATGGGTGATTAATGGAAGAAAATAATGCTACTTTCACACTCGCGTTTTGTGCGGATCCGTCATGGATCTGCACAGATGCATACGTTCAGATAATACAACCGTCTGCATAGGTTTGTATTATCTTTAACATAGCCAAGACGGATCCGTCTTGAACACCATTGAAAGTATTAGGGCAAAACTGATCAGTTTTGGACCACTTCTGAGAGCCCTGAACGGATCTCACAAATGGAAAGCCAAAACGCCAGTGTGAAAGTAGCCTAAGGCCTCTTTCACACTTGCGTTGTCCGGATCCGGCGTGTACTCCACTTGCCGAAATTACACGCCGGATCCGGAAAAACGCAAGTGTACTGAAAGCATTTGAAGACCTGGTTGCCATAGTAGGAGCGGGGGAGCGGTATACTTACCATCCGTGCGGCTCCCGGGGCGCTCCAGAGTGACGTCAGAGCGCCCCATGCGCATGGATGACGTGCCATGCGATCACGTCATCCATGCGCCTGGGCCGCCCTGACGTCACTCTGGAGCGCCCCGGGAGCCGCACGGATGGTAAGTATGCTGCTCCCCCGCTCCCCGCTACACTTTACCATGGCTGCCAGGACTTTAGCGTCCCGGCAGCCATGGTAACCACCCTAAAAAAGCTAAACGTCGTATCCGGCAATGCGCCGAAACAACGTTTAGCTTAAGGCCGGATCCGGATCAATGCCTTTCAATGGGCATTCATTCCGGATCCGGCCTTGCGGCAAGTCTTCAGTTTTTTTGTCCTGTCCGGAGCAAAAAGCGCAGCATGCTGCGGTATTTTCTCCGGCCAAAAAACGTTCCGTTCCGGAACTGAAGACATCCTGATGCATCCTGAACGGATTTCACTCCATTCAGAATGCATTAGGATAATCCTGATCAGGATTCTTCCGGCATAGAGCCCCGACGACGGAACTCTATGCCGGAAGACAATAACGCAGGTGTGAAAGAGCCCTTAGTCTGAAGTGTAGGAAAAGGATAGGGCACCATCATTGATTGGCTCAGCAGTTGGACCTCACTGATCAAGCATTTGTGGCCTATCAAACCTATGAAATGTGCGGCCGATTCAGCGTTCCTAGAATTTATTGACAGAAAATAGACTTAACCTATTTTAGAGATGATTTTGTGAGTCAATGTATCTCCTAGGGAAACAGGACCCACACCTCCTCGTTAGTTCTTATCGAAGTCCCCCCAACTCCGCTAGACTCTTATAGATGTCTGTATCTAAATTGCTACTGTCATATTGGGTTTTTCCAAGTGTTTTATACTGATGGCCTATCCTCAGGATAGTGATAACAGTGTTCAGAGCAGCACTCACTACCGTGAAGACATACACCGGAATGCATCAGCCCATCACGACCTCAGATCCACTTTGGTCATCCGAATAAGAAATGAAGATTGACGGCAGCATCTCCATAAAACGTAATTTATTCACATATGTAAAAGGGATAGCTCGTTCTGCAAATTGCGAGGGATAGCTGTGTCATGATCTTTCGGCCATAGAACTGAATACGGAAATATTTTGGCCATGGTGACTACACGTGTCGGACAATTGCAATGTGGCTATGGTTGAAGTATTACTGTATCGAGCACTACGGCCAAAATGTCAGGATGCAGCTTTCGAAAATGGCAGGGGACCAAAAAAGTAGTCACTAACTAAAGCGCCATTCACAGTTTTATTTCCCGTCGGCTAAATTCCGAAAAATCTGATTGGTTGTCTGCACAGTATTGTCTTCAAATACTGGCAGTGTTGCCCATGGCAACCAGATTTTATCTGAACAAGGCCTGACCTGATTGGTTGCCGCGGGCAGCAGCTCTGCTGTTTGTCTTCTCAACTTTATTTATAACAGACTGATGAACACATTTGAGGAATATATTGCATTGTTCGCCTGTTTATGGCCAGATATCTGTGTCTGTGGCCCGGAAGGTGTGGGTAGTGATTACCCCTCCAGGATACAGAAGCTTTATAATGTAATCTGATACAGCCTGTCTGAGGAATTACAGCCCTGAGGCACTGTCTCCCAGGATGGGGCTGACATTCCTGCCAATATTGGGAAAGTTTATTTTCTTTAGGCCTGAGTTATACAGGCAGTTTTTAGTTACATGCTTTAAAATGAACGAAATAAAAATCCCACTGTAAGCTCTAAACCATTGTGACGCAATTTAAACATGAGGTTCATTATCAATATGTCAGATCATTAGGTCTGTGTAGAGGTTACGGGAGAAAAATAACTCTGAAGTTAATAATTATGGCTACAACTGACGGTACACATCTGACGGAAAAAATAGTCACAACATGCTGCGAGAATATCTGTGTAAACATATTGCCCCGCAGAGCCTTTACGGAAGCTTACAGAGGCCAGGCATACTCAGGATCCGCATTATGCCCCTGCACTATGCTGGGCTCTGCTGTGGCCATGACCGTAGATCTGTAATATGGCTCTAACAGAATTCTATGGACCCATAATAGACTCCCTTGCAATCTAAAATGGGTTTGCAAAGATCTTTAAAGGGATGTCCAGTGTGTAAAAAAGATTCAAAATGCCTTATAATATTTCTCCTTGATCACCCATATCTCTTTACTGTGACATCACTGTGTTTATTACCCCAGTACTGTGACATCACTGTGTTTATTATCCCTGTGCTGTGACATCACTGTGTTTATTATCCCTGTACTGTGACATCACTGTGTTTATTATCCCTGTACTGTGACATCACTGTGTTTATTACCCCAGTACTGTGACATCACTGTGTTTATTATCCCTGTGCTGTGACATCACTGTGTTTATTATCCCTGTACTGTGACATCACTGTGGTTATTATTCCTGTACTGTGACATCACTGTGTTTATTATCCCTGTACTGTGACATCACTGTGTGCATTATCCCTGTACTGTGACATCACTGTGTTTATTATCTCTGTACTGTGACATCACTGTGTTTATTATCCCTGTGCTGTGACATCACTGTGTTTATTATCCCTGTACTGTGACATCACTGTGGTTATTATTCCTGTACTGTGACATCACTGTGTTTATTATCCCTGTACTGTGACATCACTGTGTGCATTATCCCTGTACTGTGACATCACTGTGTTTATTATCCCTGTACTGTGACATCACTGTTTATTATCCCTGTACTGTGACATCACTGTGTTTATTATATCTGTACTGTGACATCACAGTGTTTATTATCTCTATACTGTGACATCACTGTGTTTATTATCCCTGTACTGTGACATCACAGTGTTTATTATCTCTATACTGTGACATCACTGTGTTTATTATCTGTGTGTCATGATATCATACCTCCCAACTTTGTAAATGAACAAAGAGGGACACATTTTCCGCACTGGGCCACACCTCTAACTCCGCCTAAATCATAACTATACACCTAATCCCACCCAGTCTCCCTAATGCCCCCACATAGTAATTATTCCCCATTCAAGCCATCGCACAGTATGTCCACATTATGTCTTCACAGAATTATGCCCAGCTGTGCCCCCAGTAATATGCCCAGTTATGGGTCCCCCCAGTAAAATGCCCAGCTGTGCCCACAGTAATATGCCCACATTGTACCCCCAGTAATATGCCCAGCTGTGCCCCCCAGTAATATGCCCTCATTGTGCCCACCAGTAATATGCCCACAGTGTGCCCACCAGTAATATGCCCACATTGTGCCCCCAGTAATATGCCCACATTGTGCCTACCAGTAATATGCCCACATTGTGCCTACCAGTAATATGCCCACATTGTGCCCCCCAGTAATATGCCCACATTGTACCCCCCAGTAATATGCCCACAGTATGACTACCAGCCGGCCCTGCCCCTTGCACAGAACAGAGGTGCGGAGAGCCGGCAGGGAAGGATGATGAAGCAGGGAGCTGATGCCGGATCTCTGCTTCATCATGCAGGCAACTATCTCTGCTTCCTATAGACGTAGAGACAGCTGCATTAAAGCGGGACATACCTCCCCCATACCAGGACAGCGGGACAACCACTGAAATCCGGGACTGTCCCGCCGGATCTGGGATGGTTGGGAGATATGTGACATCACTGTGTTTATTATCTTTGTACTGTGACATCACTGTGAAAATCTGCCTGTAGTGTAAAATCACCATGTCCTCTTACATGGGACGATGCTGGCCAATAAACGAGTGCTGATTGAAGATCGGCACACATTTAAAGGAGTTGTCCAGGATTCAGATTTTGATGGCCTATCCTCAGGAAAGGTCACCAGTGTCCGAATGGTGGGGGCCAGGCTCCCAGCACACCCGCACATCAGCTGTTTGAAGAGGCTGTGCTTAGAGTTGAGCGAACACCTGGATGTTCGGGTTCGAGAAGTTCGGCCGAACATCCCGGAAATGTTCGGGTTCGGGATCCGAACCCGATCCGAACTTCGTCCCGAACCCGAACCCCATTGAAGTCAATGGGGACCCGAACTTTTCGGCACTAAAAAGGCTGTAAAACAGCCCAGGAAAGAGCTAGAGGGCTGCAAAAGGCAGCAACATGTAGGTAAATCCCCTGCAAACAAATGTGGATAGGGAAATGAATTAAAATAAAAATTAAATAAATAAAAATTAACCAAAATCAATTGGAGAGAGGTTCCATAGCAGAGAATCTGGCTTCCCGTCACCCACCACTGGAACAGTCCATTCTCAGATATTTAGGCCCCGGCACCCAGGCAGAGGAGAGAGGTCCCGTAACAGAGAATCTGTCTTCATGTCAGCAGAGAATTAGTCTGCATGTCATAGCAGAGAATGAGGCTTCACGTCAGCCACCACTGCAACAGTCCATTGGCATATATTTAGGCCCAGCACACACACAGGCAGAGGAGAGAGGTCCCGTAACAGAGAATCTGGCTTCATGTCAGCAGAGAATCAGTCTGCATGTCATAGCAGAGAATCAGGCTTCACGTCAGCCACCACTGCAACAGTCCATTGTCATAAATTTAGGCCCAGCACCCAGGCAGAGGAGAGAGGTCCCGTAACAGAGAATCTGGCTTCATGTCAGCAGAGAATCAGTCTTCATATCATAGCAGAGAATCAGGCTTCACGTCACCCACCACTGTAAGAGTCAATTTTCATAAATTTAGGCCCAGAACCCAGGCAGAGGAGAAAGGTCCCGTAACAGACAATCTGGCTTCATGTCAGCAGAGAATCAGTCTTCATATCATAGCAGAGAATCAGGCTTCACGTCACCCACCACTGTAAGAGTCAATTTTCATAAATTTAGGCCCAGAACCCAGGCAGAGGAGAAAGGTCCCGTAACAGACAATCTGGCTTCATGTCAGCAGAGAATCAGTCTTCATATCATAGCAGAGAATCAGGCTTCACGTCACCCACCACTGTAAGAGTCAATTTTCATAAATTTAGGCCCAGAACCCAGGCAGAGGAGAAAGGTCCCGTAACAGACAATCTGGCTTCATGTCAGCAGAGAATCAGTCTTCATATCATAGCAGAGAATCAGGCTTCACGTCACCCACCACTGTAAGAGTCAATTTTCATAAATTTAGGCCCAGAACCCAGGCAGAGGAGAAAGGTCCCGTAACAGACAATCTGGCTTCATGTCAGCAGAGAATCAGTCTTCATATCATAGCAGAGAATCAGGCTTCACGTCACCCACCACTGTAAGAGTCAATTTTCATAAATTTAGGCCCAGAACCCAGGTAGAGGAGAAAGGTCCCGTAACAGACAATCTGGCTTCATGACAGCAGAGAATCAGTCTGCATGTCATAGCAGAGAATCAGGCTTCACGTCAGCCACCACTGCAACAGTCCATTGTCATAAATTTAGGCCCAGCACCCAGGCAGAGGAGAGAGGTCCCGTAACAGACAATCTGGCTTCATGTCAGCAGAGAATTAGTCTGCATGTCATAGCAGAGAATCAGGCTTCATGTCAGCCACCACTGCAACAGTCCATTGGCATATATTTAGGCCTAGCACACAGGCAGAGGAGAGGTTCATTCAACTTTGGGTAGCATCGCAATATAATGGTAAAATGAAAATAAAAATAGGATTGAATGAGGAAGTGCCCTGGAGTCCAATAATATATGGTTATGGGGAGGTAGTTAATGTCTAATCTGGACAAGGGACGGACAGGTCCTGTGGGATCCATGCCTGGTTCATTTTTATGAACGTCAGCTTGTCCACATTGGCTGTAGACAGGCGGCTGCGTTTGTCTGTAATGACGCCCCCTGCCGTGCTGAATACACGTTCAGACAAAACGCTGGCTGCCGGGCAGGCCAGCACCTCCAAGGCATAAAAGGCTAGCTCTGGCCACGTGGACAATTTAGAGACCCAGAAGTTGAATGGGGCCGAACCATCAGTCAGTACGTGGAGGGGTGTGCACACGTACTGTTCCACCATGTTAGTGAAATGTTGCCTCCTGCTAACACGTTGCGTATCAGGTGGTGGTGCAGTTAGCTGTGGCGTGTTGACAAAAGTTTTCCACATCTCTGCCATGCTAACCCTGCCCTCAGAGGAGCTGGCCGTGACACAGCTGCCTTGGCGACCTCTTGCTCCTCCTCTGCCTTGGCCTTGGGCTTCCACTTGTTCCCCTGTGACATTTGGGAATGCTCTCAGTAGCGCGTCTACCAACGTGCGCTTGTACTCGCGCATCTTCCTATCACGCTCCAGTGCAGGAAGTAAGGTGGGCACATTGTCTTTGTAGCGTGGATCCAGCAGGGTGGCAACCCAGTAGTCCGCACAGGTTAAAATGTGGGCAACTCTGCTGTCGTTGCGCAGGCACTGCAGCATGTAGTCGCTCATGTGTGCCAGGCTGCCCAGGGGTAAGGACAAGCTGTCCTCTGTGGGAGGCGTATCGTCATCGTCCTGCCTTTCCCCCCAGCCACGCACCAGTGATGGACCCGAGCTGCGTTGGGTGCCACCCCGCTGTGACCATGCTTCATCCTCATCCTCCTCCACCTCCTCCTCATCCTCGTCCTCCTCGTCCTCCAGTAGTGGGCCCTGGCTGGCCACATTTGTACCTGGCCTCTGCTGTTGCAAAAAACCTCCCTCTGAGTCACTTCGAAGAGACTGGCCTGAAAGTGCTAAAAATGACCCCTCTTCCTCATCCTCCTCCTCCTCCTCCTCCTGGGCCACCTCCTGTTCCATCATCGCCCTAAGTGTTTTCTCAAGGAGACATAGAAGTGGTATTGTAACGCTGATAACGGTGTCATCGCCACTGGCCATGTTGGTGGAGTACTCGAAACAGCGCAACAGGGCACACAGGTCTCGCATGGAGGCCCAGTCATTGGTGGTGAAGTGGTGCTGTTCTGTAGTGCGACTGACCCGTGCGTGCTGCAGCTGAAACTCCACTATGGCCTGCTGCTGCTCGCACAGTCTGTCCAGCATGTGCAAGGTGGAGTTCCACCTGGTGGGCACGTCGCATATGAGGCGGTGAGCGGGAAGGCCGAAGTTACGCTGTAGCGCAGACAGGCGAGCAGCGGCAGGATGTGAACGCCGGAAGCGCGAACAGACGGCCCGCACTTTATGCAGCAGCTCTGACATGTCGGGGTAGTTGTGAATGAACTTCTGCACCACCAAATTCAGCACATGCGCCAAGCAAGGGATGTGCGTCAAATTGGCTAGTCCCAGAGCTGCAACGAGATTTCGCCCATTATCACACACCACCAGGCCGGGCTTGAGGCTCACCGGCAGCAACCACTCGTCGGTCTGTTGTTCAATACCCCGCCACAACTCCTGTGCGGTGTGGGGCCTGTCCCCCAAACATATGAGTTTCAGAATGGCCTGCTGACGTTTACCCCGGGCTGTGCTGAAGTTGGTGGTGAAGGTGTGTGGCTGACTGGATGAGCAGGTGGAAGAAGAGGAGGAGGAAGCCGAGAAGGAGGAGGTGGCAACAGGAGGCAAAGAATGTTGCCCTGCGATCCTTGGCGGCGGCAGGACGTGCGCCAAACAGCTCTCCGCCTGGGGCCCAGCTGCCACTACATTTACCCAGTGTGCAGTTAGGGAGATATAGCGTCCCTGGCCGTGCTTACTGGTCCACGTATCTGTGGTTAGGTGGACCTTGCTACAGATGGCGTTGCGCAGTGCACACTTGATTTTATCGGATACTTGGTTGTGCAGGGAAGGCACGGCTCTCTTGGAGAAGTAGTGCCGGCTGGGAACAACATACTGTGGGACAGCAAGCGACATGAGCTGTTTGAAGCTGTCTGTGTCCACCAGCCTAAATGACAGCATTTCATAGGCCAGTAGTTTAGAAATGCTGGCATTCAGGGCCAGGGATCGAGGGTGGCTAGGTGGGAATTTACGCTTTCTATCAAATGTTTGTGAGATGGAGAGCTGAACGCTGGCGTGTGACATGGTTGAGACGCTTGGTGACGGAGGTGGTGGTGGTGGTGTTGGTGGTACATCCCCATGTTTGCTGGGCGGCAGGTGCCAACGTTCCTCCAGAGGCGGAGGAAGAGGCCGAGGCGGCAGCAGCAGAATAGGCCGAGGCGGCAGCAGCAGAAGAGGTAGCAGGGGGAGCCTGAGTGACTTCCTTGGTTTTAAGGTGTTTACTCCACTGCAGTTCATGCTTTGCATGCAGGTGCCTGGTCATGCAGGTTGTGCTCAGGTTCAGAACGTTAATGCCTCGCTTCAGGCTCTGATGGCACAGCGTGCAAACCACTCGGGTCTTGTCGTCAGCACATTGTTTGAAGAAGTGCCATGCCAGGGAACTCCTTGAAGCTGCCTTTGGGGTGCTCGGTCCCAGATGGCGGCGGTCAGTAGCAGGCGGAGTCTCTTGGCGGCGGGTGTTCTGCTTTTGCCCACTGCTCCCTCTTTTGCTACGCTGTTGGCTCGGTCTCACCACTGCCTCTTCCTCCGAACTGTGAAAGTCAGTGGCACGACCTTCATTCCATGTGGGGTCTAGGACCTCATCGTCCCCTGCATCGTCTTCCACCCAGTCTTGATCCCTGACCTCCTGTTCAGTCTGCACACTGCAGAAAGACGCAGCAGTTGGCACCTGTGTTTCGTCATCATCAGAGACATGCTGAGGTGGTATTCCCATGTCCTCATCATCAGGAAACATAAGTGGTTGTGCGTCAGTGCATTCTATGTCTTTCACCGCTGGGGAAGGGCTAGGTGGATGCCCTTGGGAAACCCTGCCAGCGGAGTCTTCAAACAGCATAAGAGACTGCTGCATAACTTGAGGCTGAGACAGTTTCCCTGGTATGCATGGGGGTGATGTGACAGACTGATGGGGTTGGTTTTCAGGCGCCATCTGTGCGCTTTCTGCAGAAGACTGGGTGGGAGATAATGTGAACGTGCTGGATCCACTGTCGGCCACCCAATTGACTAATGCCTGTACCTGCTCAGGCCTTACCATCCTTAGAACGGCATTGGGCCCCACCATATATCGCTGTAAATTCTGGCGGCTACTGGGACCTGAGGTAGTTGGTACACTAGGACGTGTGGATGTGGCAGAACGGCCACGTCCTCTCCCAGCACCAGAGGGTCCACTAACACCACCACGACCATGTCCACGTCCGCGTCCCTTACTAGATGTTTTTCTCATTGTTATGGTTCACCACAACAACAAATATATTATTTGGCCCAATGTATTGTATTCAAATTCAGCGGGATATAAATTTGAGGCCTAGTATTTAGGCGCTGGGTGACCGGTATGGATTTAGTGACAGAATTAGACTTGGAAATGCACAGAAGCGTGTGTGTGAAGTTATTCTGAATGACCCAATGTGCACCTTGAATATTATATACCCTTTTTGGGATAGATTTCAAATAGCTCTGATATAGCAGGAACCACTAAATTATGAAATTGCTAAATTGGGAATTGTACTTCAACCCAGAACAAAAAATGTGCTTTGACGGGCACTAAATAACTTTCCCAGCTACAACAGGACAGCGGTAACGAGAGATTTAGAGGGATTTAAATTTGAGGCCTAGTATTTAGGCGCTGGGTCACCGGTATGGATTTAGTGACAGAATTAGACTTGGAAATGCACAGAAGCGTGTGTGTGAAGTTATTCTGAATGACCCTATGTGCACCTTCAATATTATATACCCTTTTAGGGATAGATTTCAAATAGCTCTGATATAGCAGAAACCACTAAATTATGAAATTGCTAAATTGGGAATTGTACTTCAACCCAGAACAAAAAATGTGCTTTGACGGACACTAAATATCTTGCCCAGCAACAACAGTACAGCGGTAACGAGAGATTTAGAGGGATTTAAATTTGAGGCCTAGTATTTAGGCGCTGGGTGACAGGTATGGGTTTAGTGACAGAATTAGACTTGGAAATGCACAGAAGCGTGTGTGTGAAGTTATTCTGAATGACCCAATGTGCACCTTCAATATTATATACCCTTTTAGGGATAGATTTCAAATAGCTCTGATATAGCAGAAACCACTAAATTATGAAATTGCTAAATTGGGAATTGTACTTCAACCCAGAACAAAAAATGTGCTTTGACGGACACTAAATATCTTGCCTAGCAACAACAGTACAGCGGTAACGAGAGATTTAGAGGGATTTAAATTTGAGGCCTAGTATTTAGGCGCTGGGTGACAGGTATGGGTTTAGTGACAGAATTAGACTTGGAAATACACAGTAGCGGGTGTGTGTGAAGTTATTCTGAATGACCCAATGTGCACCTTCAATATTATATACCCTTTTTGGGATAGATTTCAAATAGCTCTGATATAGCAGGAACCACTAAATTATGAAATTGCTAAATTGGGAATTGTACTTCAACCCAGAACAAAAAATGTGCTTTGACGGACACTAAATATCTTGCCCAGCAACAACAGTACAGCGGTAACGAGAGATTTAGCGGGATATAAATTTGAGGCCTAGTATTTAGGCGCTGGGTCACCGGTATGGATTTAGTGACAGAATTAGACTTGGAAATGCACAGAAGCGTGTGTGTGAAGTTATTCTGAATGACCCTATGTGCACCTTCAATATTATATACCCTTTTAGGGATAGATTTCAAATAGCTCTGATATAGCAGAAACCACTAAATTATGAAATTGCTAAATTGGGAATTGTACTTCAACCCAGAACAAAAATGTGCTTTGACGGACACTAAATATCTTGCCCAGCAACAACAGTACAGCGGTGGGTAACGAGAGATTTAGAGGGATTTAAATTTGAGGCCTAGTATTTAGGCGCTGGGTCACCGGTATGGATTTAGTGACAGAATTAGACTTGGAAATGCACAGAAGCGTGTGTGTGAAGTTATTCTGAATGACCCTATGTGCACCTTCAATATTATATACCCTTTTAGGGATAGATTTCAAATAGCTCTGATATAGCAGAAACCACTAAATTATGAAATTGCTAAATTGGGAATTGTACTTCAACCCAGAACAAAAAATGTGCTTTGACGGACACTAAATATCTTGCCCAGCAACAACAGTACAGCGGTGGGTAACGAGAGATTTAGAGGGATTTAAATTTGAGGCCTAGTATTTAGGCGCTGGGTCACCGGTATGGATTTAGTGACAGAATTAGACTTGGAAATGCACAGAAGCGTGTGTGTGAAGTTATTCTGAATGACCCAATGTGCACCTTCAATATTATATACCCTTTTAGGGATAGATTTCAAATAGCTCTGATATAGCAGAAACCACTAAATTATGAAATTGCTAAATTGGGAATTGTACTTCAACCCAGAACAAAAAATGTGCTTTGACGGACACTAAATATCTTGCCCAGCAACAACAGTACAGCGGTAACGAGAGATTTAGAGGGATTTAAATTTGAGGCCTAGTATTTAGGCGCTGGGTGACAGGTATGGGTTTAGTGACAGAATTAGACTTGGAAATACACAGTAGCGGGTGTGTGTGAAGTTATTCTGAATGACCCAATGTGCACCTTCAATATTATATACCCTTTTAGGGATAGATTCCAAATAGCTCTGATATAGCAGGAACCACTAAATTATGAAATTGCTAAATTGGGAATTGTACTTCAACCCAGAACAAAAAATGTGCTTTGACGGACACTAAATATCTTGCCCAGCAACAACAGTACAGCGGTAACGAGAGATTTAGAGGGATTTAAATTTGAGGCCTAGTATTTAGGCGCTGGGTGACAGGTATGGGTTTAGTGACAGAATTAGACTTGGAAATACACAGTAGCGGGTGTGTGTGAAGTTATTCTGAATGACCCAATGTGCACCTTCAATATTATATACCCTTTTAGGGATAGATTCCAAATAGCTCTGATATAGCAGGAACCACTAAATTATGAAATTGCTAAATTGGGAATTGTACTTCAACCCAGAACAAAAAATGTGCTTTGACGGACACTAAATATCTTGCCCAGCAACAACAGTACAGCGGTAACGAGAGATTTAGAGGGATTTAAATTTGAGGCCTAGTATTTAGGCGCTGGGTGACAGGTATGGGTTTAGTGACAGAATTAGACTTGGAAATACACAGTAGCGGGTGTGTGTGAAGTTATTCTGAATGACCCAATGTGCACCTTCAATATTATATACCCTTTTTGGGATAGATTTCAAATAGCTCTGATATAGCAGGAACCACTAAATTATGAAATTGCTAAATTGGGAATTGTACTTCAACCCAGAACAAAAAATGTGCTTTGACGGACACTAAATATCTTGCCCAGCAACAACAGTACAGCGGTAACGAGAGATTTAGCGGGATATAAATTTGAGGCCTAGTATTTAGGCGCTGGGTCACCGGTATGGATTTAGTGACAGAATTAGACTTGGAAATGCACAGAAGCGTGTGTGTGAAGTTATTCTGAATGACCCTATGTGCACCTTCAATATTATATACCCTTTTAGGGATAGATTTCAAATAGCTCTGATATAGCAGAAACCACTAAATTATGAAATTGCTAAATTGGGAATTGTACTTCAACCCAGAACAAAAAATGTGCTTTGACGGACACTAAATATCTTGCCCAGCAACAACAGTACAGCGGTGGGTAACGAGAGATTTAGAGGGATTTAAATTTGAGGCCTAGTATTTAGGCGCTGGGTCACCGGTATGGATTTAGTGACAGAATTAGACTTGGAAATGCACAGAAGCGTGTGTGTGAAGTTATTCTGAATGACCCTATGTGCACCTTCAATATTATATACCCTTTTAGGGATAGATTTCAAATAGCTCTGATATAGCAGAAACCACTAAATTATGAAATTGCTAAATTGGGAATTGTACTTCAACCCAGAACAAAAAATGTGCTTTGACGGACACTAAATATCTTGCCCAGCAACAACAGTACAGCGGTGGGTAACGAGAGATTTAGAGGGATTTAAATTTGAGGCCTAGTATTTAGGCGCTGGGTCACCGGTATGGATTTAGTGACAGAATTAGACTTGGAAATGCACAGAAGCGTGTGTGTGAAGTTATTCTGAATGACCCAATGTGCACCTTCAATATTATATACCCTTTTAGGGATAGATTTCAAATAGCTCTGATATAGCAGAAACCACTAAATTATGAAATTGCTAAATTGGGAATTGTACTTCAACCCAGAACAAAAAATGTGCTTTGACGGACACTAAATATCTTGCCCAGCAACAACAGTACAGCGGTGGGTAACGAGAGATTTAGAGGGATTTAAATTTGAGGCCTAGTATTTAGGCGCTGGGTCACCGGTATGGATTTAGTGACAGAATTAGACTTGGAAATGCACAGTAGCGTGTGTGTGAAGTTATTCTGAATGACCCAATGTGCACCTTCAATATTATATACCCTTTTTGGGATAGATTTCAAATAGCTCTGATATAGCAGGAACCACTAAATTATGAAATTGCTAAATTGGGAATTGTATTTCAACCCAGAACAAGAAATGTGCTTGAACGGACACTAAATAACTCGCCCAGCTACAGCACTAGGGACAGATTTAGCTGGATATAAATTTGAGGCCTAGTATTTAGGCGCTGGGTGACCGGTATGGATTTAGTGACAGAATTAGACTGGGATATGGCCAAAAAATAAACAGACTATTGCTGGTTAAATGCACTTGGTGTGACAGCTTCACCCTGATGTAGGCTTTAGCCAAAAAACAACCACACCATTGAGGGTTAAATGCACTTGGTGACAGGCGCAGCTTGCCCCTGATTTTGTATATGGCCAAAAAATGAACAGACTATTGCTGGTTAAATGCACTTGGTGTGACAGCTTCACCCTGATGTAGGCTTTAGCCAAAAAACAACCACACCATTGAGGGTTAAATGCACTTGGTGACAGGCGCAGCTTGCCCCTGATTTTGTATATGGCCAAAAAATGAACAGACTATTGCTGGTTAAATGCACTTGGTGTCACAGCTTCACCCTGATGTAGGCTTTAGCCAAAAAACAACCACACCATTGAGGGTTAAATGCACTTGGTGACAGGCGCAGCTTGCCCCTGATTTTGTATATGGCCAAAAAATGAACAGACTATTGCTGGTTAAATGCACTTGGTGTGACAGCTTCACCCTGATGTAGGCTTTAGCCAAAAAACAACCACACCATTGAGGGTTAAATGCACTTGGTCGCAGCTTGTGCTGGCGCACCACAAGACACAAAATGGCCGCCGATCACCCCAGAAAAATGAGACTGACAAACGGTCTGTGCAGCCTAAAAACAGTGAGCAATTGAGGATCAGCAGCTCAATGATCCACAGCTGCAGATCGATCAGTTAATCAAGTCCTTTGGAGGAGTTAATCTGCCTAATCTCGCCCTACTGTCGCAGCCGCAACCTCTCCCTACGCTAATCAGAGCAGAGTGACGGGCGGCGCTATGTGACTCCAGCTTAAATAGAGGCTGGGTCACATGGTGCTCTGGCCAATCACAGCCATGCCAATAGTAGGCATGGCTGTGATGGCCTCTTGGGGCAAGTAGTATGACGCTTGTTGATTGGCTGCTTTGCAGCCTTTCAAAAAGCGCCAAGAAAGCGTCACAAAAGCGCCAAGAAAGCGACGAACACCGAACCCGAACCCGGACTTTTACGAAAATGTCCGGGTTCGGGTCCGTGTCACGGACACCCCAAAATTCGGTACGAACCCGAACTATACAGTTCGAGTTCGCTCATCCCTAGCTGTGCTTAAGTGAGCCCAATGGACTCTTCCAAGACCAGTGATGTCATGTTTATCAGTTACATGACCTAGGCACAGTTTAGTCCAATTCATGTGAATGGGCCTGAACTGCAATACCAAGCACAGCCGCTATACAATGTACAGTGTTATGCCTTGTATGCTATGAGAAGGCCTCTTCAAACAGAGGATCTGCTGAGGTGCCAGGTGTTGGTCCCCCATCGATCAGTCCTGGAAAACCCCTTTAACTGGCCTTTAACACGGCCCGATGCAAACTGAAAGGGGCCCCCATTCACTTTGCATATTGTCGGCAGTACATCCCATGTATACACAGGGTGATCTGCTACCAGCAAAAAGTATTTTGGGTGCTGCATGAAAGATGCTATCGCCCAACAAACAAGCGTTTTGCTTAGTTGCTGGGTGATCATCAGCACCTATACATAGACCAATTATTGGGAACAAGCATTCGCTAGGAAGATTTGCTTCCTATATTTGCCCAGATTCATGGCAGTTGTTGAAGGGCCCTTAAAGGGGTTGTCCAAAACCAATAAAAAATTAATGAATGCATGGAAACTGCACCCCACAAGGAAAAAAAAACACTCCATTCCAGTGATGTGCTTCCTGTCCCCAGTGGATCAGAAGTGATGACATCCGGTCCATGTTCATGTCCACCACTGCAGCCATTCAGTGGTAATGTGTCCCCGAGCTGTATGTGACTGTTCAGTCTCTGTGTAGGATATTATCGTATTGTGACACAGTGAGAGGTTTTGTCTGGGTGCTGCTGGGCTGATTTACAGCCAGTGGAGGTCAAATACCGGACCGCATTTTAAGTGCCGGTCCAGGTTTTGGCAGCACCTGGCTGTCCTTAAATAGGCAGCTGGGCTCAGAAGCGAGGTCTGTGTGTTGGCATCTGGGAGCCTTGTGTCTGGATGAAGTCTTGCTACCTGTTTGGCATGAAAAGTGCTGTTTGGCATGTTGGTGCTGCTATGGTCAAGGACTATTTGAGGCAGAATTGCCGCATGGTGTGAATATTACCACCAACACGCAAGGTGACTTTTTGCTTGTTTTATTTCTGCTTGTTTTGTCACTTGCCTAAAGTGTGAATAAAACACTGAACAGTTTGATCCAAAGAACTTCTTGTTGCCGCTATCCTCTATACTGCGTCCGCTAATCCTGTCTACCAGAGCGAAACCCCACAATTGCTGGAGGATGCGGGCAATAGCAGTGAGGCTGGCGTGAACGCAGATTTTTTGGGTTTCTGCATTTTTCAGCCACGGTTGTATGTCGTACATTAAACCAGCTGTATTACAACCAGTGCACCACGACAAAATGGAAGCTGTCGTGAAGGCCCTCATGGAGGCTAATCTGTAGCAGCGAGAGACAAACCTGCAGCAACGCAAGGCTAATAAGCAGCAGCAGGAGACTAACCAGTTGCTGCTACAACAAGTTATAGCTTTGCAGACAGCAGGAGCTACCCCGAGCGTCCACGATGTCTGGAAAGCAGTTTGTGCCGCGATTCCTAAGCTGACCCCCGTAGACGACATCGAAACCTATCTGGCGATGTATGAGAAAGTGGCCATCAGGGAAAAGCTACCCCGTGACCAGTGGGCTGAGGTAGTCGCTCCATTCCTGACATCCGATTCACAGCGGGAGTATTTTGACTTGCCCGCCGACTACCAGAAAGTCAAGGGTAAGATTCTGGCAAGACTGGGGGTAAATGTGTTGGTCCGGGCCCTTCGGGTGCATCAGTGTGGGTTTAACACGGCTGAGCCTGCAAGACCCCAGTATTATCACTTACTTCACCTCTTACAAAAATGGTTACAGCCTAACGTGCTGAGTCCCACTGCTATGCTGGATCGTCTGTTAGCCGATATGTTCTGGAGGGCTTTGCTATACCCTCTCTAGTACTGGATCAGTCAGGTGTCTCCTGGCAATGCCGTGTAGATGGTGCACCTGGTGGAACTCTATGAAGCTACCAGAAATCTAAAGGAGGGTTCTGTCGGGAGGAGGGTCGCCAAACCCAGAAAATCTCCACCCCAGGCCCGGAGATTTGAGCTGATAAAACCCGCCCGGGATGTACCCACGGCAGATCTGTCTCCGATAATCTGCTGGTGGTGTCAGGAGCCTGGCCATGTAAGGGCTGACTGTCTGCATCGGGTTGAGCCCATGGACACTAACTATGGCTACCATCAGTTGCTATATGCCAGAAGGCTGTGTGCAACAGGTACTCCAGAGTCTCTAGTTCATTTGTGCCAGATGGAAGTGGGATACACTCCGGTGGAGGCTCTGCTGGACTCAGGGAGTCTGGTGACCCTAGTAAGGGCTACCCTGGTGCAGTGCCCTGAGTATACTGGCCGGAAAGTCGGGGTGATGTGCATCCACGGAGACTTAAAAGACTACCCCACCCTGATGGTGTCTCTAACTACGGTGGCCAGTAGATGGACCCACGAGGTGGCTGTCACCACAAATCTACATTATGAACTCATAATAGAGAGAGACTTCCCGGGCTTCCGGCACTGTGGTCTGCTATGAGTGTGACTGATACCCATGAGACAGGGGTAACCCTAGCAGAGTGGCCCGGCTCAGGGGGGAGACCAGAACCCTGGGAACCTGAGACCGAAGGGCCAGCGGTAGGGGTGACCGCCACTTCGGTGGAAGAGGGGGAGACAACCCCACTAAGTGTGATGGTGGGAGACGTGGAGGACTTGCCGCCGAGTCCTGAATTAGCATACCTTAATGTCTCCGGGAATAATTTTGGTACCGCCCAACGTCGGGACCCAACCCTATCCCGCTCCTGGGAAAATGTGTTAATAGTAGACGGTGAACCACAACAACCTGGGGCAGAGTCAGTGTTTCCCCGTTTTGTGGTTCATCAGGATATGTTGTATCGGGTAAACCAAATATGTGGTGAGCCTATTGAACAGTTGGTGGTCCCCAAGGCTTATCGCAAGCTTGTGTTAGATCTAGCCCACCAACACGTTCTCGGGGGTCACCTGGGGCTGCAGAAAACTGAGGATCGTATTCTACAGCGGTTTTACTGGCCAAGCGGATTTGCCGGTCCGGTTTTGGCAGCACCTGGCTGTCCTTAAATAGGCAGCTGGGCTCAGAAGCCAGGTCTCTGTGTTGGGATCTGGGAACCTTGTGTCTGGATGAAGGCTTGCTACCTGTTTGATGTGAAAACAGGTTGGTGCTGCTATGATCAAGGACTCTTTGAGGCAGAATTGCCGCATGGTGTGAATTACCACTAACACCGCAAGGTGACTTTTAGTTTGATTATGACTGCTTATTTTGTCACTTGCCTAAAGTGTGAATAAAACACTGAACTGTTTGATCCAAAGAACTTGTTGCCTCTATACTGTGTCCGCTAATCCTGTCTACCAGAGCGAGTCCCTACAGTATGCATTGTCCAGGTTCTGTGACATCAGTGTGCTCATTATTTCCATACTGTGACATCACAGTGTTTATTATCCCTGTACTGTGACATCACTGTGTTTATTATCCCTGTACTGTGACATCACTGTGTTTATTATCTCTGTACTGTGACCTCGCTGTGTTTATTATCCCTGTACTGTGACATCACTGTGCTCATTTTTCCCATACCGTGACATCACTGTGTTTATTATCCTATACTGTGACATCACTGTGTTTATTATCCCTGTACTGTGATATCACGATGTTTATTATCCCTGTACTGTGACATCACTGTGTTTATTATCCCTATACTGTGACATCACTGTGCACCTTATTCCCATACTGTGACATCACTGTGTTTATTATCCCTGTACTGTGATATCACGATGTTTATTATTCCTGTACTGTGACATCACTGTGTTTATTATCCCTATACTGTGACATCACTGTGTACCTTATTCCCATACTGTGACATCACTGTGTGCCTTATTCCTGTCCTGTGATTGCATCAGTGGCTGCTGTAAATATTTTACATTATTTATACGATCCTCATCGTCATATGGGACATTGAACTCCTCGTCCTGTGGCCTCCTGTGGGAACTGGAAATTAATTGAGGACAGGGGTCAACACTGCTTTGAGGACCCGCAGCTTGTGATATATATGAACTGGGATTTGTGTTTCTGTTTTCCTCTGGGAAAGGAAGTGAAGGGTTAACCTTATCGCAGTGCACCCACAAGTACTCTAAGCGCCATATGTATGGTTCCCATTTACATTTTTTAGGTTTGTCGTTTTTCCTTTAATCACTTTTTCACTTTCATAGCCTTCTGCTTGCAATAATGAGATCCTTTTTCCTTCTTTCCGATGTGTTTGTAGTTTTATGCTTACACATAATACCAATTAAGGACTCATGTACACGACCGGTCTGCAAAACTCGGATCCGCAAAAAATATCGATGACGTCTGTGTGCATTCCGTATTTTGCAGAGCAGAACAGCTGGCCCCTACTAAAACAGTACTATCCTTGTCCGTAATGTGGACAATAATAGGACATGTTCTATTTTTTTGCAGAACGGACATGCGAACATAAGGAAACAGAATGCACATTGAGTAACTTCTGTTTTGTTTTTTTTGCGGACCCATTGAAATGAATGGTTCTGCATATGGTCTGCAAAAAAAAACATTATGGAAAGGACACGGATAGAAAATACGTTTATGTGCATGAGGCCAAAGTCTGACTGTGGAGTCCTGGTTAGATACACCGTCTTGGTCCGGTTATGGTCCACAATTCGATTATTTTGCTTTCACACTAGATCACTGGCCCGGGTTCATACATGGATGATAGTCAGGAGTGCGCCATCCATGTGAAGAGGTGAAAAGGCCTCTCCCTGCCTGCAGGGGCAGCACTTCGGCCGATACAGTGTTTTCGCGTTGAGCCCTGTCTTGTAGAGTTGTCCAGGATTAAGACAAATTTTTTGTATTGTCCAAAAGTGCCCACAATGATATGAATTTAAATTCTAATTTACATGTGCTCCTTTCATAATAAGAGAGGCAGCTCAGTCCATCCATGGCCTCCTCTCACACATTGTACATAATAGTTAGGATACTAAGCACCAAATCTATGAGAAAAAGTGGAGGCTTTTGAGCAGGATAGCGAGACCATTCAAGGGCTGAACCATCGATAGGCCTCCCATATTTTATCTGGGGAGGGATCAGACTTCTGGCACCACCATCAATGAGCTGAATGAAGGGACCTGGATTATTTTGCCTCCCCTTTATTGTTTTCCCATGGCACAACGATGTGCCTGGTGCTGCATGTAAGTCTCATCTACTTTAACGTGACTTCAGTGCAGTATCAGGCACAGCCACGACCACTTGTGATGGTGCTGTGTAGAAAAGAAGATATAGAAGATAGGTACAGAAGATACAGTACTTACTGGAGCACCTTCCTTCAGCTGATTGGTGGTGCTGGGGGTTGAATCACTTAGAAGAAGTGTCTGACTGCTGGGACCACCACTGACCACAGTAATGAGGGTCCCATGTGCCCTCTTTGAATGGAGGACTGGGTGAGTATGTGCACCCACACTTAATTCATAGACTTTTGTCACCACCAGACATCTGAGAAGCTCTGACAGACGTTCTTCAGAACCTCCTCCTTGAGGTTCCTTTTGTTTTGCTTTCGTTTTCTCATCTCGTTAGCCTCTCTCAGCTGTCATGTAGTTGCACTGATTGCATCCCTTTAAATCTCTTCCCATACTGCATCACTTTGCTGTTTATACAACTTCCTGGAGTGTGTGCATGCTGGATGCTACTACTGAGTCTTCTACAGATAAGTTTTGTTCATTCATTTTCCTGTTTGCTGGATCCCAGGTGACCCTGACTCCCTCCGTATCAAGTGTAGGGAGCCGGTGGTCGTGTCCCCTCACTATTATAGGGTATTCAGGTGTTATACAGTCGAGGAACGAGGCTATGCGATCATCTACCATTGAGATTTTTGCATAGGCTGAGCAATTAGGGAGAGAGCCAGGTCTGTTGCAGGGCTCACCCTTTGGTTCCTTAGTTTTGGATCCAGTCAGTCGGATCTTCATTTTGTGTCTTCTAGTTTTCTGTACACCTTCCGTGACAACTTTAGGACCATAGGTCTGGTGACATGCTCAGGCAGTGCTCCAGGTTACTCGTGAACAATAGTGATCGAACCCCCACCAGTGGATAGGGGATAGCTTGTTCTAAAGCAGTATACCACTTTAAGGTCCAGTAAAGGATCTTTATTCTAGAACAACCCCTTTAAAGAACTTCTGTTGCATATGAGACTGTATACAACAGTTCCCTTGTGCCTAAAAGGCTGGCATGGCATGAAGGCACCCAACAGATGTACCCACTTTCCTTATTTGACCACTGTGCAGATGGTGGGGAACGCCGGAAGCTCAACCGACTTTCGAAGACCTTTCTGGATATGACTTGAGTGTAATGTGTAATCCAAGCTATATGAGGACACGTGACACTTGAATTTCACATCCTCAGCAGAAACCAAGATTTTCTGTAAGGCCTCATGCACTCAACCTATGTATTTTGAAGTCTGCAAATTGTGGATCCACAAAATATGGATACCATCCATGTTGTATCCAAATTTGTACTAATCCATTGACTTCAATGGGCTCGTAGTCCGCATTTTGCGGCCAAGTATAGGACACTTTTTCTTTTGCGGAACAGATATTTGGATGCATAAAGCACATGGATGATCTGCGTGCTTTCTGCATCTGTATGTGTCCAC
Organism: Bufo gargarizans; assembly: GCF_014858855.1. Taxonomy (NCBI): domain Eukaryota; kingdom Metazoa; phylum Chordata; class Amphibia; order Anura; family Bufonidae; genus Bufo; species Bufo gargarizans. Next base: position 21,553,350 of record NC_058082.1, on the reverse strand, counting down.
AAAATGCGACCTTAGAACCACTGAAGTCAATGGGTCAACAATAAATTGTGGATGGCTGAAGGACCGCATCCAATTCCGTTTTTCTGCTTCTGTGATTGAATTCCTAATGCAGATGTGAGCTCAGCCTAATGTAATGTACCTACAAAGTAAAGCAACATTTTACGTTAATTGTATTTATAGATGTGCAGTAAAAATATGTTTCCATTTTTGCGGCTCCATTCAGACGTTCGTAGAATGTGTCCGCACCCGATCCGCAATTATCTGGAACGGGTGCGGACCTATTCATTCTCTATGGGGCAGGAATGGATGCGGACAGCACACAGTGTGCTGTCCGCATCCACATTTCCGGAGTGCGGACCCCGAACTTCTGGTCCGTGGCTCCGGAAAAAAAATAGAACATGCTCTATTCTTGTCCACAATAGCGGACAAGAATAGGCAGTTCTATGGGGGTGCCGGCCGGGTGTATTGCGGATCCGCAATACATTACGGACGTGTGAATGGACCCTTAGCAGAATGTCATTTCCAGGCCTCACTGCAGGACGCAGTCATTTTCTATCAGTGTTTTTTTGTTTGCTTGTCTTCTCAATGAATCCTGGATTATATCTGGTTATACAAATGTAATCCCCATTTATGTTTCCTGGTGAAAGTATATTAAAATAAATGTAAATCACAGTCTGGATTGTTTTTTCCTGGCTGCAGTACAGACAATTGTAGTTCAGATGTTCCAATAATTGGGTTATTGCTGCAAACCCCACAGTCCCATTTTAGAACGATGCTCTTTATTGCAAAGTAGAAGTGATTATCTAGGTCATAACTCCGGGGTAGCGCCTTGTGTCCCCTGACAAAGCTTTTTCTGTACATCATGCACGCTGCCACGTAGGCTGAATGGCTGCTTTAGTATGTAGCTGCACAACCTCCATGTGCTGATGTACAGGCTCCGTCAGACTCCATCTGTACAGAAATAGTCTCCCCTAGTCCATCAGCATCCATGTGAATAAAGCAGTGGCAAATTTTTGAACGATCCCCTTTCCCTAAGCAACTTCTTCACAACCCCCAATTCAAGTGCAAACCCCACTCCTGTGGTTAGTCAAGATTGAGCTCTCAGACAAGGCCAGGCAGCCACTCCATCTGTTTCCTACAGTGTCTCTGTATATAAAGTTAAGGTATGATACTGTTGAGGGGGCTCTGACAATAAAATCTTTTAGTCTTCCTCCTGAGGGGGCCCCTTGTGGGTCTGGGCCCCAAAGCGGCCACTTCCCCTGCTTCCCCTACAGCTATGCCCCTGGAATAAAGATATTTTCCCAGAGAGGGAAGATTTATATGGAAGAATATCTCTGCACATAGGGCATTCTTACTGTTAGGTGATTCGGGATATTTAAGCCCCACCCTAACCACTTATGAGTGGGGTTTACATAAGGTTTGTGCATTTTCGAACCAAGATAAGTTGAATTTGCAAAGGATTGTGTCTGAGAATTTGGTGCAATCCTGGCAAATTTGGTTTTCAGAATTAGAAAGGAAGAATGAAATTTGGAAGCATAATAAAGTAAATTAAATGGTTTATGAAAACCCTGTTATAGCTAACAGCTGGCGAGTAAACCCCGAGGGGAATTTATCATTCATCTTGTGCCTAAATTAATTTAATAAGTTTTTTGGGTTGCTGTTCGTAGAAGTCCTGGTGACTATTGGCACTAATAACTGTTGTGTGTTTTTACTTTGACGTTATTTAGAGATTATATTGCTGGGCCATTAGGAAAGTCATATTGCCTATTGCTTCTTGGACTTTGGAGTGAAAGCTCCTGGGATAAAGGTCATACCCATGCCTACAATGTCATTAAAATATATAAAAATAAAGCACTGGAAAACCAATCACTTTTGTGTGGAATACGGTAAAAAAAAATCATAAATTGGCCACGGCCTTTATTAATTAATAATTAACATTCATACCTCAATATAACATATTTATTTTAACTCTGATAAAACATTAAACGAGCTCAGCCATAAGCTCAAGCTCAAATTGAAGATTTATTAAAAAAAAAACTCATACCCCGACAAACTGTAAAAGACATCAATAAAGGGAGGGCGGGCAGATGAGGTAATAAACCCAGCTGCCGCCGAAACCCGTATATTTATGCCCCTCAGCCCAAATGCCCTAACCAATGACAGCCTTGTCACCAGGGCAAGCGAAAAAGTAACAAACAACACGCCATTGGTCAAACTTTGACCAATAAAATAAAGGTTGCCACACAAGGGCAAAATTGCCCAAGTGGTGGCAACCTCAATCAAATGCCTGTTGCCATCCCAGGCAAACTGCCTAGAGATGGCAACAAAGTCCTGGCGGGAATATTTCCTGCCAAAACCCATCAGGGGAACAACATAGGGATGACCTTAATCCCATGTGGATCCCTCCATTCCCGGCAATTGCCCTATCTAAAGGTACCTCTGATCCCCCGATGAACGAGTTTGTCCATCAAATGAAAGCATCATTGATAGATCCTGCTAGATAGATCTAAATAAGGATCTGCTGCCCGGAAACAATAGAACTTGCCACAATTCTGTATTATATATATATATATATATATATATATATATATATATATAGTATATAGAATTATTATTTTTTTATTTACAAGGGGGTTGGAGAGAAGGAGTAGCTGAAGGCCAGCAAGGGAATGTTCTATAACGTAGAGCTGTGCAGAGCCACTGTCATACTGAATAGATTTCTGACTAGATCTTAATGTGCTCCTCCTTGAAATGCTTACTTCTTGCGTGTGCCCTTCAGGCCTAGAAGAATGCATACATGAGTCACAAGATAAAGTGAAAAAAAAAAATGTGGCCAAGCTAATTATCAGGTTTCTCCAAGCTACAGGATCAGATTTCCATGTCTTGCCTGTGGGTTTGGAGACTGTGAAGATCAATGTGTTACTTCATAGAAGAGAACCCTGTATGTGTGAAACGTAGAAATCTAGTGATTCTAGTTATAGTTAGGGCTGCAGTAAAGGATTATTTTAGAAATCGAGTATTCTATCGATTATTTTTACAAATAATCGAGTATTCTAATAAGAAAAAATGAATTAATAGACTGTTTTCCTTTATAAAAACTCATCAGACCCCCTGCCATCAGTCCCCAACACCCTTCGTCCCCCCCGTGTGATCAGCCCAAGTGCTTCAGTTCCCCCCCCAGTGCCATCTGCTCCGTTCCCCCAGTGCCTTCAGCTCTTCCCCACCCCAGAGCCAGCAGCTCCCCCCCTTGTGCCAGCAGCTCCCCCCTTGTGCCAGTAGCTCTCCCCCATTGTGCCAGCAGCTCTCGCCCATTGTGCCAACAGCTCTCCCCCCTTGTGCCATCAGCTCTCCCTTCCCCCTTGTACCAGCATCTCTCCCTTCCCCCCTTGTGCCAGCATCTCTCCCTTCCCCCCTTGTACCAGCAGCTCTCCCTTCCCCCTTGTACCAGCAGCTCCCCCCTTGTGCCAGAAGCTCCCCCTTGTGCCAGCAGCTCTCCCCCCTTGTGCCAGCAGCTCTCCCCCCTTGTGCCAGCAGCTCTCCCCCCTTGTGCCAGCAGCTCTCCCCCCTTGTGCCAGCAGCTGTCCCCCCCTTGTGCCAGCATCTCTCCCCCCTTGTGCCAGCAGCTCCCCCACCTTGTGCCAGCAGCTCTCCCCCCTTGTGCCAGCAGCTCTCCCCCTTGTGCCAGCAGCTCCCCCACCTTGTGCCAGCAGCTCTCCCCCCTTGTGCCAGCAGCTCTCCCCCCTTGTGCCAGCAGCTCTCCCCGCTTGTGCCAGCAGCTCCCCACCTTGTGCCAGCAGCTCTCCCCCCTTGTGCCAGCAGCTCCCCCACCTTGTGCCAGCAGCTCTCCCCCCTTGTGCCAGCAGCTCTCCCCCCTTGTGCCAGCAGCTCCCCACCTTGTGCCAGCAGCTCCCCACCTTGTGCCAGCAGCTCTCCCCCTTGTGCCAGCAGCTCTCCCCCTTGTGCCAGCAGCTCCCCCACCTTGTGCCAGCAGCTCTCCCCCCTTGTGCCAGCAGCTCTCCCCCCTTGTGCCAGCAGCTGTCCCCATTTGTGAAATCATCTCCCCCCTGCTCCTCCTGACACCCGGAGTGCACAGCGTCATCGGTTGCTATGACGCTGTGCACTCCGGGCGCCCGGCCTTAGTCGCACTAACTTACCTTTCCAGCACGGGCGCCGCCGACACTCCATCGTTCCGCGCTGCTCTGCGTCTGACGTCACACAGCTCGTCAGGTCGCGGCGTGCGTACATCAGGAGGTCAGTGCAGCGCGGGACCATGGATGTGCTGTGGAGTGTCCGGAGTATGGAAAGGTGAGTATTGCGGGCCAGCGGGAGACCATGGAGCGGGAGTAATAGCAAGCGCTTCACTCCCGCTCTGTGGTCACATGACACAAACAAATCTTTGATGCAAAAAATTTGCATCGAGGATTTTTTGTGTCGAATTACTCAATTCAATCGCGTAATCGTTACAGTGATGGAGAGAATAAGGCTGAGTTCACACGGGCGAGATTTCCGCGCGGGTGCAATGCGGTAGGTGAACGTATTGCACCCGCACTGAATCCGGCACCATTCATTTCTATGGGGCTGTGCACATGAGCGATTTTTTTCACGCATCACTTCTGCAATGCTTTAAAATCGCAGCATGCTCTATATTCTGCGTTTGTAACGCAGGACAGGCCCCATAGAAATGAATGGGGCTGAGTGAAAATCGCAAGCATCCGCAAGCAAGTGCGGATGCGGTGCGATTTTCACTCATGGTTGCTAGGTGACAGTCTATTCACTGTATTATTTTCTCTTATAACATGGTTATAAGGGAAAATAATAGCATTCTGAATACAGAATGCTTAGTACAAGGGCAATTGAGGGTTAAAAAAATAAAAAATAAATTAACTCACCTTGTCCTCTTCATCGCGCAGTTCCCGGTCTCTTCTGATGAGCTGTCGGCTAAAGGACCTTTGGTGACGTCAGATCACATGCTCCAATCACATGGTACATCACCACGGTGATGTACCATGTGATTGGAGCATGTGATCTGACGTCACCAAAGGTCCTTTAGCCGACAGCTCATCTACCAGACCGGGAACTGCGCGATGAAGAGGACAAGGTGAGTTAATTTATTTTTTATTTTTTTAACCCTCAATTGCCCTTGTACTAAGCATTCTGTATTCAGAATGCTATTATTTTCCCTTATAACCATGTTATAAGGGAAAATAATACAATCTACACTACAACTAACCCAAACCTGAACTTCTGTGAAGAAGTTCGGGTCTGGGTACCACAGTCGGTTTTTTATCACGCGAGTGCAAAACACATTGCACCCGCGTGATAAACACTGAACATCGGAACGCAATCGCAGTCAAAACTGACTGCAATTGCGTACCCAATCGCGCGGATTTGCCGCAATACACCGGGACGCATCCGGACCTAATCCGGACACGCCCGTGTGAACCCAGCCTTAGAAAGTGAAAAACATTGTATGTTCTCACGTATACTTGTACACTCTTAGGGCTCATTCACACAACCGTATTTATGTGTACGCATCCATTCTGCAATTTTGTGGAACGGAGCCGGATCCATTCCTTTCAATGGGGCCGCAAAAGATGCGGACAGCACATGGGCGGTATCCATGTTTTGCGGATCCGCAATTTGCGGGCCGCAAAACACATATAGTCGTCCGAATGAGCCCTTATACAGATACACACAGTCATATACATACACATAATATTTACATAGTTGCACACCGTACATACTCATATCCATACACTTATACATACTCAGGCGAGGGTTGTCTCACTTCAGTAAGTGGCATTTATCATATAGAGAAAGTCAATACAAGGCACTTACTAATGTATTGTGATTATCCATATTGTCTCCTTCCCTGGCTGGATTCATTTTTCGATCACATTATACACTGCTCGTTTCCATTGTTATGACCACCCTGCAATCCAGCATTGGTGGTCGTGCTTGCACACTATAGGAAAAAGCTCCGGCCTCTCTGGTAGCCGGGACCATAGGAACGCATATAGGCCAGCTCTTTTTTCTATACTGTGCAAGCATGACCACCGATGCTGGATTGCAGGGTGGTCGTAACCATGGAAACCAGAAGAGGATGGAAAAATTAGTCTAGCCAGCAAAGGAGGCAATATGGGCAATCACAATACATTAGTAAGTGCAATGTATTAACCTTCTCTATATGATAAATGCCTCTTGCTGAAGTGAGAAATTCCCTTTAAGAGCTTCTCTTACAGATTCTGTCAAATCTGCTGGGAAATGACGGACACCATGGTGGAAACCCAACTGAATCCATTATAATCAATGGGATCCATTGGGCACAGATGATGTCCGTCATGTGGTGGATCCGGGAATTGCCATTGTTTGCATTTTTCTGTTCAGCCTTGGACACACAAGCTCACACCTGAACTCGTACTAATATATACATTTGCACACATACATATGCATATGTAGATACTAATATATAATGTATGCTCATGCAAATTACATACATATTTTAATTTTTCATTTTCATTTTTCTCACTCTTTTCAGACATTAGCATCACTTGCTGTCCCCAATAAAGGTCATATCCATCCATATACTTGTTGGTGATATACAGAGCGTCAGGAGTAATCTCTTACATTAATAGATTGTAAGCTCTTGCGAGCAGGGCCCTGGCTCCTAGTGTCCCGGTTGTATATTTGCCAGTTACGTTGTGATGTTTTTTATTTTGCACATGAACCCTCTGAATTGTAAAGCGCTGCGGAATATGGTGGCGCTATAGAAATAAATATGATTATTATTATTAAGGTGTACCATAGGCTGTCAAAGAAAGTCTGTGCTGACATACCTTTCTTTTCCACCGTTATAAATTCAGGTGTATATATATATATATATATATATATATATATATTGACAATTGTGGGGATTCGCTCTGGTAGTTAGGACTAGCGGATGCAGTGTGGAGGCAAAGTGCACAGTTCTGGAATCAAACAGCGGTGTTTATTCACACATTGGTGTATCACAAAATGCAGATAAGGTGTATCACAAAACGCAGGTGGCTTGGTGTTTGTTCACACACAAGGAAAGTCAATAAACAGTAAGTCACCTTTTCTCCTGGGTGTTAATACACACCCTGTTAGCCTCATCAAGTCCATAGGCGGCCTGTTCGCCTTTAGAGGGACCTGAGTCCTCCAGCTCGGCTCAAACCTCAAATCCCAGCACAGCCCTCAGTTCACAGCACAGACTCCTGAGCTCCACTGTCAGGGGGAGGTAAATCCACCACACCTGGCAGTGCTGGCTGGTTTTTATGCCTGACAAAACCCAGCCTGGAACATGGGGAGTAGTAACCCACCCAGCACTTTGACTACTCCCAGTAAGAGCCGTCCCAGATCAGCTATGACAGCCATGCTAAATCTCACGGTGTCAATTAGTAATAGCTGCTGCTGACACATAAAATACCGGCTCTTACTTCACCGAGGCCAGGAACCTCGGTGTCACATACCTTCCATCCACGATGATTCCAGGTACCTTCTTACAGTATATATCTATATATATATATATATATATATATATATTTTAACCCTTGCAATTTTCCATTTTTGCATTTTCATTTCTGACTCCCCGCCTTCCCATAGTCCTAACTTTTTTATTTTTCCGTTCACATAGCCTTATGAGGGCTTATTTGCGGGACAAGTTGTACTTTCTAATGGCACCATTTACAGTTGTGTTACCTTCATTCTCCGGTTACAACGATACCACACTTCTATAATTTTTCTTGCATTTTAACACTGAAAAAAATTAAAAGCCTTGAGAAGAAAAAAATATGATTTACCATATTCTGACCCCTATAACTTTTTTGTAGTTATGTGTACTGTTCGGATCTGTACTTTTCAGTGATACCATTTTGAAGTGTGTGTGACTGTAAGTGGAGCCGGTCACCTCTGCGTCCAATAATTGTCTGCAGGTGATGTCATACTGGATGTTTCCTGCGAGGGAGCCCAAGGGAGCATCACAGACTGGGAGAAGAAGGAGCGGGGAGCCAGTGACGGGAAGCAGGTCACTAAGCTTCCCTTTATAGATCTGGCCAAGTGGGGGGAGGGGGGTGTTGCCACTTGGCTCCCTCGCTGTAAACATCTAGTATTGCATCACCTGCAGCCAATTATTGGATGCAGAGGTGACCGGCTCCCCTTACATCATGACAAATGGTCACATGATGCAAGGGGATCCGATCTCCTTCATGGCCAGTAATTGGCTTCAGCCATGTCGAATCAGATGTTCACCGGGAGGGGGCCCAGGGGAGCATCACAGACTGGGAGAAGAAGGAGGAGGGAGTAAGCTTCCGTATACAGGTTTGCCTAAGTGGGGACTGGTTGCCAAAGCCCACTCATTCTTGCACAACCCCTTTAAGTCAGCCATGCACATTAGTCTGATCAAAAACGTTCATTCTTTAGGTGAAATTTACCAAGTAGCAATCGTTTTAGTGATCGATGGACCACCATCAGAAAAAAAGTTGGCCGTGTGTAATTTTTTTTTTTTACAGATTTTGCAGGAAGGAACGTTCCCAGAAAAATCGTTCTTGCTGCGATTGAACTTGTGGCCAGTTTGAACATCTGTAATGGCCCAATATGGACAAAAATGTGTAAGGTTGTGTCATTGTGAGGATCGTTCCTTCAGTGGTTAATCCTTCTTCTATCTCATGTGTATCCCCACCTTGACTCACACATACTTATACACGCACTTGAACACAGACATGTTCATCTGAGGAAATGCACTATTAAGGATCAGCATGATGGCTCAGTGGTTAGCACTCACTATTTTACTCTGCATGATGGTTTTACGTGTTTCCTCCGTTTATTTTAGTTTCCTCTGTGTCACACTCAGAATATATGTGGTGTGTATGTGACTGAAATGGGAAGATCTGTTGAATATCACAGAACCAAAAGACTGAGCAGAGAAACGTCATAGACTTGTTTGGCATCCATTGACCCAGAATGTTTGATCCTCTGGCCAGACTGTGTTTTATCAGTAACAAGGATTTTTTTGTTGCTTTCTGTTCACCTGGTTACTAACTCTGGGCAGTTTCTGTGCAACTTACTTGCGTTTAAATCAGGATTTGGTTATCACCTAGCTTGGCCTGTTTGATTAGGGTGAGGTTGCTGATTGCTGAGCCTTTATATACCCAGGCCTTACTCTAGTCAGGTTGCCATGTAATGCATTTTTTGCTCTGTGCATTTCCTTCTAGTTGTTTTTGTATTTTGTTCTCTGTTCTAGGATGTCCTTCCACAATGATCTTGCTCTAGTCTAGTGTGATTTCTGTGTGTTGTGGGATCCGTAGTGCCACGGTCTTTCTTGTTGTAATGAGTAATCGTGATTTGTTTGTATTGCTGGGTTGAATTCAGTATTTCTGTTTACTGTCATTCATGTACCTGTATGCCTCTATGCCAGACATCTGCTGGATCATCTCCTCCATCCATGACCCTCAGCATTCCCTTCCTGTCATTCACTAGTGAGATCATTTTAGTGCTTTGTTTTCTGCCAGTGATGATACGTGATTCATATATGAAGTATCATAGGCCAGCGTTGTATAATTTCCCCTGCACTGCTGGAAGATGTCCCTAATTTATGACGAGGTGCAATTTATACCAGCTCGGAGCTGGCGTAGATTTCAGTCTATTTATGCCAGAAAACTGACGTAAAAGAAGATAAATATGCCGTGCCCGCCGGCCCCACCCAACCTAATCACGTCCCCGTCGCATGAAAGTGGCAAGGGCAGTGTAGAAATACCACTAGCGCATGAATTTAGGTGAAGTGGCATTTTAAAAGTCACAGCCATGAGGCTTGAGACTTTTTTACACCAGAACTTGCCTGGTGGGAATGATAATTTCCCCCCTTTGTTTTTGGCTCCATTTATAATTTGCTGAATCATATCTCTTTATGACATTTGTTTTATTTCATAGAAATACATTTGTCTGCGCAGTTCTTTTACTGTACAGTTTACAAGTCAAAGGGACGTCCAGATGTCACCAGTTTATCATGGATGCTAAATATCGTTTGCTTCCTATTAAATATTTATTTTTTACCTGAGAAGTTTGCCAGGCAAAGGCTTTGTATTACTGTACCTGTACACACTGTAGTCAAGTTTAATTGGATAATATAGCATAAATTTGTCAATCTATTAATCTATTTTTATAGCCTAGATCTCCATTTAGACTTAAATGATAACATTCTGGTTGCCTGCAGTCACCACTAGAGGGAGCTTATGAGCTTATATGTTGCATTTAGTAATACAAAGTATTCCATAGACCCCTAAGCTCCCCCTAGTGGTGCCTTCAGGATGATAGAATTTTATTTTTTGACTTTAGGTCTATACAGCGGATTTTAAACTCTTTGCCAGGAAAACAGAGCTCTCACCACTGTTAATGATATCTATAAATAAGATGGGACTGCAGTTATAAGGATTTTCCCACAGTGAACTCTGATGTCGTACCAATCCTGATGACAAAATACCAGCTCTGCTTGGTAAAAAAAAAAATTCAGGCACACAGGCAGGAGATCCCCAGCGATAGTTCCCCACCAGTCAAGGAGATCCCCAGCGGTAGTACCCCACCGGTCAAGGAGATCCCCAGCGGTAGTACCCGACCAGTCAAGGAGATCCCCAGCTGTAGCATCCCTCCAGTCAAGGAGATCCCCAGCGGTAGTACCCCACCAGGCAAGGAGATCCCCAGCGGTAGTACCCCACCAGGCAAGGAGATCCCCAGCGGGAGTACCCCACCAGTCAAGGAGATCCCCAGCGGTAGTACCCCACCAGGCAAGGAGATCCCCAGCGGTAGTACCCCACCAGTCAAGGAGATCCCCAGCGGTAGTACCCCACCAGGCAAGGAGATCCCCAGCGGTAGTACCCCACCAGTCAAGGAGATCCCCAGCGGTAGTACCCCATTAGTCAAGAAGATCACCAGCGGCAGTACCCCACCAGTCAGGGAGATCTCTAGCGATAGTAACCCACCAAGCAAGGAGCTCCCCAGGGGTAGTACCCCACCAGTCATGGAGATCCCCAGCAGTAGTACACCATCAGTCAAGGAGATCTCTAGCTGTATTACCCCACTAGTCAAGGAGATCCCCAGCTGTAGTACCCCACCAGTCAACATTTTAAATCTCAGAAGCAGCAACCTTATAGCTCTGCTCTGTCTGCAGTGAAAACCAGAATAGAAAAACCTTGATACTTTGGTAAGCCAGCTAAACATAAGTGCCACTGTGTGGGTAAAAACCAATGGGTACCCATACAAATCAGAATGTTAACATTTTAAACTGGTAGTACCCCTTCAAGGGGGAGTCTAACATCTGTGTTATGAGGAAATAAAATAAAATAAAATTCTAATCATTTACTGACTTAAAAGGCAGCTTTATTATTTATAGATGAAACTTTTTTTTCAAAGTTTTCTCAGAACCTAATGTGTTTGAAGTGGGGGCGCTGTTTCCTTGATGTCTGTGGCAAGTAGTGGCCATAAATATGGTGAACAGTGGTACTGCAAGGGACAGAATGTAAATTGACTCCTTTTTTTGCATTTGGAAGAATAAAATCTACTTTATCGCATACTATCACTTTGATAAGAGTTTATACATTACACTATAAATATCTGGGGAATCCGGTTTAGTCTTGCCTTTGGACGGTGGTGGATGGGACGAATGTATTATAAAGTGCATGGTAAACTCTGCAGTAAATAGCCTCTGGTTGAGGAGTCGTGTAATGTACAAACTCAGCCTCAGAATAACAAGTACGTCTGGTTGAAAACACAGAGATTGTCAGTCATACCCAATTATACCAGAGAGTTTCGGCAAGCTCCGCTGTAAAATGCTTGATACTGTTTTGATTTCAGTTGCTCCTCAGGGAAGATTAGTGAAATTGTGTTCATGGCTCAAAAATCATGAAAGAAATTGAAGAGTCGACCATGCATGTCTGCCGTGGGCTTGTTAAAAGTCTTCCCTGTTCTAGTATGAGGGTCGGCTGAGAGCTACCATTCAGCGGTATGACTGAGAAGACTCGGCTATTAAACTGGTATGGGTATAATGTCTTTCTCAGGTTAGGTATCAATCGGAAATTAGGCAACTGAACCTGAGGGTACAGCAAGTCAACCCTAGAGGGTCAATTTTAGGATACTCAAGTCTTATTGCAAAACTACAGACACGCTGGGAGTTGTACTTGAACAGCAGTGAAAGAGCAGAACCAAATTTTAAGTCCAAAGAGAGCGACTGCGTAAGGGCCATAATGAGCACCCACCGACAGGACACAGTAATACGCCGAGCAGTGCTCGTTTAAAGAGTCTTTGTGTGCTGATGTAAACAGTGTGAGGGATAAATGATCGTTACTATGATCATTCATCCCTTTACACTTTACATAAATGGGGAGGTGGGCTGCTGACCGGTGAACATTAAAAAGATCTGGTCAGCCAACAAACAAGCGTTCCCTCCATTGTTTCCCAGTCGTAGCTTTAAACAAAAAGGAGGAGGACAGAAGACATCTGGGAAACTGACAAGAAAGGATATGTTTCTTATTTTTTATTTTTTGCAAATACTCAAAAAGTGCGGGGAAATGAACGGAGGGTGGACTGTACATGCGCTGCCGCCCTCCAATTATTTCTATGGGGCCGCCAAAAATAGGCGAGTACTGGCTCGGCTATTTCCGACTGCCCCATAGAAATGAATGGGAGTAGGGGCCGCTCGTGCGCGGTGCTCTACCATTCACTTCTATGGGAGCAGTGGGGAGCAGCACTTGGTGGTGGACGGACCCTGGGAAATCCGGGGTCTTCCAGCCACAGTTCTCCCCGCTCCGTTCTCATTGTAGGTGCGGGTCCCAGAGGTGGGAGCCGCACTTATCAGACAATGGGGGCATATCCTAGCGATATGCCCCCATTGTCTGTGATGGGAATACCCCTTTAATTTAAAGGGGTATTCCCATCTGGGACACTGATATCATATCACTAGTATATGCCATCAATGTCAGATACAGTAGGTGCGGACCTCACCCCTGGGACCTGCTCCTATTTCCAGAACAGGACCCCTGAAGTGAACAGAGAGCAGCCACACATGCCCAGCCACCCTCCGTTCACCGCTATGGGAGTTTTGAAAATAGCTGAACCTGATATTTCCAGCATTAACTTAGCAGTGAATGGAGATGTGGACGCGCTTGCGCAGTGCACTCTCCATTCACCACTATGGGACTTCAGAAAATAACCAAGTTTGGCTTTTGTCGTAACTACCCGTAGCGATGAATGGAGAGCGCACCGCACATGTACCGTATGTTCTCCTTCACTTCCGGAGCCCCGTTCGGGAGATAAGAGCAGGTCTCAGAGTTGGGACCCTCACCTATCTGACATTGATGGCACATCCTAGCGATTTGCCATCAATGTCCTAGATGGGTCAACCCCTTTAAACACCCTAATATGATGGTCCTGAAGAAGGTGACCCAACATTTATTAATCTTTACAACCCTTTAAAACAAGAGCATCTCTGGCTCTGGAGGACCTGTCCTGTCCTGCATTTCACAGACAGTTGACAGATTTGAATGGACATTGTGTAATGCTTAATTTTACCTGTGGTGGCGCTGTAGGGAAATGAAACACTTAGGCCTCTTTCACACGGGCGTCATGTTTTTTGCCCGGATAAGAGGCGGGTGCGTTGCGAGAAAATGCGCAATTTTTCCGCGCGAGTGCAAAACATTGTCATGCGTTGCACTCGCGTGAGAAAAAAAGTTCGGGCTTGGGATTGATGTTCTGAAGATTGTATTATTTTCCCTTATCACATGGTTATAAGGGAAAATAATAGCATTCTGACTACAGAATGCATAGTATAATAGTGCTGGAAGGGTTAAAAAAATAAAAAAGTTAACTCACCTTATCCTCTTGTTCGCGTAGTTTGTTCCCGGTCTGTTCTTTGCTAGCTATGGGCTTGGGCTGAATGACCTGTGGTGACGTCAGATCACATGCTCCAATCACATGGTCCATCACCATGGTGATGGAGCATGTGATCTGACATCACCACAGGTCCTTTAGCCCAAGCCCACAGCTAGCAAAGAACAGACCGGGAACTACGCGAACAAGAGGATAAGGTGAGTTAACTTTTTTATTTTTTTAACCCTTCCAGCACTATTATACTATGCATTCTGTAGTCAGAATGCTATTATTTTCCCTTATAACCATGTTATAAGGGAAAATAATACAGTGAATAGACTGTCACCTAGAACCCATGCGTGAAAATCGCACTGCATCCGCACTTGCTTGCGGATGCTTGCGATTTTCACGCAACCCCATTCACTTCTATGGGGCCTGCGTTGCGTGGATTATCGCACCGCAACGCACAAAGAGGAGCATGCTGCGATTTTCACGCAACGCATAAGTGATGCGTGAAAATCACCTCTCATGTGAACAGCCCCATAGAAATGAATGGGTCCTGATTCAGTGCGGGTGCAATGCGTTCAACTCACGCATCGCACCCGCGCGGAATACTCGCCCGTGTGAAAGGGGCCTTACTCCAGGTTTCCCCACAGATAACAGATAATCGCTGGAGGTCTCAGCAGGTGGACACTTTATGATCAGCCTATTGTTAAGAGACCCTTCTAGCATGTAGGGATTGTCTAAGGTAGAGAACCCTCCTTAAGACGTCCACATCAATAACAATGTTGGGTGTTTGTATTGCTAACTAGTGACTTTTGTGTTATGTGGAGCGCATAATTGTACATCTCAGAACAGTCGTGGGATAGTGGCACTGTTTACAGTAGCATCATGGTTGTGTTCCACCAAGTTAATGAAGACGCCAAGCACTTGTGGAAGATGGAAGTCATAGGATGTGTGTCCTCTTCCCGATGGTTTGTTTTTTCCCATAAACAGCGCCAGTCTTGCCTATGTTTGGTATTATAGTTCTGTCTCAATGACTTCATTTGAGATGATTTGCTGTAGCAGACAAGTGAGGTGCTGTTTCTTGAAAGAAAATCACGTTTAGTCCCTGACAAGCCCTTTAATAATGAGAAGACCACCCCTTTTATCATAGAAATAGAAACAAAATGTACAATTTTGTTAGCCATGGAAAAAAAAACATCAGTTCTCTGATATGTGGACCCCTCCTAACACTATCCAGGAAGTCTGTAAATGTGACACAGGGGACTTTAAATATTGGGGTGGCCATGGGGTGGGTGGCCATCTATGACATCCATATTACTTTCTTGAGACAACCCCCTTTAAGAAGTGTTGGCCTACCCCATCAGAACTTAAATCCCACCAGAAAACTTGTAAACTACCTCCGCTCTCTTTTTGTCTCTCTAGAACATTTCTCATCTTCTATAGTCAAGGCTTGAGTTAAAGTGACTTTGTCTGGGAGATGACCTTGAGACTTCTGCCGGTTCACAAGCTTTAGACTCAATAATTTACCAATGTGCTTAGTTAATCACCATGAAAGAATCCTATTAAGACATCCTTTCCACCCGAATCATTTTATTACTGTGTTGAATGTAAGGCAGAGACGTGTTCCTGCTCCAGACTGGCTCACGTATTATATGCGCTTCTCAGACCAGGATAGTGTCTCGTCGGTGGCAGACACTCTGCGCTGACAATATCCTGAAAATAATCCTCTTTTGATCCATTTTGTAAGTCTGATGATGATTTGCTCACATTCCCCCCCCCCCCCCCCCTTAGTAATGGACATATACTGAGTTGGGCAGACTGACACATTTTGACCCCATGCATACTGCCATATTAGGATTCTGTTTTGTGCAGGGCCTTAAAGGGGTTGGCCCACGGGTGCACCTAGCCTTTCTGCTGCCTGAGGCAAAAATTGAAAATTAAGCCCCGCTCCCCAGTTTCGAATTCGCAACCTAACCCCTATCCTCAAGCCTTACTGTTAAAGGCGTACTTGGAAAACATTACGTATAGTGCTACAAAACATACTGGTTAATATAGTGATACAGTTAAATATGCATGAGATGAACGCTTCCACAATAAAAACACTCATTGCCCAAATCCTTTTTGCTGCCCCCCTCTTGCCCCACCTGGTGCTGCCTGAGGCAATCGCCTCACCTCGCCTCATTGGCGGTGCGCCCCTGGGTTGGCCCATCTCAGAGACAGATGGCATATTGCTGGGATATGCCATCTAGGCCAGATAGGTGCAGGTCCTACTTCTGGAGGCTCCTATCTCCAGAACCATCGGATTTTACAAGGTACAGTAATATATAGTCAAGTCAGATATCCATCTGTAGACAGCTGTTTCGGGGTACTTGCCCCTCATCAGTATGGAGTAGGATTCTGTCTGGCTGGGTGTGATGTGTTGAAAGTGGCTTAGGCAGAGTGCTGAGTCTCCTGATGGACACCTGGCTTGGCTATATTCCCTTGTCATATCCTCAGGCTTGTTAGAAAGTCAGATTTTGACTAATAAGGAGCCACTTCCAAGACGTGGTGCTGGTGAGATGGTTCTCTTCCTTGGGAGATACCTCTTTGCATATTTGTTTCCATGGGAGCATTGCCAGTAAGTCTCCATACAGGGCTGGTCTCTTTACAGTTGTTGTGCCACAAAATACATTCTACATTTTTCAAACCAGCACCTGGATCTGAACACTTTTGTAATTGCATGTATTTAAAAATCTATTATAGCCACTGAGCTATTCGATAAAATGTATCTCTACAGCGCCACCTGCTGTTTGTTCTTTTCGGTATTTCTTGTCCATCTTACTGAGGTGGTCGCACATGCTCAGTTTAAAGTTTTAACCGCCACCAGCCATATCTACTGTTAAAAGCTGTGGCAGTTATAGGGAAAGAGCTACAGCAAAAAGGACACGTCCCCTGAGCTGCCAGGCTTAAGAGAATGTAGCAGAACAACTAGAGCAATGAGTGGGGAGATCTCTGGTTTGATGCGAGCTATAGGGCTGGTTATAGCTTTATATGGTGCCTGATTTATTTATTTTTTACATAAGTCATGGCATAACCCCCTGCCTAAATTGTTTAACCCTATAATGGTCACAGTCTGGTTAAGTAGAAGCCCTAGTATGCTATGCCCACAGTACAGTCACATTTAAGTCATAAACCCAGCTAGACATGTTTTACTGATATAAAGGATGTTCTCTCTTATAGACAGACGCGTATATCGCTATATAACATTCCTCGGAAAAACATTCTTGCGAGACTGTCGCCATTAAATTCAGTCTTGGCAGCCATTTGTATTCCATTGCAGTATCACTATACAAAGCAGCGAGTCTATATACCCGTATATCTTGCCCTCTGGGACTGAGAAGGCCGGATCCTCGCTTGAATATGTACGATAAGTTTTTATTTGGCGGTATTATTCTTGGAGTTTCCCCCGAATGTTATGATCCATTGTTTATTTAGGTCGTTCCTGGAGAGCTGAAGCAACGCATTTGTATTCATGAGATATATTTATGTGCTTTTACATGGGATTTATAGACAGGGAGTTTTATGTCACCGTATCTATCGCTGACGGCGGCAGTCACAATTTTCGCACGCGCCCCTTATTTTTTAATGACAGATTATCCTTGGCACGTTCATGCGAGTCCATTATTCTTCGACTGACACGTTGTAACGTAGAGATTCACTACAGGGAACACATTGATCAGCTGTAATGTCTGCTTCTGATAGGGCCGCGTTTACCGGCGACTGAACTGTGTCCTAATATCTGTCCCCGTTCCGTCCCTTGTCAGGTTTATCGGCTGTGTCAGTCTTTATTTTGCTGCTAGGTGGTCAGTGCGACATCTCTCCGCTAATTCATGGGAGTCATTTTGGCGGCCGGTACGTCCTGTGGTTTCGGAGCTAAGTGCTGCACTGGTAGTTTATTGTGTCACATAGAGAAATGACCTTAAAATGCCATGTTACCAGTTATAGCAGAGCTGATAAGAATAATGTATGTTCTGCCACGCCGTATGATACAGATGTAGCAGAGCTGACTGCTATTGGACTGTTTCTTCTGCCTAAATAAGGATGCAATGGATTTAAGATCCGAACCGCAGGTCGTCATGTACCGAAACTTTCCACAGCTTGTGGATGAGATTTTTTTTAAATCTTATCGACTTATCTATTGCTGTCATAGACGCTGCCAAATACACAGTGTTCCTGCCCATCTGCTCCGCACGCGGAAACCACATCAAGAATGAACGTGTTAATTTTTTTCAACTAAGGTGCTGAATCTTATTAAAATAAACAGGACTAAGTTTGGGACCATTTTCGGCCCCTGATTTCGGGCGCAGAATCCGTGCTGAAATCCATTTAGAAAACAACTCCATGTGAAAAAACAATTAAAGGGGCTATCCTGTACCAGCCCTGAATCCAGAGAACTCCACATTCATTGCTCCAATTGCTCTGCTAGATTATTTTTAGGCTGGCAGCTCGGGGGCATGTCCATTATCAGAGGGCATGCCCTTTCTGATGCAGCTCTCTTCTTATCACAGCTCAGGGGCGTGTCCATTATCAGGGGGCGTTCCCTTTCTGATGCAGCTCTCTCCTTATCACAGCTCAGGGGTGTGTCCTATCTCAGGGGGCATGCACTTTCTGATGCAGCTCTCTCCTTATCACAGCTCGGGGGCGTGTCCATTATCAGGGGGCATTCCCTTTCTGATGCAGCTCTCTCCTTATCACAGCTCAGGGGTGTGTCCTATCTCAGGAGGCATGCCCTTTCTAATGCAGCTCTCTCCTTATCACAGCTCAGGGGCGTGCCCATTATCAGGGGGCATTCCCTTTCTGATGCAGCTCTCTCCTTATCACAGCTCAGGGGCGTGTGCATTATCAGGGGGCATTCCCTTTCTGATGCAGCTCTCTCCTTATCACAGCTCAGGGGTGTGTCCTATCTCAGGGGGCCTGCCCTTTCTGATGCAGCTCTCTCCTTATCACAGCTCAGTGGCGTGTCCATTATCAGAGGGCATGCCCTTTCTGATGCAGCTCTCTCCTTATCACAGCTCAGGGGCGTGTCCATTATCAGGGGGCATTCCCTTTCTGATGCAGCTCTCTCCTTATCACAGCTCAGGGGTGTGTCCTATCTCAGGGGGCATGCCCTTTCTGATGCAGCTCTCTCCTTATCACAGCTCAGGGGCGTGTCCATTATCAGAGGGCATGCCCTTTCTGATGCAGCTCTCTCCTTATCACAGCTCAGGGGTGTGTCCTATTTCAGGGGGCATGTCCTTTCTGCTAACAGCTTTTTCCCTATTCACATGACCATATCCATATGGATGGGCCAGAAATGATAAAACATGCCATATGATTGCCTATTTTTGTCCGCAAAACGAACATTTTTTTTATGGGGCCCGCACATACGTATTTAGAAAGTTCACATTTTGCGGACCACAAAATGGATACAATCTGTGAATAGGCCTCGACCGTCATAGCATTTATCAGTAGATACAGATGGTGGCAGTTGAAAGATGGAACTGAGCATGTGCGTCCACCTCAACCAAATGGACATACAATACATTTTTAGTATTCAGATACAGGTGCTGGTTAAAAATGTAGAATATTTTGCAAGGAACTAAATATTGAGTTGTGTTAACAGCATTCCTATGGTATACAACAGATGATCACATCATGATGACAAACACAGCTCTATGACGCGTGTACATTTGAGATTTTAGGTAAGGGGAGACTATACTGATTTTACATAGGACTGCAGTGAATTCTACTACATTATCTTAATTCATGGAGTTATATCTATAATCTTTGCAGTCACAAAGAATGAAATTACACACACAGCTCTACTACACCTGTAAATGACCCAGGCAAAGCAATGGCAGTCATCATTTGGATAAAGGGAAGACACAATGGCTGGCAGTCTTCCCAGAATGAGATTTGAGAGCATGGTATACTCCAATTATTTAATAGATTACTAGAGCTGGAATGTTACCAGTCCTTTGTGTTTTAAAGATCAAAAAAGTACCTGGAAGTAGAAGTCCAAGAATTGCATCCTTGTGGGAGGTATAGTCGGTGACAACCATTACTGGTCTGTATGTCTATTGCATTCAGTTCTGACAGGTGTGCAGCTATGAAATGTATCTGATGAACCAGGAAGCTCAGGATAAACGTTGCTATCTACTATGACCACCTACTGAATACTTTGTTGGAATACTGTGTCCTCATGAATTGTAATGTCTGGCATGGTACTGCACGTTGAGAGGTTGAGATCTGACGTGATCCCTGATTATCTATATTATGGTTCTGTTTCCTAATATTTTGCCACCCTCTGAAAACTTTAACATCTACCGCTCTCCAACTGTTCATAAAAGTGGTCAAAGCTTTCTCCACAATCCTCCCACTTTCACAAGATCACATTGTAAGGTCGTACTGCATGTTGAGAGGCTGAGATGTGATGTGACCCGTTATGTAAATGCTCTATTATGTTTCTGTTTCCTAGTCCACCCTCTGAAAACTTTAACATCTAGTGCTCTCCGCTTTTGACAAGAGCAGTAGTCAAGTCTTCTCCCACATTCACTAGATCAGATTGTAAGCACATAAGGCTGTGTTCACATGTGTGGCAGAGGCGCCATCAAAAATGACAGACAAAATGGCATGACGTGCTGTCTCGTCCAGGAAAATGCTGGACACTAGCATGGAAAGTCAACAGACCCCAATATAGTCAGTGGGGTCCGTGGGGTGCCATTGGTGGCAGCCATGTCAGTAATTCCGTTGTCCTGTGACAGATATCAACAGTGTCCAGTTAAATGTTTTTGTGTTCACCTTCCCAGGGATCTAACTTCAGCAATATCTGGGGAATATCCATGTTACTATCCACCACCTGTAGATGCGTGTTGTACCAAGCTGATTTCTGTTTGCAGTGATCTTCCAGCCAAGGCCAGACTTGGCATTTCAGGAGCCCAAAGCAAAGTTAAACCTGGGGCCCCTGTCGCCCTACAAAGATCAGCCCTGAAGCACCCCCAGGTTCCATCCCAGAGCACTACTAAGCTTCTTCACGTCACACCACTAATATGGTAACCCCTTATGTGCCCCCACACACAGTATAATGCCTCCTCATGTGCCCCCCAATGCAATATGGTGCTCCTTGTGTGCCCCTGTATCGCCCCAGAGCATCTTAAAGGGACCCCTGTTAGTATCCAGTCCGTTGCACCCCCGACTCATTATAGTCTCCCTAATGTTCCCCCAACACAATATGGTGCCCCTTATGTGTCCCTAACGCATTATAGTCCCCTCTTATGTACCCCCCCAAAAATGTGTTGTCCCTTATTTGCCCCCAACACATTATAGGTCCCCATTATGTGCCCCCAACAAAATGTGGTGCCCTCTTTATGTGTCACCCAACACAATATAGTGCCACCTTATGTTCCCCTAAACACAATATGATGCCCCATATGTGCCCTCAAACACAGTTTGGTGCTTCTTGCGTGCCCCCAACACATTATAGTCCCCTTATGTGTCCCCAACACAATATGGTGCCACCTTATGTGCCCCCCAACACAATATGGTGCCACCTTATGTTGCCCCAACACAATATGATGCCCTGTATGTGCCCTCAAACACAGTTTGGTGCTTCTTGCGTGCCCCCAACACATTATGGTCCCCTTATGTGTCCCCAACACAATATGGTGCCACCTTATGTGCCCCCCAACACAATATGGTGCCCCTTATGCGCCACTCAACACAATAGTGGGTCACCTGTTTTCCCTTCCAAAACAATATGGTGCCCCTTTAGCGTCTCGAAAATGAATACTCATCTAGCCTGCCCACGTTTTCATGCCAAACGTTGCATATCTCTTGGGCGCAGGAGGCACAATGACATCACTTTGTTGCTCCTGCCAGCCCCACACCGCCAGGGTGAATAGAGGAATCCCCTCCAAGATAACCTGGCTGACAGGGGCCTCCTTATCCCTGGGGCCCCACACCATTACGTGGTCTGTCAAGTGGTCAAATCCTCCAGAACTGTGGCACAAAGATAGTTTTGGACCAGAAGCGGTCTGAAGGATAGTCCCACAACAAGCTGGATGGCTGTGACATGATTTCATATCCGATCAACTCCTCCTGAACCCCCATATTTTGTTGCGTGCAGCGACACGTGAGAGCTCAGATCTAATGTCATGCGGCAGAAGAAAACAGTCGGGCATCTTCTTCACTTTCTCCTTCACCGTATAATGGAATGACATGTTGCTTATAATAAAGGCGCTGAACTTCCCATCTCGGAGACACCTGTAATTAGCTTTTACTGAACCAGAATAGAATGCAGCAATTACTCGCAGACTGATTTCCCAGCATGCCCCTCTGCATTCGCTTCTGAGTTCCTTGTTTTTGTGTGTGTAATCCTATATTTTTGCATGGACATGAACTAAAGGGAACGTATTTTATGAATCGCATGCAGCAGTATGCTGTCCCGCAGGATGCCGCTATTCATGCCCGAATCCCGGCAGTATTTTGCAGCTGGTGCCTGAGAAAATGTTCTTGCTTCTTTGACTCTTCAGCACCCAAACGAACAAGTCCTATATCTCACCCATGTGAGTAAAAGGGTAAGATCTTGGGGTCATCTGCATCTTTAGAATGGGTTTTGAATCTAAAGTGGGCAAAAGTGGCAATTCACATTATTCTTTATTGTAGGAAGAAATCACAGACGACTCATTTAAAGGGATATCCTCAACACAGACATTTATAGCATATCCAAAGATGTATCTACTTAGGCCATAAACATCTGATAGCTGTAGGTCTCACCCCATCTCCAGACCTCAAGTTCCTAGTAGGTGACCACCATTTATATGGCAGACTTCTATAGAATATGCTTTGGTTATGCCATAAAGGTCTAACAAGGGGTTCCCCATTAACATGAGTTCTGCTCCTGTGAACTCTGGCAAACCTCTACAGTGGAAACTGAGTATTACGTGCGCCCATTTAAAGGGGTTGTCGGGGTTCAGAGCTGAACACGGACATACCCCATTTTTACCCAGGCAGCCCCCCTGATTTCATGCTTCGATGCTCTCCTTTGCCCTGCACTGAATCGCGCAGGGCAAAGGCTTTTTTGGAGATCCAGTGACATACCAGGCTCTTCATAGGGTAAGCTAGGCGGAGGTTTCCGCCTAGCAGTGTTGCCAGTGACATCACCAGCACTGATGGGCGGGCTTTAGAGGTACCCCAGCCTATAAAACGGCTAGGGCAGCACTAAAGCCCGCCCTTCAGTGCCGATACAGTCACCGGCAACACTCCACCTAGCAGTGTGAAAATATAAACAAACAAGCCCCTGCCCTGTACAATCCAGCACAGGGCAAAGGAGAGCACTAAACGGGCATCAGCCACTCGGTGCACCCTAGCTCCTCTATTGTCCCACTGACAGGGCCTGGCATCCAAATCAGAGCACAAGAGCTAGGGTGCACCAAGTTGCTAGGGCACGTCCTTGGTGCACTTAACCCCTAATTTGCATATGTTTTTAGAACATATATGTCTCCTAAAGCTAGAAATGGATCAGGAGAGAGGAAGGTAGGCTAATCATTAGCTGGGGAAGCCCTACCAGGCACTGTGCCAGAGTTGATCCTGATCAGTGATGGCCAGTTCGCCGTGTTCGCCCGCGAACACATGCGAGCTGCCATCTTAACTGACAAGTCCGGCGATGCACAGGTAAGTACCTGTGCCTGTGCGCGAGCCGGTCTGAAATGAAATGTGGTCTCCGAGTGCAGGCAGTTCCAAGAACAGCCTGATGAAGGCCCCCGGAGGCTGTTCTTGGAACTGCCTGCTCCCGGTGACCGCATTTCATTTCATTTCAGACCGGCTCGCGCACAGGCACAGGTAAGGACTTACCTGTGCATCGCCGGACTTGTCAGTTAAGATGGCAGCTCGCATGTGTTCGCAGGCGAACACGGCAAACTGGCCATCACTGATCCTAATAACAGATGCCTAACCATCTAATACATGGATGGATTGGGTCTAGGAGAGCCATTGCTTGTTGGTAATCCTTGAAGTGGGTCCCTAAGCAGGCAAGCCTAAAATCCATATCCCTTAAAGGGGTTATCCCGTGATTAATGTAAAAAATGATAATCAGACATGATATAGTACATGACTATCTCTTTCTAACAAAGCTAGACCCAGCTCTGTACCTCACATGGATCCAGAGATCTCCACATTCATTGCTCTACTAGATTTATATCAAGCTGGAGGCTCAAGGGGAGTGTCTTTTCTGTTGCAACTCAGGGGACGTGTCCATGATCTCCCTATCACAGCTCAGGAGACAGTTGAAGGATGAAACTGAGCATGTGCGGCCTTCTCAGTGAGCAGGTCAAAGAAATAAGAAAAATAACAAACAGCAGGTGGCACTATACAGATACATTTTATTGAATAACTCAGTGGCTATGCATAATTTTTAAATACATGTAGTTACAAAAGTGTTCAGATCCAGGTCTTGGCTTGAAAACTGTACAATATTTTTCGTGGGACAACCCCTTTAATAGGCCGTAGATAGAGAAGGTTTGTTGAGGTGAGACAATCCCTTTAAAAACTCATATGAGGAATGAGAGCTTGTAGTGAAACCACCCTCATTATTATGCGTGTCAGGTAATATTTCGGCCCAGGAAATGTTTCCCCCCCCCTTTATCATGTTTGCGCATTGTGTAATGTTTGACTCCGGTTGTCATTTTCTGCACTGTTGAATAAAACCAGCTCATTTCTGGAAAGTCTAATTTTTAACGAGTGTGGCTTATGAGTAACATGGCTATGCAAGAGGTTAATAGCTTATGTGGTCACGCCGTTCCGCTCCGAGTCAGCTGTGTGCATGCTGCTTCTAACGTGCAGTTTTGCATTACAAGATGCTTAGCTTCAGGGCTCCAGCATAGAACAAAATTATAAAAGTGCATACCTAAGGCTTCTAAGCATGTGTGTCCAAGTGTAGTACAAGTAGAGCAAGACCACCCCCATGTCCGCTCCCAGATGAATGCTCCTTCCTTGGTATCTTCTGCTAATGACTGAATCTGTAGGTGCCACCGGCTAAAACAAACACAATGCTATAAAACCAGTAACCCTTTCCTTCTGTCACATTCCTCTAACATGGTCCTCAGTGCTCCTCGATGCTTCCTTCTAACATATGTCCCAAATTTATTCACAGATGAATTAAAGCCTAACTCCAGAGCTGGTTTTAGAAGAATGAAAAATTGAGGAGTTGCTCATGGCCTCCATATCTTTTGGGCCTCCTGAGAAAAGGGTCTCCAGGAGCAACTTGTATTTACCATTGTCACCTTCATTGCTCTAGACCACCAGGCACCTTAAGTACCCTAGACCACTAAGGATTTTGAAAGGATGAGGAAAAACTCTCTAAAATATCAAACTGACCATATCATTCAAAACAACCTCCCCTGAACCATCCCCGAATCTAACCTCTCTTTTCATTAATGATCACCATTTACATCAAATACTATGACTAGCCACACCGCCAGTCCCATTTCAACTGAGGAGGACCATCCACTAATATGAGATGGACTCTATGACTCTTTCCTTTAACTTCAATAGATCCGCGATCCCTCCGTTACGCAAAAAGATAGAGCAAGCTCTATCTTTTTGCGGTGCGGAGGCACGGAACAGAACCTCAGAAAGCACTCCGTAGTGCTTCCGCAGTGT
Source organism: Bufo gargarizans (assembly GCF_014858855.1). Classification (NCBI taxonomy): domain Eukaryota; kingdom Metazoa; phylum Chordata; class Amphibia; order Anura; family Bufonidae; genus Bufo; species Bufo gargarizans. The sequence goes on along the minus strand of NC_058082.1, from coordinate 21,527,796 downwards.
TCCGTTCCGTGGTTCCGTTCTGCATCTCCGGATTTGCGGACCCATTGAAATGAATGGGTCCGCATCCGTGATGCGGAATAGCCACGGAACGGGACCCGTGTATTGCGGATCCGCATATGCGGTCCGCAATACGGGCACGGGCTTCACATGGTCGTGTGAACGAGCCCAAAATGTGTAAAAACATGACTAATAGGCCTCATGCACACGATCGTATTTTGTTTCCTTGTCCGTTCCGGGTTTTTTTTGCTGAAAGGATGCGGACCCATTCATTTCAATGGGTCCGCGAAAAATGCGGACAGCACACCATGTGCTGTCCGCATCAGTATGTCCGTTCCGTAGCCCCGCAAAAATAAATAGTGCATGTCCTATTTTTTTCTAGTTTGCGGACAAGGATAGGCATTATTACAATAGATCTGCAAAAATAACGGATCCGCGGAAAAAAAAGGATGCCATACGGACGTCATCCGTTTATTTTTGCGGATCCGCAATTTGCGGACCACAAAACACATACGGTTGTGTGCATAAGGCCATAACAGCATAATGCACTGTTCAAAAAAATTCCACCCAACAGTGCACACAAGGATGCCACCACAATGCCCAAAATAAGTGCTATATAGTGCCTAAATAATAATGCCGCCTAATGCACTAATAATACCCCAGAGTGTCTCAGTGGTTAGCACTGTTCCCCTATAGCAGTTTGAATCCGACTGAGGGTAACATCTGCGTGGAATTTGTATGTTCTCCTGATGTTTGTTTGGGTTTCCTCCAGGTCCTCTGGTTTTCTTTCACACTCCAAAAACAATAGGTTGAAGAGGACCTTTCATGGCTCCAGACATTATGAAATGAGTAGGGGGATGTGTAGGGCATAGTGCAGGCATGTGAGGTCACTTACTAGCTTATCTGTCCGGCGCTCCGTTCCCCCGCTGTGCCCCCCTTATGGTAATGAATATCATCGGTACAGGAAGGAGGAGACTGCCCTGTTTCTCAATGGGCGTCTCCTTCTCCCTGACTCCCGGCGCGGTCCGATCACAGCGTCACAGCCTGGGAGAGAAAAATAACTCACCTTCTCTTTGGCTGTGACGCTCTGCGCTGTGATTGGATCGCGGCACATCTGTAGTGTCCCACTGGGTAGGCGTGGGCACTGCACGGGGGTCGGTTGGGTAGCGTGTTACTTCTGCTCATAGGGGACAGTGATGTTGTATTGATCTATGCATTTAATGTAATTTACTGTTTTGCATGCAATGGTTTTCCCTGTTATGTGCTTTGCAGGCCTAGTGGGGTGTGGTTTAGCCTCCCGGACACTGGGGGGAGATAGGGAGCCCCTAGTGTGGATGTCCAGGCCCAGACAGGGAGAGGAGAGGTTATAGTCAGGAGTCTGTGGAGACAGAAGTGAGAAGGCACCAGCCCAGGATATGCTGAGGGCCTCCTCCTGACATGCAGCTTGATAGCCCCGGCTGCTAGCTACAACCAGGAGGCTAGTGAAGAACCCTAGCCTGCCTGTGGATCAAGAGAGCCTTTGTTAGCTCAGATGAATCAACCCCAGTAGAAGAGATGAGCCTCCTGGGAGAAACCTGCAGTACCCTCCAGCCAAGCAGAGCCAGAGTATCCAGCTAAGATAAGTAAGCTGATGGTCAGAGGACCTATAAAGACAGTGCAAGGGTCAATACGGGAGGAAGATTATTTGCCAAGGATAAAAGCCAGAATTTAGGCGTCCGGGCCTTGGGATAGAAAGCCAGCCAGGAGTTCAAAAGGAACAGTGTTTCTGAGGAGAAGGTACAGCCTGGTCTGAGTGTGTGCATTATTATTACCCTCCGAGTATCTTGAAAGATTATACCTGCCATTATTTAAATAAGCCTGTTTGTGCAGCATATGACATAAGGGACTGTATTACCATCTTGATGTACAAAGTTGGACTGTTATAAGTAAAGCAACGTTTGGTTCACCATACCATCTGTGTACCTCAATTACTATCCCTACCAACCGGTGTGCCACCGTTACAGGCACTGGCTTCACGAACCTTAAAGGGACCTTGCCTCAGGCACTCTAAACACCTGCAACATCCAGGGCACCTCAACCAACATCAGGCCAGGTCTCTACACCCAGAGTGTGCCCCAGAGGAACTAGTGTCTGCCTCTCATTCACTGCTGCATGCCTGCCCAGGGTCCTCCAAAAAGTGAGTAACCCTCGATTGCCCATACCGTGACCTCACTGTCGCTATACCCTGCAGGTCTGGCGTGCTGCACATCCAGGGAGCCGCACTGGCCCTACTTATTTCATAATGTCTGGACCCATGAAAGGTCCTCTTTAAAGCGGTTTTCAGGGAGGAGCACAATATCGGTATCTGATTGTTGGGGTCCGATTCCCGTCACTGATCAGCTGTTTCTTCACAGCATACCAAACACAGCACCATACATTGTATAGTGGCCATGCTAGGTATTGCAGTCCAGGCCGATTCACATGAATGGGACTGAGCTGCACATAGGCCTTGTGACTAATAACCATGATGCCACCAACCTAGGATGCCTCATCAAACCTCTTCAAATAGCTTATAGGCGGGGGGTGCTGGGAGTCAGACCTCCGCCGACATGATATTGATGACCTATCCTGATCTGGAACTCCTACCAACCTGATGACCTGCAGTATCTTGAATCGCACCCAAAAACAATCTGATGATCTGTCCATAGGTCATCAATATCCTTCTGCAGGAGAACCCCTTTCATTTGGAATTTCAAATTGTGAGCCCCACGGGGGACAGGTACTAATGTGAATGATGATGATTTGTGTATTGCGCCACAAAATATGGTGGCAATTTAAAATATATAACAAAGAAAGGCGGCTCTCCACAGGTTTTTTGGAAAACAGGTGCTCTTGCTCAATTTGACTCACCCTTGTCAGTTAAAATTTAAAGTAGTAGATTAATGAGCAGGCACTCTAAATATGGTACATGGAAGACAATTTTATTGAATATTAAAATGTAGAGATATAAAACCATAAAATACAAATATATTATCAATAGTAGCAAGATATAGAAACAGAATAATTTTAGCAACAATGGTAATAAGAATAATAAGAAAGCAAACAGTCACTAATAGAAGTTGGAGGATCTTAATAATCGATATGCATATATATAAAAAGAAACTTTCTCTAAAATTGGATTAGTGGTGATAGTTCCATATATTAATCTCCATGTAGTGTATTCCACTGTCTGTTTAAAGGTTGAGGCGCTATATAATATAGCAACAACGTGGCAACACTGTTTCTATTTGTAACACTTTGACATCGATGTTGCCGTTTTGAATATGCCGCTGTTTATTTGCCTAGGGGTCTTCTTTCTTTATATATGTGAATATAGTGTCACTTTTTATATAGACACAGTCCCGCTTTTTCATATAGACAGAGTCCCGCTTTTTAATATATAGAGATAGTGAATCTTCAGTTGTGCAATTCAATTTACTCACAGTTGCGCTGCTCTCTGGTGCGGCGTCCCGCTCCTAAAGTGAGAACAGGCTGACCTTTAGTGTATGGGTCCTCCGGTCACAGCTTCTTTACAAAGTCGGCGTTCCACGTGTCTTGTAGGTCCAATCACAGCTGTGATTGGACCTACAAGACACGTGGAACGCCGACTTTGTAAAGAAGCTGTGACCGGAGGACCCATACACTAAAGGTCAGCCTGTTCTCACTTTAGGAGCGGGACGCCGCACCAGAGAGCAGCGCAACTGTGAGTAAATTGAATTGCACAACTGAAGATTCACTATCTCTATATATTAAAAAGCGGGACTCTGTCTATATGAAAAAGCGGGACTGTGTCTATATAAAAAGTGACACTATATTCACATATATAAAGAAAGAAGACCCCTAGGCAAATAAACAGCGGCATATTCAAAACGGCAACATCGATGTCAAAGTGTTACAAATAGAAACAGTGTTGCCACGTTGTTGCTATATTATATAGCGCCTCAACCTTTAAACAGACAGTGGAATACACTACATGGAGATTAATATACAGTATGGAACTATCACCACTAATCCAATTTTAGAGAAAGTTTCTTTTTATATATATGCATATCGATTATTAAGATCCTCCAACTTCTATTAGTGACTGTTTGCTTTCTTATTATTCTTATTACCATTGTTGCTAAAATTATTCTGTTTCTATATCTTGCTACTATTGATAATATATTTGTATTTTATGGTTTTATATCTCTACATTTTAATATTCAATAAAATTGTCTTCCATGTACCATATTTAGAGTGCCTGCTCATTAATCTACTACTGGCAATTTAAAATAGTTATAATAATATTATCCCCATATGCTGTCTAAATGACAATGTCCAGGTAAGGCCTCTTTAACACGACCGTATGTTTTTTTTCAGTGTTTTGCGGTCCGTTTTTCACTGATCCGTTGTTCCGTTTTTTCTTTCCGTTGTGTCTCTATTTCTGTTCCATTTTTCCATAATTACATAGAATAAATTGGGCTGGGCATAACATTTTCAATAAATGGTTCCGCAAAAACGGAACAGATATGGAAGACATACGGATGCATTTCCGTATGTGTTCCTTTTTTTGCGGACCCATTGACTTGAACGGGCAATAATAGGACATGTTCTATCTTTCAATGGAAAGGAAATATGGAAACGGAATGCATACGGAGTACATTCCGTTTTTTTTTTTTTTTGAGGAACCATTGTAATGAATTGTTCCGTATACGGAACACAAAAAAAGCCTGTAAACGGGAAAAAAAAAACGGTCGTGTGAAAGAGGCCTAAGGCTCCATTCACACGTCCGCAATGTGTTTTGCGGATACACGGAGCCACGGATCCGCAAAACACGGAAAGCGGCAATGTGCGTTCCGCATTTTGCGGACCGCACATTGCCGGCACTAATAGAATATGCCTTTTCTTGTCCGCAATTGCGGACAAGAATAGGACATGTTCTATTTTTTTGCGGAAACGGAAGCACGGATGCGGGAGTGCGGATCCGCAAATGTGGATGCGGACAGCACATTCCGGCCCCATTGAAAATGAATGGGTCTGCACCTGTTCCGCAAAATTGCGGAACGGATGCGGATCCATTTTGCGGACGTGTGAATGGACCCTAACAGTGCTCAGGTTCCCAAGCTATTCTCAGAGACTTGTAGTTGCTGTGACACAAAGTGAAGAGGCCTCGGGGGCCTTTAGGTGGTAGTTGCCTTTTTTCCTATAATCTAGTCCTGTGCAAATAGTTGGGGGAGATTTATCAAAACTGGTGTAAAGGAGAGCTGGCTTAGTAGTTGCCCATAGCAACCAATCAGATTCCACCTTTCATTTTTTACAGCTCCTTTGGAAAATGAAAGGAGGAATCTGATTGGTTGCTATGGGCAACTAGGCCAGTTCTACTTTACACCAGTTAGTTAAATCCACCCCCCTTATTTACCACAGTGCAGCATCACTGACACCTTAAAAAAAAAAAAAAAAGAATCCCCTGTAATGGATTCTCGGAACGCCGACGATGAATATCAGAGTAATATTTATGCGGCGGGCTGGCGCCTAATTGAGCTAAGAGCCATTTTAATGTTTCTTAACTTGAGAAGGAAATTAGGAATGTAAATCCAGTCCAGGGAGGCTCACAACAGAACGGCATTATCTTACTGCAAGACTGCGACACCATTCGCCGCACTTGTTATAAACTGCCGTCCCAATCAGTCCGCTAGGAAATGTCAATTCTATTAAATGCATGGCGGGAAGTGGGGTGGCGGGGGTTAATCTCAGCCCTGAAGTGGCCGCCGTATGGGATGATCTGGTTGCCTGTATTGTATCACGGTGCTGGTAATGTATGGAGGCTGCAGATACGGGATGCGAGGCCGTTTTAATCTCCTTCTATTATTAATGGCGTCCTGCTGCTGCCTGATTTTACTCTCTGTATTTGCATCTCTACTCAGAAATGTTTTCGGCACATGGGGGTCCTGCCGCTACCTTCTGGGTAATAATCCTGCCAGCGTGTTTGATGCGCTGCCCCCTGTGACTGCTCAGTGGGTCTAATACAGAAGAGATGTTTTCCTGCATTATTACAAAAAAACATTGCAAGCAAATCCGCTGGATTGGGCGATTACTTATTACAATAAAGTTTTAGCAAAATGCAAAAAAAATAAAAAAGTACTAAGTCTTCACCTTCACAGGGTCATTGAAGGATTACTTCCACCTGTCTATGGGTTCTGTCTGGTATTTCAGCACAGCTCCTCTGAAGTGAATACGACTGAGCTGCAGTACCACACACAGCCACTGGACAGGTGTGGCACTGTTTTTGGGGGGAAAAGCAGCCATATTTTTCTACCTCTGGAAAATCCCTTTAAAAAAAAGTTTCCAACCTAATGCTCAGGCTAGGTTATTGATATCAGATTAGTGGAGAACCAACATCCTGACCTCCAGCAATCAGCTGTTTTCTTAAAGAAGCACTGCCACAAATTTTTGTTATTCTCTGACCTGTTAGAAAGGATGTAAACTCACCTCATCCACCGGTTTCTTAAGGGGGTTTTCCAGTCTCATTCTCTGACCTGTTAGAAAGTTGCATGATGTAATTTGTAGTGAATGTAATCTTCTTACCAGTGACTGTATTTGTGAGTTATAACCTCCCTTCTGATCCTCAGCTGTGTCACGCAACCAGCTCTCTGATCTCCAAAGCACAGCATCCTATATGTGGACAGGAAGCCAGTTTCGCTATCTATTTCTATGGGAGCCTCAATGTCAGTCTCATAGGAATGAACAGAGAAGTCACTGACTTCCTGTCCTGTGTAAGTTGGAGATCAGAGTGCTGGTCACATGACACAGCTGAGGATCAGAAGGGAGGTTATAACTCACAAATACAGTCACCGGTAAGAAGATTACCTTCACTACAGATTACCAGTGATGGCCAGTTTGCAGTGTTCGCCAGCGAACACATACGGGCTGACATCTTTAGTAAGGTTAGACTCACCCGGCCGGCGATGCACAGGTAAGCCCTTACCTGTGCCTGTGCCACGAGACGGTCTGAAATCAAATGCGCTCACCGGGAGCAGGCAGTTCCGAGAACAGCCCGATGAAAGCCCCTGGCAGCCTGCAACTATCTAACAGGTCAGAGAATGAGACTGGAAAACCCCCTCAAGAAACCGGTGGATGAGGTGAGTTTTTTTTTTAACCCCTGCATGGCTTTTGGTGTACTCGTTTTTAACGGCCGTTAGGTGCACTCCTATTTAAACGGTCAATAAAGAGGGTCCTATTGATTTCAATGGGGTTCTATTTTTGATGGCTTTTGTTCACGGGCCTTTAAAAAATGGCCATGTGAATAGCATCATTGACTTCAGTTGTTTCTAAAATGACCTTGTAGCACGTGAATGTAGCTTAAGTATGTATCTATAAGATATGCCATCATCTGCAGATCGGTGGGCGGTGCAACTAAGACCCCCACCTTGTACTGCCATACACTCACCTAAAGAATTATTAGCCTTCAGAACTGCCTTAATTCTACATGGCATTGATTCTACAAGGTGCTGATAGCATTCTTTAGAAATGTTGGCCCATATTGATAGGATAGCATCTTGCAGTTGATGGAGATTTGAGGGATGCACATCCAGGGCACGAAGCTCCCGTTCCACCACATCCCAAAGATGCTCTATTGGGTTGAGATCTGGTGACTGTGGGGCCATTTTAGTACAGTGAACTCATTGTCATGTTCAAGAAACCAATTTGAAATGATTCAAGCTTTTTGACATGGTGCATTATCCTGCTGGAAGTAGCCATCAGAGGATGGGTACATGGTGGTCATGAAGGGATGGACATGGTCAGAAACAATGCTCAGGTAGCCCGTGGCATTTAAACGATGGCCAATTGGCACTAAGGGGCCTAAAGTGTGCCCAGAAAACATCCCCCACACCATTACACCACCACCACCAGCCTGCACAGTGGTAACAAGGCATGATGGATACATGTTCTCATTCTGTTTGCGCCAAATTCGGACTCTACCAGACTCAACAGAAATCGAGACTCATCAGACCAGGCAACATTTTTCCAGTCTTCAACAGTCCAATTTTGGTGAGCTCGTGCAAATTGTAGTGGAGATGAGTGGTACCCGGTGGGGTCTTCTGCTGTTGTAGCCCACCTTTCTTTCCCATTCTGACATTCAGTTTGGAGTTCAGGAGATTGTCTTGACCAGGACCACAACCCTACATGCATTGAAGCAACTGCCATGTGATTGGTTGACTAGATAATCGCATTAATGAGAAATAGAACAGGTGTTCCTAATAATTCTTTAGGTGAGTGTATGTTGCCTCTAGTCTTCCTTAGGAGCAAAGATAGGACACAATACATAATTAGCGTAATATGCAAAGAAGAGGCACAGTATAGGCCCATATGGATTTTGGCTCAATCTTTCTATTTCTATAAGCTTGTAATATGGAATTCAACAGAAGATATAGGCTCCGGCCTATGGGCTCTCACTCCAGGGCCGTACCTTCATTTGCCTTATAGCTGCATTGTTATTATAAGGCCTCTTGCACACGAACGTTGCGCGGCCGTTCCGTGCATTGGGGACTGCAATTTGCGATCCCCAAAGCACGGGCAACGTCCGTGCGGCGGCCGGGACGGATCGAGACCCATTCAACTTGGATGGGTCCGTGATCCGTCCGAACCGCAAAAAAATAGAACGCGCTTAATTTTTTTGCGGTGCGGAGGCACAGACAGAGATACCACAGAAGCACCCCGTAGTGCTTCCGTGGGGTTCCGATCCGTGCTTCCGTTCTCCATCTCCGTGATTGCGGGCCCATTCAAGTTAATACGGCCACGAGCAGACAACGTTCATGTGCAAGAGGCCTAAGGACGATGGGGATAAGGAATCCATCATGTTGACAAGTGCTTTCCGCACTTACAGAGACGTCTCCTCTATTGATGCCACTTTTTAATCGCTTTTTTTGCCTTTTCTCATTTACATTCGGAGACGCTCGTGTGTTTGCCAAGTGCGGCTGAATGAAACTCGCTCCATCAATTAAGTCTTGTTATGGTTGTTACTGTCGGTGACTCATCGTTAGTTGCGATCAGGTTCAGCGAGGGAGGAATGTTGGCACAGACACCGACTCATAGACCGGTTCAGCTGACTAGTACTTACTCCCTGAACTTTGACCCCCCACCTTCCCCGCTACCGGTTTGGCTTTTACTTACTGCATTCGTATTTTATACAATTGTGTCTTAGCTTTTTTTTTTACATATATAGAGAGAGAAAATAGTCCAAAATTATGGTTTTTATCCTTAGTTTATTACAATAATTGTATTATTTTTGCCAATAAATGCAAATTGAATGTACCATAAATGTAAGGCTATGTTCATCATGCTTGAGCCCCGTGTGCATAGTGCACCCTCGCTCCTCGCACTTTCTACGACAGCCCCCCCCTCTCCTTCTTAATTCCTGCAAAGTCATCTCCCCTGACCATGTCAATCAAAAAGGAGAGGGAGGGGCTGGCAAAGAAAGCAGTAGGAGCAAGGGTGCACCGAGTGGCTTGGCCCCGCCCTCAGTGCACTTAACTGCTCAGTTGCATATGGATTAAGGCCTCATGCACACGAACGTATATTCTTTCCATGTCTGTTCTGCTTTTTTTGCGGACAGTATACAGAACCATTCATTTCAATGGGTCTGCAAAAAAAAACCGGAAGTTACTCCGTGGGAGTTCTGTTTCCGTATGTCCGTATTTCCATTTCGCAAAAAAATAGAACATGTCCTATTATTCTCTGCATTATGGACAAGGATAGGACTGTTCTACTAGGGGCCAGCTGCTTCGTTACGCTAAATACGGAATGCACATGGATGTCATCCGTATTTTTTGCGGATCCTTTTTTTGCGGACCGCAACATACATACGGTCGTGTGCAAGAGGACTAAAACGAAGCAACAGATCTCGAGGTACCATTAGTCTTAGCTGAGCTAGCAAGGCCTTGTGCCTGGTTTATCAGTGAATTTCCTGGAGACACCCTCCTGTTTGAGATTTGAGCAGGAGCTGGATCATGAATATAATTTAAGTACTACAGTGAAGACTGACACAAAGGGATTGTAGCAAGGGAGGAGGGAGAGGATATTCTGTCTGTGAACTTTTAGCTCTGTTAAAGGTCTGCTTTCCTTTTCAAAAACGGCGCCGCTTTACTCTGTGGTCTGCTTCTGGTACTGCAGCTCAGCCCCATTCACTTAAATATGGCCGAGCTGCAGTACCAGAAACAGCCTATAGACAAGGGTGGTGCTGTTTTTTTTTACCTACCCCCATGACTAGGTAACATGCAATTGGACTGTAAGGCTATGCTCACAGTTGCGTTCTCTATTTCGTTAGTCTGTTCCGAAAATAAATGCTGGCTGTTGGCCGGACAAAAACGCTGCATGCAGTGGTATTCGTCCAGCCGAAACCTGAAATTTATGCTGGAAACTGGCCGGATCACAGGCCAGTTTTCGGGATATAGCGGTACACACTATATAGACACTACAGGGATATAGCGGTACACACTATATAGACACTACAGGGATATATCGGTACACACTATAGACACTACAGGGATATAGCGGTACACACTATAGACACTACAGGGATATAGCGGTACATGGTCATGTCTGGCAATGCCGGACACAGTGAGCTCCGGTAGTCTGATCCTCTGTCGGATCAGGCTACCGGATTCCCAATGGTACTGTGAATGTAAGGTTACGGTTACAGGTCCGCATGCCTGATCCAGCACAGATGCCGGCTGTGGGCCGGACAAAAAATGTTGCATGCAACAATTATTGTCAGGCCGAAGCCCAACATTTTTGCCGGATAGTGGCCGGATCACCGCTGGACACTACTATAGTCTATAGAGATCTGGTGGTGAACTGTAGAATCCAGTTCTCTGCTGGATCTTCTGCCGCAGGGGTTGTCATCCATCTCCTGTTCATGTAAGGTCAAGAACTTCTGCTGACCGGTGATCTGACGGAGGCTCGATATAATAAGCCCCATAGATGTGCAGCCTCTTGTAAAAATAAAGCAATAATAAAAAAAAAAAACACAAACTACTATCTGCAAGGATTCCCATCATGGCTGAGCTAAATGACTGGGACTGTGTTTTTCCCTTCGGGCATTGTACAGATTACTGGCGCCGCTCCCAGTTTTTCTGTTGTCAGAAGCGAATGCTGCAAGTGGCGCGTTGTTTACATGAGACTTCAGCAAAGTTGTAGAACCAGGACTGAGTTATAGAAGAAGCAGTCCCATGGTGAGGGTTTGGTGTACTGTACCCGGCAGATGGCCGTAGGTCCATTATACCGTACCTTTGACGTACATTGGCTCTACTCTCATCACCAGTTTCATAGGTCTACAATGTTTTTGTATGTTTTTTTAAATTCTCTTGCTGTGTGGAAACCATCATCAAGCTGCTGTTGATAGATCTTCTTTTTGATTATGAGCAGTGCATCTGAGGTGGGGTTCATTTACATCGTCCTTCTGGTGGTTTCTGTACATTTTCATTTTCTTCTCCATGTCTGCTTAGCAGGAGGTCTCCTCCAGGTGTGATGTCAGACATCTGCCGTGTGCTTTGAGCTAATTAAATACTGGCCGTTCTTTGATATGTCCTTCGCAGGCCTCATCATAAATTAGGCGTGTCCTCCGGCAGTCCATACACCTAGATTGAAACCTACTCGTACTGAAGTTGATTTCAGTCATTATTTACACATGGAAACCGGTGTAAATGTTAGTGAATTTGCTGAGACCAATGGCCCAGCCTCCGCCGCGCCCCCATCTCGACGCGGCCCCTCGCCAGTGGTAAGGATGGTGTAAACATCACGTGCACCTTAATTTAGAAGTGTGGGCATTTAAAAAGTTGCAAAGGGGAGTCTTGTCCTTTGTCCTTTCTCATGGGGTTGTCCATCTCTATTCCTGAGGGCAGGTGTGCTTTCCACTTCAGCCCCCCAGCTCAAGGGGCATGCCCTTTCTGCTGCAGCTCTCTCCTTACTAACAGTAGAAACAGCTGGTTGAAGGATGGAATTTAGCATGTGCGACCACCACAACAATGTTACTGGGGTGGACAGAGAACTAAGCAAAGGAACAAACAGCAGGTGGCACTGTACGGATAGATTTTATTGAATAATTCCGTAGCTACTCACTAACAGTCGTATTCAGAATCTAAAACCTAACACCTGCCCCCCAACATGTTTCGCCAGCTTATCTGGCTTCATCAGGGGTATCGGGCAGACTGCCCCTGATGAAGCCACTGTTAGTGCTAGCGATTGCATGAGCTGCAATATAGTACTTAGTGTACAGTGGAGGAAATAATTATTTGACCCCTCACTGATTTTGTAAGTTTGTCCAATGACAAAGAAATGAAAAGTCTCAGAACAGTATCATTTCAATGGTAGGTTTATTGTAACAGTGGCAGATAGCACATCAAAAGGAAAATCGAAAAAATAACTTTAAATAAAAGATAGCAACTGATTTGCATTTCATTGAGTGAAATAAGTATTTGAACCCTCTAACAAAAAAAGACTTAATACTTGGTGGAAAAACCCTTGTTTGCAAGCACAGAGGTCAAACGTTTCTTGTAATTGATGACCAAGTTTGCGCACATTTTAGGAGGAATGTTGGTCCACTCCTCTTTGCAGATCATCTCTAAATCCCTAAGGTTTCGAGGCTGTCTCTGTGCAACTCTGAGCTTGAGCTCCCTCCATAGGTTTTCGATTGGATTAAGGTCCGGAGACTGACTAGGCCACTCCATGACCTTAATGTGCTTCTTCTTGAGCCACTCCTTTGTTGCCTTTGCTGTATGTTTTGGGTCATTGTCGTGCTGGAACACCCATCCACGACCCATTTTCAGTTTCCTGGCAGAGGGAAGGAGGTTGTCGCTCAGGATTTCACGATACATGGCTCCGTCCATTTTCCCGTTTATGCGAATAAGTTGTCCTGTGCCCTTAGCAGAAAAACACCCCCAAAGCAAAATGTTTCCACCCCCATGCTTGACGGTGGGGACGGTGTTTTGGGGGTCATAGGCAGCATTTTTCTTCCTCCAAACACAGCGAGTTGAGTTAATGCCAAAGAGCTCTATTTTGGTCTCATCAGACCACAGCACCTTCTCCCAGTCACTCTCTGAATCATTCAGGTGTTCATTGGCAAACTTCAGACGGGCATGCACATGTGCCTTCCTGAGCAGGGGGACCTTGCGAGCCCTGCAGGATTTTAATCCATTGCGGTGTAATGTGTTTCCAATGGTTTTCTTGGTGACTGTGGTCCCTGCTAATTTGAGGTCATTAACTAACTCCTCCCGTGTAGTTCTAGGATGCTTTTTCACCTTTCTCAGAACCATTGACACCCCACGAGGTGAGATCTTGCGTGGAGCCCCAGAGCGAGGTCGATTGATGGTCATTTTGTGCTCCTTCCATTTTCGAACAATCGCACCAACAGTTGTCACCTTCTCTCCCAGCTTCTTGCTAATGGTTTTGTAGCCCATTCCAGCCTTGTGCAGGTCTACAATTTTGTCTCTGACATCCTTGGACAGCTCTTTGGTCTTTCCCATGTTGGAGAGTTTGGAGTCTGCTTGATTGATTGATTCTGTGGACAGGTGTCTTTTATACAGGTGACTAGTTAAGACAGGTGTCCTTAATGAGGGTGACTAATTGAGTAGAAGTGTCTAACCACTCTGTGGGAGCCAGAACTCTTAATGGTTGGTAGGGGTTCAAATACTTATTTCACTCAATGAAATGCAAATCAGTTGCTATCTTTTATTTAAAGTTATTTTTTCGATTTTCCTTTTGATTTGCTATCTGCCACTGTTACAATAAACCTACCATTGAAATGATACTGTTCTGAGACTTTTCATTTCTTTGTCATTGGACAAACTTACAAAATCAGTGAGGGGTCAAATAATTATTTCCGCCACTGTATAACCCAAGTGAGGACAGCAGTTGCCTCAAAAGAATTACTCTACAGTAGCATGCGGCTATATGGATCAATGTACTGTACACCAATCAGTGAAGTGCACCCCCGTCTGTATCCTTGTAGGCACTTTATTATACCCCAGCTCTCATAGGGTATCAGATAGTTTTAATTCTTTAAACTTGCTCACATTTTAAACAATTATTTTAAACAAATGTATTAAAGGTTAAGTTTTAGTGTCTGGGACAAGAGTGGTTATATATATATATATATATATATATATATATATATATATATATATATATATATATATATTGAAAACCCTTCCCAGACAGGGTCCCCCTGCTTTTGGTGCTGTACTCCATGCAATTACAAAAGTCTTCAGACCCAAGTGCTGGTTTGAAAAATGTAGATTTTAATTTTTTTTAGACACCCCTTTAACAAATCTCATCCACAGGCTGCTGAGAGTATCTACACCAAATTTTTAATGGGTGAATTGATATTGTGGATATCTGTAGTGCGGAGGCTGGAAAACAATGCACGCACACACAATAATATTATTATGCAAACAAACCATAATAATACCGCACCCAGATAGAAATGTCAGATTGCTGCAAAACTCGGCATGTAGTTATGTCTCGGGCAGATGTAAATGATTACAGGTGTGGTCTGATTAGACACTGGGTCTTGCTACAAGAGGGCGTAAACGTGCTTCCCCACTGCCTATAAAAATCAGAGCCTACTTTTGGGTGGTGTACCTCTTTGTGAGAGATCCTTGCCTTGAAGACATTTTGCCCAGTAGACAGACTTTGAGAGGGGGCGCATCATTGGACTAAGAGAGGCCCTCCATTTAGGTCAGGCATGCTCAACCTGAGGCCCTCCAGTTGTTGCAAAACTACAACTCCCAGCATGCCCGAACAGCATACAGCTATCAGCCTACAGCGGGGCATTGTGGGAGTTGTAGTTTTACAACAGCTGGAGGGCTGCAGGTTGAGCATGCCTGATTTAGGTCATTCTGACCCAGCTGTTAGGAGATGTTGGGAGCAGTGGTTATGTGAGGGCACGCTTACACAGCGATTTGTAGGTGCTAGGAAGAAGGCAATTTGGTGTTGTAGCACCCATTACATGTCCTGCCATTGACAGCCAGCCTCCGACGCCTTTCTTTGTAGTGGCTTTATGAAGGAGAAACCTGGACTTCTACAGACTGGAACTGCATCAACACATCAAAGTTCTGTATGGGATCCTTCCATAAGAGGGCTATCCTTGTAATAGATCTACATGCTGGGTCCTCCAGAGCAAAAGAGGCTTTTTTTCTGACTGCTACAGACATCTGCAACGGGCACCTCCCCCCAGGGCCCTACTATAAAGTGCGTCCCAGGTGTAGCAATTGCCGAGTGGTTTGTTGCAGCCTAAAATGTCTCTTATTGTGTGTCACGGTGCTCCTACTTGGATACTGCTGGACCCCAGGCTTTGGCTCAGAAGAAATAAATAGGGGGAATAACTGAGGGATTTGAAATAAAGATTGAGTCCAGACCTTGTATGTAGTTGAACAGCAGCTTTACTTGAATAAACGTTCATCAGAAACAGTCTTCAAGCTTTGTCTTGGTCCCAGCAGGCTTTAGCATGAAACTGGCAGGCAAACTCCATTCTGCTATATCTGTTTCTCTCTGACCATGCTGTACTGACAGGCTGGCTGTATAACTCAGCTTCTTTCATATGCTGCACTTCACTTTGTAGTCTGACTTTCCTCCTGGCTCCTGAGGCTTCAAGCTTTGGCCTCCATGGCCAGCAGAGCTTAAGGTGCTCCGGCTGGCGTGGGCACGTCCAGCAGAGACATGCCCCTACACACCTTTCCCCTAGCAGGGGGTAAACTAGAGTGAAGCTAACTAGTCCCCACCCTTCCTGCATGAAGTAGGGGTCGCCCACTTCTCTCTAGCGGGGGGTTAGAATGGAATGGAAGGTTCCATTCTATCTAGATACAGCTCTGCTGTGTTTGCTGCCACCTGCTGGTGAACCAGGCCCATTACATGTGAACATAACAGTTACATAACAAAATAGGAATGCACATTGTGGAGGACCTGGAAATAAATACACAAGATGACATGAGGTTAGACCAGTAAAGACAGCATCAGGGTGCAGAAGTGGTAACCCCACTCTGGGGTGTTACACATACACCCCTTAAAATATCCTGTAGTTTTCAAACTAACACCTGGATCTGAATACTTTAGTAATTGTATGTAAAAAAAATTTTAGTATACCCACTGAGTTATTTAAAAAAAAGTATATGCATAGCGCCACCTGCTGTTTGTTATGTTTCTTACTTCTCTGTCTGCCTTGCTCAAGTGGTCACACATGCTCAGTTCCATATTTCAACTGCCTCCAGAGCTGTGATAAGGAGAGAGCTGCAGCAGAATGGACAGGCCCCCTGAGCTGCAGCAGAATGGACACCCCCCCTGAGCTGCAGCAGAAAGGACACGCCCCTGGAGCTGCCAACTTGCTATAAATGTAGCAGAACAATGAATGGGGAGATCTCTGGATCCATGTGAGAATGTCTGTCTGATTTTCATTTTTTTTTACATCAATTATGGGAGCAGCCTTTTAAAGGGACGGCATTTACAACACAGGTTCCCGAAAGGTTTTGAACTATATTGCATCCTGTATTATCCTGTCTTCAGGGGGCGCTGTGATTAGGTTAACGATATACATTGTAACATGTTTCTGATATTTAGATCTTGCGGTGTCATTCTACATTCCTGCAATTATTGCTTTTCATCCAGAGCAGGACGGGAACGTCAAGAGTCCTTAAAATCACAGATACCAAGAAGGAAAAGCAAAACTTCCTGCTCGCGTCTGTTTGTTTTTGCAGTTTATTAGGAAATATCTGTATTACGTTTGAAGATTAGTTGAGCAGCTGCGAGGCATGTGTTACTATATAGTGTGCGGCGTTGTTAAGTGGATTGTGGAAAAAAAATTAAAATAAAAACCCCTCTCTTTACGAGTGACACGTATGGGATTACTGGTTTGCTTCGGCTCCTGGTTTTAATATCTTTATATAGAATTTAAAGGGGTTGTCCAAGATTTTAGTATTGATGGCCTATCCTCAGGATAAGCCATCAATAAATAATTGGAGGGGGTCCGACACCCAGAACCCCCACTAAACAGCTGCTTTGGAGTAGCTCTGGCCCCAAAAGCTGGGGTTGGAACGTCAAACGTCTATCCACTGTGCAGTGGCCTCTGCTGGTTACTGCAGCGCTGCTCCTATTGACGGGAATTTAATTTAGACTGGACCTACTGCCGGACAGCTTCATCGCAGATTGAGGATATTAATCATTTATAATCATATTTATTGTATGGCACTATCAGCACTTTTTTTCACTTTGTAACTTTTTGTCCAATTTAGGGCCTTAATTGCACAGATATTGTTGTGGTATCAATTTTTATTGTATTTTAATCATGAATATCGCACTTTAATAAGTTTGCACTGACGGTAAATGTATTAACTCGCAGTACACAGGTAGATTAAATAGGTCTTAATTGCATACCAATTTATAGTCATTATATAAGATATCTCTCTCCCCTTCTACTTAATGCACTTTATTCAGTTAAGGCTACTTTCACACCGGCGTTCGGTGCGGATCCGTCTGGTATCTGCACAGACGGATCCACGCCTATAATGCAAACGCTTGTATCCATTCAGAATGTATCCGTTTGCATTACCATGAACAAAAAAAAAGTCTAAGTCAAAACGGATCCGTCCTGACTTACATTGAAAGTCAATGGGGGACGGATCCGTTTTCAATTGCACCATATTGCGTCAGTGAAAACGGATCCGTCCCCCATTGAGTCAGGACGGATCAGTTTGGCTCCGCATCGTCAGGCGGACACCAAAACGCTGCAAGCAGCGTTTTGGTGTCCGCCTCCAGAGCGGAACGGAGGCGTAACGGAGTCAAACTGATGCATTCTGAACGGATCCTTATCCATTCAGAATGCATTGCGGCTGAACTGATCCGTTTTGGGCCACTTGTGAGGGCCTTGAAACGGATTTCACAAGAGGACCCAGAAACGCCAGTGTTGAAGTAGCCTAACCCGCAGTACTTTAATTTCCACAGTCTAGAGTTCCGGCGCTGGCGATGTTAATCCCCGTGATCATGTGGTGATTGCCCTCTCGGGCAAGGGTGGAAGCAGATATGATAGGCCATGCGCCGCTAATGTAGTGTCCCACTACGTAAAGGTGGGCACTACTCAAGGGTCAATTGGGTCATGTTGTTCTCCACCTCCTGTGGAACATGGTCATGGTATTTTGTATTGCATTATAATGTTTATTGTCATGTTAATTCCTGTGTACCAGGCCTGTTAGGGGTGTAGTTTCTCCTCCTAAGCTGTAGAGGGAGCTAGGGAACCCCCTAGTATATATAGACAGGTCCAGTCCAGGAGAGGGTGTGTGTGTGGTTAGAAGCCAAGTGTGCACTTTAGCCAAGGGGTAGCTGAAGATTCAGCTTATAACATGCAGCTAGATAGCCCAGGTTCCTAGCTTGCTTCCAGGAGAAGAAGTTTCCTCCTGAAGTGATCCTGCATCTTGCAAAGAACAGAGCAGTGCTAACCTTATCCAGCCAAGTAGAAATCTGAAGGGCAGAAGGTTATTAACAGCAAGTGGATTTATACCAGAGGAAGGTTTCCCTCCCAAGGATAAAGCCAGCTATAGGGCATACGGGCCTTGGAGAAAGCCAGACAGGATCTGAAGAAAGTACAGCCTGATCTGTGAGTTTATTCCCTCTGAGTTATCTTGCTAGGATTCTACCTGCCATTTATGTGAAGCCTGTCTGTTACCAGAATCTTTCATATGGAACTGTTTGAAGCTTGTACATAGTTTAACTGTTCAGTAAAGAGGAATTCTAGTTCACTACAAACGTGTGTACCTCCATTATTCCTCCAACAAATCGGTGTGCCACCGTTACCGGCACTGGCGTCACGAACTGTAAGGGATCTTGCCACCGGCACACTAAACTTCCAACACCTAGGGCACCTCACCTACCACCCGGCCTGGTCCCTATATCCAGAGAGTGCCCCAGAGGATCTATGTGCCAGCCTCTCCATCACTGCTGTACGCCTGCCCAGGGTATCCTACAAATTGTGAGTACCAAGAGCAACCCTCGGTCTGTTAACTGACCCCCGTGACCTCACACTCGCTCCCCCTGAAGGACTGGCGTATTGCACTAATATGACTGTGATGAAACAAATATCACATGACGTTCAATATAGCTAACTATTGGCTACTCCGTCTGTAACGGATCACCTGGCACCCCGACTGAGTACCTCCGTTGCTGGATGCTCCTAGCGTTTTCCTGAGGCTTCCAAGCACTTTGGCAGACACCACAATCACCGAACCAGCATATAAATCCTCTCCCTGCAATGAATGCTGTAGGCAGTTGAATAGGAACCATACGAATAGGTTTTCACTCCTAGCAGTCAAACTGGGACAGCATGCAATAAATCCTCCCCCAAGAATGAGACGACACTTCACCTTGAGGGTACAAACAGGAACTCCCTTTATTTTAACACAAGCATTGATTTATACACATCTTCCAGCAAGGTACCACCCACAGCCAATCATATGTATCTACAGTATTTAAACCTTCCCAGCAATTGTACACAAAATCCCCTTCCCTCTGTCTGTAACGCAATAAACAAAACACAATGAGCATTGTCTGAGACGTAATTACCAACACAATAGCATTGTCTCAGACGTAATCCACAAAATACAATTATCAAACGTAATGGACTAACTTGAACCCTGGCATACACATATACAATTCAACCGAACACATAATAACATGCATAGTATTTAAGACAGCCTGAATGCAATCTGCTACACAGTCTTAAAGGGGCATTGTTCCTAAAAGTCAGACATGTCCACGGATGGCCATTAAAGGGCCAGTAGCAGCAATATAAAATAGCACATGCCCAAATATTGCATTCAAACGTACCAAATCACCAGGGGCCATAGTCAGCAGGTAGGAGGCGGGTAGCCAGTCCTCTCCAATGCCCAGTGGCGAGGCGGGTTCCGCCACACCGTCCTTTAATTAGATCCCTCACCCTTAGTTAAACCACTCCTCCCGAGGAAGCGAGACCGCGATACGCGCCTCGAGGAGCTTTTCACCACCAGCCCCATCACCCTTTGGTATGATTTCGTTACATTTTAATACGTACTGCAAAGTTTGCATTGTTGAGAGTCACTGAATAGGTGAGGAGTAGCGTAGTTTAAATTAAGTACTTTTTAGAGGCGTTGGTCGCCCTTTATTAATTTGTATTCTTATCTCTGCTATCCTTAACGGGTCACCATTCTATGAATAGGCAGCTTTATCAGTTTAACTCTGGCATATGGCACAAGTCACTTTATTGTATGTGATAGTTTGGGGGTTGTTATAGTGGTGAACACATTGTTTTGTGTATTGCCTACTAAGGCTACTTTCACACTGGCGTTTCTGGGTCCGCTTGTGAAATCCGTTTCAGGGCTCTCACAAGCGGTCCAAAACGGATCAGATAAGCCCCAATGCACTCTAAATGGATAAGGATCCGTTCAGAATGCATCAATTTGGCTGCGTTTTGCCTCCGTTGCGTTTTTTAGACGGTCACTAAAACGCAGCTTGTAGCGTTTTGGTGACCGTCTGACGATGTGGAGCCTAACGGATCCGTCTAGACTTACAATGTCAGTCAATGAGGACGGATCCGTTTTTCACTGACACAATATGGTGCAATTGAAAACGGATCCGTCCACCATTGACTTTCAATGTAAGTTATTAACGAACACAAGTGTTTGCATTATCGGTGCGGATTCGTCTTGCAGATACAAGACGGATCCGCACAAAACGCGAGTGTGAAAGTAGCCTAATATCAATATACATTAATCATGATGTTATCATTATTTTTAATCATGTTTAAATAAAGAGTATTTTTATGGTTTAAGGAAATCCATTGCACTCATTTCTTTAGTATTAGTACATTTGTATTAACCCCTTAAGGACACAGCCTTATTTCACCTTAAGGAGCAGGCCATTTTTGCAAATATGTGTCCTTAAGGGGTTAAAGGGGTTGTCCGAGTTATGAAAAAAAAATATATAGCACTGAAAATCTGATGGGCAGCAATATATAACTAAGCTAAGCAAGTTTTATGCAAAAAATATATATATTACCTAATTTCCCTGGTTCTTTTCTGGCCCTTTGTTTACATGCAATAAAAACAACCTCTGCCCCTCCCCCTGCTCTGCTAAGGGAGTGGATACAAGAGCTGCCCTGAGTGACATGTCTGCCTGCTGGGAGACTCAGCAGCATGTTGTATGTGTACGACTACAAGTCCCAGCTGTATAATGACACTGCTAAGGGAGTGGATACAAGAGCTGCCCTGAGTGCTGGGAGAATCAACAGCAACTTTTAAGTGTAGAACTACAAGTCCCAGCTGTATAATGACACTGCTAATACACACAGGATCTTCCCCCTACCTTCTTGTACAATGCTCTCTCTAGTCTGTCAGCTCCTGTGCACAGAATTGTCAATGCCTGCAGTTACCCAGTCTGTGCAGCTGAAGGGGTTAAGAATCCTAGGAGAGAGCAGACGGCAGTGAAGAGGGGCGTGGCCAGCACAGTGACGTCTCTTTTACAGGCTTGTAAACAACCTTTATCAGAGCAGGGAGAGAAGCTGACATCACAGGCCATGTGACCCTCAGTCAAATCTGAGAAACCAGCCACTGGACATAAAGTGAGTTAATTGTAAAGTTGTTATATTTGCCTAGTTAGAAACATAGAAAGAACAAAAAAATAACTCGGACAACCCTTTAAGTAATATTTGAACGATACTTTATATAAAGCTGTCATCTACGTATTAGACATAGTAGAGAGTGACTACGAGTAGTGTCCCTCAGGCACATGTGTGAAGTAGGTAGACAGTCTAGTAAATTTAATTAGAACCGTGTAATACTTCATTTCACCTGTGGTGGCACTGCAGGAATATTGAACACTTGCTGCCGGATTCCTCCACCGATCACAACTGATTGCATCCATCTGTAGGACACATCTAGACATCTTCACAGACCCTTCCAGCAAAAAAACGATTGTTCAAAATGGACAACCCCTTTTGCTAATCTATTAGTCACTGATGAAAATCATGGTTGACTGTGATTTGAACTTATTGCTGGGACATCCTCCAAGCAATTAGTATTTACTTTTTTATGGTACGTTATTGGTTTATAAATGTACCGAATTATTAGAGAACCCGCATTTGTTTTTCACTTGCCACTTGTTGGAGAAACTTCAGCTGGTTTTCCTCTACAAACACCCAATTTGCCAGCAGCTGGCTCCCTAAATTCCCCAATGACAGGTCTATGAGGCCAGAGGTTTCATCTGTTGCGTTCAATACGTAATAATCTGATGATGGATCACCAGGACAAATATTTTATTTCCACTGCCTTAATTTAATTGATATTTTGCATGAACGATGGAGGGAAACTTGGATTTGTTGGCTAAACAAAGATAATCTTGGCTTTGTGTTGTTGATTGCTTTGCTCATAAGACTTTTTCACTTTCCTGGTCTCTTTCCATCGAGAAAATGCAGCTGAAGATGCTAAATTCTGGGAATGAAGACCAAATAATAGCACTTAGGAACCGGGCTAATACGGTGTGGATGGAAGGCATGTCAAGAAGATTCATTGGTAGAGGTCGCAAGCATGTTGCAGGACTGTCAGGAATCATCCCTGTGTTGTATGAGGTGGTGCTTTCGAAGGAACGGAGGGAGAAGATAGAACAACCTTCACCTGCGTTGTATCTGGTATTACAGTTCTGCTCAATTCAAGTGAACTGCAACTGAGCTGCAATACCAGCCAGAAACAGAGGTGGCGCTGCATCTTCTAATGAGTTGTGACTCCAGTGGTATGTTGTATGTCATCAATAAGTAAATCTAAAGAACCCCTTAATACATTGGTTGAATAAAATAGTCCAATTGTCTCTAAGCTTGTTTGGTCAGTTATTTCAATCAGTGATTGGGAGCCAAAACCCGTCGCAGGGTCAAAAACACAGAACAAGTGCAGATCTTTCCCTTATACCTTATCTCTGTGTAGTTTGCTCCTGGTTTTGACTCCCAATCACTGATGGAAATCACTGATCAAACACTGACTGTGTGAAAGCAGTCTAATTGAGTGACTTCTTACCGAGGAGACCAACCTCCGCCGTCTGCTTTTACCTTACGCCGAGTAATCAATCATTCTTATGTCAAAGGGATTGTCTCACGACGTTATAGAAGAGGAACTGAGCAGATTGATTCATAGTTTTATTCAAAATCATTTACTATAATTTGTGTTTTTTATTCGTTTAAATTCTGCTTCTATGCTTAAAGGGGTTGTTCACTTATGGGGACCTTTTCTACAGACCTTCCCCCCTCCTTCCTCCCAGTGTGGCTGGACCCATGGTGGTAATCATACTTACCTGCTGGGTTTCAGCTCCATTGCTGCTCTGCCAGCTTTGCGGGTCTTTGGTCTCCCCGCATCAACATCTCCTTTGACCCCGGCTCATGTGACTGCTGCAGCCAATCAATGTTAAAAAAAAAAAAAACAGCTGAAAAAAGTTTTTACAAATATTAAAAAGTTGAAATAAAAGAAAAAAAACTTCTTTTTTAGGTCACAATGTCTCCCCAAAAGAATTAAATAAAAAATGATCAAAACATAGCATGTATCCCAAAATGGTATCAATAAAAACTGTAGCTCTTCCCTTAAAAAAAACAAAAAACAAAACCTCACACAGCTCCATAGGCAGAAAAAAAAATATGGGCGTCAGAATATTACAACACAAAGTACCGTAATCTGCTTTCTTTTTTTTTTTTTCTTCTTTTCCACGGCCCCGCAAAACAAAAATTGTCAGTGACAATCCGGACGTAGCCTAATTGGATTCTATGGGTCCGCGAAAATGTGGAATGTAATCCGTTTTTTTGTGGACATGCTAAATTGTATGCAAAAGATAGATCCACATTTTTTCAGACAGCAAAAAACATACTGCTGTCTGAATGAGCCCTAAGGTAACATGTCATTAGCCACTATGTTTTGATCTCCCATAGTGATGGGCTCTCCTTCACTTCAGGGACCCTGTTCTTTGGATAGGAGTGGGTCCCAGATAAGCCATCAATTACCTACAAACCGGATTCCAAAAAAGTTGGGACACTATACAAATCGTGAATAAAAACTGAATGCAATGATGTGGAGGTGCCAACTTCTAATATTTTATTCAGAATAGAACATAAATCATGGAACAAAAGTTTAAACTGAGAAAATGTACCATTTTAAGGGAAAAATATGTTGAATCAAAATTTCATGGTGTCAACAAATCCCCAGAAAGTTGGGACAAGGCCATTTTCACCACTGTGTAGGCATCTCCCCTTCTTCTTACAACACTCAACAGACGTCTGGGGACCGAGGAGACCAGTTTCTCAAGTTTAGAAATAGGAATGCTCTCCCATTCTTGTCTAATACAGGCCTCTAACTGTTCAATCGTCTTGGGCCTTCTTTGTTGCACCTTCCTCTTTATGATGCGCCAAATGTTCTCTATAGGTGAAAGATCTGGACTGCAGACTGGCCATTTCAGTACCCGGATCCTTCTCCTACGCAGCCATGATGTTGTGATTGATGCAGAATGTGGTCTGGCATTATCTTGTTGAAAAATGCAGGGTCTTCCCTGAAAGAGATGACGTCTGGATGGGAGCATATGTTGTTCTAGAACCTGAATATATTTTTCTGTATTGATGGTGCCTTTCCAGACATGCAAGCTGCCCATGCCACACTGCACTCATGCAACCCCATACCATCAGAGATGCAGGCTTCTGAACTGAGCGTTGATAACAACTTGGGTTGTCCTTGTCCTCTTTGGTCCGGATGACATGGCGTCCCAGATTTCAAAAAGAACTTTGAATCGTGACTCGTCTGACTACAGAACAGTCTTCCATTTTGCCACACTCCATTTTAAATGATCCCTGGCCCAGTGAAAACGCCTGAGCTTGTGGATCTTGCTTAGAAATGGCTTCTTCTTTGCACTGTAGAGTTTCAGCTGGCAACGGCGGATGGCACGGTGGATTGTGTTCACTGACAATGGTTTCTGGAAGTATTCCTGAGCCCATTCTGTGATTTCCTTTACAGTAGCATTCCTGTTTGTGGTGCAGTGTCGTTTAAGGGCCCGGAGATCACGGGCATCCAGTATGGTTTTACGGCCTTGACCCTTACGCACAGAGATTGTTCCAGATTCTCTGAATCTTCGGATGATGTTATGCACAGTTGATGATGATAGATGCAAAGTCTTTGCAATTTTTCGCTGGGTAACACCTTTCTGATATTGCTCCACTAGCTTTCTGCGTAACATTGTGGGAATTGGTGATCCTCTACCCATCTTGGCTTCTGAGAGACACTGCCACTCTGAGAAGCTCTTTTTATACCCAATCATGTTGCCAATTGACCTGATTAGTGTTAATTGGTCTTCCAGCTCTTCGTTATGCTCAAATTTACTTTTTCCAGCCTCTTATTGCTACTTGTCCCAACTTTTTTGGGATTTGTTGACACCGTGAAAATTTGAATCAACGTATTTTTCCTTTAAAATGATACATTTACTCGGATTAAACGTTTGATCTGTCATCTACGTTCTATTACAAATAAAATATTGACATTTGCCATCTCCACATCATTGCATTCAGTTTTTATTCACAATTTGTTTAGTGTCCCAACTTTTTGGGAATCCGGTTTGTACATAGACAAACCCCTTAAAACAATAGGGGAGATTTATCAAAACTGGTGTAGAGGAAAACTGGCTTAGTTGCCCATAGCAACCAATCCAATTGCACCTTTCATTTTCCAAAGGATCTCTGGTTGGTTGCTATGAGCAACTAAACCAGTTTTTTTTTTTACTTTGCACCAGTTTTGATAAATCTCCTCTAGGTCATTTTCTGTAGACACATTCCCTCCTAGTCCTCATTTATACCCAACAGTTCGTTATTTAGGGATATCTCATAGAGAGAATGCCTGATGCATTGACCAATACTAAGAAAAATCCTTGAAACATGACCTGTTGGGGGTTATTTAAGGAGTGTTGTCAGGAAATGTAGGTTGTCAACCTGTAGTGAATGGCAGGAGAACCCCTTTTTTGTTGAAGACCTCTTTCTGCATCTTCCATGGTTTCAGGTGGCCCGTGTTATAGGGGTTCTGGCCTTAGGAAGAGCACTCTGATTGGCACTGTGATGGGATAGGCTTTGTTGTAAGTTAAGGTGGTTGACTCTGTCACGTGAACTCTGTGAAAAACCTTCCGAGATATAGACAGCGCGTTACATTTTTATATCCTCTTTCCGATGAAAAATGCATTAATTTACTTCCACACCCAAAACCTCTTAAACCGGATCAATTACCTTAATATGCTTCTCACCTCTTGACATCTCCCTTCGCTTAACTGAGTGATGGCTCAATGTGTATTAGTCTACAGCTACACAGCAATTTATGACCATGTGACATTAAGATCACAAACGGTGTGGCTGCTGGACTCACCTTGGATTTCTGCCAAATGTTATGACATGGTAACTTGCACTGTCGCAACGTGATCATCATTGGTTGTGATGTAGCAGGAATTTCTTCACGGTGGTGGCATCACTACCCTACATTTGTTCTGGTCCTGGGGGTCCTGCTGTTGAGACCCAACAGTAATTCAAGGAATGATGATGTAGTTCAGACAACTTTTTGTTGTTGCTGCCAAATAAATAATAAGCAACGTTTTGGGTACATGGACTTTAGAGGTAGAAAGCACAGTGCATAAAAATACAGATATACATAGGGGCAGTACAGATACACAGTAGATTCATTTTAGAAACATACAATATCTAGATGCCTTCTTGTGAGAACGTTTGGGACCACTTGGTTAGCTACACAGCCACCACATAAGATGAAGGAGTTGAAGGGGCCAAAAGGTTGGTGCCCCATCAGAACCTAGACTAGAAAACATATCATGTAGTGTAAGCACAAGCCGGATGAGTCCAACCCAAGTCGTATTGAATGCGTGGTAATGAGAAGTTATTGGATTATCGGTAGGAGATAAGAAGACACGTGTGTATGTTGACCTCCTAAAAACAAAAATTCAATGAACATGAAACATAAAAAGGAAAAGGCAGTGTAAAACATGTGCTAAGCCACTGGTAAATCCAATTGTCAATAAGCCATGTAACACCTGCATATTAACAGTACAACCCAGAATATAAAGAGAAGCTAAAAAAAAGTATGGGAGTCGGGGAGGGCAGGTGCCCAAACATGTCCAGGAATGTCTGGTGAGGGAAACCAAGGTAGCATCAAGATATGAACCTGGAGATGAGGACATAGGACATGGCTAATGTAGCCTCTGTGCCATAAAAGACTATACCAACACTAAAAAGTATAGGTGAGTAACTTACCTATGCAGGACTGATATCTGGGGATATAAACTGCCCAGGTGTACATAGGATTAGAGGCTGCGGGGCATTTAAATTCTAGAAGGGGTGGAAGGACTGGAAGGAATACCCATCAGTGTAATGCGTCATCATGGCAATGACTTCATGACGCTTCCAACTGTTATCCTCAAACTAGGGATACTGGGTATGTCATGTGTATGTGTGTGGTGACATTTCAAAAAAAGTTTCTAAAAAATGTAGTATTGAGGAAGTACTAGTGACAAGTGATTGGTTCCAAAGTCAGCTAAAAATGGAGTTGCATTCTGCTGGGCCTTTTAAGCCTGTCATTGTGTCTGAGCTTGGGCCCACCAAAGGATCCTGATACTCCAACAAAAGTCCTGGTGAGGAACTATCCTGATAAGGATCGTCTTGGGAATCGTGTGGGATTTAAAGTGTGGGATAAAATATAAAAGTTATTTGCCCCTTTAATTCATGTAGATAGCATCCAAGATGGGGTACCAGGAGAGTGATGGAGTCTGACACCTCCAAAATCAATTAAGCATACCACCTTGTAGGTGGCTACAAACTATAGGTTTCTTGTGAAAATCCAGTTTTCTAATCTCCTTATTTTTATGCAAATAAGGATTTCAGTGCACCATGGGCGGAGACAGTCCTTTTGGTGCACCAGTAATATCACCCAACATGTTTGTTTCACAGATTCTGAGATTTCAGAGGTGGTAGTGATGATGCGAAGCAAGCCAGGTGCATTGAATGGGGGGCAACCTTGTCCATGGTTCACTGTAAAGCTTATGCCCATAAAAAGAAGCATTTCTCAGAATTAGAGGAGCAGATTTCCACAAGAAAAGTATGGCTATGTTTTGGGGGGACTTAACCTGCATGGTGTTATACTTACTTCGAAACTGGTTTTGGAGATGACAGACTCCCTTTATGCTCCAGTATTCCAAGGACTGGACTTGCTGAACATTTTATAGGTCAGGAACAGTGGTATGACTACTGTTCTATAAATTAGTTGATTCCATTGGAAATGTAGTAATCAGTCATATCCAGGACGCTATAAAACTGTCTCGGTCTGTGGGGGAGTTAAAAACGACCTTTAGGATATCCTTATGTCTGACCGGGTCTGCTCACAGGGTAATTGTATGAAGTTTCAAGTCAGAAATGCAGACACTAGACTTATCTATAGATATAAAACACATGTGGAAAATATTAGAATTTTTGCTACTGTGCTTAAACGTTCTCAAGAGGTCTACTGAGCCGTTCTGATCTATCTTCTCAGTTTGCCACATACTCCAACTTAGAGGTATTTAAATAGTTGTCCTCCAAAAGTAGAGAAATGGTAACGTTCCTTTGACGGTACCCTGTATACTTATTTAGCATATTAACCTGCTCCCAGGGTCCATCCCTGTCTTCACTGCCTTCTGGCCCTTCAGGAATGGACAGAGTCATATACTCTGCTGTAGCCAGTGGTGACGTGTTCCAAGTGATAGGGAGCAGGTAAGTATGCTTTCCTTCACAGGTCTTGTGCGGGGGATTTAAAATAGAAGTAAATCCCAGAATATTCCTGCTCAGTTGAATACAGCACCCCGTGACTGCCCGTCTCTATGCTTCCCTATCGTAGACCACAGGAAATTTGCACTATCGATATTATTTAGCTTCTTGCTGTTGACAACCCCTGTCCTTACGCCCCTCACCAGGACCCCCCTTTATGAGAGCCTTTAGAGAACAAGTATGACCACAATCACAGCTATTCATCGTAGGTCATGGTAGCTGGACCCACAGTGATCTTCTGACCACTTCATAAAGGGTTGTCATCATAACACAACCCCATAAAGGAACAAAATGCTCAAAAATATCCCAGCCCTTCCTCCCTTCATCTCTTACTTTCCTTCAGGGCTCATTTACACGACTATGAATGAGTCCGCATCCGTTCCGAGGACCCATTCATCTCAACGGGGCCGCTAAAAGATGCCGACAGCACACCGTGTGCTGCGCGCATCCGTTGTTCCACAAATAAAGCAGGTCCTATTCTTGTCCACAATCGCAGACAAGAATAGGTATTTCTATAATAGGTCCGCCCGTTCCGTTCTGAAAATCCAAGTTTTGCAGATCCCACAATTTGCGCCCCGCGAAACAGGGCGGGGTCATGTGAATGCTACTTTCACACTGGCGTTTCTGGGTCCGCTTGTGAGATCCGGCTCTCACAAGCGGCCCGAAACGGATCAGTTCAGCCCCAATGCATTCTGAATGGATAAGGATCCGTTCAGAATGCATCGGTCTGGCTGCGTTTGGTCTCCGTTGCGGTTTTGAGGCGGTCGCTAAAACGCAGATTGCAGCGTTTTGGTGACCGCCTGACGATACGGATCTGTCCTGACTTACAATGTAAGTCAATGGGGACAGATCCGTTTTTCACTGACACAATATTGGTGCAATTGAAAGCGGATCCGTCCCCCATTGACTTTCAATGTAAGTCAGGACGGATTTGTTCTTTTTTTTGAATGAATAATGCAAACGGATCCGTTCTGAACGGATACAAGCGTTTGCATTATCGGTGCGGATCCGTCTATGCAGATACAAGACGGATCCGCACCGTACGCCAGTGTGAAAGTAGCCTTAGTCCTATTTTTCTCATATTACCGTTAAAATTAAGAAATATATAAAGAAATCTTCCGGTGCCCCTAGAAGATCATTAGTGTCCCCTACTTCTCCTCCTCCCCACTGGAAGACAAGTGGCTGCAGCTGGAGCATCCCTCCTCGGCCCTTTTTGCACTAGGTCAAACATGTTAACCCACCCTCCCCTGGCTGAGATGCCTCCTTCAGTGAGTCTTTAGACAGGGTAAAGCCGATTACCACGAGGTTAACCCCTTTCTTCTCTACAGGATTTCTGCTTGTGTCACTTACGGTCCTGCAGAAAGTGCTGCCAACTCGCCAGGAAGCAGGGCGGCTATATAGCGTGTTTACTTCTAGCATTCATGTCTAGGCTTCGTGTTTAATAACATTTGTGGCCAGACTGTATACTGCCTCTCATTCTTTCTATCTAAGGTGATTTTAACCTTTCTGAAGTGAGCGCCTTTTACATGTGTTAACTCGCTGCGGTATATACGGCGCTTCCTTCTTGTCTCTTTGTCTCCGTTAATAAACCCTACAATGAGAGTAAACATAACAAGCTTAAAACCGCTCCGTGGAATTGGATTGCGCCGTTACATGCCCCTCTTTCCATTCAGCAAATAAAACCCTTTTTTTCTTTGCATGTTACACAACAAAGGATTGAAAGTCGCCGGCCGTAGCGCAACCACGGATGATCAGGCGAGAAGCAGTTCCCCGGAACATTTCCTTCCTTCCATTCATTCATTCAGCTTGTAGCGTCTTGTTTAACCGTTTTAACTTAAGGCTTTAATGGGATTTTTTTTTTCTTCAAGTTTTTGTAACTTTTTGAATTGTTGACTGTTCCGTCTCCCTCCTAAATCCTCTTTTCTCATCACTTCTATGTAAACACCGGGCGATAAGTCTTCCTTTTACAGGCCTGTATTTGCACAAGCTGACTCCAGTTCATGTGAATCGTTTGCTGTTGACCCCGGAAAGTGAATTGCGATTTTTGATATATATATATATATATTTTTTAAACATATTATACAAAGAAAATAAGTCTTTAATGTAATGTTTAATAAACACGGCGTTATCTGCAGAGCATCTCGCCGTGACGTGACACATGTTCCTTCTCCCACGAAAAGTTTGCTCACTCCCTAACTCATTGTGAGCATTGCCAAGAAGGGAAGAATAAGGCGCGCAGTTTTTTTTCCCATGACCCTTAGACTCGCTCCATTCCAAGGACTTTATGTTTGGAAAGGCCTCGATAACAGCTTCTAGTTTTCGAATTCCCTTCGTAACATAACCCAGTATGACAGCAATTAGATCTTAACCCCCCTAACCCCCTCCAAGAAGGGTTCCTGGCAAAGTTACCGGGGCCACAGTTTCATAATGATAACCAGTCTGGTCTTCACACACAACATAATATTGCTACTGTGTAAGATTTTTCTGTGTTTTAATGTCAGCCATATAAATCTGATCTGCCAGGAATCGCCTTTGCAATAGCTTTCGGAACAATCATTACAAATTGCAGTAGGATTCTGGGAGCACAAGCCAAGGGAATTGGATCAAGTGAAGATGATATCCCCTTGAATTATTTATTTAATTTTTTTCACTAGCTGAAGGCATCTGTGTTGGTCCCATGTTCATATGTGCCCACATTCCTGAGATAAATGATGTTCTAATATATGCAAATGAGCCTCTAGGAGCAACAGGGGGCGTTGCCATTACACCTAGAGGCACTGCTCTCTCTGCAACTGCTGCCTCCTCTCCACTCTGATTGACAGAACCATTCATGATGAAGTTTACACTGCCTGACCCTGTCAAATTGCAGAGGACGCAGCAGTTGCTGAGAGAGCAGGGCCTCTAGGTGTAATGGCAACTCCCCCGTTGCTCCTAGAGGCTCA
Organism: Bufo gargarizans; assembly: GCF_014858855.1. Classification (NCBI taxonomy): domain Eukaryota; kingdom Metazoa; phylum Chordata; class Amphibia; order Anura; family Bufonidae; genus Bufo; species Bufo gargarizans. The sequence continues at coordinate 21,495,987 of NC_058082.1, read as the reverse complement.
TTTGCATATATTAAGACTTTTTTTTTCTCAGCAATGCGGACACCTATGAACACGGGAACAACACAGATGTCCTTCAGCTGCCAAGCGCACATGTAACAGGTCAGCCAGTGTACATAGGTACAGAACTGCTGACAGATGCCGTTCAATAACATATAAGACAAGCAATAAACTACGTACATCAATTATTAATTAACTATCACTAGAAACATGGGCAGATGTTAAGCATTTAAAATAAGTCATCCAGGGGGACATGATCTTCACTTGTATTCAGGGAATTATAATATACTTTATGGCTGTGTCGTAGCTGAGGACGTTTGTGAAATAGCAAGCAGGCAGGGGCATAGCTGGGGGCTGGCGGTGTATTTGCCATGGGTACCAGGGCGGGGGGAGCGCCAACAACCACACCAGTTCCTTCTTTCAATGTCGGCAGGGTGTAGCTCATGAAGGAAGTCCCTTGTGCTGAGCAGGCTCGGTGGGTATATAAGGTGGGTGATAGGCTGTCTGCACACATGTCCCTCTCTACTGCCATGGATAAAATGGACGATTTATCAGAGTTGCAGAAAGGGATGATTATTGGCTTTTGGGTAAATATTTCTGAAACTGTGCAGTTTATGATTTATTCTCGTGATGCTGTGGTGAAAGAATATCTTGAGTGGACAAATAGGACCATTGTGAATAAGCGACACGGAAACTGTGAAGTGCCACGTGCCATTGATGTGAGAGGTGAACGAAGGTGCGCGAGGGTGGACGGACATGCTTTAGAAAACAATTTTATATTTTTTGTCACAACCATTTCCTCATAGATTGTAAGCTCTTGCGTTTAGGGCCCTCACTCCTAGTGTTTTAATTGTATACTAGCCTGTACCTCTGTGATGCCTATTTTGGCTTTACTTTCTGAATTGTAAAGCGCTAAGGAATATGGTGGCACTATATATAAAGATTATTAGTATTATACTGTATCTAATAATGCACATGGAAGGTAACCTTTTTTTGAGGATCCCTGGTTTGCAGACCGAAATACGGATACGATCTTGTGCATGAGGCCTCAGCTTGAGGGGCCATCTAACCAGACATTTTGGAGGGACGTTGTGTTTGTCAGACAGTTGCTGTAAGCCAGTCAGCAGTGAAGAGGTTTTCTGGTACTTAGATATTGATGGCTCCTTCCAGTATGTAGTTTCTGGCCACCACACATTTCATTGGGAGCTGGCACGGCCAAACAGGGGACAGAACCTTGTGCCTCCGGCTCAGACCACTATAAAGTTTTGGTGCTGACAGTGACCCAAAACAACTGATTGATGTGGTGCCCGGTGTTGGAACCCCACGACCTGATAATGATAACCTATCCTGGGGATAGGTCATCAATATTCTACTCCAGGAAAACCCATTTAAGGACTTCAAAATCTCCTTAAAGGGGTTATCCCATATAAAGGGGTTATCCCACATAATATAGTACATGACAACCTCTTTCTAACAAAGCTAAAACCAGCCCTGTACCTCACATAGATCCAGAGATCTCCCCATTCATTGCTCAGCTAGATTTACCATATCAAGCTGACAGCTCAAGGGAAGTGTCTTTTCTGCTGCAGCTCAGGGGCGTGTCCATGCTCTTTCTATCACAGCTCAGGGGGCGTGTCTCAGCTCTTCCTATCACAGCTCAGGGGGCGTGTCTCAGCTCTTCCTATCACAGCTCAGGGGGCGTGTCTCAGCTCTTCCTATCACAGCTCAGGGGGTGTGTCTTAGCTCTCTCTATCACAGCTCAGGAGGCAGTTGGAGGATGAAATTGAGCATGTGCGGCCTTCTCAGTGAGCAGGACAAAGAAATAAGTAAAAAACAAACAGCAGGTGGTGCTATACAGATACATTTTATTGAATAACTTAGTGGCTCTGCAAAATTTTTAATGACATGCAATTACAAAAGTATTCAGATCCAGGTGCTAATTTGAGAACTGTAGAATTTTTTTTCGGGAACAAATGCTTTAAATGATAAAAATATGCTGGCATGGAAGCAAAACCCTTGACCGGTTGCAATTCACAATACAACCACATAGCCACTTATAGCATAAACATCTTGTGACAGAATGATTCAAAATCGTTTTTTTGTTTTTTTCTTAAAACGCTGGTTGCCTCACAGCACATACAGTGAGGAACAGAAGTATTTGAACACCCTGCGATTTTGCAACTTCTTCCACTTCGAAATCATGGAGGGGTCTGAAATTCACATTGTGGCGTTCATTCCCACTCTGAGAGACAGAATAAAAAAATAATAATCAGGAAATCACATTGTATGATTTTTAAAGAATTTATTTGTCTTGCACTGCTGAACATAAGTATTTAAACACCTGAGAAACAGCAAGAATTCTGGCTCTCAAAGACCTGTTACTGAGCCTTTTAAAAAGATGGGACAGGTCACTGTCGGTAGAACACTGCAACATCATGGTTTCAAATCATGCATTGCACATAAGGTTCTCCTGCTCAAGTCATCACATGTCCAGGCCCGTCTGAAGTTTGCCAATGACCATCTGGATGATACAGAGGAGGCATGGGAGAAAGTCATGTGGTCAGATAAGACCAAAGTAGAACTTTTTGGTCTAAACTTCACTCGTCGCGTTTGGAGGAAAAAGAAGGATGAGTTGCATCCCAAGAACACCATCCCTACTGTGAAGCATAGGGGTGGTAACATCATGCTTTGGGGGTGCTTTTCTGCGAAGGGGACAGGACGACTGCACTGTATTAAGGAGAGGATGAATGGGGCTATTTATTGTGAGATTTTGAGCAACAACCTCCTTCCCTCAGTCAGAGCATTGAAGATTGGTCATGGCTGGGTCTTCCAACATGACAATGACCCGAAGCACACAGCCAGGATAACCAAGGAGTGGCTCCGTAAGAAGCATATCAAGGTTCTGGAGTGGCCAAGCCAGTCTCCAGACCTAAATCCAATAGAACATCTTTGGAGGGAGCTGAAACTCCGTGTTGCTCAGCGACAGCCCCGAAATCTGACAGATCCTGAGGAGATCTGTGTGGAGGAGTGGGCCAAAATCCCTGTTGCAGTGTGTGCAATCCTGGTCAAGAACTACAGGAAACGTTTGACCTCTGTAATTGCAAACAAAGGCTTCTGTACCAAATATTAACACTGATCTTCTCAGGCGTTCAAATACTTATGTTCAGCAGTGCAAGACAAATACATTCTTTCAAAATCATAAAATGTGATTTCCTGATTTTTTTGTTGTTGTAAATTCTGTCTCTCAGAGTGGGAATGCACCTACAATGTGAATTTCAGACACCTCCATGATCTCTAATTGGGAAAACTTGCAAAATCACAGGGTGTTCAAATACTTCTGTTCCTCACTGTATATGTTGAGGAAAGGTGAGGAAAGACACCTATATAGTTTATTTTGCCACTACAGAATCAGTGCCCACTGCCCGTGTGTATTAAAGGGGCATCAATTCATAAAGTTCATTCGCTGTTATCCTGATGCCTTCTATGTTTAGAAGTTACTTCTCAGAGATCTAAAACTTTCCTGACCTTGCAAGTGACTGTATCTGTGTTAATCCGTGTGAACACTCCGCATCCTCATTTACCATTTATGCCGTTTAAAGTTCATGGTTTATCAGCTTAATCGGATAACTGGCTCTATGTTCACAATCTGCTGTGCAGGCAAAGCTGTCCCAGCGTGCCATGTTCTGCTTGAAAGCAAATTGAGTGCAGTAAGTGAAGCAGCTGGTGTAGACCACAGCTGCTCAAGAAGGGGCGATGCTGGGGATGGCACAACGTGTCCCTGGATTTGCCATATCTTAGATGCAGGTGGTGGAAATGTTATAGGAGGTATTCATTTTCTATTTCAGATAAAAATTGATGATGGGAAGTCGATATCTGAGATAAATTTGCATTGAAGTCCTATATCACTGTGGAATTAGTTGGGGTTTCCATTATATACCCCAGACAGATGATCGTGGACGATTCTAATTCATCTTTAAATTTTAGTATTTATTTCCCCAATAATTTACTTTTCCGAGGACCATATTGGTGTGATGCCGGCAACCTGTAGCTGCCAATGTCTATTCCTGGTGGTCACCAGCATTGGAGAATGTACCTGATTCATAGCATTAGGCCCTGCGCTGAGAACCGGACACTGCCCCTGTGTATTAAAGAGGCATCTATTCATAAAGTTCATTCACTGCTATCCTGATGCCTTGTATGTTTAGAAGTTACTTCTCGGAGTTCTAAAACTTTCCTAACCTTGTAGTCTGGGTAAAGCCTGGTGATCCAAGGTCTATGGCAGAGTATACCTGTCTCAGCGTCTTCTTCTGGTCACTCAGTAGTCTGGCAGAGTCTCCTCCTCTAAGCACTGTTCCCTAACTGCAGAACACTAGGGGCTCTGACTGCTCTCCTTATATACAGTTTCTGGCTGAACTAGAACCTTCTAGTGGGAGGGGTGGAGTGGAGAAACTCAGCACAAACCGATACAATGTTACACTTTCCATCTCTCATAGACTTGCATTAGAGCTTCAATGATACTCAATGGCAATGACACAGCAGTTTTTACAGACAAAAACAGGTTTTCAGACATACCACATTTTTAGCCCTATAAGATGCACCTGCCCATAAGATGCACCTCGGTTTTAGAGGGTGAAAATGGGAAAAAAAATATTTTGAACAAAAGGTGTGTTAAAATTTTTAATAAAATAACAGACCAATATTTTAATATTAATAAGGGGTGACTTTATTGGGGGGTCACTTTATTAGGGGGGTCACTTTATTAGCAGTGGGGTCATTAGGGTTACCTTAGAGAATCTTTCTGTCAGGGCACAGTTCTGCACTTAGCCAGGAGCAGGCAGTGTGACGACTAAGAGGCGGAACAGGGATGTGTGACCGAGAAGTCTTCTCCGCCCCTCGTCTGACTGCTCCTGCGCTCCTCAACTTTCCTCCCCCTCCTCCTTATCAGCGCTTCGGGCTGGCCGGTCTTTACCACCCAGCACTTGCTGAGGCCGGCCGGTTGCCTTCCACAGACAGTCCGCAGAGGCGACCATCCCCTGCACCACAGCGGCACCCGCTACCTGACACTGAATACCCGCAGCGCGTCCGGCTCCTTCGGTAATCACCAAGCATCAGCAGCGCGCCCGGCCCTTTGATCATCGCAGCGCAGCAGCGCGAAAGGTACACTACAGTAATGCCGGACATGTTTTTTCCCTATATTCACCCCATTAGACGCACTAACTTTTTTCCTCCATTTTGGGGGGGGGGGGGAGTAAATCTTATAGGGCAAAAAATATGGTAATAACATAGCAGCACCTGGCATCGAAAAGGTCAGTCTGTCTGTTTTTGGTGGTAAACAAGTCTGTCTTGTAACAAGTCTGGCTTGTTCTGGCCGCTAGTGTTCTGCAGTTAGGGAATAGTGCTTAGAAGAGGAGACTCTGCCAGACTACTGACTGACCAGAAGAAGACGCTGAGACAGGGATACTCTGCCACAGACCCTAGGCCACCAGTCTTTGTCCAGAGTACCAGCCTTCTGAGAAAGAGAGGCACAGCTAGCTGAGGCCTTTCACCAAGCCTCAAACTTTGCTTATGCCAGGGAGGACATTGGAGAAGCCAGCCCTATGCCTCGTCTGTATTGTTTTGCGTCTGGATTCTTCCAGTAAAGAAGTTCACTGGTTTACTGCAGACCCTGACTCTCTGGACTTATTTCTCATTGAGGTGCACCACAACTTACCATCCCTTCCAGAGAGCAGCAACACGTGGTGACACATCGATAGTGTCCGGTGGACCCAGCGTAGCTTTGGCTCCACCCCAAACCTGGCCACTGCACAGACCTTAGACTATTAACCGGATTTAAAATAAGCTGCCTGACCTGATTTCTGTCGACCCTGTGCTGTTCACGCTGACCTTTGGAATTTTTACTGAATTGTATGAACTCTGCCTGCCCTGAACTTGCCCTGTTCCTTACTACAGTTTTGCCTGATCCCTTGGTGTCTCATGACCCCTGTGGGTCAGCACTCTACTGTACAGAGACTACCCCAGGAGTTGGCAGCCTGGTGGTTCCCCTGTAGCAGAGTCCAGATCCCTATATACAGGTTAAAGGGTGAAGACTGGGGAGGTGGGGTAGCAGGTCCTTAGATAATGCCTTTTGGAGTAACCCTCAAGCCAAATCTATTCAGTGACACAGGGGACCCACGTCTGATTCTGTTACAGTTGTCAGTTTGTAGTATTATAAAGGGCCACAGTTCAGCTTATCCAGTTTACAGTGTTATGTCAGCAACAATATTGGCTTCAGTGCCCCACAATAATAGAGACACACAGTAACAGTGCTCCACAGTATTAACTATCTCAGTGCCCCCAGAGCGATGACAACCACAGTGCCCTACTGCAGTGATAGACATAATGCTCCTCATGCCTGATAGCCACAGAGACATCCATGAAAGCCAGCTACCAAGCTGTCAGCCAAGTGTCAGCCAGTGAACACCCCAAAATATCTCCAGATGTTTCCATCCTTAGCTCTAATTTGGGCAAGAACTCTAATTTCTCATGAAACTAATTCAATACAGTTTTGTGAGATGCTAGCAAAACCCTTGACAGCCTGAAATTCACACCAGAACCTCTGGGTGATCACATATAGGATAAACAACTCCCAATAGAGGATCACAGATCATGTTGGGCATTGGTCAAAAATTCTGTCCTAATTAATTTCATAATATAGGTTGAAGTACCATTTTTCTGATACAGATCTCCTATAACAACATGGAGTTAAATAGATTTTCTGAGAACCTCAAACATTTATGTAAAAGAAGCCTTAATTGCCTGTCTGATCCTCTGCTGCTCCAATGTTCCCCACCGTTCTTTGTTTCTGGTGCTGCAGCGATAATATCCTTGACTTCCCTTCATGACTACTGAGGCCATTAATTGGTAGCAGTGATAATGTAGGGTAGTCATGGATATCATCACTTCAGCACTGGATGCAAAGACAGACGAGGAGAACCAAACTGGCAGCATTTGAAAGACTGGGGATCAGATAGGTGAGCAAGGCATACACACTACAGGAGAGAGGACCCTTCCCATAAAAGCTTACAATCTACAGGAGAGAGGTCCCTGCCCATAAGAGCTTACACTCTACAGGAAAGAGATCCCTGTACATAAACAGCTTACACTCTACGAGAGAGAGGTCCCTGCCCATAAGAGCTTACACTCTACAGGAAAGAGATCCCTGTACATAAGAGCTTACACTCTAAAGAAGAGAGGTCCCTGCCATAACAGCTTACACTCTACAGAAGAGTCCCTGCCCATAAGAACTTACACTTTACAGGAGAGAGGTCCCTGCCCATAAGAGCTTACACTCTCTACAGGAGAGAGGTCCCTGCCCATAAGAGCTTACACTGTACAGGAGAGAGGTCCCTGTACATAAGAGCTTACACTCTACAGGAAAGAGATCCCTGCCCATAAGAACTTACACTCTACAGGAAAGAGATCCCTGCCCATAAGAGCTTACACTCTACAGGAGAGAGGTCCCTGCCCATAAGAGCTTACACTCTACAGGAGAGAGGTCCCTGACCATAAGAGCTTACACTCTACAGGAGAGAGGTTCTTGCCCATAAGAGCTTACACTCTACAGGAGAGAGATCCCTGTACATAAGAGCTTACACTCTACGAGAGAGAGACCCCTGCCCATAAGAGCCTACACTCTACAGGAGAGAGGTTCTTGCCCATAAGAGCTTACACTCTACAGGAGAGAGATCCCTGTACATAACAGCTTACACTCTACAGGAGAGAGGTTCTTGCCCATAAGAGCTTACACTCTACAGAACAGAGGCCCCTGTACATAGGAGCTTACACTCTACGAGAGAGAGACCCCTGCCCATAAGAGCCTACACTCTAAAGAAGAGAGGTCCCTGCCCATAAGAGCCTACACTCTAAAGAAGAGAGGTCCCTGCCATAACAGCCTACACTCTACAGAAGAGTCCCTGCCCATAAGAGCTTACAATCTACAGGAGAGAGGTCCCTGCCCATAAGAGCTTACACTCTACAGGAGAGCGGTCCCTGCACATAAGAGCTTACACTCTACAGAATAGAGGTCCCTGTACATAAGAGCTTACAATCTACAGGAGAGAGGTCCCTGCCCATAAGAGCTTACACTCTACAGAATAGAGGTCCCTGTACATAAGAGCTTACAATCTACAGGAGAGAGGTCCCTGCCCATAAGAGCTTACACTCTACAGAATAGAGGTCCCTGTACATAAGAGCTTACACTCTACAGGAGAGAGGTCCCTGCCCATAAGAGTTTACAATAAGTTATTCTACCCACTTCCTCCCTGTAGCCCAGGGGTTCACAACCTGCGGCCCTGGATTCAGTCCTCGATACCAATATGTGTGGCCCCTATGCCTCTCTGTGTTTAGTGACTACTCATATATATTTTCCAAGTATTCTCCCATTGGATGGGATTCCTGGAAGTGTAATTATTCATTCATTTTATAAACCATTCGTATGTCATAAAAGTTTGAGTCTGTAATACCCCTTTAAGCTTTATTTTCAGCCCTTTGTTCAGTCTGATAGTGTAGCCCCCGTACTAGAAAAGGTGGTGCACCACTCTGTCCAGCATGGACCTTAAATGTGAGACAGGGAGAGCTTTGTGTTCTGATTGGGTAAGCAGCAGTTTGTCTTTGGTAATCGGGGAAACCTGGGCTATTGTTTACTAGAGAGAATGGGAACCCTAAAACCACATACTTAGAGGTATCTGGCAGTATTAGGAACTGAATTGCGGTATTATGTGGACTCATTATGGGAGTAATAAATAAAAACTACACATTTTTGTGCAGTATGATGTAAGCATGAATTCTAGGAAAACTGTCTAAAAATGGCAATGAAGGGACACAATACTTTGCTTGATAGTTAGGGGTGGGGGGATTTTATAAAACCAGCCCTGCCCCAGATTACACAGAGTGCATTTTTATTTAATTTTTAATAATCTGACACCTCAAATATAGACCCAAATATGGCAAATTATCAGAATTTTTATTGTAGTAATTACAAACATCTCATTTTATGACTAGGTATGCCCCATATTTCTCAGAATTTAGAAAAAAAAAACTTTCATTTTGGTTCTAGTTCTAAAGCGTTAACATATGGTCGGAAAGAAAGAGCATATGGAATATGACACCGAAGTCACGGCGAGTAATGCAAATGTTCCTGTTCCTTGTGATCGTTTGCTTTTATGTCCGTGTGGATTTGCCCACCCATGCCCTAAACATGTTAAGCTTCTGCTTGACTTATTCCATGCCTCTCCTTGGGGGTCTTCAACTTAAAAATGGAATTTGCAGGCTTAAATGGTAAATTACAACACAAAATATTTTGTTATCTTTTTTTTACCTCTTTATGCTGTTGCGGTTATTGCTATACTGTAACGTTTGCATTTAGGTTATTTGTTTGCTAGGTCTTCATGGTGACTTCACATATCTTTGCAGCCCATTGAAAGGCGTCAGGCCTTATTCAGAGAATCAATAACTAGGAAAGCAGTTTTGTGGTAACTGCAGTTGAAATTCCCCCCCAGTGGGAATCCTAACATAAGGGTCTAATTTCTGGTAGCCAAATGTTCTAAGTTAAAATGGCTACAGATAAATTCCAGCAAACATTTGGCCTCTTCTACCCAGATCCTCCAAGTGTACTAATCTAATTTCTTTGTTTGATACTGCCAAAAAATGTACAACTAATTTTTACCGTTTTTTTTTTAATATTTAGCTGGAATTGAGCAAATTCAGAAAAGCAGTTTACTAGACCTTAGTCTGTCCTCTGGTCTATTCATTGAGTGAGTTGTTGGATATCACAACATGAAATGTTCTGTTTGATGTGTGGTACTCAACATTGGCACGCCAGGAGCAAATAAAGGTTGCTGGACCAAGTCAATGGAAATGGTTAGCGTAAATTGAGTTGTTATGACTTCTGCTGTCAAGCATTTTTGGGGCATCTATGACCCAGGATTTGTGGGTTCATATGTGGTCAAGCATTTATGTGTTTGTGGCCGGGCATTAATGGGATCATCTGTGGCCAAGCATGTATGGATTAATCTATGACCAGAAATGTATGTATTAATATGTGGTCAAGCATTTATGTGTTTGTGGCCAAGCATTAATGGGTTCTTCTGTGATCAAGCATTTATGGTTTAATCTGTGGCCAAGTTCAGTGGCATAACTAGAAATGACTGGGCCCCACAGCAAATTTTTAAATGGGGCCCCCACCCAGCAACTTCTTTGCAACCTTCACTCCTGTGGCTGGCCACGCCGTCCATTTCCTACAGTGTCACTGTATATAATGTCATTGTATAACACTGTTGAGGGGGCCCTGACAATAAAAATCTTTTAGCCCTCCTCCTGAGTGGGTCCTTTCTGAGTTGGGGCCCCAAAGTTTCCCTTATAGCTACGCCCCTGTATGGGTTCATACGTGGCCAAGTACTTGTGCGATAATCTGCGTTGAAGCACATAGTGCCCTTTTGTGGCCAGGCATTTATGGGATTATCTGTCTCCAGGTATTATTGTGATCATCTAAATAGGTTGAAGCACTTATATGGCCTATGCATGTGGCTCTGCATTTATGGGATCATCTGTAGCCAGGCATTTATAAAGTCATATGTGGTCAAGCATTTATGGGTTTTCTTTTGTAGCCAAGAATGTATGGGTTCCTCTATGGCAGGCATTTATGAGGTAATTTGGGTCAAAGCATTATAGGTCCCTCCGTGGCAAGCCATTTATGAAACTATCTGTTGCCAGGTATTTATGGAATAATCTGGGTTGAAGCAGTTAAAGGGCCATCTGTGTCCAAGCCTTCCAGCGTTCATCTGTGGGCAGACTTTTAGAGGTGGATGTTTGTGGCTAAGCATTTATGGGTTCTTCTGTGGCCAGGCATTTCTAGGATAGTCTGTGTGTAAACACATATAAGGCCCTCTGTGGCTAGGCATTTCTGGGATAATCTGGGCCTAAACACTTATAGGGCTTTCTGTGAACAGACATTTAAGGGATCACCTTTCTCCAGGTATTTATTGGATCCTCTGGTTCAAAGCACTTATAGGGCCGTCTGGGTCCAAGCATTCATGGGTTTATCTGTGGCCAAGAAATTTATAGAGCCACTGGTGGCTAGACATTTATGAGATCATCTGAATTGAAGCACATATAAGGCCCTCTGTGGACAGGCATTTATACAATCATCTGTGGCCATGCATTTCATCTTTGGCCTGGCACTTAAAGGAGTATTCCCATCTCAGACAATGGGGGCATATCACTAGGACATGCCCCCATTGTCTCATTGGTGCGGGTCCCACCGCTTTGACCTGCACCTACAACGAGAACGGAGCGGGGAGAGCTGTGGATGGAGGACTCCAGATTTCCCGGGGTCCGTCCACCACCAAGCGCTGCTCACATAGAAGCGAATGGGAGTGCACCGCGCATGTGCGGCCCCAGCTCCTATTCATTTCTATGGGGCAGACGGAAATAGCCGAGCCAGGAATGGAGGGTGGCTGCGCATGTGCAGTGCGCCCTCCGTTCATTTCCCCGCTCCGTTCTCATTGTAGGTGCAGCTCCCAGTGGTGGGAACCGCACCTATCAAACAATAGAGGCATATCCTAGCGATATGCCCCCATTGTCTGAGATGGGACAACCCCTTTAAGGAATAATCTTGGTCGAAGCACTTACAGGACCTTCTCTGGCCAAGTATTTATTGGATCAGAATAAATCCTACCTAAACCAAAAATAACAATAAACAATACCATATGTGGCATCACTTTTAGGCCAAATAATTACATGCACAAACCCCTAGATGAAGACATGCCGAAATGCGTGCTACCATGGGCGCCCATCTTGGGGTGTGGGACACAGCATGGGTAATGGTCTGTTCTTGAATTATATCTGACTTTACATGTGCAATTGTTTGCAGATAATTGTATCGGGCTCGGTATTTCTTTGGCACTTAGCACTTTATGTCTAGCCTCTATGTATATAGCTAACACTGTCATCCCTATTTGAGACCCTCTCCCTCCAATGATGTCGCATTTCTCTGCAAAATGTTTTTATCCTGATGTCTAATAAAGTATATGAGTTATTGTAGTTGTCTAGTAATTTCTGTAGGTTTGTGTATTTATTGGATCAGCAAGAGTGACCGGGCACATGTTGGGTCCTACCTGAAGTTGGCATGAAGACTATGTGGACTATCTTAGTTACCAAAATTGCTCCCCAAAAAAGCCTCATTGAGAGACTAAGGGGCACATTTATTAAAATGCCGGTCCTAATAAAGCCCTAAACTGGTGGTGGATCAGCCGCAATTATGAAGAGGCGCAGGCCTCTTCATAATTTCGGCGCCTCCAGCTCCAGCTCTAAATGTAAGACAGCTTCCGAGCTGTCTTACATTCAGACCTTTTTCTACGCCTAAAACGGGCTTAGAAAATGATGAATGAGCCCGTCCCCTTTCCCTGCCCACAATTTAGGACTTGGCGTGAGCAGGGCAAAGTCGCAGATAGCGGCGCAACTAACTGTCGGGCCGCTATCTGCGCCTGAAATATGCCTAAGGCTACTTTTACACCAGCGCTTTTGCTGGATCATGGATCAGCAAAAACGCTTCCGTCACAATAATATAAACGCCTGCATCCATTCTGAATGGATCCGGTTGTATTACCTCTAAAATAGCCATGACGTCTATAAAACCATTATAAGTCAATGGGGGGATGGATATGTTTTATTTTGTGTCCGAGAAAATGGATCCGTCCCCATGACTTAAATTGTGAGTCATGACTGATCCGTCTTGCTCCGCACCACATTGCGGACAAAAAAAATTCTGTTTGTAGCGTTATACTGTCCACGATGGGGAAGCAACCAAATGGAACGGAATTCACTTTGGTGCACTCCATTTCGTTCAGTTCAGTTTTGTCCCCATTGACAATGAATGGGGACAAAACTGAAGCGTTTTTCCCTCGATATTGAGATCCTCGATACGTGTGAGTTATGGTGGGCCGATGGGCGTAGTAGCAGTTTTACTCACAGTTAGCAGCACTCCCTGGGCCGGCGTGCAGTGAATGGAAGGACAGCACCAGTTCCTTCGGGGCACACTCTGTTGTCCAGGGACTCCCACCAGATGGTGGTTGAGGTGCCCTTGGTGGTGTGGTTTTTAAGGTGCCGTGGAGGCAGAGTCCCTGGTGTTCGTGACGCCAGCACCGTAAGGTGCAAATAGGTGATAAGTTCGCATAATAAGGGGACCAGTTCTCTTTACAAATTCCCAGTACCTTACTGAAGCTGATCCAAAGGTCATCAATGTGTACAAAAATCATTTACAGCAAGGCGGCTTCTACAATGGTTCAGGTTAGTTCCCAGAAGTTGCATAAGGGGTAGTTCGATCTTTCTCCCTTGTTTCTCCAGGCTGGAGGGATGGATTATATCTGGTGTACTGTATAGTCATATACCTCTGTATCCTCTCTAGGAATACTATCTCCTGACAGGCGGCCTTTCTGTCTTTGGTTATGGTGGGCAGCTTGTATCTTAGAATCTCTCCACCAAATGCAAAGGAGACTGGAGCCTGATAAACGACAATTACCTTCCTTTGCCAATATTCTCACTCCCACTCTGGGTTGCCTGGATCTTCTATAATCTTTCCCATCTATGGGCTGGTACATGGAACTAAGTCTGAAGTTTAGATAACTCTCCAAAATGGCTGCTGAGGTGCAGCTTTTCCCACAGACATCCCACTCTCTTCCTTCTTCTTCTCCTTTCAGAGAGCAGAGTGGAGTCAGCCCTGGGAGGTTTGTTAGAACCCCCCCCCCCCCCTCCCTATGCAACTTTATGGGAACTCAGGCACGATCACAGTATTAAGCAGTGTGTTTCAGGACACTGCACTATGACGGATCTCAATAGTGGAAAGGGAAAGCGCAGGTGTGAAAGTAACCAATTTTAGCATAGTAATGACCCCCTAAGTTTTCCAGTGAGTTCTGTAACACAAAAATCTGAACTGTGACTGGTTTCTTGGGGATACAGTTTTTGGGTGTACTTCCCATTCAAAGGCTAAGCACTCGCTTGACACTCTTTTCTAGTTTTGGCATTCTATTTCCATTCTACTGAAGGCTCATGTCCTTTGAATGCATACTTTTAGGAAATGTTCACATCTGCTGGAGGTGGTGCGTTGGATCCAGCTGAGCCCCAGGGCTTGTTCACCTCTATGGTGACTTTTCCATTAAGAGAAAAAAATACAAAAATGGATTGAATGTTGGCTACAAGCACCTTAGATCTCTATCCACCATCCATTGAGTTTAACAGGGGTCAGCAACCTTTGGCACTCCAGCTGCTGTGAAACTACAACTACCCCCAGCGTCCTTACTTGTTCAGCTTTTCTTGTATGCATTCTGGGAGTTGTAGCTGGATCTCCGGACTATAATGTAAACTCCGTTCTGTCATGTATCTGTTATTTTTTCTGAAAGTCCCATAGACATGACTTTTCCCAAAAAAGTATCAGAAACCTAATAGAACAGACACTGAGCATAACTGATGCCCAAATCACCCATTTCAACAAATGGGGATTAAAAAAATGCACGATCTTTCCATTTTTCTCTTCTTCTGATGGAAAAAAAAATCATGGAAAACTCAGCGCAGATGTGAACAAGCCCTTATCTTGCAGATGAGCCAGATATTTTTTGTTAGAACTGATTTTGTTCTATTTATTTTAATTTTAATTTTGCTTGTACATTCCGAGAGGTCATCCCGGTAAGAAGAGTCACTGAAAGACTTGCGTCCCGTGATTTACACATGTGCTGTCTTTGGCTCTGGCCAGATTAGAGCACTTTGGAGTATAAACCACATTTGACTATTATTTATCCCCCGACATCTGCTATTTAGAAGACGTTTGCCTGATGTAGGTCTTAGAAAATGTTTTTTTTCTTTTGGTCCTCCTCTTCCTCGAGGGAGAGAAATGCATTGTTTCCCTGCCAGCAGACCTTGTTCAGAGTCCTGGGTGTAGACGCGCACCCCAAATGTATAAGATCACTGTGCCTAAAGTAACTCCTTCCCGGTACCAAGATCTTTTTTTCGGTACTAGAGGTATTCTGCTTCTTCTGTTGTTTTTGACTCTTCGGTATAGAATTGTGTCTAATGCACATATCACATCCTGTGGGGGCATTACATACCACATAGGACTCTATGTGAGGGATTATTTTTTTATGCAGGAACGGACAAGAGTCTATTGCAACGCATCCAAGTAATGCAGGTGCTTGATGAGCTGCTGCCCACCTACCAAAAGAGAAGAAAGTCCTTCAAGTACAGTCAGCTCCATAAATATTGGGACATCAACACAATTCTAAAATTTTTGGCTCTATACACCACCACAATGGATTTGAAATGGAACAAACAAGATGTTCTTTAACTGCACACTGTCAGCTTTAATTTGAGGGTATTTACATCCCAATCAGGTGAACGGTGCAGGAATTACAACATTTTGCATATGTGCCTCCCACTTGTTAAGGGACCAAAAGTAATGGGACATAATAATAATAATCATAAATCAAACTTTCACTTTTTAATACTTGGTTGCAAATCCTTTGCAGTCAATTACAGCCTGAAGTCTGGAACGCATAGACATCACCAGACGCTGGGTTTCATCCCTGGTGATGCTCTGCCAGGCCTCTACTGCAACTGTCTTCAGTTCCTGCTTGTTCTTGGGGCATTTTCCTTTCAGTTTTGTCTTCAGCAAGTGAAATGCATGCTCAATCGGATTCAGGTCAGGTGATTGACTTGGCTATTGCATAACATTCCACTTCTTTCCCTTAAAAAACTCGTTGGTTGCTTTTTCAGTATGCTTTGGGTCATTGTCCATCTGCACTGTGAAGCGCCGCCCAATGAGTTCTGAAGCATTTGGCTGAATATGAGCAGATAATATTGCCCGAAACACTTCAAAATTCATCCTGCTGCTTTTGTCAGCAGTCACATCATCAATAAATACAAGAGAACCAGTTCCATTGGCAGCCATACATGCCCACACCATGACACTACCACCACCATGCTTCACTGATGAGGTGGTATGCTTAGGATCATGAGCAGTTCCTTTCCTTCTCCATACTCTTCTCTTCCATCACTCTGGTACTAGTTGATCTTGGTCTCATCATGTCCATAGGATGTTGTTCCAGAAATGTGAAGGCTTTTTTAGATGTCGTTTGGCAAACTCTAATCTGGCCTTCCTGTTTTTGAGGCTCACCAATGGTTTACATCTTGTGGTGAACCCTCTGTATTCACTCTGGTCAAGTCTTCTCTTCATTGTTGACTTTGACACACATACACCTACCTCCTGGAGAGTGTTCTTGATCTGGCCAACTGTTGTGAAGGGTGTTTTCTTCACCAGGGAAATAATTCTTCGGTCATCCACCACAGTTGTTTTCCCTTTTGGTGTTGCTGAGCTCACAGATGCGTTCTTTCTTTTTAAGAATGTTCCAAACAATTGTTTTGGCCAGGCCTAATGTTTTTGCTATGTCTCTGATGGGTTTGTTTTGCTTTTTCAGCCTAATGATGGCTTGCTTCACTGATGGTGACAGCTCTTTGGGTCTCATCTTGAGAGTTGACAGCAACAGATTCCAAATGCAAATAGCACACTTGAAATGAACTCTGGACCTTTTATCTGCTCATTGTAATTGGGATAATGAGGGAATAACACACCCCTGGCCATGGAACAGCTGAGAAGCCGATTGTCCCATTACTTTTGGTCCCTTAACAAGTGGGAGACACATATGCAAACTTTTGTAATTCCTACACCGTTCACCTGATTTGGATGTAAATACCCTCAAATTAAAGCTGACAGTCTGCAGGTAAAGCACATCTTGTTTGTTTCATTTCAAATCCATTGTGGTGGTGTATAGAGCCAAAAATGTTAGAAATGTGTTGATGTCCCAATATTTATGGACCTGACTGTCAGTAAATGTTAAATTTGCGAGACAACCCCTTTAAAGGGGTAATCCGCTTATGTTGTTATCCCCTATACATAGGTGATACAACCAGGGTACTCCCTACTGCTGGAACCCCCAACGATTAATAGACTGGGCCTCCATACTACATGGGGCCCCCCAAAATGAAGTGGAGTGGCTGGTCAGGCATTTGCACAGCTGATGCAGTAATTTCTATGGGAGTTATGGAAAAAGCTGAGGGCCGTATTCTAGAGCTTCCAAAAAAAAAAAAATGAATGGGGAGGCTGCGAACATGCCCAATGCCTTTCCGTTCATTTTGGTGGGCTCCATAGGGTAGGGGGGGGGGGAGCCCGTCACCATGTTTTCACCGTTCTAATAGCCATCCCCTAACCTGTGAATACAGGATAATTTAACATAACCAGAATACCCCTTTAAAGAGTGTCTGTCAGCATCAGTCACTCAGTGCTGACAAATTCCAAGGGACAACCAACAGATTTTTTAGGCACCTGGTGGTCTGGAAATTTTTACAAATCTGGAAATCTTTTACGTTCCCAACACAATCTCAGTCTCAGTCTTGTAGCAGGTAGAGAATAAAGCCGCCTGGTGGAAGTCCATCATATATATGAAACCTCAGTGCTGACGCGTTTTGGAGAGGACATTCAAGCATCTTTACAGTGTCCATCCAGAGGGCAGTTTCTCAGCGGTCTTCACCTTTAAGTGGTGGATGATGAATCATAAATCCGGTAGCAGGATAAGAATGGAAAACCTTGTACTTGGTTTTCTGTGTAATTACTATGATTATTACAGAGAGGTATAGCGGGTGCGTTAGGATTTCAATATGTACGGCATAAATATGGCTTTGTGGACGGCTGACTAATGGGTTTAGATAAAATTTCGCCATGTCCATGATATAAAAAAGTATAATTTTATCATCCATCCTTAAAACCAGATGAAATTTAGCCCAGACTGCTGACTGTGTTTAATATGTAACTACATGTTTGCATTGGACAAAGATCAGAATGGTGGATTAGCGACCTTGGTTAGCTACAAAATTGGTTTCATGTTCCTTCAGATTTTATTTCATATCAAGTTTAACTTTGCAATTTATCTACTAGACGAGCAATGTATTACATTATTTATCCAGACACTCTATGCATTATGTGTGCTGGCACGGGATGATATTCATCTGAAAGCTTCAAGTGCTGTTTATGTGGATACTTTATACTGATTACTATCTCTACGCTGTATATACTCGTTTTCTGGACTGATTGTATACTATGGCACCATTTATCTGGGTCCTGTATACACTGTTTATCTGGGCAGGGTATACTTTATTCTTCTAGACGACATAAAATCTGTTCATTGGCCTGTGCGTTTCAGTGTATATAGTATATTACCGCACATTCACGTTTCATATCTGGCAGAAAAGAGGATGACATTTTAAGTTTGCCCTTACTTCGTTTAAAGTTTTTTTTTTATATATATTGTTGTCTTAGTCATCAATACGAGCCATCAGTATCTGATTGGCAGGAGTCTGAGTGTCTGACACCCCCCACCACCAACGATCAGCTGTTCAGCAGTAGCTCCAGCACCAGAAGTTGGCACCAAGACTACAGAGCGCCGTCCATAGTGTAGTGAAAGTGAATAGGAGCAGTGCTGGCAAGCTCGTCCACTGCACAATCGAAAGTGCTGAGCAGTTCCGCATACTTACCATCATTTCAGTTTGTAAAATTGGGACAACTAAGACCCGCCCCCTAGGAACGCCCCAGCTCCACTTGGGCAGGTTTGTGTTAGCCCCACCCATTTTTGCCTCGCGGCAACACAAATTTGCTGAGGTTGTCTCTGAGAAGCAGGGACAGTGCCGTCACATTCAGGGACAGTTGGCGACTATGAGTTCTGATGCAATGCCAACTTCTGGCACCGTAGTTAGACTGAAACAACAGATCGTGGTGGGGGTGGGGTGTCAGGCCCTCACTGGTGAGATATGGATGGCTTGTCCTGTGGACAGGGCACCGAAATAAAAGGAGAATATGACCCCTTTAAAGGTGCTCTTGAATTTTTTTTCTAAACATTGGAAATGATAAACATTGGCCATCATTGTCTACTTTTACACTTGCGTTATAAATTCTGATATTGATATCCGGCAGAGGACCTCAATACCAGGATTAAACTGATCCGTTTAGATTTTCAGCCCATGCATCCATTCCATTAGGATTGTGTGAAATCCAAACGACAAAAAAAAAAAACGACATTACTAAATACATACATTGATCTGTCACCATTGACTTACATTGCTTTGAGCGCCGGATCCGTTTTTTTCCCCCTGTTTTTATCACCAGACACAAAAACAACTTGCAGCAGTTTTGTGTTCGGCCACAAAACGGAATGCTCCCGGAACGGAAGACATCCTGATGCATCCTGAACAAATCTCTTTCCATTCCGAATGCTTGAGGAGGACTAAAAGGAACCATATTTTTCCAGATGGAAGTGTGAACGTAGCCTTAGTGTGAGTGAGTGAGTGCACCTAGGTTTTGCCCCAAATTGCACCAACACTGTCATAAATTGCACCAAAATGTGGCAAAATTTGGAACGTCTACGTTTAGAGGAATGCTCTGAGCCTATGCAGACAAGGGACGTGGCTTAACAGAAAAGGAGTGTCATGGGTTTAAGGTGCAACTGGCTTGGCTTAAGGTGCAACTCCGCAAACTAAGCCAACCAATAGTTGGTATGAAGTTGGTATAAAGTTAGACAAAAAGTATCTGCAACACATTTATCATCCAGCCTTAGCCCCTGTAATAAATCTGGTGCAGGTCTAGACCATCGGTCTAAGGTTATGCCGTCTATAGGTTTAGACAGCCCCCAAGTTGCTTTTTTGATCCCAATGATTTCCAAAAATCTGAAGACTCCCATATACTGTACATCTACTAATACCGGCTGAATCCACTCTATCCGCAGTGTCCCACTTAGTGATATGCGTGGGCACTTTAAACTTTATTATTTGCCAATGTAATGTATTTCTGTATTTATCTGCATATCCCAATAACAGGCTGGTAGGGTGTTATTCCAACCCTTTACCCCTAGGTGGTGCTATCATCACTTAGACCAGGGGTGTCAAACTCAAATGCATCGGGGGCCGCATCAGCAGTTTGGTCACCCTCAAAGGGCCGGTTGTATCTGTAGGACTACAGGGAGTGCAGAATTATTAGGCAAGTTGTATTTTTGAGGATTAATTTTATTATTGAACAACAACCATGTTCTCAATGAACCCAAAAAACTCATTAATATCAAAGCTGAATATTTTTGGAAGTAGTTTTTAGTTTGTTTTTAGTTTTAGCTATTTTAGGGGGATATCTGTGTGTGCAGGTGACTATTACTGTACATAATTATTAGGCAACTTAACAAAAAACAAATATATACCCATTTCAATTATTTATTTTTACCAGTGAAACCAATATAACATCTCAACATTCACAAATATACATTTCTGACATTCAAAAACAAAACAAAAACAAATCAGTGACCAATATAGCCACCTTTCTTTGCAAGGACACTCAAAAGCCTGCCATCCATGGATTCTGTCAGTGTTTTGATCTGTTCACCATCAACATTGCGTGCAGCAGCAACCACAGCCTCCCAGACACTGTTCAGAGAGGTGTACTGTTTTCCCTCCTTGTAAATCTCACATTTGATGATGGACCACAGGTTCTCAATGGGGTTCAGATCAGGTGAACAAGGAGGCCATGTCATTAGATTTTCTTCTTTTATACCCTTTCTTGCCAGCCACTCTGTGGAGTACTTGGACGCGTGTAATGGAGCATTGTCCTGCATGAAAATCATGTTTTTCTTACCTTGCAGACTTCTTCCTGTACCACTGCTTGAAGAAGGTGTCGTCCAGAAACTGGCAGTAGGACTGGGAGTTGAGCTTGACTCCATCCTCAACCCAAAAAGGCCCCACAAGCTCATCTTTGATGATACCAGCCCAAACCAGTACTCCACCTCCACCTTGCTGGCATCTGAGTCGGACTGGAGCTCTCTGCCCTTTACCAATCCAGCCACGGGCCCATCCATCTGGCCCATCAAGACTCACTCTCATTTCATCAGTCCATAAAACCTTAGAAAAATTAGTCTTGAGATATTTCTTTGCCCAGTCTTGATGTTCAGCTTGTGTGTCTTGTTCAGTGGTGGTCGTCTTTCAGCCTTTCTTACCTCGGCCATGTCTCTGAGTATTGCACACCTTGTGCTTTTGGGCACTCCAGTGATGTTGCAGCTCTGAAATATGGCCAAACTGGTGGCAAGTGGCATCTTGGCAGCTGCATGCTTGACTTTTCTCAGTTCATGGACAGTTATTTTGCGCCTTGGTTTTTCCACACGCTTCTTGCGACCCTGTTGACTATTTTGAATGAAACGCTTGATTGTTCGATGATCACGCTTCAGAAGCTTTGCAATTTTAAGAGTGCTGCATCCCTCTGCAAGATATCTCACTATTTTTGACTTTTCTGAGCCTGTCAAGTCCTTCTTTTGACCCATTTTGCCAAAGGAAAGGAAGTTGCCTAATAATTATGCACACCGGATATAGGGTGTTGATGTCATTAGACCACACCCCTTCTCATTACAGAGATGCACATCACCTAATATGCTTAATTGGTAGTAGGCTTTCGAGCCTATACAGCTTGGAGTAAGACAACATGCATAAAGAGGATGATGTGGTCAAAATACTCATTTGCCTAATAATTCTGCACGTAGTGTATGTGTCCACTCACTGTATAATCGTATCTCTAATAGTTAATGGTTACCGTATGTATATAATCGCATAAGGAGCGCTGACAGTGGCGTTGCTAGGGCTGGTGTCACCCGGTGCAGTAGAAAATGGTGTCACCACCCAAGCCCCCCCCCCCTAGTAGTTATTAACCCCTTTTAGCAGTCCCCTGCTGGGACTGCTGAAAGGGGTTAATTATAACTACTGTGGGAGCAAAAGAGGGAATAAATAACTACACTGAAGAGGGGACTGAAAGGGGTTAATAAATACTGTTAAGGAGGGACTGCTGAAAGAGATTAATAACTACTGTGAAGGGGCTTCACAGTAGTTATTAACCCCTTTCAGCAGCCCCCTTCACAGTAGTTATTAACCCCTTTCAGCAGTCCCCCTTCACAGTAGTTATTAACCCCTTTCAGCAGCCCCCTCTTCATAGTTATTTCCCCCTTTCAGCAGTCCCCCTTCACAGTAGTTATTAACCCCAGCAGTCCCCCCTTCACTGAAGGGGGACTGCTGAGTTTAATAAATACTGTGAAGACTGCTGAAAGGGGTTAACTACTGTGAAGGGGCTTCACAGTAGTTATTAACCCCTTTTTCAGCAGTCCCCCATTCACAGTATTTATTAACCCCTTTCAGTCCCCTCTTCAGTGTAGCTAATTATTCCCCCCTTTGCTCCCACAGTAGTTATAATTAACCCCTTTCAGCAGCGCCAGCCCAGTAGCCATTCACATACGGTCTTTACCCCCTTTCAAGTTTCACAATCACCAGCCTTCACCTTTTTATTATCATTATCACTTACACTCGATACAGGAGCCGGGAGGATCAGCTGTGAGGGAGGCGGTACTTACATCTACAAGCGCTAGCCGAGAGGAGGGAGGAGGCAGGCCGGGAGGACAGGCGCTGGCAGTGTGAGTCATACAACATGCGCCCACGGCGCCTGCTTCATTAATAAAGTGGGCGGCGCAGGCGCGTGACGTATGACTCACACTGCCAGCGCCCATCCTCCCAGCCTGCCTCCTCCCTCCTCTCGGCGAGCGATTGTAGATGTAAGTACCGCCTCCCTCACAGCTGATCCTCCCGGCTCCTGTATCGGGTGTAAGTGATAATGATAATAAAAAGGTGAAGGCTGGCGGCCGGCGGCGGCTACGCGGGCCACATGACAAGGTCTGGCGGGCCGGATTCGGCCCGCGGGCCTTGTGTTTGACACCCGTGACTTAGACAGATCAGAAAGGAAGTAGTTAGTCAGTGAGTGTGTGTCTGAGAGGAGTTAGGAGAGGAGCAGTCCAGCCCTACTCCATCATGTAGCTGCCATGTTACGGTACTTTCACACTTGCGGCAGAGGATTCCGGAAGGCAGTTCCGTCGCCGGAACTGCCTGCCGTATCTGTCAAAACGCATGCAAACTGATGGCATTTGCCAGACAGATCAGGATCCTGATCCGTATGACAAATGCACTGAAATGCCGGTTCCGTCTCTCTGGTGTCATCCGGAAAAACAGATCCGGCATTTATTTAATTTTTTTCACATTTTTTGCGGTCTGAGCATGCGCAGACCGCAATGCCGGATCCGTTTTGCATTAATGCATTTCAATGGGAAAAAATTCCGGATCTGCCATTCTGGCAAGTGTTCCGGACTTTTGGGGCGGAGATAAAACCGCAGCATGCTGTGGTATTATTTCCAGTCCTGAAAAGTAAAAAAGACTGAACTGAAGACATCCTGATGCATCCTGAACGGATTACTCTCCATTCAGAATACATTGGGATAAAACTGATCAGTTCTTTTCTGGTATTGAGCCCCTAGGATGGAACTCAGTGCCGGAAAAGAAAAACTGCTAGTGTCAAAGTAGCCTTTTAGCCCCTTTGCTCTGGCCAGGTCGAGGGAGCACTAAGTACAGTATCACAGCAGCACAGCACGGACCAGTGAGTCTACGTCTGGATATAGGAGAAAGTCTAGTGGAGGTTAGAGCTACCTTAGCCAATGGACTTCACAAGCAACAGTGACCGGGAGAAGCCTGAAAGTACCTGGACACAACCGGATGATTATTGCGCAGAATTATCCTTTACCACATGCCTCTATGGACATAGTGGACCGTGATTCATTCAGTGAGCATCCTGCACAAAGAATGAGCAGAAGACTCTGTGGATTGCTACTGACCAGTACCTGGGTGCTAAGTGTGGGCAAAGTATAGCTAAGTCTAGAGTAAAGGAAAACTCCTCAACTTACAATTACCAAGCCTGTTATAAGAAATACAACTGAACCAATACTTTTATTGCCTTGTCGTATAGATGTACTGTACTGACTATTCTGAGACAAGTGATTTAGTAAAAGTTCAACTGTTTTACAACTGATTCCTCATCTTTTCACCCACCCCCTTCATGGTGCTGGCGTCACGAACACAGGGTCCCAGCCGCCAAAGCACCCTAAACACCATTACCATCAAGGGCACCTCAACTACCATCTGGCTGGTAATCCCTGTACTAGTGAGTGCCCTGGAGGATTTAGTGCTGTCTTCCCCTCACTGCACTGCCGGCCTAGGGAGGCTCTGCTAACCGTGAGTACAGACTACTACTAGCCCCATCATCCCACCATAGCCTCACGTGTTGCCCCTGCGGTCAGGTCCGCTGCATATCTTTTTGTTATGCCCAGAGATAGCCGCCACCAGAGGTGTCTGGCAGCGGCACTCTCTCTGCCTGTTGAATCCCACACACACTCGACCAAATCAAAAATATATGTATGTAGGGGAATTGGAAGATATAGCCTTCATACGAACACTAAGTTCACTAGTTCCCCATAATTGACCCAGTGAGCTAAAAAAAACTATCTAGTCTATGTTTATACCACCTATAAATTAACATAGGTTTACTCCAAAAATGCAGCAGGATTTTGCCAAATTTTTGGCACTCAGAGCCACAATCTATGATATGCCCCCTTCTAGTGAAGCCACGCCCATTTCCAATGAAGCCACACCCCTTGTTGGACGAAGTGTAAAAAGCTTAGAAAAAAGTGTAAAACAGCAAATGTGATGCAAAGTATATATCTGGCCCAATATGGCTGTGCTTGTCTGGATTTTGACCTATTGCTACTTATTTCTTTATTATCTATCAGACGGCTTCAACTCCTCTGAAAGACTTGTGTGCCTAGTTGCCAACTGTCCGGAATTCGTCAGGGCTGTCCCTGATTTTCAGAGACAGTCCCAGTAAATTTGCTCCCTGGTGGAAAATGGGTGAGGCCAATGCAAACCTCGCCCCATAAGTGGTTATTCAGGTAGTTCCCGGGGACAGGGGCTTATATGTCCTGAAATGTTGGTAAGTATGCCTACAAAGAATCCAGAGGAGGTGACTCTTTGCCAGGAGATGTATACCGTAACAGAATATATGAATAATGGCCGACAAACACAAGAAGAAGTGAGCGGCTGACTACATCACAGCCTGGCTACAGTGAGCTAGATGGGACAAACTTTAGCAAGCAAACACACAGCAAAACCAGCAATGAAACAGTGAAGAAAACCATGAGGCATGACGGCATCTTTGATGCAGCCCCTAAAATCGTTGGTGGGCAGCGCATCGCCCCATATAACAGGAACAGTGCTGCCGACAAGTGATGAATTGTGTTGGGTTTATCCCCGATCATCGTCCTGTGCGCTTGCCAATATAAATAGGTCCTTGGTCGTTTGCCGCTCCCCATACTGTATATACTCATAAATACTCATTTTTGCCACTATTGAAGCCATTTGTAGATATTGATGGGGATGGTGATTAGAATTTACAGAAGACCTTTATGAGAAGACTGCACCTGACAGAAATGAGAACAAGAAACATTATCTGAACCTCTCGGTAGTGCAGACTCAGGCTTTGGGCCTTTAATTTAGCCAGCCATATCTCTGCATAGAATTAAAGGGATTTTCCAGAATTATTATGGTTTTTAACAGACGTGCTGACATTGTTGCTTACCTCGTATATATCTTTCCCATGCTTTTTTTTTTAAGTTGGACCCAATCCCTCAGGTTTGTTTCCATCCTGTATGTAGC
Organism: Bufo gargarizans; assembly: GCF_014858855.1. Lineage (NCBI taxonomy): Eukaryota > Metazoa > Chordata > Amphibia > Anura > Bufonidae > Bufo > Bufo gargarizans. The sequence goes on along the minus strand of NC_058082.1, from coordinate 21,470,313 downwards.
ACTTTTTATTCCGGTATCCAACTAAACCCATTGCAGCCAGCCAGTCGCAGGGGCTACACGTGAGGTGCACGGTGGACCGATGAGGGGCCAGCAATAATACAGTTCATCAGTTTACTCACGGTTAGTAGAAAGCCTCTCTGGGCCGGCAGCACAGTGTTGAGGTGGACAGCACGAAATCCTCCGGGGCACGCTCTGTGGTAGGAAGCATCAGCCAAGATGGTGGTTGAGGTCCCCTTGATGTTAGGGGTGCTTAGGGTGCTTGTTGCAGCTGAGTCCCTTGATGGTTTTTGTCGTGACGCCAGTACCGTTAATGGTGGTACAACCATAGGTAGTAATAATGAGGTAGACAGTGGTAGGATGCCACTCACAACTTTTACTTTGGATGTCTTTTGGTTGCAGCAGTACAAATATGCAGTCTCTAGATGGTACAGAGTTATTTCTGCAAATCCACTGTTTTAGGCTGTTTAGGTTTCTTAGGTTTTGGAGCAGTGGGTTAGGTATACCTGGTTCCTTTAGATGTGGGGATCCTATTCCTTTCTTTCCCTACAAGCTAAATATTTTAGACAGGAAAACTCAACTGTCTCTCAGAAGGTTGGTGTGGCTGCCAGAAGCTATAAATCCCCACCACGCAAAGGTGTCTGTGGTCCTCAATAATGGCTCTTATCACTGATGATTCCTAGGAATGCTTGTTTCTTTTCCAGGGAGGCAAACTCTTCTCCTACTGGTCAGGGATGCAAGTCTATAGTCCAGCTACAGAAGGAAAACGCTCTTCTGCACCTCACATCTGAGTATCACCTCCTAGCGAAGTTGGCTCCACTCACTAATCTGTGTCATGAAGTCTTCACTCTATCTAATCTAATCTGACTCCCTCAGATCTGCTCTCTTCTGAACTACATTTTTCCAACTAAACTATGATCTGCCTCACTAGGCCTGACCTAGGTATATATATAAGACCTAAGCTTTATCCCCATCTAGTGGTGGGATGTATGAATTACACCTAATCTGCCTGGTAACAGGGATTTTGCAGATACACAAATGCAAAGTTATACATTACAACATAGAGCTTGAAATAGAGTACAAAGTGCTTTTAAGCAGTGCCCATACACACATAGTGGGACGCTGCACCATGATGCACTTCTCCTTTCTCTACCACAGCTCTAGCAGCGCCCCTAACAACTACCATCTAGTTTATAGCTCCTCCCACTGAGCTAGACACAGCTACCTAGCTACATAGACATTCCCCTATTAATGCCCCTTACAACACCTAACTGTTTTTTAGCCCCTCCCACCAAGCTAGTTACATAGACACTCCTCTATCACTGCCCCGCCCATGGATATGACATCACAGGAAATAAGAAAGAGCTGCATGGACATGGACATGGTCAGGTGACCACAGCCCAGAACGGGAGATAGGAGCAATAAAGGGAAAAGAAATACATTACAAAATTACAGCAACCTCCATAAATGATTATTTTAAAAGATGTTGATGTCAACTAGAATATCCCTTTAAGGTATTCAAAAAAGTTTTTCACCCTAATTTTTCACCCATTGACGACATCTTTGTGAGTGACCAATGGTTATTTTTTTTGTACTTTTTTTGACCTAAGCAATGGCAGTATAATTTATTTAGATATCCTTTAATAATATTTTATAGCTGTTTTACATTAAAAAAGTTATATAAAAAAAAAGGAAAAAAAGGATTTCAGAATCTTTTGCTGTTCTGACCAGTGTGGTCATACTTAACATTTATATTAATTTAATCACCCGGGGGATAGCTGCAGGATTTAGAGATTGATATTACTGTACTTTAGATGTTTTCTTGGTTCTTGATTGCTTGGATTCTGCGGTAACCTTCTCTTCTTTAATTGTATTTGCAATTTCAGGGGAGATGAATCGGTAAAGGAAAGGTCAGTGTCTTAATGATAAAGTGAGAGCACAAAAAATGCACAAATACAAGACAAGTAGTAGATGTGTAGGATAATCATGGTAAAAAATAACTAATGCTATAAAAATATAAAAGAAAAGAATAAAAACCACTTACAGGGCAGCCTTCATGATGCATATAAGTTTGCCCATGGTCACCCATCCTCCACGCTTGGGGGGCACCCTCCTCCATGCACTTTGTGCTCATCAGTCTACAACTTTCGGCTTGTGATGGACTTTTCTGTGTTATGGGTTTGAGGGCCCTGCTGCTTCCCGGAAACCCCTTTAACAGAAAACAAGGTGATTCAACACAGGGTACTTTCACACTTGCGTTAAACTTTTCTGGTACTGAGTTCCGTCCTAGGGGCTTAATACCGGGAAAAAAAACAGTTGTTATCCTAATGCATTCTGAAAGGAGAGAAATCCGTTCAGTATGCATCAGGATGTCTTCAGTTCAGTCACTGTACGGTTTTTGGATGGAGAAAATACAGCAGCATGCTACGGTATTATCTCCGTCCAAAATTCCGGAACACTTGCCAGATCCGGCATTATTTTCCATTGAAATGCATTAATGCCGGATCCAGCCCCTAATTTCCAGAAAAACTGATCCGGTTTTGCGGTCTGCGCAGACCTTTAAAAAAGTGAAAAAGATAAATACCGGATCCGTTTTTACGGATGACAACCAGAGAGACGGATCCGGTATTGCAATGCATTTGTGAGACGGATCCGCATCCGTTTGCATACAGATTGCCAGATCCGGCAGGCAGTTTCGGCCCCCGAACTGCCTGCCGGAATCCAACAACGCAAGTGTGAAAGTACCCTAAGGGCTCAAATCCGGAAAAGAACTGATCAGTTTTATCCCCATGCATTCTGAATGGAGAGCAATCCGTCCAGGATGCATCAGGATGTCTTCAGTTCAGTCTCTTTGACTGATCAGGCAAAAGATAAAACCGCAGCATGCAACGGTTTTAGGGTACTTTCACACTTGCAACAGAGTGATCCGGCAGTTTCGTCACCGGAACTGCCTACCGGATCCGGCAAAACGCATGCCAACTGATAGCATTTGTAAGACTGATCAGGATCCTGATTAGTCTTAAAATTGCCCGATCAGTCAGAAAAATGCATTGAAATGCCGGATCCGTCTTTCCGGTGTCATCCGGCAAAACGGATCCGGCATTTATTTTTTTGACCTTTTTTTCGGTCTGCGCAATGGATCCGGAATTCCGGTATTTTGAATGCCGTATCTTGCACTAATACATTCCTATGGAAAAAAAATTTGGATCTGGCATTCAGGCAAGTTTTCAGTTTTTTTGGCTTGAGATAAAACCGTAGCATGCTGCGGTTTTATCTTTTGCCTGATCAGTCAAAAAGACTGAACTGAAGACATCCTGATGCATCCTGATCGGATTTCTCTCCATTCAGAATGCATGGGGATATGCCTGATCAGTTTTTTTCCGGATTTGAGCCCCTAGGACGTAACTCTATGCCGGAAAAGAAAAACGCTAGTGTGAAAGTGCCCTAAGCCTAACCTCCGGAGGAAGCCGCAAATCTTCGATTTTGATACTGAGCATTAACCTATTAATAGGATAAACACTTGAATGGAACAGCCACGATGTAATACTATATTTCCCATGCGTCAGCCTCTGCAGGTCAACTGTATTGATGACCATATGTTCCCCTGGCAAAATCACATCTCGAAAGCTCTCACGTCTCAGATTAACGAGACAGCCTCTTTAGAGAATACAGGGAGTGCAGAATTATTAGGCAAGTTGTATTTTTGAGGATTAATTTTATTATTGAACAACAACCATGTTCTCAATGAATCCAAAAAACTCATTAATATCAAAGCTGAATATTTTTGGAAGTAGTTTTTAGTTTGTTTTTAGTTTTAGCTATTTTAGGGGGATATCTGTGTGTGCAGGTGACTATTACTGTGCATAATTATTAGGCAACTTAACAAAAAACAAATATATACCCATTTCAATTATTTATTTTCACCAGTGAAACCAATATAACATCTCAACATTCACAAATATACATTTCTGACATTCAAAAACAAAACAAAAACAAATCAGTGACCAATATAGCCACCTTTCTTTGCAAGGACACTCAAAAGCCTGCCATCCATGGATTCTGTCAGTGTTTTGATCTGTTCACCATCAACATTGCGTGCAGCAGCAACCACAGCCTCCCAGACACTGTTCAGAGAGGTGTACTGTTTTCCCTCCTTGTAAATCTCACATTTGATGATGGACCACAGGTTCTCAATGGGGTTCAGATCAGGTGAACAAGGAGGCCATGTCATTAGATTTTCTTCTTTTATACCCTTTCTTGCCAGCCACGCTGTGGAGTACTTGGACGCGTGTGATGGAGCATTGTCCTGCATGAAAATCATGTTTTTCTTGAAGGATGCAGACTTCTTCCTGTACCACTGCTTGAAGAAGGTGTCTTCCAGAAACTGGCAGTAGGACTGGGAGTTGAGCTTGACTCCACCCTCAACCCGAAAAGGCCCCACAAGCTCATCTTTGATGATACCAGCCCAAACCAGTACTCCACCTCCACCTTGCTGGCGTCTGAGTCGGACTGGAGCTCTCTGCCCTTTACCAATCCAGCCACGGGCCCATCCATCTGGCCCATCAAGACTCACTCTCATTTCATCAGTCCATAAAACCTTAGATCTTGAGATATTTCTTGGCCCAGTCTTGACGTTTCAGCTTGTGTGTCTTGTTCAGTGGTGGTCGTCTTTCAGCCTTTCTTACCTTGGCCATGTCTCTGAGTATTGCACACCTTGTGCTTTTGGGCACTCCAGTGATGTTGCAGCTCTGAAATATGGCCAAACTGGTGGCAAGTGGCATCTTGGCAGCTGCACGCTTGACTTTTCTCAGTTCATGGGCAGTTATTTTGCGCCTGGGTTTTTCCACATGCTTCTTGCGACCCTGTTGACTATTTTGAATGAAACGCTTGATTGTTCGATGATCACGCTTCAGAAGCTTTGCAATTTTAAGAGTGCTGCATCCCTCTGCAAGATATCTCACTATTTTTGACTTTTCTGAGCCTGTCAAGTCCTTCTTTTGACCCATTTTGCCAAAGGAAAGGAAGTTGCCTAATAATTATGCACACCTGATATAGGGTGTTGATGTCATTAGACCACACCCCTTCTCATTACAGAGATGCACATCACCTAATATGCTTAATTGGTAGTAGGCTTTCGAGCCTATACAGCTTGGAGTAAGACAACATGCATAAAGAGGATGATGTGGTCAAAATACTCATTTGCCTAATAATTCTGCACTCCCTGTATGTCCAGGATTAGCAAAACATAGCTGCTTTTTTCCAAAAACAGCGCCACTCCTGACCACAGGTCACGGGTGGTATTGCAGCTCTGCCCTTTCACCTCAGTGAAGCTAACATACAGTTCCAGACACAACCTGTAGACAGGGCGCCAATGTTTTTTGTTAGAAAGCAGCTACGTTTTTCAAGTTCTGGATTCTCCTTTAAGTCTCTACTTGGTCTCCAGACAATTAAATATAGGGTAGCTACCCTGACCAGGGCGGGTTCACATCACCGTTATGAATTCCGTAATTGTTTTCCGTTATAACATGGCTATGATCGAAAATAACGGAATTCATGAGACACAATTCAAAACGGAAACCTTTAGAGGCATTCAGTTTTGATCCGTCATAACAGAAGTCTATGGGCAGCATAACCGATCCGTCTGCCGACAGGACTTTGTTTTCCGTCTTGCATAACCGAAACCAGACGGATCCGTTATGCTTTCCCATAGACTTCTGCTATGACGGATCAAAACTGTATGCCTCCAAAGGTTTCTATTTTGAATTCCATCTTAAAAATTCTAATATTTTCCCTTATAACCATGTTAAAACAATAATGAAATGCATAACGGTGATGTGAACAAGCCCTTAAAGGGCATCTGTCAGCAGTTCTGTTCCTATTACAACGAAATTCCCCCAATGTACGTGATGATACAATCCCTTTAAAGGGGTTATCCCATGACTAATGTAAAAAAAAAAGAGAATCAAACATCATATAGTACATGACAATCTCCTTCTAACAAAGCTAGAACCAGCCCTGTACCTCACATGGATCCAGAGATCTCCTCATTCATTGCTCTGCTACATTTATATAAATCTGGCAGCTCAGGGGGGGGCGTGTCCTTTCTGCTGCTGCTCAGGGGGCGTGTCCATGCTCTCCCTATCACAGCTCAGGAGGCAGTTGAAAGATGAAACTGAGCATGTGTGGCCATCTCACTGAGCAGGACAAAGAAATAAGAAAAAACAAACAGCAGGTGGCGCTGTACAGATACATTTTATTGAATAACTCAGTTGCTAGGCATCATTTTTAATTACATGCAATTCTAAAAACATTCAGATCCAGGTGCTGGTTTGAAAACTGTATAACATATTTTGTGGGACAACCCCTTTAATGCTAAAATTCTGGCTCTAGAAATGACCTCACTTCACCCTAGTTACGTTTTGATGACTCTTTTTATGAAAATTGGTTAAGTTGGCTGATCCAGGAAAACTGGCATTGTAATGGTACGGCCTGGATCGATTAGAACATTTCCTCAAGGTCATGCTCTTCAAAGGTGGATTCCACGACTGAATTCTGCCAGAATCTGCTCTCATTCTGTGTTTTCTGCCCCCTTCACATTCTCCATCCAGCTCAGCCCTCAAAATCCAGGGTGGCTTTGCCTAAAGCACCGTCGTTGCCCCCAAGCAAGCTCCATAATTGGTGCAGGGAGGTTCTCCAAGATGTTACCTGTGCCAGTGGTGCCATTGTAGCCCGGGCAGATGAAATAATACGACCTGTTTGAAGTTTTACAGCTTCTTAGCATCTTACAAACACAGGTTTGGCTGCATGTTAGGGTCCATTCACACATCCGTAAGTGTTTTGCGGATCGGCAAATTGCAGATCCACAAAACACGGACACCGGCAATGTGCGTTCCGCATTTTGCGGACTGCACATCGCCGACACTCATATAGAAAATGCCTTTTCTTGTCCGCAATTGCGGACAAGAATAGGACATGTTCAATTTTTTTTTTGCGGAACGGAAGTGCGGATTCGCAAATGCGGATGTAGACAGCACATTCTGGCCCCACTGAAAATTAATGGGTCCGCACCTGTTCCGCAAAATTCCCATTTTGTGGACGTGCAAATGGACCCTTGGTTAGGACTCATTTCACACAAACGTATTTTCTTTCTGTGTCCATTCCGGGGTTTTTTTTCGGGCCGTATGCGGAACCATTCACTTCAATAGGTCCGTATGTCCGTATTTCCGTTCTGCAAAAGAATAGAACATGTCCTATTATTGTCCGCATTACGGACAAGGATAGGACTGTTCTATTAGGGGCCAACTATTCTGTTCCGCAAAATACGGAATGCACATGGACATCATCCGTATTTTTTGCAGATCTGTTTTTTGCGGACCGCAACATACATACGTTCGTGCGCATGAGCCCTCACATACCAAATCTGCATCCCAGCTGGAGAGCGCTCAGATAACAGAGAGCAATATCTAGAAACAGAGATGAAACCGACCAGGGACTTCTCCTCCGCTCATTGACATGATACAGGGGGCATCGCCGCTTATCTCCACAGCTGGGATGATTAAGGTGTTGCAGACATTCTCAGCGTGGCTTTACGGATTCTTAGTCGTTTTCGTAGGTCGAGTTTCACGCTGGCTCCTCTTGGCTGGAAAAAGCGACCTCAGGGTATATTTTGGAATGTCTGTTAGATAAGCTATTAAAATCAATCACGTATCATTGGAACCAGATGTTGCTTTGGCTCGAGGACTGGTCTTTAAGGGTTCTTTTAGATTTCCAGGGATCGTTTAAATATGTAAAATGCGTCTCGGGCTTTATATTTATAGACTATGGGAAATGCGGGTGAACGAACGTTAATTCTGTGGAGTTACCATAACCTACTGCTGATGACCATGGCTGAAAGAAAACGCCCTACCTAATGTATACTGAGCCTCAGGAACTCTGTGTGCCTCCATAATGCCTCTCTTGCCTGCATGAGGCCTTATTCTGTGGTTAGGGAGATGCTCTCCTTAGTAAATGCTTGTATGCCCTGTGGAATAACAGCGCTGCAGCTTCCTGTCTCAGTATTTTCCACGTTCCTCTGTTATTCCTCTTGGAAATGCATGACTAAATTTACGACCATTTCCCTTGCTAACAGAGCGTGTCTCTGCATAGTCTGCCCCTGGCCAGTCAGTTCTTGACACTGTAGGCACATGACCCATTGACAAGCTGGACATTGTATTGCAGAATCCTGGAAATTCATTCATAAAATTCCAGTAGGAATAATAAAGGAATGGCACAACATAGAGTGATAAGAATAGATGCTCCAGAATTTTTATTACATGGGGGTTGCGCCGTAAGCCGGATTCTTGGGACTAATGCACACTGCGCACTAAGATGCACTGACTGGGTCAGGTATAGGTAATAGTTAATAGTTTTTGTTCGTGACGCCAATTGCAGTGTGCGCAGGCTATAGTCTCAGGGCCCTTTAAGGTGTTGAAACTCACGTACCAGGTGAGGAATGCCAGAGTGGTGTAATGTCTCTGTGTAGCGGTAGTGCTAGTGTCAACGGTGTCTCCCACCTTGATACGGCTGGACTCCTGGATCCTGGCTCACTTGCAATAAATGAGTGTTGCTAGTAGGAGTAATTGAGGAATGAATGAGATCCAGACTTGAATTATAATTCAACTTGTCTGTACTGGATGCAGCAGTAATCCACATGAGATACAGCAATAGTCCTTTAGGTCCCAGCAGGTATGGGCAATATGTGGCAGGGATCAATATCTCTTCTGCTTCTTATCATATGCCTGGAGAATACGGCAGGTATCTATCTTCTGCTCTGTCTGTCTTCTGCTTGATATGGGCCTGACTAGCTGAGGAGGGTGGCTTCTCCTGGTCTCTGGATATGTACTCACAGCTATGCTCACAGGGAATGGCTCTTCCTGGAGGCTGGAGGTGCTGCTTGCTTGTCAACCAGCTGAGGCTGATGGCTCAGGCTGGGAAGGTTCTCTGGTCTCAACCGAGACAGGGTCCTGATTTGGGATCCCTAGAACTGGGAGTTCCTACTAACACAACCTTCCCCTAGCTGGGGGGCTGGTACACTAACTAGAACTTCCTCTCCTCCCCATGAGACAAGACATGGGACCGGCCCACTTCTGCTCACAAAGGGGGGGCTAAACTGGAATGTACTATTCCAGTTTAGGAACACTAAACTGTCTAAGGTCCTGCTACATATCGCTGCCACCTGCTGGTGTAGCATAGAAATTACAGCATAATACATGAAACAGGCCTAGAAAATACATATAATAACAATAAATTATACAGACGGACAATACACATACACTTAACATGTGGTAGCTGGGAAAAAGAGTTTGGTAACATACTCCGGGATGTTACAGTTGGTAGTAGTTACTAAAAAACGGACATGTCAGGAGAGGGGACAGGTCCTCTTTAATACTGCCCTGTATAGATCATAGACTCCAGCTGTTGTAGAACTACACCCAGTGAATAAAGATGAATGGCGGCACTCACCTAATATTCACTGGGTATTTGCATCTTTACCTACATGGCTGAGCACCACTTGTTGCTGCTTCTTAGTGATCACCCTAATACCTTTGTGTCTCAGATCCAGATCCAGGAGCTCTGGGATTTGTAGTGCCACCACTATTCTGTCTGAATTTAAAAATGGTTGTTGTGGAACTACAATTCCCAGCTTGCGCCATTCATTTTTATGAGCGTTCTGTGAAGAGCAGAGCAACAATGCATGCTGGGAGTTGTAGTTTCACAACAGCTGGCGTGCAGGAGGTTGTTATTTCTTCAAAGCTGTCTTCCAATTTTAAACATTATTCCATATTCCAAATCCCACCTCCGAGACCCTCACCTGACAGGAGAATCGGGGTCCGGTGACCCCCTGCGTACAGTAGATGGCTTTTCCAATAACTCCCATTGACTTCAATGGAAAGTGCCACAAGCGAGAGCGGCCACCACACCATGGAACTCAATGGAGAATGCAGCAGCCGATCAGCGAAGTAGTGCTTTGACTGGATTCCCGTTCACCAGTAGGCAATGGCCCCACCTATCAGGCATTTATGGTATCCTGCAGACGGGAATACGCCTTTAATACCCTTAAAGAGGACCGGACATATTTCTTCCCGTACAGTTATTACATTTTCTATCCTCAGGTCTTTCACGTAGATTACAGCTGTTTTCCTTGTAGTCCAAAATCTCAGAAGGGATTTAATTGCACGGGAAGTCTTGGACAGTGCATCGGATATTCAAGTGCTCTTTGGGGATCTAATTATTATAATCAATGACCATTTAGCTCAGCGGGTCTCGAATGGCTGGAAGAAGCTTTGAGGGAAAATGACCTTTAAATAAAGCCCGATGATAAAAAATGATACTTCTGCGCCGGGAGGTATTTTCAAGTAAATGGATGATAATTCTCCACCTGAAACGGCCGACGGCTCAACAATGGACCGGCTAAACTTAGATTTTGATTGATAGGCAGCAATTACTGGTTTGAACCGCTGACCCTTATTAACGGTGCGGCGGTATAATCCGTTGCGTCATATGGCAGAGATGTATGAACAATGCTATTTATCGACAGCGTGGCCATAAAAAGAGCCTGGTGACCCCCATAGGGTTAATGGCCTGTCAGTGGTCCTCAACATGAATGGGGGCCTGGCTGTAAATTGCCTAAAACGTTCTCATATTGACAGCATTTAAAGGGTTATTCCTTTCTCGGCGCAACGAATGGTTATCTGATTTCTCAATAGATTTTATGCGTTTTTCATGATCCCTGTTTGCTGTCGACCACTGCCAATGGATAGAAATCTGTCTAAGAGCTCTGATAACTGTACTGTGATGAGCCGTGCCCCTGTGTGTCCATCACAGGACCAGGAGACAGATTTCTATCCGCACAGAGCAATGAAAGAGGGTTGCCTTTCAATGACAGCAAGCAGAGATTTCGAAAACCAAGAGAAATTGGGTAAAGTATATTGGAAAATGGAATGAATTTTAAAGGGCTCATCCCATGAAATGAAAATCAGACATCATATAGTACATGACTATCTCTTTCTAACAAAGCTAGAACCAGCCCTGTACCTCACATGGATCCAGAGATCTCACCATTCATGGCTCTGCTAGATTTATATCAAGCTGGCAGCTCAAGGGGAGTGTCCTTTCTGCTGCAGCTCAGGGGGCGTGTCTCAGCTCTCCCTATCACAGCTCAAGGGGAGTGTCCTTTCTGCTGCAGCTCAGGGGGCGTGTCTCAGCTCTCCCTATCACAGCTCAGGGGGGGTGTCCATGCTCTCCCTATCACAGCTCAAGGGGAGTGTCCTTTCTGCTGCAGCTCAGGAGGCGTGCCCGTGTTCTCTCTATCACAGCTCAGGAGGCAGTTGAAGGATGAAACTGAGCATGTGCGGCCTTCTCAGTGAGCAGGACAAAGAAATAAGAAAAAAACTAACAGCAGGTGGCGCTATACAGATACATTTTATTGAATAACTCAGTGGCTATGCTACATTTTTAATGACATGCAATTACAAAAGTATTCAGATTCAGGTGCTGGTTTGAATACTGTACAATATTTTTTGTGAGACAACCCCTTAAATTGATATATTGGTGGAAGCCGGAATACAAAGTAAAGTAAAGTAAAAATTCTAAGATTAAGACGAATAAGACATAATATCAAACATTAATGAAATTAAAAAATTTACATTGTTCAGTCCCCTTTTCTATGGACTTGAAGGTGATGCATGTGCCTCATCAGGGTTATGACAGAGCTGTGTCCGTGACCATCACATGACCAAGGCAAATTCGCGTAAGCAACTAATATTTTTATTAACTGTCAGCAAGCAGAGATCCTAATCTATTACCAAACGTTCTGTTTTTACGGATGCTGAAAGGGGTATTTCAGTTGTAACAAGTTAACCATTTATCCACTGGATAAGGGATAACTGTTAGATTGGTTGGGGTTCGACCACCGTGACCACCCATAATCACGAGAGCGGAGCAGCGGTCAGCATCCACGTTGCGGTTCCATTCATCTTTTTAGGACTGCCCAGTACAGCGCTCAGCTATCTCCTACAGTCCCATACAGTTTAAATGGAGCCAATTGCACATGATTAATCGCCACTTTGGTGGCGCTCCTTTTAAATGAGGGGCAGGGAACTCCCTTTATAGTAATTGGTGGGAGTCTCAAAGGTTGGACTCCCCCCACCAATCTAACAGTTTTCCTCTATATACAGTAGTGCATAGCACATAATTAACAGGAATACCCCCTTTAACTGCTACATTCTTCACTGCCACTGCTGGTCTTTTGACTACTACTGCTGGCGATCATCTGAATACTGCTGCTGGCAATCATGCGATCATTTGAGTACTGTTACTGGCAATGACGTGATCATCTGACTACTGCTGCTGTGAATATTTGATCATCTGACTATTGCTGCTGACAATTATGTGATCATTTGACTACTGCTGCTGGCTCCCATGAGATCATTTGACTACAGGTGTATTAGAATTGACACACATGCTTTATGAGACGTGTTATCTAAACTAAATGCATTAAGCAAACACCTTTTAATTCAGTTTTAAGATAACGTGATGAGTTAAGAAATGTGAGTTAAGAGTTTATGTGTTAACCCTGCTACATCTGTACTTCTGGTGATCATGTGATTATTTGACTACTCCTGGTGATGATGCAATCTTTTGACTACTGCTGATGGTGATCATGTGATTCTTTGACTACTCATGGTGATCATGTGATCTTTTGACTACTGCTGCTGGCAATCATGTGATTATTTGATTTGCTGCTGGCGATCATGTAATCTTTTGACTACTGCTGCCGGCGATCATGTGATCTTTTGACTACTGCTGCCGGCGATCATGTGATCTTTTGACTACTGCTAGCAATCATGTGATTATTTGACTACTGCTGCCGCCGATCATTTGATCTTTTGACTACTGCTGCCGGCGATCATGTAATCTTTTGACTACTGCTGCCGGCAATCATGTGATCTTTTGACTACTGCTAGCAATCATGTGATTATTTGACTACTGCTGCCGGCGATCATGTGATCTTTTGACTACTGCTGCTGGCGATCATGTGATTATTTGACTACTGCTGCCGGCGATCATGTGATCTTTTGACTACTGCTAGCAATCATGTGATTATTTGACTACTGCTGCCGCCGATCATTTGATCTTTTGACTACTGCTGCTAGCAATCATGTGATTATTTGACTACTGCTGCCGGCGATCATGTGATCTTTTGACTACTGCTGCTGGCAATGATGTCATCATATGACTGCTGTAACATTATCATGCCTTTTTTCCTTTGGGGCTGCAATGACTCTCTACCATGGCTTAAATCTGACATGGCCAATTAACCCTTTTTCTGCTGTTTATTTCAGATCTTTCCATAGCCGTGCAGAAGTTTTCCCATTCCTTGCAAGATTTTCAGTTTGAATGTATCGGTGATGCCGAAACAGATGATGAAATTAACATTGGTGAGTGCTGCTTCTTATAATAATATATTATGTACAAAGAGTCATAAAAGTTAGAATATATGATGGAGGACATCTGTAAGGACCACCGGAGCGCTTTCCCATATGACCAATCACAGCACTGATTGCTTTGCCCAATATTAATAGAAAGCTGTAGTGACTGGTCTCCAGTTTTCCTTTCTTAAAGGGATAGTACAGAAGTAGTAAAATATGCCAGCACCAAATCTACCCACTGGTTCTGTATGGTATTGTACAGTATCTCAGACCCATTCACTTCAATGCTGCTAATTTGCAATACCAGACACAACCTATGGGCAGGTGTGGCGCTGTGTTTGGAACAAAACAGACATGTTTTTTTTATCCTAGACAATCCCCATTATTCCTTTGCAGGCCATGTATGGTGCGGATGTTGTGTTTTTAAAGATGGCACCCGCTCAGGAACTCAGCCAGTGCCATAGGTGGCAGGTGCCTGCTGTTTTACACAGCTGATATTCACCAGGCATATTCATGATCAACTCCGATCACAGAAATGTATCCACTCAAATGTGACCACAGCATCTGAACAGTCATTTAGAAGGAGGGTGCTCCTATTGACAACTGGATGCCCCCCCCCCCCCCCCCATCCTTTCCATTGCAAGGAGATTTCAGGAGTCATTCAGTAAAGTTACTATGGCAGTTGGGAGTTTTGTGAAGGCTCCAAGGCTGCCATTGCAAAGTTCCTATTAAGCCCTGCCTCAATAAATAGTAAACTACAGCAGTCTATAGTATAAAGGAGCCTTTAGATGGGACAATTCAGCAGGCGTTCCTTTCCTGCAATCGCCTGCTCATCAGTGGAGGAGACCATTATATTTACAAGTAGCGATCTCCTCCACAGTATGGGGAGGAGTGATCGCTAATGCCATCGTTCGTTCCCATACAGACTCATTGTTTGCCGCTTAGCCCCATTGAAGTGAAACCCCAGTGATTAGATGCTGATGATCTATCCAAAAGATAGATCATCAGTAATGATAAGGTACAGGAACCCCTTTAAGTACCCCTGGGTGGCTGTCCATAGACTGCAGGAAGCGAGCACACCCTATAGGCCATGAGAGGCACTGCTGGCAAGAAGCAGGCCATGGCCTGCGAGGGAAAACAGCCAGGCAGCCCCGGTGGCCAGGACCACCGAGAAGAAGGAAAGGAAGGCCGGCAGGTCTGGGCCACTGGAGCCTGGGACCGGAGGGGCAGGTGAGCAGAGCCGCTCAGCTCTCCTTGGCAGGCACTGGCCATTGATATAACACACCCTCTTCTATCCATTAAATTAAGTGGCCTATCCTAAAAAAAAAAAAAGGCATCAATATTAAAGTCCAGAAAACCCATATGAGGGTGGATTCACACCCAGGTTCTACTGGCATCTATCAGCATTTTTTTATTTATTTTTTTGCCGTTTATTGCACAGACTTTTTAATGCATTTTTCTACAGACTTTTTACATTGTTTTTGGTCCCCTGGAGTCTTCTTAAAATCGCAGCATTTTCTTTTTTTTTTTGGGCAGTTTCCCTTTCTATTAAACAAAAAAGGATGGGAAAAATGCAAATAACACACTGTGTGACAAAAATAATGCCAACCCTCCAAAAAAACACACGAGCCAAAAAACAAAAACTGTGGCAGCTCCCTAACACCACATCTTGCATTGCTGGGCCTATGGTTTCCTTCTGTGCCTCTTGAAGGCACATGGGGAGGTCTTGTGATCCTATAAGTTTACTGTGATCCGGAGATTTGTCAGGTCAAGCAGGGGACACATCTGAACAGTATTAGTGACAGTACGGAGGCCGGGGCGGATCATCCGCTCCGTGGATTTGGTCCCAATGGTATAATGATGGTGGTGAGAGTGGAAACTGTGGTCTGCTTCGTTTGTGTGGCTCCTGTAACAATTGGAGTCCTGTGAAAGTGTTCTTTACGTGTCACTTATTAGATACAATGTAGCAGCACAATATACCGCAGATGATACACATTACAGGATTACTGCAGGACCAGATGCCTTCAAGGTTTGTTATGTACAGTAAGTGAATACTGTATCGAGGGGGGCGTTACCTTTGTGATACAACGTCTGATTCTCTTTCCTGTACTCGCAATCTGCTTTAAAAACTTGCAAAATGTGCACAAAAAGTTTATTTTTGTTTACAAAATAAGAGTATATCATTGGGCAATCTCAACCCTTCCCAAGAGCACAAATGTAGCACAGGACGTGTGCCTGACCAGCAGTGTTCAAATGGGGGACACAGGACACAGTGGTCGCTAGAGGTCACAGCAGTGGGACCCCCATTGATCACTTATCACCTATCCTGTGAATGGTAGATCTCCTAGTGATGACACCTCCAGTGATCAGGACTCATCACCTATGCTGTCTGCAGCTGACACTTCTGACATGCCTGTTTTAATAAATACTTGGATTCTTCTCTGTAGCTCTCTGTTGCGCCATTCCTCTGTTATTCCTCCTATAAATGTATGAATTAATTGTCAACTTGTCAGTGTGGTATGTCCGGACACAGTCTGACTGGTCAGCACTCATTGGACAGCATTGAGCGTGTAGGGGCGCTCCCCATTCACAAGGGAATTAGTAACACCCAGTTTGTCATTGTGTTCATACATTTCCCTGAGGAATAAAAGAGTTCTAAGAAAAGAACTAAAGAATTGTTATATTATGAGGAGTACAAGTAAGTACTAAAACAGACATGTCAGAAGAGCTGGCAGATCCTCGTTATGGACCGCATAACTGATATTCCCAGCTCGGTGACCATATTAATAAATCTGTTATGTTCATGTTCTCAGCTTCTCCTATAGAAATCCCTTTGGACCCCTTCAAATAGCAGAATTTGCCATCAGAATTTGCAGCGGACACCACACTAAAATTCCAGCGGCGGCCGTGTGGTGTCTGCCTCCCATTGTTTTCAGTTTTAGGCTGCTCTGTAGTTCATGGGCTGGCGGTATAAAGCCGCGACCACGTTAAGACAGGGCACCTTTGGGGACATTTTTTAATTATTGCATTAAATTTAGTTTGGACAAAGTTTTTTTTTTTCAATTCGTCCTTATTAAAAATTCTTAGCAGTTTGTATTGTGCAGCCTTCAGTTTCTGCCTCTGCAGGATGTTGCTTCTCCCTCTCAGAGAATCCTTCAGAGAGTCACGATCTGTAGCCTTTGGGGATCATTTAGTAACAAATATACGCCACTTATTGGTATATATCTGTTGCATATTGCGGCACAAAGGTTATTTGCACTGCAATCTGCGACTTCTTCCCTTTTTCGCCACTAAACTCCAGGTCTTAAAAAGGAGGCCTGACGTGGGTGGGGAAAAGGGCGTGCCGGCAGGCCGTCTCATTTATCATTTTCAATGCCTGTTTTAGGGTCCAACTGCAAAAAAAAGGGGGGGGGGGGTCAGTCAGCACATCCCAATGCGCAGGTGCACTCCACCATGGCTAGAAACATGGAGAAAAAAAACTCAATGCAACAGCACTCTGCAAACACAAATAACGTACAATAATGCCATCATTATAGAAAATATTCTGGTGCTAATGCTACGCTTATTTTGTAAATTTGAGATACTTGGCGAATTCATTTTGTACTAAATTATTTGGGCCCGTCTGCCGGCGTCAAGGCGATCTCTATAAGACTGGAACCTAACACTAAATACTACCTGTTATGTGCCATACTGGTCACCATAAAATTTAGGGAGTGCAGGTTCCACATGCATGCTGGGTCCACAAATTGTGGATCTGCAAAACACGGACACTGGACATGTGCGTTCCACATTTTGCGGACCGCACATGGCCGGCACTCTGATAGAAATGCCTATTTTTGTCCGGGGCTGCGGACAAGAATAGAACATGCTCTATATTTTTTGCAGGGCAGCAGAATGGAACTAAGGATGCGGACAGCAGACTGTGTGCTGTCCGCATCTTTTGCAGCCCCATTGAAATTAATGGGTCTGCACCCGTTCCGCAAAATTGCAGAACGGATGCGGAACCATTCATACGGGCATGTGAATGGACCCTTAGGCGTAGAAAATGTCTAAATCTACTCCAACAAGAGAGCTGGTGTCGATTTAGACAAGTGTAAAGTCCTCCTAAGTTATTTAGAGGCCGGCGCCGCTACGTAACTTAGGCAAATAAATCGCCATCACAGGAGGGACCAAGACCGGCATCTAAAGCGCCAGTCTTCATGTCCCCCTTTATCTTTATCTTCCTTACAGTTGATAAACACTAATTTAAGCTAAATTCTTATCAAAATGATTTGGTCGTGTGACTTTTCTTAGACTTGCTGTCACACAAGGGCGTGTAGCCCCAGTCTTAAAGGGCCCTAAGGGAAGGCTTATGTTCTGGATAACTGCTTTAACCTGGTGTTACACATATTTTTTATTTTTTTTTGTGTTTTTGAATGCTTTTGCAAAACTCCAACTTCAGATGTTGCATGGAAATTTCTGGGAAATATTAAACTCGGGACATGAATGATTTTTTGTGGTTCTCTGTTTTTTCACCATTGAAGTGTGTTTTTTGGCTCAATGGGAGTTTTTTTCCCCCCAAACTGCAACAGCAATTTTAGTTTTTTTCTTGGCGTTTATGCATGGTATTTAATGATGCTTTTCCCCCATGCAGTCTCCAAGTGAAGTAACATCACAAGGGGCACACAAAAATGGCAGGTACTGAAGCAAACTGTGAGCAAGTCAGGCACTGCTAGGCGGAAGCCTCCCAATGATGTCACCGGCACTGATGGGCGATCTTTAGCATTGCCCTAGCTGTTTTATAGGCCATGGAAGCGCTAAAGCCCGCCAATTAGTGCCGGTGATATCACCAGGCTCATTGCTAGGCGGAAGCCTCCACCTACCTATCCACGAAGAGCCTAAAAAAAGTCAACGGATCTGATTCAGCGCAGGGCAAAGGAGTGCATTGGAGCATGAAATGCTCCGATGCTCATGTCAGAGGGGTTACCTGGGTGAAAACGGGGATATGTCTGGGTTCAACCCATTTAACACAATTTTGTATTAAACGAGGCATGGACTCGCGGGGCAGGGATGTAATATCACCACTTTACAAATCGCTTTGGTGCGGCCTCATCTGGAATTAGCAATGTCTAAGGGGGGACATGATTACAAAAAATATGGTGAAAAGCTGTTCCATGTAAAATGCCCTCAAAAGACAAGGGGGTACTGCCTCCGACTGGAGAAGAAAAAGTTCAGTCTCCAGAGGCATCACGTTTTATTTACTGTAAGAACTGTAAATCTGTGAAATAGTCACCTTAGGACGTGGTCACAACAGAAACAGGTGGTAGTTTAAAAAAAAAAATGCCTTAGATGAATTCTTAAAATTGAATAGCATTTATGCTTATGAAAATGTATAGAAGTCTGGGTCTCCCTTTCTTTTTCAAAAAATCACATCCTCACCCATTCCTTTGTTGAACTTGAAGGACTTGTGTCTTGTTTCAACTGTATTAACTGTGTAACAATGTGTATGAAGAAGCACTAAAAGGGGTTGTCTGAGATTCTGATATTTTTGACCTATCCCCAGGATAGGTCATCAATGTGAGATCGGAAGGAGTCCAACACTCAGGATCCTGCTGGTCAGCTGTTTGAGGATAGGCCACCAATGTTCAAAATTTCAGAAAACACCTTTAAGCTGGCCATACCCATTATATGAAAGTCAAATGAACCCACAATCTTGGAAGGATCAGCCAGCAATCTAATGTGCTTTCCAACAGTTCCCAGCTCCAGATGTCAGGGGAAAAAAGATTAAAATCCAACATGCCCAGTCCTTTCTTCCTACAGGAGATAAGCCAGTGCCAGAGGTGTTTGGTAGCTGCTTATTCCCCTCTCCTCATTGAAGTGAGCATGTACTATCAGCTGAGTGTAGACCATCAACAGAAATGTACAATATGACCAGCAGAGATACCGATGGAGAAATCACTGAAACTCTAAGTCAGGTTAGACCGGGTTCTGCACAGATAAACAAGTCATGCCTTGACAAGTCGGAGACATAAAATACAACTTTATACAAGCTCATCAAAAACATTGAGCAAATGCAAAACAACTGTGTCCTTAAAAAAGTCTAATCTAGAAGTGATCTAGAGGTGTAAGACTTCTGGATTATACTAGAAACACAAGTTTTGCTACCATGAATATCTCAAATCTCGTCAGCCCAAGGTATAAGTATAGAACGTTATGATATAATAAGACATTATGATCGGTAGGGTACAGTTTTTGGGACCCCCACCGATCCGGGAAAAAAGGGATGGAGATCCTTTTGGTATATCTCTTGCACTGCAATGCTGCTGGCTACCAAAAGTGCAGAGAACTCCAACTCAGTCCATTCATGTCAAAGCCATATTGCTACTACCACATTACCTAAGCATTCTTCTTCTTGGAGTGTCCCCTTGGTATATTCTCCTGAGCGTGTGACTGATTGTTGGCCATTATCCTTCTGGCTCTTGTTTGGGTGACCACATTAAAGCAGTTTTTGTATAGAAAAAATAGTCTTTTGTTTCTCACATTTTTATTTTTCATTGATATGAGGTGGTAAACGAGTCATCTTCTGCCCTGTAGATTATGTTGGCAGCACATCCTATGATTACATGGGGAGATACACCGTCGACAAGCTCTTTGCTCATTTGTTGGCTGGTTGTGGCCCCGTTCACTTAGGGTGATCATCTCTTGTTTAAGCGTTCATTGGCCCATGCATAAGGGCTTTAAGGGAGTTATCCCATGATCAATCTAAAAAATGAAAACCAGATATTATATAGTACATGACAAGACCTTTCTAATAAAGCTAGAACCATCCCTGTACCTCAGGTGGATCCAGAAAACTCCACATTCATTGTTCCAGTTGCTGTGCTCAGTTCTCTTCTGGCTGGCAGCTCAGGGGGAGTGTCGTTTCCCCTGCAGCTCTCTCTCTATTACAGCTCAGGGGGCGTGTCCATTCTTGGGCGACGTGTCCTTTCCGTTTCAGCTCTCTCCCTGTAACTGTCACAGCTTCTAACAATAAATGTGGCAGGTGGCAGTTAAAGGATGGAACTAAGCATGTGTGACCACCTCAGTAGGTGGATATGTACATTGCTAAAGTATACAGATTAAAACTGGAGAAGGTGGAGCCATTATAATGAAGTAAAGAGAGTAGATCACAACTGGAGCATTTCTGAAACAGAAAGTAAATTACAAAAGTAACTAGTTTATCATGATGGATAATATAAAAATAAAATTTAAAGGTGGCACAACCCCTTTAAATCAGGGCTATATTTACTTATAGGTATTGTAAGCCTTTGCCTATAGTCGGCCATGGAGCACAGACCCCTGGCACGGAAATATTTTCATGCAGTATATTATTTGGTTATCTCTGCATCTGGGACAGAAAAACGAGATTCATCGCTTAAGAGGACAGACCTCCATTCCTGTCTTGCTGTTTACCATGTCTTTGAGAGCGGTGGTGTGAGGTCAGTGGAACACCTGTAGCTGGATGTCTGACTCGCAACCCAATGTTATCCAGACACCTTCTGATGGTTTGCCACCCAATAACTGGCATGTCGATGAACAGGAGGCATCACACAATCATCGCTCATGACTAGATACTACTTTTGAGGTTTCATGTGGCTAAAAAGAAACTTTGCTTTCAGTCTGGTTTTATGCCCCTCCCACATGGCACAGATTGGAGCTAGGTGCTTGAAAATTTGATAATTTGGAGATCAACAACTGCTGCCTCCTCAATTTGCATGACCTTAAAGCTTGTCCTTTTTAGTGTAATTTCAATGTTGAGTATCTAATCCATCTATCTGTCTGTCTATCTATCTTATTCTGGTATGTGTGTGTAGATTCGGATTATTTAGTGGTAATGGGAGGTGGACACCCAAGGAGGGGGATGGGGAAGGCCACCTATGCAGTTGGATGCACCCCTTTATAATCATGTTTTGCTCCTGCATCCAAAGTTATAGTAGTGCAGAATTTGTTATTTTCAAACAAAAAAATTTTTGGGGAAAGGGAGACTTTGGAGTGGGATGAGGCTCTTCATGGAGAACTTATCCATTTGGTTTCCTCACAGCAATGGACAGGAAGCACTAGAATGTGGAGACGCATTTGACAGCAAGCATTGCTGCACATCAGCCCACACATACCTGTTATATAATGCCATTTTTAAGTAGATTTCCATATTATTCACTTTACAAATGTGTTTGATACTCTCCCATGAGCCACCTTACCATCCAGTTTCACGATTCCCACAGAAGGGAAATATCATGTATCAACTCTCTGTGGCAGCCGTTCTTCATACTGATGTGTTTTGCAGACGACAATATGTAAAATTTATAAAATAGTAATTGATTTATATTGTCTTTGTACTCTTTCTAATAACACTGCAAGATTCCTAAGGTCTGAAGATTTCGTACATTTTACCAGCAGATTCTTCCTGTAAAATTATTTTCCTTTCATTGCGCTGAATAAAGTAGTGGCCCCTGTGGAATCCGGGTACAGTGTATCTCTACTCAAAACCTGAAGCTGAGATATGAGGTGCTGTTTATTTGGGGTCCTGATACTCTACTGTCATTACAACTGACTGTGACGTGGCGGGAACACAACCTGTGGGGAAAAAGGAATGTCATAATTGCAGCAAGCAAAATATGGTGCTATGATCCAGTAAAGTACACTATCTCACTACTCTGGCACCCCTCGACACACTTAAAGTAGAACCAAGGTCCACGTAGAAAAAGATTATCTCTTTTTACACTGTCTTCCTGAACTTGTTGTTGAAGTGAGCCCCTGTGGGAGCCGATGTAGAGGATGGGAGTCATAATGGCCCTGATGTAGTGTAGTTGTGCCACAGTGTCCTATCTAGACTGTCGCTCCCCAGGGTCGGTTGCAGTAAAAGTTGTAGCACTAAAGAATAAGGCCAGAATTTAATGTAACAAAGTCATTTTTTACTAAGTGCAACGTAGAACTTGAAATACATACAGTAGCAGCGGGCTTTTGTGCAGTTCTCCTCTGGCACCAGCAAGAATATTGAATCAGGTTGGTTGGTGGCAATTTAGCACTTTGTTTGGTGATGGGTGTCTTTAGCTGTATTCCCTCACTTCACAGCAGTATCTGTAGAAGCTGAATATAGCAGCTCACTCTGGAGTCTGTATCTTCTCAAGGCTTTACTTGAGACAATTTTGTAATGGTTCTTTCTAGAAATCAGGAGTAGGAGTAATGCAGACAGCGTCCTCTCCACTCTGCAGCTACACAGGATCCCCCTCTTGACAGGAAGCAGCACCAGCCCACTCCTACCAGGAGGAGAGGAATGGGGTGGTTAATCCTGGTCCTGCCAACCTTTGCCATACCTTCCTTGGTGGTAGTGATAGCCAGGAAACAAACATTAAAATACAATGCATAACAATAAACAATTGTAGTACCCCCAGGTCCGGGTCGGAGGTACCAGGTAGTGGGACAGTGTAGTATACTGAATAATAGCATAGTAGAATTGTTTTAATAGTTTACTGCACATTACAACATGAATTGTGTCATCTTGACACAAGTGTGACCAAGGATCACAGAGGAGCCCTAACCTTAAAGGTGTTGTATGAGAAGAATAAGGGGATTCAGGTTGAGCTGCAATACCAGACACAGCTCATGGTCAACTGTGGAGCTGCTTCTGGTAAAAAATAAAAACCACTGAGGTCTGCAAACCTAGATCAAAATTCCAAAATGAATTCAGACCTCAGACCAGAGCTCCACAGGCTGCCAGAACATGCTTTAAGTTCTAGTTTTCCAATGGCTGCTTGGCTTGGCCTCGGGTTGGGTATCACTACCCTAAACATATAGAGATCCTCCCAAAAATTCAGACTTTGGACTAGACAATGGCATTTACTTACCTTTCCTTGGGTCCCCCTAGTGCCATGCTCCAACACACTACTTTCTGAGGCTGGTGGACCAAGCACCCAGTGCAATCTTGCCCGTAGTTGAAAGGACCTTGGAACGTAGGAGATGTAAGAAAAGCAGTTGTTGTGCATTATATTTGAATCACACAGCCTAAGACCCATGGGACCCTCATAGCCCCCCCTGTGTTTGTGCACCCCTGAATGGAAGGACATGCCAATAGTTTCCTATTCAGCTAATCATAAGATGGAGTTGACCAGGAGAAGATTTCTACAACTGTGTTTGTTTTAGAAGATTGCAGACAGACAAATGTGCAATTGTTTTGTCTCTTTTAAGCCCCCCGTCATCGCTTTCTAGTTTTAGAACCCCTTTAATAGCCTTCTGTATGGGTTTTCCGGAGCAAGTCTCTTTTTAGTTGTTATGTTCCTCTGAAGTTCTTTTATCAGTCGGTCAATACATGTACTTAACTCCTGTTTCCTTTCTTTCAGCTCAATCCTTAAAAGAGTTTGCTCGCCTACTCATTACCGTGGAGGAAGAAAGAAGGAGACTGGTAAGAAGCATTTTTTTGCTTCACAGTAAATGGGTAATCATCTGGGATGTTAATGAACAGAAATATATAGAAATGTTCAGCGACTCATGTTGGGTCCGATTTTTTTTATATTTGAGCAACAGGATTTGCAGGTTTTTTTTTTATAGCACTTCCTCTATTTGTAGAGTAAGTTCATGGCTTCCTCCTCCCAGTCACATTAAATCATGTATTACTAGGTAAGAGTGTGGAGCATGCTTCTTTCCATCACTCTGTAGAATTAATTCAAGGGGTTGACATTGTTAGAATGACACTGTCCCGGGGATTTAATGAACAAGATGGGTTTGACTTTTCTGACCCTTATCGCTGGGGGCAGGGTCAACCTTGGCATGCAACCATGAAATTACCGGTGATTAGTGAAGGTGGGGCCACTGGCTCTGAGGGCTTGGCACTCCCATTCTTGTACTTGGTGTACCAGGTAGACTGAGAAGCACCATTGCCATCTTAAGTTGCAGAAGAAGGCTCCAGAAACTGGAAAATTTACAGCTCAATAGGAAATGAAGGGCAACCAGGAAGAGTATTCTCCATTCCACAGCTAATGAGAATTTATTTTTATCTACAACCTTTAAAAAGTCACTGTACTTTCACACAATTTCATTTTTAAAATTTTTTCAATTTAATAGAGAATGGTTTAACTAGCACATTTCTAAATCACTTAATTTGAAAAATATGCCTGCATCCATCTGAAAAAAATCTGTAAAGTCATGGCCACTAGGGGTCTCACTTCCCCCTGCTTTAGCAGTCGACTGCCTGTTGTCAGGCAAAATCTGTCCCTAGTAACACAGACACAGAAGAAGGTTCACGAGAAATGCGGGCGTTTCAGAGCTAGCCGAGATCCTGAGCCTTCTTTATACAGATTATAGGCTTCTCCTATGTGTCTGTAAGTGTGACTTCCCCGTCTTTTTTGTTCTGTGAGCTCCAGAGATGAAAACAAACAAATAGTGGGAAGAAAGAGAAAGAACGTCAAAACAGTACAGTGCTAGTAAACTTCTATAGAAGGGAGACGCCAGCTGCTTCTGAGTGAAATGCATCTAGCTGTGCAACTGAAATAGTGAATAATATGGCTAAAAAAACATTAGGGAAGCCCAAACATAACTGTTCCTTCACAGGTATGATTGTACAAAGAAACACAATTATTATGAAAACTCAGCTACACTTTAACAATTTGTCTTTAGGTGCTATTTTACCTTTGTGCAAATATTAAAGTCTATGGCTATTTTGGTTGTTTTTCTAGTCTTGTGAATTATGCAATAGATACTGAAATTTACTTAAAGGGAGTCTGTCACCACATTTTAGCATGTTAGACCGTTAAAATAGGGTTATGTGATCCACCCAGAACATAAAAACGGTACCTTTGTTGTAGAAAACGGACTTTTCTTTTTGCCGAAAATGAACTTATAAGATTATGTTCTGAGCCCTCTCAAGTGCCCAGGGCGGTCTCTCAATCCTCGGAGCCCCAGGCAGGCACCTCCTAAACGGCTCATAACCCCGCCCTCCGTGCGCCTCTGCCCGCCCGTTTACTCCCCTCCCCTGTCCTTTTCCACTGTGGCTGCGCATGCGCAGTAGGTATTGCGATGCCCTGCCAGGAGCGGGCATCGCATTGCGCATGCGCCCGCTACGATTTGGACCGCACAGCCACAGTGGAAAAGGACAGGGGAGGGGAGTAAACGGGCGGGCAGAGGCGCACGGAGGGCGGGGTTATGAGCCGTTTAGGAGGTGCTGCCTGGGGCTCCGAGGATTGAGAGACCGCCCTGGGCACTTGAGAGGGCTCAGAACATAATCTTATAAGTTCATTTTCGGCAAAAAGAAAAGTCTGTTTTCTACAACAAAGGTACCGTTTTTATGTTCTGGGTGGATCACATAACCCTATTTTAACGGTCTAACATGCTAAAATGTGGTGATAGACTCCCTTTAAATCGTCTTATCTAAATGTATTAGGTAGACCGCCAAGCTTGTTTTCATTTGAGACAAATTGGTTGCTAGGGATTTACTGCCTAACAACTATAGTTTTTATATGGGATTGTCAGACAACCGAATCCTGACTCTAAGAACTGTTTGCCAGGACTCATGGAAGGTGATTATCAATCATGATGGGTGCTGTAATTATGCAGCTCATGGTATTGACACAAAGGCATTATTGTTGATGCTTTTGTTGTGGTTTTCTCTATCTTTTGAATCTGTCCAGAAGTTTAACATTGTAGGACTTTATGCTTAAATACTGTACATGTCATTACTAGTTGGGTTAAGATTTAAGGAGCCAATGTTTTTTTTGTTCCTCCAGGCTCGGCCATGCAGACCTGTCTCTGACTTTTCATTTTGAGATCTTTTTTTTTTTCAGTAATGACAATGAACATTTTGTGATCTACTGTATATTGCCTTCTTTGAGATAATAACTTCTGTCGCAGAGTATTTACTGAAAGTCAGACTAGTAGATCTGAGAAACTGACCATGGTGTTCTGGCTGTCTGCCCAGTGTGTTGCCTCCAGGGTGTCCCTTTTCCAGAAGATCAGATAAAGAGCAATTTAGCTGGGTCATTTGTTATCCATTTTAATTGGTAAAAATATAACTCAAAAAATGGAATATAAAGCAGAAACATTTGTTGGGAGTTTGACCTATCTGTAACATTGCCAGTTGTTCACTAGACTGCAGAACTGGACCTCACCTATAGCAGTCACCTTTCCTAGGTACTAAAGGTGTTTCCCGGTACTCTGAATGCTCCCAGGTCTTGTAGTAGGGCCGAACCACATACCAATTGGAAGACTGCAATAATAATGCAAAAGCAATAATGCAAAAAATAAAAAATAAATAAAATAAAAAACATTTATGAAAAAGCATGTATCTACACTGGCAGGTAGCAAATATGTAGAAGTAGAAACTCACCAGTAGATGACAGGAACCAAATGGTGATGGCAAACTGGTGATGGAGATGTCAGGTAATGAGGCAGACAAATGATGTGGCAGGTAATGAAGCAGACAGTTTAAGATAACCAATGATAACAAAGAGACAATTAAGCCTGCATTACACTGCAAGTGTTTGGGCAGTACGAGCGCAAATGGATGATGCAAACTGAATGTGGGAACAATTGCTTGCACAGAATAGTAAAAAAGCACTGGCATATCTGGTGGCCGGGTCCGTGGGAGTATGCATAGGCACCTGGTATCTGCGCTGCAGCTATGGAAACTAGCAGTGTATATGGAAAAATGAATCAAGCCAGCAAAGGCGGCAATATGGGCAATCACAATACATTAGTAAGTGCCTTGTATTAACTTTATCTACATGATAAATGCCATTTGCTGAAGGGACACAACCCCTTGAATGGTAGAATGGCTCTTCCAGAAGAGCTCAGGGAATATCTTTGGATGCCACCATTTCAACAATCCAATACTGCCGATTTTTACCCTTCTGCAAATTTCCAGTCAACTATATATCTTAGTAATACGTTGTTGAATAGGAACTTTGAGGCCCAGCAGCTAAACTCCAATTTGAGACCACCATGCACAATGCCAGGTGTCATCTGGAGTAGAGTGATTTGTTGGAGGAAGGATATTGGTCTGAGGATTTTTTTTTTATGATTTGGTGCAAGCTCCTTAGTTCCACTTACAGCATGCAGTCATATTCTGGGGTTTACTATGTGTTAACAGTTTGGAGCACTTGTACGAACTTTAGTGGCCTTCTCCTGATCCCATCTCTGTGGGCATATTTACAACCAAAGCACACACAGTAGCTGGGCCTGGGCCTGAGGGCTGAATGGGTCACTCAGGTGTAAAAACCTTGTTTGTTTTGTGAGAAGAAATACAGTGGTGGCTTCCTTCTATATAGCTCTGCTGTCAATCTGGCTAGGCTAGGTGGTAGACTATTTAAAGGGTCATCCCTTGGCTGCAGATTTAAGGGCTAACTTTTTTTGGCTCCTGTTCTTGTGCATTGTGATCCTGATCTAAGTAGAAATAATTAAAGGGGTTAACATTGTCAAATTATACATCTCTGTCAACCTACCTTAGCTAGTAGACCATAGCATTCCAAAACCAAGAGAATACGGAGAGAATCAAGAGAATAATTGGATGGGCCAGAGCATGAGTCAGCAGGGTAGTCAGGATATAGCCTGGGGTTAGAATCAGGAGTAGAACCACAAGTAGAGGGCAAAGAAGGAGCAATAACCAAGAACAAGGCCAATGTCAAGGTCAAGACTAAAGGGAATCCCAATACTTTGGGATTAGGCCCCATTGGAATGTTAATGGTGGCCATTTTGGCTGTTTTCCAACTTCAATGGAAACTAATATGGCTATGAAATAACCAAAAATTACTTTTATAATCTCAAAAAACTCCTCTTGATTAGATCTATACTAAAGCCTACTGTTCTCTCGTTGACCTAAATATAGAGTAGACATTATGCTTCTATTGAAAATAACAACTTTGTTGCTTCACTTTTCTAGTAAATAACCTCTGGCCGTAACTCATTGCAAAACTAATGTATTCCCGCTTCTTCACAGCTTCAGCTTCGGTTAAGGTTAAATTGCACATTTCCTTATAGCAGATACTTTTTGTGATAAATTGACTTCCTTTTTAGTATTCTTTATCACTTCCTTTAATCATTGTTTAGCTGAAGTGCTACCTGACCTCAGCATATGATGAACCTTCAGTGTCGCATCTTCACACTGCTCAAGAACGGATAACTTGTTTACTACGATGTGATATGTGTCATACCTCTACCATGTGGAGATGTTCATCACACTATATACCGGGGGGAGATCAGAAGATTTCTTAGCAAAATAGACATATACAAGGAATTTAACTCTTGACTCTAGATCTGAAAACGCCATAGAAATGTGCAAATCTTAAAATACCATGTGTATTACATTGTTTTATAATCCAGATACAGCATCAAACATGTCAATGGAATGTATTAGTAGCAGCACCTTGATCATCAGTTGATCTAGGTTTCATTGACCCCACCAGAAGACATGATACTTGGGGCCACCCTCGATCTATAGAGAAAATGTACAAATACACCTTAAAGGGAACCTATCATCAACTTTATGCTGACCTCACTGAGGGCAGCATAAACTAGTGACAGAAATGCTGATGTCAGCGGTGTGTCACTCATGAGCTAAAAGTAAGTGGTTGCCGACAACCAGCATCATAATCATTGCAGCCCAGGCCTGGAAAAGAGTGAAATCTACCTGAGAAGAGTCATGGTTATCCATAATCTCCTGCTCTCTTACCCACCTGCTGATGATTGGCAGTTTTCTCCTAAAGAGAAAGACAGAAAACTCGGTAGAAGACGGTCAGTCATCAGCAGGTGGGCAGGAGAGCAGGAATTCATCAATAACCATGACTCTTCTCAGGTGGCCGTGACTCTTTTCCAGGCCCAGTCTGCAATAATTGTGATGTTGGTTCTCGGCAACCACTTACTTTTTACTTATAAATGACAGACCGCTGAAATCCACTCACCTGTCTCTACTTTATTCTGCCATTAGAAGGGATAGCACAAAGTTGATGACAGGTTCCCTTTAAATTGCATCACAATTGTTGTTGTTATCATTGTACACACAGGACAGATCTCTAATAGGTTGTTTGTGATCCTGGTCTGAAGTGATTGACTTAGGAGTCCACTCCAAATTAGTTTGACTTCTTTTGGACCTTTCCATCCTTGTTGTATTAATTTACCAAAGTTTGGACCCACCATAGGATCCTTGGTGGGTCAATCCAACCCTGAGCTCACAGAACGGGAGGTTTGAGCTGAGCCTAAGGGGTATGGTGTTGTTGTTCTAATTTCTATAACAACGGATCTATGACGGCATAGTCAAGATGAACAGGGTAAATGCAGAAGAGATATAATTTCAGAAGACTGCCGAGGACCTCTTTGTTCTACAGGAGAGTTTTTTGTAAGCCACCACTTTATTCATAAAATACTTCATCTGACCCAGCCATTTGGTCAAAGTAAAACCTGTGTTGAGAAGCTCCACCACAATCCAGGTATTGGACATCTTCAGTACACAGTCTGAACCAAGAAGTCCTCACATGCATGAGCCCTCGGCTCTCCTCACTCCCCACTGCTGATAGCCATAGAAAAAAAAAGTCAATCAGAGACAGGAGAGCCAAGCTCTCATAATTATGAGGACTCTCCCGTGTGCATTGTGTATTGAGAGGACTCCAGTGCTCAGCTTTCAAAACGACTAGGCCAATTCAAGAACATGGCCCAACATTTTTCTAAGGGTAACTAACACCATTGTATGCTGCCCTCAGATAGGGCAGCATAAAACTGGTGACAGGTTCTCTTTAAAGGGGTTTTCTGGGATTTTAATATTGAAGACCTATCCTCAGGATAGGTCATTAATATCAGATTGGTGGTGGTCCGACACCCAGCACCTCAGCTGTTTAAAAGACGACTGCGCTCCATGTGAGCACAACCTTTCCTTTATTGTTTACAGGCTTGCTGTCGACATTGCAGTGTTGAGCAGGTGTAATTACAAGCTATCCCATTTACTTCTGTGGGAAGGCTCTGTAGTATACACTTGAAAAGGAAGGAGCCGTCCCATAGAAGTGAATAGAACAGCTTCTTGTGATTACATCTGCTTACCACTGCGATGTCGAAGGCGAACAGGTAAACAACGAAAGGAAGGCAGCGCTCACACGGAGCTTGGACTTCTCTTCAACCAGATGATCAGCAGAGATGCTAGGTGTCAGACTCCCTCCAATCTGATATTGATGACCTATTCTGAGGATAGGTCACCAATGTTAAAATCCCGGAAAACCCCTTTTGAGTACCCTACAAGTAGAAATCAAGTGTGAAGAGGTTTGGAGACATTGAATACCACTTCACAAGACCATGAGGTCCAGTCCAGGAACTTGGAAAGTATGAGAACCACAATGCTCTACCTATGGAGACTTTAGAATCATTCAGTACTGATTATTTGGATGCGCCAGCTAAGGGATCGCCATTGATGCAGTCTTCTGACATAACATTGAGATTGTTTAATGATTGGTGTGTGCTGCAAAAGTATTAAACACCTAAAAATCAACTGATTTTTAAAAGATTACTTTACTTTGAGCAAATAAAATCTTGAGTCACAAAATGACTTACTGTAGGTCAGGTTCACAACACTTTTAGGCCCTGCTGCGTTCGCCATTACATTTGTTTTCTGGAATACCTGAAAAGTATGACCACGATGGGAGCGTTCATTTAAATGAAGCAAACAGAGTCCTCAGGATTGATCTTTGGACCTGCTTAACATTCGTTTTGGGCCGGACGGAATAGCACAGTCTTCCACGCTATACTATCCGCCAAAATGACTGAAACAAAAGGAAAGCAGATCAGAGCCCAAAGATGAATCCCTTGAACTTCTTTTGACCTCTGACAGAAAGCCAAGCTGGGGGTTAAACAGGGTGTGAACCCTGCTTTATATGTAACACCCCAGAGTGGTGTTACCACTCCTACACCCTGCTACTGTCTTTATTGGGCTAATAAAAGGCCATCTTATGTATTTCTGTCCAGGTCCTATACACTATGCATTCCTAATCTTTTTGCAACTGTTATGTTCATATAATATGCCTGGTTCACCAACAGGTGGCAGCAAATATGGCAGAGCTATCTTAGATAGAATGGAACTTACCATTTCATTCTAACTCCCCTCTGGAGAGAAGTGGGATCTAGCCCTACTTCCTGCAGGAAGGATGAGGACCAGTTAGTTCCAGTCTAGTCTTCCCTAGACAGGGGAAGGGTGGGCAGGGGCACGTCTCTGCTGGACATGCCCACGCCAGCCAGAGCACCCTAAGCTCTGCTGGCCATGGAGGCAGAAGCCTAAAGCCTCAGGAGCCAGCAGTAAAGTTCTTTGGCCGAACATAGGTCCGACTACAGAGAGAAGTGCAGCATAAAGAAGAAGCCAAGTTACCAAGTCAGCTTGTTAGTACAGCAGAGTGAGAGAAGGATAGAGCAGAGTTGAGTTTGCCTGCCAGTTTAATGCTAAAGATGCTGGAACCAAGACAAAGCCTGTAAGCTGTTGGAAGAAACGTTTATTCAAAGTAAAGCTGCTGTTGAACTTCATCTCAAGGTGTGGACTCAAGTTATTCTTTCCAATCCCTCAATTATTCCCCCTATTATTGCTTCGGAGCCAAAGCCTTGGGTCCAGCGGTATCCAGGTAGGAGCACCGTGACACATAAAGAGACATTTAGGCCACAGTACACCACTCAGTATTCCTACACCTGCGACGCGTTATAGGAGGGCCCTGGGGGGAGGCGCCTGTTGCATATACATTGGTCATATCCAGAGCTGCATTTAAAATTCTGCTTCTGCTTGACTCATCCCTTACCACTTACAAAGGGATAAGTCCTGGAGTTGTTTGACCCTTGTCATCCTCTTTACCAGGGATGCCCAACCTGTGGCCCTCCAGCTGTTGCAAAACTACAACTCCTAGCATGCCCAAACAGTCTACAGCTATCAGCCTACAGCAGGGCATGCTGGGTGTTGTCGTTTTCCAACAGCTGGAGGGCCGCAGGTTGAGCAATTGTAAACCTAAAACCGGGTTTTGGTTGTGACTGGAGAAGAAGACATTGTATAATTCAGTATTATCCAAGTCCTCTGTGCTCTTCATAGATTATCTGAGATCTCACTCCAGCATTGTGACGTTTCTTCAGACTCCATGCAGAGAACAATTACTCCTATTCTTTACTTCTCAACAACTCATTTACAGCTATTTCAATGCCACTAATATTAACTAAGAACTTTCCGTTACCCGCTAGATGCCCAGGGTGCCCGCTAGCATTGCATGTGATGTGTCCTCTGGGCTAACAGTTGGAGTGCACGCTGTGTCCATTGTGAGCTTATTAGGGATGCGGTTGAACGGCGGCCATCACTGTCAGGTGTTATTGACGACCTTGTAATTTCGGTCCTTCTTCCAGTTATTAAACTTGAAGACGCATTAAGGGCAGAACTGCTGGGAGCGCTAAGAGTTTGCTGAGCTGAGGGATGCCACATTTATATTATGTGATGGAAAACAAGGGGGCAATATTGTCTTTAGTCAGGTCAGAAGAAAGAAGCCGTCTGGGGTTATGTAGATTGTGCGCATTCTGTGACAACTGATATTAACATCCATTGTTCAGTAAATGACGGGGTGTTACTGTTATCAGTTGAACAGCCCATTTAAAGGAGTTTTCTGGGTCTTTATTCTTGAGGACCTATCTCCAGGATAACAGATCGGCGGGGGTCAGACTCCCAGCACCCCTTCCAATCAGCTGTTTGAGGAGGCCGCCATGGCGTTCCAGTGAGCGCTGCGACCGATTAAGCACAGCGCCGTACATTTTATAGTGGCCGTGCTTGGTGTTGCAGCACAGACCCATTGACTTGAATGCTACTGAGCTGCGCCTAGGCCATGTGACCGACGAACGTGACGTCACTGGCTTAGGAAGAGTCTGCAGCATTCACCAGACCATCATAATCTCTGCAATCAGTCAGGAGTCGGACAACCACCGATCTGATATTGATGAAGTATCCTGAAGATAGATTACTGAAGTCTATAGGTCCGTGAAAATCACGCACACAACACGGATGGTGTCCACTGAAGACTGATAGGGCAGGCTTTGGAAATTCATTTTCAGTTGTGCAACGTCTGTGGATTACGGATAACACACAAAGGGAAAAAAAAACGGAGACACGGATCATTCACGGACATCTTCATGGATGAAACATGGACGCTTTTTTTTTACAGATGTCCAACTGACACCGAAATGTGAACGAGGCCTTAGGGCTCATGCACACGACCATTGGCTATTTTGCTGTCCGCCAGTTGTGTATCCACAAAACACGGATCCCCGGCCACAATTTGCTGAACGGAACGGCCGGCCCCTAATAGAACCGCTCTATCCTTGTCTGTAATGGGGACAAGAATAGGACGTGTTCTATAATTTTACGGACAGCACGGAACTGACTACAGAATGGGCCCCCAAAAGTGAAGGAGAGTGTATTGCGCAGGCGGAACATGCTCTCCATTCATTTCTAAAGTCCCATAGAAATGAGAGGACTGCGTACCGATCAAGCGCGGCCACCGCTCCATTCACCTCTATGGAACTACCAGAAATAGCCGAGGCAGCGCTCGGCTATTTTCGGGACTCCCATAGAAGTGAATGGGGTGGCCGCACTTGCCTGGCGTGCTGTCTGTTCACTTTGGCATCCCGTTCTGGAGATAAGAGCGGGTCCTAGAGGTGGTTCTGGCACCTTTCCGACATTGAAGGCATACCCCAGAATCAATATAACGGATCCATTTCTTTCATCTTCTGAAAAAAAAAAAGTGAAGCGGTACCTCCAAAATTCACATTAACCGGGGCAGAACACGTACCTGGTGTCCTCTTCTTTATCTTTTTGGCTGCAGATCTGCCAACATCTCAGGCTCCTCTTCCGTCATCCAAGATGGCCTCTAGGAGTGCCTGGTCGTCCAAGAGGCTTCCTGCTTGTCTGGCTCGACTCTTGGATTGGCCAGCACTGCTCACATGAGAAGCGCTATCGGAGGGCAGCAGGGACAACTAAATGCACACCAGGTGGTCTGAACAGCGGTTCGGCCATCTTGGAAGGCAGAAGAGGAGCTTGGAATTGGCGGATCTGCAGCTGAAAACATGGGAACCCGCTAGGCTACTTTCACACTTGCGTTTACATTTTCCGGTATTGAGATCCGTCATAGGGTCTCAATACCGGAGAAAAAACGATTCAGTTTTGTCCCCATTTATTGTCAATGGGGACAAAACGGAACTGAACAGAATGGAGTGCTCCAAAATGCATTCCGTTCCATTTGGTCGCGTCCCCATCGCTGCATGCTGCGGCTTTCTTTCCGTCATGGGACGCGGAGCAAGACGGATCCGGCATGACCCACAATGCAAGTCAATGGGGACGGATCCGTTTTCTCTGACACAGTAGAGTTCATAACGGATGCAGACGGTTGTATTATCATGACAAAAGCGTTTTTGCTGATCCATGCAAGTGTGAAAGTAGCCTAAGTGTATTTCCTTCTCCCCAGTTTATGCAAATTTTCTTTCTTGAAACTGGGGGGGGGGGGGGGAGGGTCGCTTTAAGGCCTCATGCACATGACCATATTTTGTATCCGTGTCCAATCCGTAATCTTTGTGGATTGCACATTCTCCCGTTCATTTCTGTGTGCCTTCCAAAAAAAAAAACGGACAGCGTCCTTGTGTCTGTTCTGCAAGTTCTAGAACATGTCCTATTCTTGTCCGTATTATGGTCAAGAAGAGTAATTTCTAGTGATAAGGCCTCATGCACATGGCCGTTGGGCAGCCGTGGCCGTATTGTGGCCCGCAAACGGCAGGGTTGGCAATCCACGCCCGCCGGACGTGTGCACCACGCATCACAGCATTCACTTGAATGGGTCCGCAATTCCAGAGATGCGGAACGGAGTGCTTCCGTGGTGTTTCTTTCCGTTGTTCCGCACCGCAAATAAATATGACACGTCATATTTTTTTGCGGTGCGGACAGACCACAGACCCATTCAAGTTAAATGGGTCCGGCCCGCTGCACGGATGTTGCAATTGCGGTCCCCAAGTCACAGAACGGCCGCACAACGGCCTCATGCACACGACCTTTGTTTTATTCCGTGTCCGTTGTTCCCTTTTTCGTGATTTTCTGCGCACCCATTGACTTTCAATGGGTCAGTTGAAAACTTGGCTAATGCACCGTTTGTCATCCGCGTCCGTGATCCGTGGTTTCAGTCCGTCCCAAAAATATAACCTGTCCTATTTTTTTCACGGAAAACGGTTTGTGGACCCATTCAAGTCAATGGGTCCGTGAAAAAACGCGGAGGCACACAAGATTGTCATCTGCCTCAATTTTTTCCTATCATTTGTATGGCAAACTTGACTTAGACTTTTTTTTACTTTCCTTCATGTCTGGAGATCCTCCAAAAATAAAGGAAGACACACGGAGACAAAAACGGGAACGGATCTCGGAACAACGGAACCCCATTTTGCGGAACGGAACACAACAACGGCCGTGTGCATGAGGCCTTAGAGTGAGAAAAATACAGATTGCTCACGGAAGGTGTTAGAATTTTGTAGATCTGTGGTTTGCAGACCACAATATGGACACGGTCTATGAGGTCTAAAGGTCTGGTCCAGGTGTGGAAGAAATAAAACTGCTTTTTTCCAGAAACAGTGCCACTCCGGTCAATGGCTGTGACTGGTATAGCAACTCAGTCCGTCCCCTTGAACCCAGCTCATGCCGTCGCTTTATATTACGAGGCTCTGACCCTCTCCTACGTGATTGAATATATAATCCCTCCGTTACCACGTGCCTTTGTAATCCAGGAACAATCAGGCCCAGCATCCTACATCCCTAGTGAGAAGTGTAAGAAATTGTAAGAGGAGAGCTCTCTGACCCATTGGGTCTGCCTATTCCTGGAGTGGCGGCGTAGATTACATTGCCCGTGTCCTGACTCCTTAAGTCTTTCCGCTGCCTCTTCCAAGACTGAAGCTGGAAACCTTGTAATAGGACTTATCAGCCGTACGGGGAGAAGCTGCCTCCATTGATCAGTCAATGATATCTTTGCGCGTCTTGAGTCAGAACATCTGCACTCGAATAAATAACCAGTCCTTCAACCTTCAGCGGAGTCCTGACATCGTCTCTCCGCGCTCAGCAATTACCTCAGCTCAGATAGAGTAGCTTTGTAATGCCGGAAATTTGCGGCTCTCAGATAGAGGGGAGCGAGAAATAAATGAGAGGTCAGCAAGGGCCCGAGCCGAGCCAGTACACAACGTTCTACCAGTACTGGCTTCTACTTGTAAAAGATTAGGAAAAAAAAGGTTTTGTTTTTCAGAAACAGCGCCCCTCTTGTTTAGTGGCCGTGTCTGGTATTGCAGCTTAGTTCTATGTCTCTTTAAAGGGAACCTGTCACCGGGATTTTGTGTATAGAGCTGGGGACATGGGCTGCTAGACGGCCGCTAGCACATCCGCAATACCCAGTCCCCATAGCTCTGTGTGCTTTTATTGCGTAAAAAGAACGACTGGGTATTGTGGATGTGCTAGCGGCCATCCATCAACCCATGTCCTCAGCTTTATTCAGAAAATCCCGGTGACAAGTTCCCTTTAAACATTAGCCTCCATATAGTTTAAAATGTAAGAAGACGGGTGGACAAGAAGGAGTTAATTGTCCTGTGTATTCAAATGAAGGGGGAAAATATGCAGAGAATTGTTTTTTCCCGTTCTCGTCGTGTTTCTAGGGGTTTCCATAAGGCTGGGTTCACACTTGAGCATTTTACAGCGCGTTTTATAGTGCGTTCAAACGCGCTGTAAAATGCTCAACACATGAAAACCAATGCTTCCCTATGGCCCTGGTTCTCACTTGAGCGTTTTACAGCGCCTTTGAACGCGCTGAAAAACGCCCTACGCTCAAAAAAGTTCTTGAGCTTCTTTGGGGCGTTTTGTCGCGCGTTTGCGGCCATAGGATTGCATAGGAACGCGCAAATATGTTCTTTTGCGCGTTTGTGACCAGAAAAACGCGCGTCCGCAAAAAAACGATCTGCAAAAAATTCGGATGACGTCCATGTGCAGCATTCCATTTTTTTGCGTAACAGCTGGCCCCTGATAGAACAGTACTATCCTTGTCCGTTATGCGGACAGTAATAGGACATGTTCTATCTTTGAAGGGAAATACCGAAACGGAAGGCATACGGAGTACCTTCCGTTTTTTTTGTGGACCCATTGAAATGAATGGTTCCGTATACGGTCCGAATACGGAACCAAAGAACGGAAAACGGAAGAAAAAAAAACGGTAATGTGCAAGAGGACTAAGGGTCCATTCACACGTCCGTAGTGCATTGCGGATCCGCAATACAACCGGTCGGCGCCCCTCATAGAACTGCCTATTCTTGTCCACAATTGCAGACGGAGGTTCTGGGTCGCGGCACGGAAATGCGGATGCAGACAGCACACTGTGTGCTGTCCACATCTTTTCTGTCCCCATAGAGAATGAATGGGTCCGCACCCGTTCTGCAAAATTGCGGAACGAATACAGACCCATTTGCGGACGTGTGAATGCACCCTAGGTCTGACCTCTGGTGGTTCTTTTTCAGTGCACATCCTGATCCGTCTGACAAATGCATTAAAATGCCGGATCCGTCTCCGGTGTAATTTTTTGCGGTCTGAGCATGCGCAGACCGCAAAAACGGATCAGTTTTGCCGGAACACTCGGGCGGATCCGGCATTAATGCATTTCAATGGGAAAAAATGCTGGATCCGGCATTCCGGCAAGAGTTCCAGATTTTTGGCCGGAGATAAAACCGTAGCATGCTGCGGTATTATCTCCGTCCTGAACAGTCAACAAGACTGAACTGAAGACCAGTGATTCTCCAGCGAACACATGCGAGCTGCCATCTTAACTCACAAGTCCGGCGATGCACAGGTAAGTCCTCACCTGTGCCTGTTTCGGGAGTCGGTCTGAAATCAAATGCAGTCACATGGAGCAGGCAGTTCCGAGAACAGCCAGATGAAGGCCCCTGGTGGCTGTGACCGCATTTGTTTCAGACCGGCTCGCGCACAGGCACAGGTAAGGACTTACCTGTGCCTCGCCGGACTAGTGAGTTAAGATGGCAGCCCGCATGTGTTCGCTGGAGAACACTGCGAACCGGCCATCACCGCTGAAGACATCCTGATGGGATTTCTCTCCATACAGAATGCATTAGGATAAGGCCTCATGCACACGACCGTTGTGTGCATCCGCGTCCGTTCCGTCATTTTTCACAGTTTAGCGGAGGTCCCATTCATTTCTATGGAGCTGTGACTGATAGTCCTCCGTTTTTTCTCTGCGTCCGTGATCCGTGATTCCAGTCCGTCATAAAAATATTACCTGTCCTATTCTTGTCAGTGGAAAATGGAGGACCGACCCATTCAAGTCAATGGGTCCGTCAAAAAAAAACGGATGCACAATTGGTATGTCATTGGTATGTCATGTGTCCGCGTCCGTGTCAGTTTTTTTTCTACAAGACCTTGGTGCAATAAAATTACACTTTTCATTAACCTTCCTTTTTTCCCCCTGTCAGACCAAAAAAAAGGAAGACACAAGGAAACACAACTGAAGCAAAGTCGGACACGGACCACTGAAGCCAAATCACTGACGGTGAAAAAACACGGCCGTGTGCATGAGGCCTTACACTGATCAGTTCTTTTCTGGTATAGAGCCCCTAGGACGGAACTCAATGCCGGAAAAGAATAACGCTAGTGTGAAAGTACCCTAACTGATGCTCAGGATCCGTTTTTTTTACAGGATCCGTTTTTTGTTTGTTTTTGTTTTCTGTTCTTCTGACGGATCAGAAGAATGGAAAATAAAACGGTGATGTGAACCCGGCCTAAACTGCGTGCAGATCCACAACATTCAAAGAGAAAAACCACAATGGCTTCGGAATAATCAGAGGACTTTGCAGAGGCGAAATCTGCCATGTGAACGGGACCTTAGAACACGTGCACCTGATGGACTTGTAGCCTAATAAATACTCATTTCCTGAAATGAGCAAAAATGAGTTAACGCGAGCCTGTTATCTCGCATGTTGACTGCATGAGATGAATTTCCGGGCGCAGTATTAGGCCTCTCGCACACAACTGTGGTTTGGTTCCGCATCCGAGCCACCGTTTTTGCGGCTCGGGTGCGGACCCATTCACTCTGTTCCGTGGGCCCGCACGTTGTCCGTTTTGCAGACAAGAATAGGCATTTCCATCATGGGCCGTCTGTTCCGTTCCGCAAATTGCGGAAGGCACACGGGGCGGCATCCGTGTTTTGCGGATATGCAATTTGCGGACCGCAAAACACAGCACGTTCGTGTGCAAGAGGCCTGGTTGACAGCTGTCTTGCGAACTAAGGTCTATAGGACAGGAAGCCGGTGCTCCGGGAGGCTACATATGGAACTTATTGTTGGTAGTTTTTGTGGTAGTGATTGAGAGCTAGAAAAAACCATGGGACGTGGAGAAAAGAATGACAATTCTTGATCCGCATGTCGAATGAAAAGCAAATAAAACAAATCAAATTAGGACGAAATAACATCAAGTAGCTGAGAAACCACCAGTCGGTCGAACTGTCGGGTGAGTGTTACATATGGAGTAATGTTACCTACATGTCTGCAGAAAAGTAATCATTGTTAGGCCTTTATTTTTCCGTTTCCGTTCTGTTTTTGCAGATTCCGTTTGCGGTCCGTATGCGGAACCATTCATTTCAATGGGTCCACAAAAACAACGGAAGGTACATTCCGTCTCCGTATTTCCGTTCCGTTCAAAGATAGAACATGTCCTATTATTGCCCGCAAATCACGCTCCGTGGCTCCATTAAAATCAATGGTTCCGCAAAAAAAAACCAGGATTCTACTCCGTATGTCTTCCGTATCCGTTCCGTTTTTGGGGAACCATCTATTGAAAATGTTATGCCCAGCCCAATTTTTTGAGGCAGAATCTTGACCACAGTCAATGTCTGGGAAGTTGAAATCTCCCATTATGACCACTGTACCAGCCTGTGCCGCCCGCTCTATTAGGTTATACCAGGGTTGGGCGATATCAAAAATATTCCCACGATAACGATATATTGCGATAAATGCCCATTTAGAATTAAAAAAACAACACTTGGGGCCACAAGGAGACATTATACTGTATGGGGGCCACAAGGAGACGTTATACTGTATGGGGGCCACAAGGAGACGTTATACTGTATGGGGGCAACCACAAGGAGACGTTATACTGTATGGGGGCCACAAGGAGACGTTATACTGTATGGGGGCCACAAGGAGACGTTATACTGTATGGGGGCAGCCACAAGGAGACGTTATACTGTATGGGGGCCACAAGGAGACATTATACTGTATGGGGGCCACAAGGAGACGTTATACTGTATGGGGGAAGCCACAAGGAGACGTTACACGGTATGGGGGCCACAAGCAGATGTTATACTGTATGGGGGCCACAAGGAGATGTTATACTGTATGGGGCAGCCACAAGGAGACGTTATACTGTATAGGGGCAGCCACAAGGAGACGTTATACTGTATGGCGGCCACAAGGAGACATTATACTGTATGGGGGCAGCCACAAGGAGACGTTATACTGTATGGGGGCGGCCACAAGGAGACGTTATACTGTATGGGGGCAGCCACAAGGAGATGTTATACTGTATGGGGGCAGCCACAAGGAGACGTTATACGGTATGAGGGCAGCCACAAGGAGATGTTATACTGTATGGGGTCAGCCACAAGGAGATGTTATACTGTATGGGGGCAGCCACAAGGAGACGTTATACTGTATGGGGGCAGCCACAAGGAGACGTTATACTGTATGGGGGCCACAAGGAGACGTTATACTGTATGGGGGCCACAAGGAGACATTATACTGTATGGGGCAGCCACAAGGAGACGTTATACTGTATGGGGGCCACAAGGAGACGTTATACTGTATGGGGGCCACAAGGAGACATTATACTGTAAGGGGCAGCCACAAGGAGTATGGGGGCAGCCACAAGGAGACGTTATATACGGTATAGGGGCAGCCACAAGGAGACGTTATACTGTATGGGGGCCACAGGCAGATGTTATACTGTATGGGGGCCACAAGGTGATGTTATACTGTATGGGGCAGCCACAAGGAGACGTTATACTGTATGGGGGCCACAAGGAGACGTTATACTGTATGGGGCAGCCACAAGGAGACGTTATACTGTATGGGGCCACAAGGAGATGCTATACTGTATGGGGGCCACAAGGAGACATCATACTGTATGGGGAAGCCACAAGGAGACGTTATACTGTATGGGGGCCACAAGGAGACACTATACTGTATGGGGGCCACAAGGAGACACTATACTGTATGGGGGCCACAAGGAGACACTATACTGTATGTGGGCCACAAGGAGACATACTGTATGGGGACAGCCAAGCAGCCACAAGGAGACGTTAATTGCTATACTGTATTTTTCACCCTATAAGACGCAGCGGCCCATAAGATGCACCTAGGTTTTTGGGGAGGAAAATAAGAGAAAACTTTTTTTTAACCAAAAGGTGTGCTTTTTGTGGGTTTGGAACTAATGGTGGTCTGTGGATGACACTATTACTGGGGATCTGTGGATGGCACTATTATGCGGGATCTGTGGATGGCACTATTATAGGGGATCTGTGAAGGACACTGTTATGGGGGGATCTGTGGATGACGAACTGTTATGGGGGGATCTGTGGATGACGCACTGTTATGGGGGGGATCTGTGACGGACACTGTTATGGGGGGATCTGTGAAGGGGATACTGTTACAGGGGGGATCTGTGGCTGACACTGTTATGGGGGATCTGTGGATGGCACTGTTATGGGGGATCTGTGGATGGCACTGTTATGGGGGATCTGTGGATGGCACTGTTATGGGGGATCTGTGGATGGCACTGTTATGGGGGATCTGTGGATGGCACTGTTATGGGGGATTTGTGGATGGCACTGTTATGGGGGGATCTGTGGATGGCACTGTTATGGGGGATCTGTGGATGGCACTGTTATGGGGGATCTGTGGATGGCACTGTTATGGGGGATCTGTGGATGGCACTGTT
The DNA here is from genome assembly GCF_014858855.1 of Bufo gargarizans. NCBI lineage: Eukaryota > Metazoa > Chordata > Amphibia > Anura > Bufonidae > Bufo > Bufo gargarizans. Next base: position 21,427,842 of record NC_058082.1, on the reverse strand, counting down.
ATGGGGGATCTGTGGATGGCACTGTTATATATGTGCCATCCACAGACCCTCCAGCCCATAACAGTGCCATCCACAGACCCCCAGCCCATAACAGTGCCATCCACAGACCCCCCGGCCCATAACAGTGCCATCCACAGACCCCCCCACCTCTTAACAGTGCCATCCACAGATATCCCCCATAAAACTGTCATCCACATATCCCCCGCCGCTCCAGTGCTGCAGTATACAAATATAAAATGTCTCATTCAATTAAAAGTGATTACACATGCCCCCCCCCCCCCACTTTTAATATTACCATACATCCTAACAGCTTCTGTAGAATGCAGGCAGGCCGGGTGGCCGGCGCGTCACTCACTGACGTCACTTGCCTGCGCCGCCTGCTTCATTCATAAAGTAGGCGGTGCAGGCACGTGACATCAGGGAGTTACGTTGCCGCCCGCCCGGCCTGCCTGCATTCTACAGAAGCTGTTAGGATGTATGGTAATATTAAAAGTGGGGGGGGGGGGGGCATGTGTAATCACTTTTAATTGAATGAGACATTTTATATTTGTATACTGCAGCACTGGAGCGGCGGGGCCGGAGTGCAGTGACTGCATCGCCCCGCCGCAATTACTGGTCCCCAGCTCCTCCTCCCAGTCCCGCCCCACTATCGCATACATCACAGCCAGCGATGTAAAAATGTCAGCATTCGCCCTATAAGATTGTTTTGGGGAAAAAGTGCGTCTTATGGGGCCAAAAATACGGTACTTTTATATGTCATATTTTTCACCATTTCGGGTGTCTGTAACTAGTCAATTGACTTCTATTAACACTTTCAGGGGCCAATGGAAAAACAAAAACAATTCCAACATTGATTTTTGTGTTTTATATTTTGTGCTATTCAGCATGTGACATAACTAAGGTATTATGGGGCTGTACGATTGTATCTCATGAGTTTTTATGTCGTCCTTGATGGACCCTTATGTGACCCTGCAACACAACAACCAATCAGAGCGCTGCTTTTAATGTTTACTCTGCTGAGATACAAATGTGAAACGGCCTGTGATTGGCTGCTGCCATCAGTGCCGTGTTCACAAGCTGCTGTGTACCATTACAGGGTTAATTCTGTACCAGAACGAGTGGTTTATAGTAATCTCGTGTATCATCTCCTACTAGACGGTGTATTGCAGGCTGTAAGCAGAAGCGTTGGTGGCGCTCCTGTCCTGCGCTGCGCAGTCTCGCCTGTCATCTGATTCCGACGTCGGTGGGTGGAGACTGCATTATGGGAGCCTGCGTGGAGGAGCCGGGGTAGCCGTTGCGGGCAGCAATTGGTACGGAATCATGCTGGGGGGGAGCGGGCGCGGATTTTGAAGCGGTCAGCGCACATGACCGCTTCTATGACGTCACAAAATACTGCGGTTATTAGGAAACGGCTATATCGCCATATCGCTGTTTCCTAATACCGTGGTATACCGCCAACACCGGTATATTGCCCAAACCTAGGTTATACAGTTAAGCTTCTATCTCCTCTGAGAAGTTAGGGGGTCTATAGATTAGACCAAGTATTATTTTTTCAGTGTTTATATCCCTTTGAACTTCCACCCATTTGGTTTCCACATCCTCACCTTCCTCACCCACAATTGCCTCTTTCACACTTGTCTTCAGATCACTCCTCCCATACAAGGCACACGCCACCACCTTATCTATTGACCCTGTCTTTCCTAACCCTCAATATTAACATCCCAGTCATGTGAAGAGTCCAACCATGTCTCAGCCACACCAACTACATATATGTGTTCTTCTAGTACCATAGCCTCCAGCTCCCCCATTTTGCTAGCTAGACTTCTGGCATTTGTGAAAATACATTTTAAATTACTATTATCTGTAAAGTGAATATCTGGGATTTTTGGGTTGCCTTGGTTGATGTTTGTATGTAACAGGTTCTTGTTACCAGCAGCTCTATTTTTCTTCGGTGTACAGTTCTGCCCAGTCTTCTCCCTACTTTCCTCACTTACACCAGCCCCCACTAAATCCCCACTGTCCCCTCCTATATCCCACTCTCTATCTACACTAACTACCCCCTTATTAGTATGACCCCCCACCCTCAGATCCTAGTTTAAAAGCTCCTCCAGCCGTCTAACCATTTTTTCCCCTGAGGATAGACCATCAATATCAAAATCCTGGAAAACCCCTTTGGGCACTGAGCCACAATTGCTATCTGTAATATTAGAAAGTCCATTAACCCCTTAGTGACCACCCATACGTGTTTTTACGGCGGTCACTAAGGGGCCTTAGGCTGGGCCACCGCGTTTTTACAACGGCCCAGTCTAAGCGCTGCACGGCTCCCCCGTGCAGCGGGGAGCGCAGACCCGGCTCTCACATGAGAGCCGGGGCCCCGCTCTAACAGCCCTGACCGGCAGAAGTGCCGATCCGGGCTGTTTAACCCTTTACATGCCAATCGCAATGGCGCCCGCTGCATGTAAAGTGGTGACAGAGGGAGCGGACTCCCTCTGTCTCCCATCAGCACCCCGAAAATGCGATCGCGGAGGCTGATGTGTTGGGAAGCTTACCTCGCTTCCGATCAGGGCCCCGAAAAAAACGTAATAATAAGCGATCAAAAAGCGGTCTTTATGGCAAAATGATACCAATGAAAAATACAAGTTGTCCCTCAAAAATCAAGCCCTCACACAACTCCATAGAAAAAGAAAAAAAAAAGTTATGGGTCTTGTGAAGTGGCAATGCAAAATCATTTTTTTGGTTAATAGAAGGGGTTTAATTGGAAAAAAAAAGTAGTAAAACTTTAAAAAAATTATAAGTATTTAGTATCACTGTAATCGTACTGACCCAGAGAATAAAGATATTATGTTATTTGTACCGAAAAATGAACGCCGTAAAATTTATAATGTAAAAACGCAGTGGCAGTATTGCTATTTTTCCCCATCTCCCTCCCAGAAAGAGTTAATAAAAGTTAATCAGAAAGTTATGTGTACCCCAAAATGGTGCCGTTAAAAACTACAACTTGTCCCAAAAAAAAAAACAAGCCCTCATAAAGCTATATAGACGAAAAAATAAAAAAGTTATAGCTCTTGGAACGAGACCATGAAAAAAGGAAGAAAAACGCTTGGTCATAAAGGCCCAAACAGGCTTGGTCACTAAGGGGTTAATACATCAGACCCTATAAAATTCCTTGCAGTTTAGTTTCCTTTGTTACTTTTAATGCGACTTTTCATCCATGATGGCTTCAAATTTCACTATATGGGATCACCATGGTTATGGTGCCTACCTGAGATTCCATTCAGTAATAGCATTAATATCTGAATCCGAGATCTCCCCCTAGAGGACTATGGTTTTCAGAGCACAGCTGTCAATCACACTTTAGCCCCACCCACGCTGAGCTGATCAGCACTATAAACACTGGAGACAACACAGCAACATTTTTGTCCTGGTACCCTAGAGGGGACAATTATGGTTGACTGTATGTAAAAGAAAGGACAATCTGTACTAATACTGTAGTATTATTATTTCTAATACTATTATGGTCTGAGTGTGTACCGTACAGTAGAGATGAAGAAAACTGGAGCAGACAGCGCAGTAAGTTTTAGTTGGAAAGTCTTCATTTTTAGAATTAAATTATTTTTTGCTACAATGTGTCACAAAGATCCCCATGTGCTTTTCATAATGATCATTACATGTTTTAGGATTTTACACCCCCCTCTTCTCTTCTCTTCTCCGCCCGCCTTTTTGTATATACTTTTTGCTTATTAATCCGTGAGAAGAAATTTCTAGAAAAAGTCTCAACTGAGTTTCTATAAACACTACCGTGCAATAGATATTTCTATATGGCATTGTTTGGACGTTAGGCCGGTTTCTCATGTATGTTTATGTATGATTATGTATGTTCTATAGAAGAGAGCAAAACTTCAAAGCCAACGCTTCAAATGTCTTAAGAACGCACTGCGGAACTGTTATGCTCAATGTCCATTATCCTAAGTGATATTTAATTGACTTCTTAGTTGAGAGGGTTAGGCTCATATCCTGGCTCACATAGCTTTGTTACAGTGTGTCAGTGCCTGCAATCCTCTGTAAGGCTACTTTCGCACTAGCGTTGTTTAAATCCGGCGTTCAATTCCAACACCGGAACTGCCCGCCGGATCCGGAAAAACGTG